>NC_060215.1:41627500-42827500 GCF_021130785.1 Homalodisca vitripennis
GGAGTGCAGCGTAAACCTGCCAAGGTCAAGCGAGAGCTGAAGCAGAACTCCCCAGAGTCTGCTGCAGACCTCAAAGACGAACCTGGGGACTTCATAGAGACCAACTGCCACTGGAAACAGTGTGGTCTGGAATTCCCCACTCAAGATCTGCTAGTCAAGGTACTTATCTCAGTTTTGATAACAGTGCAGAATTCTGGAAATTGGCAATCATGGCTTATTTCTAAAAATAGTGGAAAACACACACTTTTTAGTGTGTTAAAATGTCAAGGAATGCTTTTTCTAGGTTTTGATAATCATTTTTCCAAAAGTACAGTAATGTTTTATACTTGTTTTATCGAAAGAACATTTAAATTTCAAGATAAGTCACAGATTCAACAGTAGTAGTGCCTAGATTTATTTTTGGTTAAAAACAGTTATTTGTTGCATTTAACCAGGTATTTTGTTTCCAAAAAAACTTGAATAGTTTGCAATATACCAGTATAGGTTAGTGGTCAAAAGGCACGTGAATTTAACATTAAAAGAGGTTTTAAAAAGGACAATATTCAGTGTGTTATGTAATTTTTTGTGTTCACAGCACATTAACAATGACCATATCCACGCAAACAAGAAATCCTTTGTCTGCCGTTGGGAAAAGTGCTCCAGAGATGAGAAACCTTTCAAGGCTCAATACATGTTGGTGGTTCACATGAGGAGACATACTGGTGAAAAGCCACACAAGTGTACGGTAAGTTGTAAACCATTGTGAGCAATGATGACGCTTAGTCAGGGCAGTTGATAAATTCTGGCAGTTTCTGGATGATGACTTTTAGAGTTAAAGTGTGTTCCTTTATTCAATGCCTTGTAATTTGTACATTTCTGAATTTCATAAACTGCATTCTAGTCATGATGTCTATATATTGGAGTTTTGTAATACAATCCTTAGTCAAGTGGTATTGTAATTCTTTGACTGTTTTATTGTAAAGAAATGTTTGTTTGAAGACATTAATTACCACACAGCATTTGTAGTTGAAAACTTGTTGGATAGTAAAGGCAATCCATTTTTAACTTGTTGGATAGTAAGGCAATCCATTTTTAACTTGTTGGATAGTAAAGGCAATCCATTTTTAACTTGTTGGATAGTAAGGCAATCCATTTTTAACTTGTTGGATAGTAAGGCAATTCATTTTTAACTTGTTGGATAGTAAAGGCAATCCATTTTTCAAAAAGCAGTGGCCAACTGAGAGTTTGAAATAGCACAGGTTCAAACCCTCTCTGTGGCAGTAGCTCTTTTTATCATCTGCAAAATGAAAGGTGGCTCGGAGGAAAACAGTATAAATGAGATATCTGGCAAAGGACATAATGTTAGCAATGGGGTGTACTTATTGATTGTAATCTTAGGTCTTTTCCATAATACCTCCCTACATACCAATAATTTCAATGGAATTAAAATATTCAATTATTATCCGGAACTGAAAAAGGCATCCATGAGGTTCACACATTACACTCAGTTAACATCAAAAGCTCATGTTTCTGAACATCAACATAAGCTGTAAGATCCTCCTCTTGGTATAAAAACCTCAGTTCTGAGTGAAGTTTTTATATTATTGGATCCGTAATATAATAAACATTTTTTTAACGATACTTGGTGACTTGACTAAGTTAGGCTTGTAACTTGCATCAACTGAGCAAGCAATGTATAATTGGAGTTGTCCTTTTCAGTTTGAGGGATGCCCAAAAGCGTACTCCCGACTAGAGAATCTCAAGACCCACCTGCGCTCACACACGGGCGAGAAGCCGTACACGTGTGAGTACCCTGGGTGCAGCAAAGCCTTCAGTAACGCCTCGGATCGTGCTAAGCACCAGAACCGCACTCACTCCAATGAGGTAGGCTCAAATGTTGAATTATACATATTGGTACAGAATTTTCCATTAGCAGCAGTAGCTCCTAAGTGAATGTGAGGATTAACCCACCAAGCCTTTAAGATGTAACTAGAGTGAAAAAAATTTGTTTTATCCAAAGTTTTCCGAACTGTGTGTAATTTTAACTGTGGATTATTTAGAAAAAGTGCTTTAGACTACCAATAACATGATATACAAATATTTACAAACTTTCCTGAGAGCATAATGATAGCATTTGTTTTTTTGAAATTATAATAAACTGTTTCACATTACATATAGTGTTCGCTTGGGATGTGTCAATTCACAACTGATTTATATAAAGTGAGGAATAAGTTAAAATATTTCCAGGAAGTGCCTTACAACCAGATAATGCTTTTACATGACGCAGGTGTTTTGCGGTATGCATTCAGTAAATTTCAGGCACTTATTCCAAAACTGATAAATATTATTGTGATCAAGTTTTTGGTGCTTATTGAAAGATTATAAATAAAATAAACCCAAGTATTTTTATAAATCGTGTCAATAGAAATATAATCTATATTATTGTATTTAGATACATGTATTAGTTTCATTGGGAGAATTAAACCTTTTTCTTAATTCAGTTTAAAAAATCATATTCCGTTTGATAATTCTATAAAATAGATATGGTAACTAATTTTTTTTAGGGAAGACAGTGCATATGTAGATATACTAATAAAAATAGCTGTACTTAAGAAAACTTCTGTAGTAACTGAAGAATTTCCATTACACTGTCTTTTTAAAATTTTATTAAAATAGTTTTTTGTAAAAATTAGAAATAAAACATTCCAATATAAAAATGTTCCTTCATTAATGCTATAGGGTTTTGGTTGAACATAAAAGTTATGCATTATGTTTTATAATGCTTTGAAAATAACATACAATATTAATATTTATTTATTCTCATTTCAACAAATAAGCCAAAGAAAGATATTGTTTTTAAGTAGTTGTTAATAGAGCTAGCAAATAATAATGTGTTATAATGATATAACTTTATTTCATTATAATATTAATTAAAACTGAAAAGTTGGATACATTTATCACATTATTTCTAAAAATTATTCACCAAGATGTGTTTTGTGTAGCAAACTCTAACTTAAACAGGAATTTGTAATGGTGAGTTAAAATTTACTGAAATCAATCTCATTTCATTGTTATATTTATTGTTTTTGTTTATTTTTTTATCATTGTCACGTTAATTAAAGTATTAGGAATATTTTTACTATTTATATATCATAATTTTTATTTTTATTTCTTCATATTTCAGATTGGTTTATGTTTTATTTGTTAAATTATAATTTAATTTTAATTTAAGGTAACTTTAAGGTAAATATTGTTGATGGAGGATATTTAAAAAATGAAAGATGTATTACTTCAGACTAATGCCAGTAAAGTACAGAACGCAATAAAGATATTATGTCGAATTAACAGACAATTAAAATTAGATGAGTAACTTTGGAAGTTGGATTTTGATACAATATAACTGAATCCGTCATCCATACTGACTAAATTAGCAAGAAAAATTATTAATTTATTCTTGGCTAAAGATTGACACTGATGTTGACCTGAGACCTCCTCAGCAGGCATATTAGTCACTGCTATGTTGGCATGATGATATAACCATTATGCCTGCACCTCAGTTGCTATGTTAGGTACGTCAGTATAATGCCTTCATCATTTCTGAAGATTCAGTATCAGCAAAGTGTGTTTTGTCCAGAAACCCTACGTCTGCAAGGCACCTGGCTGTACCAAGCGCTACACGGATCCCAGCTCTCTGCGGAAACATGTGAAAACTGTGCACGGAGCAGAGTTCTATGCTAACAAGAAGCACAAGGGTGCCGGGGAGGACGATGGAGGCATGGGAGGCACCTCGCCCTCTCGCAGTGATGACATGCCCCTCAGTGCCAAGACTGCCTCTGTGTCCAGCCCCAGTATCAAGGTACTGTTTCCTTCATAAAATCTCACAAATAGCTTCACCACAATCCTCCCTCTCTCTTTTTCAATTCTTTCCTTTCATTTCCACCTCTTTCACCACTTTTCTTTAATCATTTATGTATTGGAGTTCTGCGTTCTATATGTATATGCCATATTGCTAATATGGCTTTTTATCTTCTTTAAAACCATAAAAAAATCATATTTTGTACTTCTCTCTTCATCTTCTTTCTTGCAGCTAAAAGGTTCTGAACTTTGTCTTTCTCTTATAAGCATGCTCCTTAAACCTGTCTGTATTATGGGCCATGTTTTAATCTTTGATAATTTTGATGTCAAATTTCAGATATGAGGGTAGTTATGGTTTAATTGTAAATCAAAATGATTAATTAGATTACAGTAAGTTTTCATGTGGTGATAACCCTTACAGTCTACGAGACTACTGACATGTTAAAGATACAGGGATGTATGTGATTAGAAGAGGATAAATAAAAATGTTGATTTAATTTTGCGAGTTACTGGATCAGCTATTTTGCTTCAATCATTATTTCATTGTAACTTTTCTTAACATCCGAGGCAAAATAATTTTACCATGCAATGTAAATTTTTTGTACTTTTCTATTTGTCAGTTTTTATCTCATGATAATCAAAAATATATTATTATAATTGAAAATTTGTAAATGCAAATTTAATTCATAGAAGTGTGCCTTTTTTCCATCTATCTTTCAGAAAATCTTATCTGACGAGATTTAAGAGAATGTTGGTTCCTTACTAATAATATTAAAGCATAGAGTTAGCAATTGCTTAGAAAATTTCATTTTGTGATTCCTGCAGAACTTGTTCACTTTATGGAGGGGTTCACTTTATTCAGATAATGGTGAAACTAAGTGATTGTGTATGTTTAGTCCGAGGAAACCAACTCACCTGGTCAACAAGGTTCTCCTCTCAGTGTGATGCCCCACTCCCAGGGCAGTCCGCTGGGCATGACACAACACGCTGGCTTCTGTGATGAGCCTGTCAGTGACAGCAACGTCAGCACCTCCACCACCCACCCTGTAGACGACTGGGTCGATGAGAGTCAGGATCTAGATGTGAGTAGCTTTATTCACTCGTTATTAATTACCTTAGGAACACTTTGGAACATTGTTTTTCTCCAACTTCTGAATCTTACGTTTAAAGTACAGTTCCATGTTAGACTTTCAGGCTTAATTCATCAACCTTCAAATTTCTATGGATTTCTCAAATCTGTATAGAGTAATATTTTCCTTTTCTATTTTTTGTAAAATCTCATATGTTTATAGCCATAAACATAAAATTTTGTGGTATTTTCATATTAGGCATAAAAAAAACACTAATATCATTAAGTTCATTGTTATTGATGTAGTGACAACGTATCCCTGTATGTTGCAGCTGTACGATCTTCCTGCGGATCTTCAAGCTGTGGTCAGTCTTGCTCCGCCTCCTCCACTCTCTAGACACAACACTCTCAAGGCCAAGCTGCAAGCCAAGGGAGTTCCCTCTGTTCCCTTACAACCTCTCATACCTCACCAGCAACAGCCACCAGGTGAGCCAACCTCTCGTCACAGTTTTGTTGATGAGTCATAGAAGACGAAAGTCTCTATGTACCTTGTGATTTTGTGATCTGGCAAATAAGATTCACATATAGGGTTTCACAAACCATATTATTTGTGGACAGATATTACGTAAATTGTGTACTTATTTCTCAAGGCAAAACCATTATAGTTATCTCAAATAGTTCAGGAACGCTTGCCATTATTAAAACTTTTTCTCATTGAGTTGGAAACTGAGGGATTTTGTTGTGCAGGACCGAGAAGAGTACTTGGCACGTTGACAGAGCTGAACCGAAGGATCACCGACCTGAAGATGGCCGGATCTACCAACATAACAGCAGAGGTGAGGCGGGACTCCAACTCTACTGTCAGCACCTACTATGGCAGCATGAAGAGTGCAGATTTATATGGCAGTAGGCGTAGCAGTCAGGTCTCTCAGGTACATCATCGCTTGTTTTGGAAATTTAAAGTTATTTTCCAATAGCGATCTCTTGAGTGTTGCAGTTTAAAAAGTCCAGTAGTAAATCCCTAAAACTGTAGGCCTACTCTAAAACACTTCTGATGAAGCAATATTGATCACTATAGATACCCATGAAAATATTAGGTATGTTTTAAAAACTCATCATGAAAAATTTGTTTAAGGGAGATATTTGTTTTTTAACTGCGTAAGATTGACAATTGAAGCACATTGTATTCTAATAACTATATTGTAAAACATTTTTGTCCTTTTAATCTTGCCTGACTTGGTGATTACAGGAGTATTTAATACTAAAAGACAGCTGAAGTCTCTTCTCTAAATCTTACTGAGATATTCTAATGAGAGATGCCATTTGGTAGATCAGTTCCAAAATTTAATTGCTGAGTTAAACTAATTATTTGTATAACATAAAACCTGAGTTTACCGATATAATTTTTATAATGTGTACTAGAATGAATGAAGTAGTTCTCAGCTGCGTTCAAGCACTGAAGAGGTGCTTTCTCTACCCATGGGTGGTAATACTGTTAATGAAAGAACTGAATTGCTTTCTTTCAGTACTACACTCGAAAGCTGCATGTTGTTAATTATCAGTTCTTTCTAATAGGGAAGAGGTTATTTCTTGCAATTTGAAATGTTGTCTGTAAGGAAGTGTGATTGACATTTTGTGCAAGGCTGGTAAAGAAGGCACCGTATCGCCTGTCACACAATTTTCTTCAATAAGGTTTCTCTTTCTCAGCATTTCAGTTATGTACCTCTACATGTTACATGATCAGAAAAAAAGTTATGCCCAAATTATTATGAATAAAACTGTGTACACTTGAAATTCAGGGTTACTGATGAACGCAATTACAGTACATGTAGTAGCATCAATAATTGTTCAACTGTCCATGTACACAACCCATCCAATGTTGTCGTCATGTGTAATGGAAGAATATCTGTTCCTAAGGTTATCTTCTATGCTTGTGCAACCTCTATAAAAATGCTTGTGCTGCTCACTCACTGTCAATTTGGATCCTCTCCATTTGCTTTCTTCAGCATCCCAAAATTCTCAGTGGTTAATACAAATTCAGAATTAGATGTTGCACCTTGCTGTGGTTTATTTCTTAAACCTTAAAATAAAATTTATCATATATATGGTTAGGAAATCACAATATATTATATTTATTGAAAAAACTAATAATTATTTCCACAACACACTGAAGTCTGTTAGATAGCTAGTTTAGTTTATTTACTCTGTAAAAATGAAATATATTTTGTGTGAGCAGTGCATAAATGAGATATGATGTTGCAGTGTCAGTCCCAGAGGCCGAGCATGTCATCTCTGTACGACCCTATCTCTGTAGGAGGTTCCTCACGACGGTCATCCAACCTTAGCACCAACCTTGTGCTTCAGGTGAGTCACATCTCCATGAGATGAACAGTTAGTTACATTAGTTTTGTTACAGTCGAACATAAATTCTCCTTCACAATGCAGAATTAGAGTGGGCGCTGTTATTGGACTGTTACAGGAGATTAACAAATCAAGAAATTAAATTTTGCAATACTAACCTTATCATCAGAATATAAATGAACTAAAGCTTACAATACTTACAGCATATACAGAACAGGAAAGTCCTCTGCAGGTATCATTGTGGGGGGATGTGCCTCAAACTTGTTCTTTTAGTTCAGTGACAGTAAGAAAACTTAACTTAAAATGTTACAAGAATTGCCTTTGCTTGAAGGAAATGGCATAGCTATGAACTGGAAAGAAATAAATTTTGTTAGCTTCTTTTGCCATGTTTTTAGACATATTCTCCAGGTCTTGGCTAGACCTGTAGCGTTTATTTTTACATTTACAAAGCTACACTTGTTCTCTCTGACCTTTAGGGTCTTCTAATTGAACAGTATATTGCTGTGCTATATTATTTCTATCAACCAGAGATCAAACAATTCCAGAATTTGACTAATACCTTCAAGTTCATGATGTTGGTAAAGAAGTTGAAAATCTCTTCATACTTAAAAAAAAGGTGTTCTACACTGATTCCAGAATAACAGAGTTAGGGCCACATTCTATGAAGATTCCGTAGTACAAGAATCAAAGGGTACAGTGGGGTACTGTCACCTCATAAATTCCAAACTTGGAAGAAAGGGAAGTTAGCAATGGTGGTCTACCAATCGAAGTGGGCAGGGAAAGCATATCACCCTAATATATATTGCAAGTACCCTTAGTCACCAAGGCAAACCCACTCACATCAACATCATCCTCCTCGACGACAGAACTACTGTCCAAGTTACTGTCTCATGTCTAAATTTCCAGTTAGTGATGTCCAAATATAAGAGACAGTATCAGTTTTTGTTGCATCCTGTGAAGATTCTGTTTGACTGTTGTTGTTCTTTTGTGGGTTCTAAGTTATGATTCGCTATAACTTTAGTTTTCAGAAATTTGTATTGATAGATATGGAAAATTGATTCATTATGTTTGTTTTAGCCTCAGAATGTGACATGGAGTACAATACCAGCGGTGCCGGCATCGCAAGAGAAGGGTGAGAGCAGGCGTATGTCAGAGCCGTGTCAGGCCACACCGCCGTGCCAGTCTCCACCCCCTCGTCCTCGTAGTGCTCACCCACCCTCTCCCCGCCCCACACTTCATCCCAATCAGGAGGTGAACCTGGACCAGATGGCAGAAGGTGAACTGCTCGAGAACAAGCTGGTGCTGCCTGATGATATGGTCATCTACCTGAACCACCTCCAGGTATGTGTTCAGATTTTTCTGCAAATAAGATTTGACCTGTAACTGAGTTACTTGAGAAAATCTCTTTACAGGAACGTTAGTATTTAGATTAAAACTAAATTTTGACAAGTGTTTTGTTTATCATAGTAGTTATAGTTTTTTTATTATTAATTCGACTGCAAGTTAATCAGAATCACACATAATTGTAAAAGGTTTTAAATAGAATTCTTTTTAGTTAAACAAATGGGCTTTCTCCACTGAAAATAAGTTTTGATCTTATTTAGTCACTTTAACTTGTGAGTTGTAACTGTACATTCTGATCGTAATACTTATTTTTATGTGGGATAAGGATCATAGAATGCCTAGATCTTCCTTTGCCATTTTACTTGCAGCTCCCTTACAGTCTTATATAAAAACGTGTTTCAAAACTTGCATATAGTTATTGAAATAACTCTCAGTGTATTGAGAAATTCTATGTTACCCATTATTTCGTAGTGATTTCATCTTTGATTTTGTTGTGATTGTAGGTTGCTGAAAACAGCAATCAATCAGGCACCAGCTTCTTGGACAATGCCGGTGGTCAGAGCCCAGGAAGGCCTTCATTCCCTACGGGGCCACCACAGCGGCTGAGCCCCCTGATCCCCAGCCCTGGCAGCCCCATGCAGACCTTCCCCTTGGCCTCTAGTCCACTCCACAGTCTGCGGTCTGTCCCGAGCCCCCGCCAGCACTTCACGCAGCACAGGGTCTACCAGCCGCAGTCGCAACCACAGCCACAACAGATGCCTCCGCAGAGTCCCAGAATAGCCATGCAGCCCTGTCCGCAACGCATGCAGCCCAACATGAGTCCTGCCAGAGTCCCGCAGCTCAACAGTCCCCACACACCTCAGGTACACTTGAGGCTTATACGTATTAAGTTGTAAACATAATATTGTGTTAATCACTTTGTAATCTTTTAATTGATGCAACTTTTAAATGTAGTTTTTTTGTTGTATGATTTTTATAAAAAATTATGACTATTTTGGCTTTTGTAATATTACAATATTTAACTTTATACTAATTGAAGTAAACAAATTATAATTGACTCTATTTTTCCAGATGGGTGGACACCAAGTTGTGAACCACCAGCACATGCACATGGGAAACCACCACATGGGTCACAACCACAACCAGAACATGAACCAGCAGACGATGTGCCAGCAGACTCAGAACCAGCGGCTGAGCCACATGATGAGTCCCACGTCGTGCTGTACCGGTACCAGCTACAACCAGACAATGACGAACCTGGAGCAACCGTTGACCTCCCCGGCAGCGGCTGCTACCGCTCCCATGCAACCCATCTATCAACCCCAGTCCCACCAGGCCAGGCACTGCAACTGTAACAGTCAGCACTGCAGCCAGCATCAGCACCCTCAGCACATGCATCAGTGCGGTGGGATGATGCCGCCTTGCCACCCACAACAGCAGATGATGTCTTGTGGCAACCACCAGGGTTGCGGCATCCAGAATACCTGCATGGCCCAGCAGTCTCAGTGTGGAATGCAGCAGAACTGCATGATGCAACAGCACAACTGTGTGCCACAGCAGTTCTGCAGCCCGCAGCATCAGAGCGTGTACAACCATCTCGGCACCGAGAAGGAAGAGATCCAGTGTGGGGTAGTGAGTCAGTCGTCCAACAACATGAGGCAAGCCGCTTACCAGAGGACTCTAGAGTACGTGGAACAGTGTCAGTCCTGGGCGGTATCCAGCTCTACACATCCACCCTCCACTAACATGGTCATTAACGACATGTCCTCGTCCCTTAATTCTTTAATGGAAGAAAACAAGTACTTCCAGATGATCCAATAGTGATATAGACACTATCTGTTTTATAATGTACAAAGTGTTTTCATATCTAAACATAAGATTGTTTATGAGGTTTTCTGGCCAAAGTGAAAAACAACTTAGTCAAAGGTGCTTACTTAACATCATATTTCATAGCTACGTTATTCTGATATTCATAATATCAGTTTTATTCACAATACTAAACTTACATATTGAATCAGTCACAACTGAATAATTATATTTAAAAATAGTGTTATTTGCTCCAATATTTATGAACACACATAGTATATATGTGAAACCTGTTAGATAAATCAGATATTGTGTTTAATATACGAAAAATGCTGTGCAATTTGAATTTTTTATGAATTTGTAAATCATTAATTCTGTTGAGTTTATTATTGTAATCTATATTATGGTGCATGAAATTATATTTTTCACCTAGGTTTATACTATGTTGACTATAGTATATTACAATTAAAGTTAAAATTAATTGTGTTTGTTTACAGATTTGTGGTTTGTTTACATTTTATTTTGCTTGGTGTACCTTGAAATGTGTAAAATGTTTCTTGATAAAATTGAAATTAAATATTTTTTAAATGTTGCTTCGGGTATCTGTATATTACTAACCCTTTTTGTATAGTTTATATGAAATTTATGAAATGCTGTTTCTGGCACTAGCAGCCTAGTTTCTCAGCAACAAATTGATGATCTCTAAAGGCAAGGAACCTCACTGCGGCAGGGTCTGTTTAAAATATTGTATATAAAATTCTTTTGTATATGTAAATTATTTGCTTGATATGTGATAAAGTAGCAGGGATTTTCCATTGTGTGCTGAAGACATTTTTTATGTTCATAAATAGTGTCTGATCTCTGGAACCTCATTGATGATTTATTTATTGCCATCCAAGCACATTGTGTAAATAATGTAAAGTGTTATCAACTTAGAGTTAATGTTGTCAGTATTACGGCTTAGCTGTAGTTTATAATAAATAATGTGTCATAAATATTTGTTATTCTAATTTTGATCTTAATTTCACATATGTGTTTCTTAAATACACATTTACAAATTATTTACATGTGTTATTAATTTCCCAACATGAGATACATTGTGTTAGTGCCCACATATACTACAATACATGTTGTGGTGTGTTTTAGCCACATGTTCTAAAAAGTGTTGTCATTTCAGTGGAAACAGCCTTCCTGGGATCTTTATAAGGTCGATCTAATAAAAAATTTAGTTGCTATCCTTTCTCTGATAAAATATGTTTCAGTAATTAAAACATCATATTGTTACAGTGGGATGTGCTTAGAATATTCATTTGATAAAAAAGCTATGTAGATGAACATATTACAAAATCAGTACATGAGGCTTGGATGGACAACTCTACTTACAACTTGAACTGACAAGTGCTGCAGTCTAGTGGCAATATTTTGAACTGATAAGTGCTGCAGTCTAGTGGCAAAATTTTAAACTACTATGGGTGCTTTGCTATTAGGAGATCCTTCTCATTGCTTGGGTTTCTCACCCTTGTTTTACTGTTTAATTTAATAATATTGAAACAATGGCCAGGTGCACACTGCATGACAATGAGATTGATATATTCCCACTTTTCGACACCTCATTAATTATGTATAAAATATAAATGATATAGTTATAATTGAAAAACATTAACAATAATAGAATGTATTCAAGTTGTGTAGTTCGAGTGCTGCTGGTAAAGCATATCAATTCCAGTAGCAAAATTAGCTCATGTAGTGAATGTACAAGGACAAGTTTAATACCATAGATTGGAGTGGGATTTTTTGCCTACTTGCAGTGATGAACCTAAATTTAAGTTTGGGGGCTTAAATCTATCATCTATATTTTATAGGAGTGAAGGGCTGATACGGTACTTATTTTCGGGACAGGCCACCTTGAGTTTAGTTTACCATTATGCTACTATAACAGGAGATTTTTCATTCCAATATAAAAAAATAAATTGTTTAGAAAGAAATTTACTCATACTCATACTCAATTACCAATGGAAAAGTTTATATTACAAAAATGATTTATCTTTCTTTTTTACTGTCTGAGATTATGTTTAATCATGTTTACCTTACACACTGTAAGATTACTTATTAAATTAAAACATAGCTGGCAATTTATATAATTCTAATTGAATTTAAAAATTTAAAGGTATGAACTGCTCATCATTTGTAGTAACACACAAAATAAAATAATTCTTGTAAATAAACTAACATAAATTTTACTTCTATAGCAGAACTAATATTAAATTAAACTTCTGAATTTTAACAAACAAAATTTGGCTCCTCTTCTAATCTAACAATTCAATATTGTATCTTCTTCAAAGGCCAATGTAAAAATTATTTAACCAAACTCACATTAAGTTTCTTAAAATATAATAAAGAATTTTTTCCACCTGTCTAATAACTATTACAATTTTAATAATAATTATTACAACACTTCTAACAATTTTTGTACAGTAAAATCTTAAACATTGACATCTGTAATTATTCTAATATTTGGCAACTCATGAAATAATGAGGATATATTACCTGTTCCCCTGTGGGATAAGTTAGAGAGGTTGATATGGGAACACATGCACATGGACTGGTTACTCCGCGCTCATCATTGCAATACTGGATTGAGGGCATGAGGGTAACTGCTTCCTCTCCTCCCACAATTATTGTTAGCTCCTCATACAATGGTCTCCACTGCCAATACCAGCAGACAATAAATCAAGATAGACTTCCTCATTGTCACCAACTGCCTCCACAGGTGTCTTACACCGAAATAATTTTGCGAACATTAAAAGAAATTATTCAGATGCTACAATACAATTCTTGTTACTGATCAAATGGAATGTCAGCACTTTGATAAAATTTAAAACTTGTCTACAACTGTGCCAAATTGGGGGGTGTCCTTTTCAGAAAAGGATGGTAAAATAATTCTCTCTGTACCTTTCTACTATGTGGCACTGACCTAAACTGAACTAACCAGAATATTTTCTTTTTTTGTATCATAAAAAAATTATCTTTAGTGGTTTTCCTCAGAAAATCTGAATCTAGTTTGTTGGTCTAATAAGAACTTCTAAACTTAATTCATCCAAAATACGGGGAAAATGAACGGTGGAGATCATGTTGAGGATATTTCTTCTCTACACAAGATACCATTTTACTCATATTGCATCAGTGGACCTGCAATGTTGTTTGTTTGTGTCCAACAGTTTTGTTAAAAATGGTGAGTTTGTGATCCAGTCTCAGACGATATAAAAGTTGTTCCAAGTCACAAAACTATCCTCAGATGGGTACAAAACTTCAGATTAACTGGGAACATAACAGATAGGAAGCATGCAGGCCCAGGACTGAGTGTAGTGAAGGGTTGCAAGGGTAAGGGAAGCCGTACTCGAAAGCTTAAAACAGTCAGTTGGACGTTATGTAGCTAAGGATGAATCACTTGGTCGAATTTTGTGTAAAAAGCTAAAATTACACCCATACAATTAAAGGCATCTGATTTTGCTTGCAGAATTCAAATGATTTTGTGAGTGAATGACTAAAATGTGCAGTTATTGATGAGGGATTAAGCTCATTTTCATTTAAACAGGACAGTGAGTAAATAAAACCTGTGTTACTGGAATTCAGAACCTTTTTCACCGGCGTCCTGTACATTCTGAAAATCCTGGTGCGCTGATGGTGCTGTAGCCAAATCAGGCTTTAATTTTTCAAAAAAAAAAAAATTTTGATACAGTCATTGTAAAATGGGCTTGTTACATTTGTATGCTTTAAACGTTTTTAAACGAGAACTGAGAAGATGAAGAATAGGTTAAAAAGATGTTTGGTTCCAGCAGGATGGCACCACAGCCCAAACCACGAACCATTTAGTCCCAGTTGAATTGTGAACAGGTTATCCCACAATTTGCCAGGGTTCCTTAGCCATCCAGATCCTCCATTTATCTATTGACTTGTTCTAATGGGGCTATCTCTAGGGCCTTGTATCCAACCATTGACCTCAACATTTGGAGATGAAGAGTTCAAATAATTTCAACCATCCCTGCTGAGATGTGATCTCTGTAGTGTAGGATTTCGGGGAAAGACGAGTCATGCGTTCAAAATTATATAAATCGCCAGGACAACATTATTGTTCACAAATAAGTTTCCCATATTGTAAAATGGCGAGTAATGAGTTATCCTTTAATGTTAATTACCTTAAAGTAATTTTAAATTAATTGGGTACTGTTTATTGGAAATCCGTCTCCCGTATGGATAAATTTTTAATGCTTTCTGTGATACTATAATTAACACATTTCTGGTTAAAACAAGACATGTTCTGGTTGTATAGTTAAATTGAAGAGTAAATTTTAATTACTTTTATGTTGCACTTAAGTATGCCAACATGTTTCTACACCTTTGGCCTTGCCTGACATAAAACACTGTACATATCCTCATTACTGAAGGAATTGAGACTACCTCAGGGATATTCGTCCTGGATATAACATTGAGTGGAAGTAAGCGATGCTAATCTACAATTATTAAAGCAGCATATGTATTTGTATTGAGTATTTTTTACTTAAAAAATATGTAATCTACGATTTATTTTATTAATAAAGTTTGTTGTAAAATATGGAATTATCAGCAAATAAAATAAAAGTTAGATAAGTAGTTAGTTCCATTTTCAAAATTTGTATAGAGAAAGTGCTAGGATACTTTTGGTAAACTTGCTACCACTAAAGAAAATTACAAATTTAATATCCTATTTATTATAATTTTGTTCTAGAATTTTCCCAATAGAAACGCTCACATATTTTGTTACAAAAGAATTTGAATACCACTATTGTTATGAAAATAATATAACACTGATAATTAATTTCTAAGTTATGTGTGCATGTAACAAAATACTGTTCATTTTGTATATATCATTATGTCAGAAGATATAAAATAGTTTTGAAATTAGCATTTTATTTACAAACAACAGGGCTCTGAAACCTATCTACCTACTAGAGTTCTAAGATTTATTATTTTAGAAATATGTATCCTGCGCAATGCATTATTAGTAGATGAAATATCTTTTATTTCTTTCCTATCTCTCGCAGGGTATATCCGTTCTGTATGTTTACAGACAGTTCTAGAGTGAACTCTCCCTTGACTAGCTGAACTTAGCAGTTAACCATGGCTTCATTGTTTCATTATATTTGGTTTAGCACTATCTGGACATCATTTTAAAACTCAGACCCCTGAGCTTCATCTTGTTTTGTTATCTAAATATTTGTATTACTTAAAAATGTATAACTAACAAATAGTTTACATTTGTTCCCCTGAGGGAAAGAAATTTTTGCCCTCGCACTTAGTCCTAAAATGATCTTTGTGCCTTTCTTACTTATATTTATGTCCTCCAAATCTGAGACTTACAGAAGCCAATCAGATTTGAGGGCTCCTGTTCTCTAATGTCCATGAAAAAGAATGGATGAGGAGTTCTTTTAACAAGACATGGCAATTTGTCGATCAGAAAACCTCAAAAAACTAGCCTGGAACAAGCAACTGCATTAATAAGCATAATATCTCTCAGTTTTATAATAACTTGGAAGATATTCATAAGTGTTTTTGGCCAACTCCACCATAAAGAATATGGAACCAAGATGAAACAGGATTAATGACAGTGGAAAATCCTACTAAAATTGTTGCTTCTAAAGGCATTAAGCAACTCAGAGCAATGATGTCAGCTGAATGTGGACAATTAGTTACATTAAGTTCTTGTATCAATGGAATTGGAAACCACATTCCGCCCATGTTAATATTATCAAGGGTTAATTTTAAGGAGTTCATGTTAAAAGAAGCACCACCGGGGACAATTGGAGGAGCTAATCCATCTGGATGGTTGTCTGAGGAACTCTATTTAAAGTTAATTAACCATATCATTAAACATACGAAACCCTCTAAGGATGAACCTGTCATATTAATGACAGACAACCACGAAACACCTTTCATTGGAAGTGAATGCAAAGGCGTCAGAGGTTGGTGTGATAATATTACCATTTCCCCCTCCCACACCTCACACAGATTACAACCTTTGGATCTTACCATTTATTCACCTTTGAAAACCTATTACAGCCAGGCAGTTGAAGCATGGCTTTGTAATAATCCTGGCAAGGTATTTGACATATATTGCATTGCTGAAATCGTTGGCCAGATCTTTCCTCGAGCATTTAGTATATCTAACATTTAAGGAACCTGGAATTTACCCATTAGATAAAAACGTTTTTTTCTGATGATGACTTTTTGGCATTGTACGTCTCTGATCGTCGTCCTTCAACAGTCCAACTGAACATTCAGCAGCGGTAGAAGTGAGCAGCAATCAATCAGCAGCGCCATCTGAGGTCACCATACAATCAGTGACCAGTGACAACACAGTCAGAGGACAATGTACAACTAACAGCAACACCAAGTAGGCCTTACTCAAAATAAGCCTTATACAATGGTTACACCAGAAGAGATAGCACCATTCCCTAAAGCTCCGCTTCGCAAGAAAGGTAACAGAGGTAGAAAGCCCAGGAGAACTAAAATTGCTACTGATACTCCCAAGAAATTAGCAATAAAAGAAGAAAAAGAAAAGAGAAGCAAAAAAATAAAAAATTGGCAAATGACAATGCTCAGAGCAAAAATAAAAAGAAAGCTATTGCAAAAAAATCTTATTTGACAGCAGTTCTGGGGATTATTATGATGATCCTGACTCTGGCAGTGAAGATGCTTGCTATTCATGACTACTAGAAGAAGTAAATGAAGAAATGTATCAACAACAAGAAGAACAAGTTTTTGAGAGACCGACCATTGAAAAAAATGAATACGTCTTAGTAGGTTTTCAAAAAATAGTTGGTAAGCCTGAGCATTATCTTGGTCAAATATTAGAGAAATACCCTCAAGGATTTGAATTGCAGATTGTTTTACAACAGAATTGGCGTCACCAGTAAATTTGTACAAGAATCTGAAGAGATATTTGATGTCATGATTGAGGATATAGTTGTTAAATTACCTAAACTTACAATAATGACTGGTTCATCAAGAACATAAGGACAATTGAGTTTTCCATTTGATTTTTTAAACTACAATGTTAAATCACTGTATTGCATTTTCTCATAAGTTTTATTAGTTGTGAATAGACCTGTAATAGTTTGGTTTTATCATTAAAGTTGTTTATGTTTTCCAAATAAAATATTATTCACTTTGTACAAAAATTATTCTACTACCAATGACCCACCTTATATCCAAGGTACATGAAGTTAGTGATCCTAGGTACATGACCATCATGTACCAAGAATTATTTGTAAAGAAATTTTTAAAAATTAATAAAAGAAGATAAAAAGTTTTTTGCCATAACAACTAATTTAAAATGTGATGATTCTTTGACCATACAACTATGATAAGAAAATAATAAAAGTAAAATGTATAAAAGTGATCTGAGGTACAACAACCTTCCCTACATAAAATGTATATACATTTTCTGTGGTAAAATGTTCTAAATTTAGGTAGAATAAACAGAAACTCCTTTACAACACTAAGAAATAAGGTAAGGGATAAATCAGTTGTAATGATAATGAATAATACTGATTTAACAGAACAACAATAATAATGGTAACATCAGTCATTGCTATAATAATGCATATCAATAGCTTACTATATTTGTAAATGATTTCATGCCTCATAAGAATGTTTTGATCCCGATTCAGGGTCAAGTTCTTGCAAGTGATGTATTATTGGAGTCCAAATGAGACTTGATACTTGTTACAAACATAAACAAATGAACATGTTGTATGGTTTATAAGGACCTGTTTATAGAATAACCTTGCCTCACAGATCTCAGTGAAGGAGAAGAATTATGTAGTTTTAAAACACCACCTACGTTGGTTTGAGTCTCATATATATATATATATATATATATATATATATATATACATATATATATGTCTTCAAGAATACACAGTTGGTCTTAATATTCTATTGTTCATCATCTTAATTTATGAGGCGACAAATTAAAATATTTTATTGATTCCATGGTACAGTAGTCTCGAATAATAATAAGGTTTAGGTTATTACTGGAGCAAAGATTAAATGAGTTACAAATTTACTGTTGTTGACACATAGACATAATAATATCATATATCACATGTATTGTTATAAAATTGATCTTAAATTAAAATTTGTAATTGTTCCATTGTTTAGATTCTGTTTTCCAGAATACTATGGAACTGACTTTGTTTTTTTTTCTTCTGCAAATCAGTCTTCAAAATCTGAAATCATGCTCAAATAATCAGTTTTACAGTGTATCTCAGCAATTTCCTCATTCACTTTTATACTGTATCAAGTGTGCCTTTGAATCTTTGGATCAGAGTTTAATACTCCACAAGATCAATTCTCTAGGATTCGAGGGAAGTGTTGTGGTTAACTTACAGGTAGAGAGCAAATAGTTAAAATTAAAAAGTACAGAATGGGACTAAAAGAATTGTAAAATCACAAATGGTTAAAAGAGGTGTCCCTATTGATATTGCCCAATTTTGTTTCTACTATTCACTTCATATTTTCCAAACTAACTCAGAAATGTATTTTATCCTATTGTGTATGTTGATGATACTGTCCTGTTAACTGGCAGTAACTTCACTGAGCTCTTGGATATTAACACATACATTTAATTAAATTAAATCAAATTCATATTTTCTCAATGTAGTAGACAATCTCGATTTGGGCAATACTCCACCCCTTGAGTTCTCTTCGCTGATATTGAAGGACTATTTTTCAGTAACCAATCAACTAAGTTCAATATTTATCTTTCCAATCTTATCACAGAATGTTGAAAGTGTAATACAATCTCTAAAAAATAATACAGCTCCAGAAATTAATGGGATTAGTTATTTTCTATTAAAACAGGTTTCTTGTAATATATTACAAGTTCTAACTTTTTTAATTAATTCAAGTTTTCAGACTGGGGTTTTTCCTGAGTGTCTGAAACTGCAGTAGTCATACCCATATACAAAATTGGCTTGAATAAAAGATGCAGCAAATTCAGGCCTATATCTTTGCTTTCATGTTTTTATAAAGTATACGAAAAGATTATGAAACAAAAATTAGTTAAATTTGTAGAAAATAATTTTTTTTAGCATGAATCAATTTGGTTTCAGGGAAGGGATGAATAATGAAAGTGCTGTGTCAAATTTTATAACAGATATCTATAATAGAATCAATGAAAACAAATGTGTCAGAGGGTTGTTTTGAGATATAAGGATGGCTTTCGACACCGTTGATCATGGTATTCTGTTAGACAAATTATATAAAAGTGGAATACTGGAATACCTGGGTGTTAGTCACAAATGGTTTAGGAGTTATTTACTAGAAAGAAAACAGTGTTTAAAAATAAATTCATACATCAGTGAAATGGGTATAATAAAGAAAGGGATCCCTTAGGGTTCTGTGCTGGGAGCAACCCTTTTCATAATTTATATAAATGATCTATGTAATGCTAGATTTCAAAGAAAAGTTACATCATTTGCCGATGACACTGCCTTTTTCTATGTTGGTAGAAGTTGGGATATGGTTCAATCATCAATGCAAAATAATCTTAGGTCAATTCAATGGTGGTTCACCAATAATAATATGCTGTTAAGTGCAGAGAAAATGAAGTACATCAATTTGAATCAGAAGAACATTATTTTTTATATTAACCTGGAATATTCAAATTCAAACCTTCTATTACCGTAAACAATATATATTATATGGTAAAAGTCAGCCATTTAGTCTAAAATTTTGCAAACATACCACAGTGTCACATTCATACATACATATTTTGCATTCATTAATTCCAGTCACTCGCCAATTTTCACCATTTTCAACGCCAGGGTCTATTTTCAAAATGGGTGGTCTCCCAGTTACATGCCAAAAACTCGCCGACATTATAAAATCCCATTGGCGCTAAAAAGCGTTTAAGACGGGTTTTTAACGCCTTAGGCGTTGGTGCATTTTTAATGGAAGCTGGCAATCTATTGATAAAATAGACACCTGCTTGCGAAGGCAAGTGTTCATAAACCACCGTTCTATGTTTTCCAGAACGGTGGTTGTCTCTGCCTCTTGTCTCATATCCGTGCACGTCACGGCCCCTCATCAGGCTACATTTGGACATACAGAATGATACTGTTTCCAGGATGTACAGACAGGGCAGAGTTAACAGTTGCAAGTGTTTGAATGCTGGTCGGCACGACTCTCTAAAACTCAATTTTGCAATTATTCGAATCGCTTTCTTTTGAAGTTTGAAGGCTCTCAAAAATTGATTGTTTGCACTAGAGCCCCACAACACCAATCCGTAGGTAAGATGTGGGTAAATTGGTCATCAGAGAGCTGGTTGTGAGTATTAAGAAATCTAAGCATTCTTACCAAAAAGAGTTTTTCAAACACTTTGCTCAGAACTGGCAAAATGGAGACAGGCCGATAGTTATTGATGGAATATGGGTCATCCTTTTTGAAAATAGGAGTTACTTTAGCCATTTTCAGGAGTGAGGGAAAAACTCCTGTTTGGAAAGACAAATTCACTAGTTGAGTTAGGGGGCTCAGAATGTGTTGGGAACACTTTTTTATGAGCCACATGGACATTAAATTAAGATTGGTTGATTTTTTAGCTGGGAGCTGTTGGATAATTTCGGTTAGCTCTTTCTCAAGAACTGGCGCCAGCATCATAGATGCTACAGGGCACTGTCTTCGTGTTTGGGTAACTTGGGGCTCAGACGGCCGAGGATCCAGCCCACAAGCAACAGATGCAAAAAATCCGTTAAACTCATGGGCAACCTCGGCTTCGTCCTCCACCAATCTATCTCCAATTTTCACTTTGATTTGTATGGAAGTTTTGGATTTATTGTTAATGATATCCCACACAGTTTTGGAAACGTTTTTGGAAGAAAGAATTTTATTCGAGACATCATATGCTTTCGCCGCCTGGATCACTTTTTTATAAATCTTTTTATAATTTTTAAAATAAATTTTGAAATTTTCATTTACATTAGTCCGATAAATTTCTCGAAACCAGTATTCCTTTCGTAATCCAGTTACTGTTTGTCATTTTAGGGCAAACTTTGATTGTTTTTGTAGGACAGCATAGATTGAGATGATAATTAAGGCAATTATTAAATGATTGAAACTGCTGTTCTACGGGTTGTGTAAAATTTAGAAAATTCCATTGTTCCTTTGAAAGGGAAGCATTAAGGAGAGCAATGTTATTTGGCCTTGTGTCTCTTATGATTTTTGTAATTTTTGGCTTCCTCTCGATTTGTTTTCCCATAATTATAGCCTCTTGGCCATAGTGGTCTGAGATGGCTGTATTAACCACAGACACTGTGACTTTTGGAATGTTGGAGACGACGTTGTCGATAGCAGTTTGTGTCATTGGCTTTACTCTCGTTGGAGATTTGACCAACAACTCCAAGCCGAACGACCGTAGCATATCGACAAGTCGTATTGTGGTAGGATGAGTGTTGTTCAGCGCGTCGACATTGAAATCTCCCATCAGTACATAATTCAGCTGAAGGTTGGTTAGGTCTCTCAGTAAAGATTTTAATTTTGAAAAGAAAACATCATCGCTTCCATTGGGAGACCTGTAAATACCGACAACGATTGTTTTTGATTTGTTGATGTCGACTTTGATTCCAGCTGCTTCGAAATCTTTTTCCACTGTTTCCTTGATTGAAAACACTGTGAACTTGAAGGCGTTTTTTAGAAAAATCGAGACTCCCCCTCCTTTGGAGAGTTGTCTGCAGTAAGAAGTAGCCCGATTGAAATTTGGAATTTTGCAGAGTTCAATGTTTTTGTTGTTAAACCCGTTTTCGGTCACGACAAGTAAATCTGTGTTCTGTTCTTCACAGACGAGTTCATTGAGCTTGTTGGTTGCGAATTGGGCGTTTTGGCGTAGCAGCCGAATGGAATTTTTATTTAGAAAATTTGCATTCGTTTGTCGTTTATTCGGCGTATCTGTCAATTTGTTCTGGCGCTGAAATATGGGTTCCCTGAAAAAAGCACTTTTTGTTCCTATTTTTTCCTATGTCTGAAATAATACAGTTTTAGGAGTCTCTAAAAAAACAGGTTCATTGTCTAAAGTCTTCTTGACCGCGTCGGCATAGGAGTCGTGTGGGTGGACGAATGACTCCGCAGTCTCGGACAACGCACCCTCGTTTCGGAGAGTCGGACGCAGGGCTTCAGTCTTCCTCAAAGGCACCGTACATTCAGCAGCGAGGCTCTCCACCACGAGCTCCGCCAGCTTACGCTTGCCGCTCATGTTGAGGTGCTGGCCGTGGGCTGTGAAACACTGTCGGCTGATCCTGTTGAAGTCGACCACGCGAGTTCCGTATCTCACAGCCAGCTCCTGAATAAAAGCATTTACCAGAGCGGTCTCCAAGTGAATGGGATTGTTAGGCTCCAAGTCAAGGCGGTGTGGGAGAGTCACGATGACCATCTCGGTGTTGGTGGGTCTAGCCGCGATTTGCCTCTCTAAGTGAAGATATATGTTCTTCTGTTCGCCGTCTGCCAGATCATTGCTTCCCGCAATTAGCACCTCGCAATGTGAGTTGTGTGTTGGGGAGGGCCTCAGGATGTTGAGCAGGTTGGCCCCGGGCTTGCAGATGCCACTCACAGTTGTTGCAGGAGCCACCAGTTTTCCCACCAGTCCGGCGAGATGACGAGCGTGGCTGTCACCACTTATCCCCACTGTTTTGAAGTGCACTAGAGTTTTTGGTGTTTGTGTTATCTGATTCCTCATGTTCTTATTTTTTCTTCGCCTGTGTTTGGGTTTATTAGGCTTATACTTCGTTGCAGAGTGAGTATTTTGTACCTTTTTGTAATTTTTTTCTTTTGCTGATTTTTTGTGTACAACCCTCATCCAAGGCTGTTCGCTCATGCTCTCGTCCTCGCAGGTGATACTTTGAAGTTTCAGGCACTGCTCTTCCGCTTCTAAAACCTCAACCTCAACCGTCGGTCCGAGCAACTCGCACTGCACCACCGAGTCTGTAAGTTGGCCTGACGGTTGCGACGAAGATTCGTTCTGGACGGCAGAGTCCACTGTCGGAGCTCGGTCAGTCTGAGTAGCGCGATGTACCGGCACAGCAAAGTCCACCGCAGTAGGCAAATGATCCTCTGGTAAAGCGAGATACGCCTCGCACTGGACACCGCAGTCCCTTGTCGCGGAAGCGCGGGCGGTCTGGTCGACGTGGGATGTGCTCACTTGAAATATTTGGTCCGTGAATTCTAGCAAACGAGTGTCCGACTCTATAGTATGATTGAGTAACTTTTGATATTCACTCTCCAGGCGCTCAATCTCTTTTCTGAGGCGAGAAATCTCCGCTAACGGATCTTCAGGAATTTTGTTGGCTGCATCTAATTCTTGCCTAAGACCAGGCAGATCGTCAGATAGTGAGAGATCCGTGGCGGGTGTGGAACAGACGGGTATTGCACAGGAATCCAGCGCAGGTGGTGTACAAGGCACAGGAGGCACCGCAGGCGATGCAGCAGTCACAGTTTGGGATTTCAGAAGCAGTGATAAGAGGGTACGCATTGTGACAGTATGTACGCCACTGTGTTTTTGATTACAGGTGATAACTTGCGTCATACCCGCATCAGTTTTGATCGACGCGCCACAGCTCTTCCCTAGACAGCGCCAAGACACCTCCTCCCCATTTTTTAGAATTCGTTGCTGCCGATATTTAGTACCGTTGAAAAGAATGCACGGTTTTCCAGTCTTTGTTTTATCAACAGTGAATGACATTTTATAATATATATATACACACACACACATATATATATATATATATTAATTAAATTTGTATAAAGTGGCAATAGCCTAATTTAATTTCAATAAATATTGAATCGCAAAAAGTACTTGCTCCACCGGGACTCGAACCCGGATCTCTCACTTGCCGGGTGAATGTGCTACCATTACACCACAGAGCCCTCACTTTTTACGATTCTATTTTGTATTTGGCCGTTTTTTTTTCACATATATGTTTAAATAACGAAACTAACAATATTTATTGAAATTAAATTAGGCTATTGCCACTTTATACAAATTTAATTAATGTAAACAGAAGTCATTTGACAGGTATTTGGTCTTCCGATCATATGTTAGTTTCGTTATTTAAACACATATGTGAAAGAAACGGCCAAATACAAAATAGAATCGTAAAAAGTGAGGGCTCTGTGGTGTAATGGTAGCACATTCACCCGGCAAGTGAGAGATCCGGGTTCGAGTCCCGGTGGAGCAAGTACTTTTTGCGATTCAATATTTATTGAAATTATATGTGTGTGTGTGTGTGTGTGTGTGTGTGTGTGTGTGTGTGTGTGTGTGTGTGTGTGTGTGTGTGTGTGCAATATAAATAAAATAAATAGATGGTTAAAATGCAATAAAATATTAATAACAGACAACGAATACAAATAAAAATTTCGATAATAAATAACAAGAGGTTAAATTATAAAGATTAAAAATATTTCTAACAATAATAAACGATATTTAATTTATAACAAGATCCACTATTAATAAAATGTGGATAAAATATAAAACAAAATTTAAAATAACACAATAAAAAAAATAAATATTAAAGATATAGAAATGAATATATGTAAAAGAAGATAAAATCTTAGACAAAAAGATATTTCATCAGCTAAGATTCGAACCGGCGAACTTTCGTGAATAAGATTGTGACACTGCCGCCTTGACCAACTAGAACGGTAATAAGATTTGAATGTTTATCTTTCATTAGTCGCGGTGCTCCTAGTTACGTCAAACGTGGATTATTGCAGTAAACACGTCTAAACCTTGTTAGTCTGAATGTTAAATTTATAACTTATAACTGCTTACGGAAAAATTAAACTGTCCTATTTTCTGTCAGTTCCTAACTATGTAGCTTAATAAATCTATTTCCGGAGTCAAAATTATTCGTTATGTCATAAAATCAGATAAAATTAAATTAAACTAGGGAGCGACGTAAAGTACGTGTCTGTAGGGTAGGACCAGGTCTACCAACACTCATAATATAAGTGTGCTAACTGTCTTATTTACCAGGGAGTTTGTGGGACGGTTAAATGTACTGTTGTAGAAAGAGCGGAATACATAAATATTTAGGTCGTTTTGACGAAAGAATCAAGTGGAAAATCCATATTAATAAATTTAAAAAAAACTATTTAAACAATATTTTGAGATACTTTTATTATTTAAGAGAAATGTATAATGAGACATTGTTACGAATGTTATATTTTGCTTTGGTCCAAAGTAGATTAGTATATGGAATAGTTTTTTTGGGGAGAGACATATTTTACAAACATTGAGCCATTATATATTCTGCAAAAACATTTCATAAGATTAACATCCTTTAAAAATAAAACTGAGTGTTCACATCCTTTTATTTAACATTAAAAATACTCCTATTACAGTATACGTTTGTCTGCAGTGTAATGAGACTGTTCTATAAGAATGGTAACATGCCTTGTGATAATAATGCACACAAACATAGACTTAGGAATAGAAATGCATTTTTGTCCCAAAATCTTGTACAACCTTTTTTTACAAAATCCTATATTTTTGTTGCAACTAGGATTTATAATAAATTACCAGACCGTATTTAAACTTATAAAAATGCAAATATATTTGTAAAAAGACTTAAACATTGGTAATTTAGTATGAAAGAGATTGAAACACTGCTACAGATTCCTGGATGAAGTAAATTAAAGTTGTAGTAGCATACATTGCAGCAAGGTATTGTTAATTAATTGTTTGATTTCCTATGTTTTTATATTAGTAATGACTGTATTAAAATTATTTTATTATTATATGTATGTATGTAGATATTTGTGTGCATGTATATTTTACAAGGAGTTATTTTATTTTACATGACATGGCACAATTTAAGTATATTAAATAGATGTGTGTTTTGTTTTTTAGCGAAAAGTTGAATTTTTTTTTTAATTCTGAAGCTGGATTCTTGTATACCATTTGTCATAATACATTGATGGAACCTCCAAACAGGCTTAGCCTTGGAGGCCCTATTATTTCCTCAAACATATTAATACTATTTTTTTATTTTGTTTTAAAACTACTAAATTAAACGGACATCTAATTTAATTTAAGTTTATTCTTAAGTAGGGCTTATATAGCCTAAAACAAATCTGGCAACAAGACATTTGAGTTTTAGTTTCAATTTTTTTCTATGTAAAATGAACCACATGTAAATATTTATTGTATTTTGAGGAAATAAATATGTTCTACTTCTACATCACAATGGGAATGGGACAGCAGTAATGTAATAACAATGACCTTGTTTTTAACTCCTCCAAGACAAAACTTATAGCATTAGGAAGGCTAAAAAATGAAATTACTAAACCTCAAATCTACAAAGGGTTGAAGCAAACAAGCGTCTAGATATAATATTAAATGAATAACCTTGGAAGCTTCACATTCACAAGCTGTGTTCTGAACTCAGTTCTGCTATTTTTTTAATTGAAAAGAAAAAAGAATTGTAATTACACTAACACCGACAAAAATAGCATATGTTCCTCCTTTGAATCTCATATTTGTTTGTTATGGGATAATCATTTGGAGGAGCTGTTCAATTGATAATCTCGAAAGAGCCCTTCTTACACAAAAGCACACTGTGTGGGTCCTGGCTAGTCTTCAACCTTGAGATAGCTGTTGAGAAGTCTTTAAGACCCTTTGCATTCTTAGAGTGGTATCTATCTACATAATTGGTCATCAGTCATGCTGTTTCACAAGGAAACTTGCTAGAATGACAGTTCATGATCATCACACGCAACATGGCAATGACTTTTCCTTACTGACGCAAAGAAATACACTTTTCTCCAAGAAACCTTCCTATATTAAAGTACGACTAATCAACATGCTTCCACATGACTTAAAAAGATGATTATGCATCTGACTCGGGGATAAATCCATCTACACTTTTGAAGAGTTAAAGATTGCAACAAACACTTAACCTTGAGAAGAATAAAATTGACTTGTATTTTAATAAATTTTGTATTTTGATGTCATTATCAAAATCATGTAAATCGATATACGTCAGTTTTAAGACAATATTGGAGCCAACAGAAAATCAAGTGAACCACCTAAAATACCACAAACAGATCTGCAAAAAACAAACAGAACATTTTTTTAATCAAGGAAAGAGCTTTTTTTTAATCAAATTTGTTTAAAAAGCTAAAAATTCATGAAAATGTTATAAGATGTTATGAAAAAACTTTCAGAAGCTTTATGAAAAACTGATGACATTCAACTAAATTCTTTTGAAAAGTTCACAATTTAAAACAAATTATCAACTTTTATGAAATATAATTCTTAAATAAAAATATACTTTATTACATAGTAAAATGTAATAGTAGAGTTTAGTCTCCTACCCTTGCTTGGATGGTACTCGTAGAGAGAGTGAAGTTCTCAATCTTCAACTGAGTACGCTGTAACAAAGTGACAGCTGAAATCTGCTGCCTATCTGCGTTTGAAGAGATGAAACGACATCAAACAGCTATCACTAGGTGGAATATATACTCCTTTGCTCATACTTGATTTCCAAATAAGTCAGGTGCATAGCATATTGGTAGTGCCCCCTATGCCTTAGTAGCCATACTAAATACAGCATAGAGCTCATAATACCTACAACTTGAGAGAGTAACAGCTATGTTCAACGAATGTTGGATAAAACCTCCATTAGGGATGTCTCTACAGACAACTATGAACAGTTGAGCTTACACAAGTACATCAGTGTGGTACACTTTGTCAGCACGTGCCAATGCAGCTTCAGCACCTGTAGCTCATGCTACATGGGGAAGGAAACCTTCCTTGCCTGGTCATGCTCGAGTGGTTCTCTTGCTCACTTGAGAGCATTTTTTCTGTAATCTGAGTTAAGATATACTTCTCAGAGTTAAAACTGATTGCTCCCTTCAAAAGCTATATGGCTCTCAACCATTTATTATGGCTACTAATGCATATAGGACATGACCTAATTAACAGGCGGATTTGCAAAATACAAGCTTTTTGTTATGGTATTGTCCTCCTAAACAAAACAATATACCGGTTCAAGGGGTGGAAAAGAGAACTAAGTTGCAAAATGTTCCAGTATTATAGTTATGGTATACATAACTCATTGTTTTAAACTGTGTTTTTTAATCTAATTTCTAGCAGTAACATATAGGCCTACATTCTAAGAACCTAGCCTTAATAGTACTACTATATTGACTTGATAGTAAGAAGTCCACATTTTGTTCTCTTTTTTTTATTTAAGTAGCCTATTTCTTTATTTATAAATATTTTATCTGAAAATTGTTGCTGTATTGTCATGTATGATAATTGTATTTATAAAACTATACCAGTATGGTAAAATGTACATATATATTTTTTGATAGGGATTACGGTATTCTAATAACACTGAATTATACAGTTTAATATGTATTTATATTGTTGTGTATATAAATAATCTGTACCTACTCAAAATATTATACAGTCGTTAAGGAAGAATACTAAATATTATTCTAGATTAGCATATGAGCTGCATATCAACATTCAGGTAAGAATGACTGATTGCAGCTTTCAAATAATATTAAAATAAAATGTTTGTGAACTGGTCCCACGGAGCGAAGTAATGCTAAAAATGCATGATTGTATTTAAAAATGATACAGTTAAATCTGCGGACGAGAGTGTATAAAAGTACGTTTAATTTTATTGTTTTGTTTGAAATTTATATTGTATTATACTGAATTTATATTTATAGCGATAAACTTTTAAATATAATCACGTTTGATTTATCTTAAGAACATTTTGTAATTTTAATTAAATACCAATAATTATTCTCTACAGAAGAAACACACAACAACTATGGCGCTCCCTAAACAGATAAGTTTAAACTAATTCAGCCCGTAACCTGGTGGACAGGAACTGAACTAGCAGTACAAAACACAACAGCAATGGCGCTCTCAACATACTAAGTTTAAAATAACTTAACCCCTTAAAGCATTTAAGTGACTTTAAAGTAAAGTGAAGTCAGGATGACTTAGGTGTAGGTATTTTAAAACATTTATTGGCACTTAAGGTTGCTTTAATATAATTAACAATCTGAGCTCATTGAAGAGTAATTATGAGACATCCAATGCTGTGTCATGTACTGTATGTTATGCTAAGTGACGCATAAGAGCGCTTTTGGGGCTCATAAGCCAATCAAAGAGCATAGGCATAATGGTTTAGGGCATCTAGTTTCTAATTACAGTTATGATTATGAGGTAGGCTCTATCTAAGAAATAAAATGTCGATACTAATAACTCATTACCTCATCATATACAATCACTTACCCCGGATTACAGATTCCAAACATAGAGTTCTTTGTGAGTTTAGGCTTACAATCTCGGTTGCTTTTGGTAAAAAAACGATAATGAGATAGTGACGCCTGGACCTGCTCATTTCTTTATCAACGTGGAAAATACAAATAATCCTTGCACGATAATTCCGCCTTTGATTACCCTGTAACTAATGGAAATGGCCATAGCATTGATAACGTCCTTTGAATGAGTAGTAACATTTATAAAGTTATTGTGCCTTTGCTGAGATACAATAGTCCATGGCCAATTCCTCTGTGACATTTTTTAAGACAAAGGCTGTTCCTCTTTTAAGCTTATTCTGTCATGCCTCAAGAGCCATTAGCCTGTGAGAAGAGATCATCAAACAGAATAAGGAGTGAATCGATACAGTACAAGGTCGATGGTAGTAATAAAAAGTGCTAAGGCCACCGACAGGATTTGGAGCTATGCTGTACGACGTTTTCGACCTGTCGGCCATCGGCAACTATTCTGACATTGACATCTGTAATTAGTACACATCATGATGTTTTGTAATATATCATAGACAACGCCAATGAAAAAGCTCATGACGATATATTATCGTCGTCATTCCTGATATTAAAAATACACGACGACGGAAGTTGGCTAGTTATCTCGAGAGTGGCCAACTTCGTGAGTGAAGCCAATAAGTGCCAAAGGTAACGTTTTATCAACCAAACAATGTTACAAGTTTTTTTAGTAAAGTATCTGGAAAATACACTCCAACTAATCCATTTCACACGCCGATGTAAATTTTATTTCATTGGAGGATGTTTGTGATTGGTTTATTTCTGTTTTTTTATGAAGTATTAATAAAATTTCTCCATTTTTAACAAGTTTTCAGATTGTTTTAACGTTTTATTTGTATAATAAAATAATAATATTATATATATATATATATATATATATATTTATTTATTTATTTATTTATCTGTTATCTGTTAACTTTTATCTGTCCCGAGAGTAAAAGTGACCGCAAACCGAAGCTTCCGGTACAAGTTACTGATATAGGTAGTTTATAATATATATATATATATATATATATATATATATATATATATATGTATTCTCTTCATGTGAAAATAAAAAACCAAATATTGATAAACTCTTTTTATGAATTTTCTTATGTCAGCATACTTCTTCAGATAACAAAGAGTGTATAAATATTTACAAAGTCAAGTAATTAAACTAACTAAATAGAAACAAGAAAAAGAACTTAAATAGAATAATAAACAGGGGAAAATACCTCACAGCTGATGTTTCATCATAAACACCAAAGAGTAAAAAATTTTGAAATTAACGAATGTTCAAACCTAAAGGAAATTTTGACCTTAAAACAAGTTGGTGAGCAGTTTCGCTCCTTCTCAAATTAAACCTATTTAAATTTTCGTTGGCATGCAATGGAACATTATTGATGCCTTTTAGTTTGTAACAGTTTTCAATTTTGTCCTGATTATGTTCCCTGGAATGTACAGCGAGGGGCTTGTCATCTCCATGAACAATACTGTAACGGTGACCTGTCATTCTGATACGAAGAGGGTTAGAGGTTTGGCCAATATACTGTTTATTACAAAAATTACAATTCAGCTGATATATTATATACTTGAATTACAATCAATTGTTCCTTTAATTGGATACGTTTTATTGGTTATGTTACTACTAAAATTTTGACTAGAGGACATAATTTTGCACGTACCACAACGTGGTTTTTGACAGGGTTTACAACCGTTAAAAATGTTCTCTCGATTTTTGTGTTTAAGATTGGTTTGGACTAGCATATTTTTAAGATTTGACGGCCTTCTAAAGATGACCCTAGGTGGTTTTGAAAATATATCTTTAGTATATATTTTAATATATTATAATATATATAAAATATAAATAATATATATAATATTTATATATATATATATATATATATATATATATATATATGTATATAAAATATAAACTACCTATGTCAGTAACTTGTACCGGAAGCTTCGGTTTGCGGTAACTTTACTCTCGGGACAGATAAGTACCTTTTGCAGTAATGAGTTAGTTGCTGAGCACTGAGCAGTTCTGTGCTGAGTTAGTTTGTTGTCATTCGGCGTCACTACGAGGCGACACCACCCTGGGTAGTCTGCCGAGTTGCGCGTTAAAACGAGCACTACCGGTTAAGGATAATAATAATTAACCTCCTCGTTTAAATCTGTGTTAAACATGAAACGTTTTAAACAGTGGTTTACAAAATTACGCTCTGAAGATAATGACTAAGACCTCCATAAGTGTCCAATTTTCTGAACCACATGGTCAAGAATACAAGTTGAGATATTAATTTAATGACAAATTTATTTACATACTATTTGAAATTCGAAATTCTAAATTACATACTCAATTACTGTATAGTTGCATCTATCTTTTATAAATATTTGGTATTAATCGGATCACAAGTTTCTGAGTTATGAATCTTCCAAGTTGCAGTTCGTTTGAAAAAGCCATACCCGGTATTTCTCGTTGTTATTGATATAAACCTAGAGATTATTGTTAGTTAACAGTTTTATACATAGTTTTATACGCAGAAATAAACAAGATATATTATAATATAACTCCCGTTATTGTAGCTCTTTTAGGTAGACATCAAGATTTAGTTTTGGTATGAATTTGTATTTGAAACTGACGATTCTGTCCAATATTTTGTTAATGTTATGATTAAATTTTGTTTTAATTTAATACGATTTATATAAACTGTATTTGTTGCAGAAGATTTCAATTATCCCGGTGTAAACCCCCTAGTTATTTATGGTAGAGAAGTTTTAATGTAAACTTACAATACACAGTGACCTGACCTTTGCCCTCCTTTTATTAGTTCAAAAGTGCTACAAAATAAACATTTGGACCTCATATTTCAAAACTTGACCGTGGGAGTGCCCCCGGATCCCCTACTGATTTGCGGTTATTCCATACTACCCGGTGTTCCAGACACCCCCAGAGAAAATTTCTGGATACACCGCTGACATCAGGCATACACACAATGCCGTCTTGTTTTGTGGTGGGAGGATGGAGGCCTTGTAAGAAGCCGGGAATCGATGTGAACGGGACGGGAGGAATCTATGATTGCACCCATTTGATGCACCCATTTGATTTGATACTAGGCCGATTCCTGGCTAGATTAAGAAGTTTAAGAAAGCAACACTGCATGACTCCATACGATAATGTTGAAAATAAATCTATAACTCACTTTCAGTAATCTGCGAAAATGTTGGACAAAGCTTTTTTTAATGCTTGATTACGAGCTATATGCCACTAGTGTATAATACATTTTGACTAAATAATCATCCTGAGTTTCAACTTAAGTTCATATGTATGTGTCTACTCTTTTACATTCCAAATGATGTGTTTGAAAACATATCTCGTACATAGCGTCTTAAAAGTCCCACCATGTTATTATTTTTATGTATTTACTTCAGGAAAGCTTATATGACCAACAAAAGATTTTTTATAAATGTAAAATGTAAACCCTTTTCCAGGAAATAGGGTATTTTGGATAGACACAAACATATTAATAGGGACCCCTGTCGAGTATCAACTTGTTTGAATGTATTAAATGTCTCTATAACGTTATAATATTACACATTGGTGTGGTGGCTGATTGAAGCTAAAATCCCAAGAATTACGCTTCAATCTCCCGGCTTCAATTTGTAACGAAAGCCAGTCATACCTGTGTAACGAAAATAGTTCTTTGTTATTTTAAATTTTTGTTATATGTAACAATCTTCTGTATGTATACCACATATTAAGGATCTAGAAGTATAAATAACCAAGTTTGAACTTTAATCTCAAACTAACTATTAGAGCTAAAATCATGGGAGATACATTAAAATTACATATGACACAAACTATTTACAAATAGTAAGTTTTAGCGCTAAGAATGAAAGTAGGTATCGGTTTTTGGCGCTTTTTAACCAAACTACATCTTTAAAAAATATAACTCGAGAACTTGTGACAAAATTAAAACGAATGTCCAATAAATACTCTTATGACAATTTTACACCAACGTGGAGTTTTTTCAAGAAACTAAACAAAAATCAAATCTTGATCGAGTCGATTACTATTACTGCTTCACGACATACACGATTAAGGTAAATTAAGGACCTCCGATGAAAAGTGTGCAAAATATTTTTTACCGACGGGACTTGGTGTGGACAAAATCACATGATATGTTACGCTTTGCAAGAAAATGTTATTACGGGTTCCTACTTCGAGTCAAAGGCGATAGAGGCTGCGTTCCAAAGAGCAGGTGCCCTTGGCAATGGTAAATTAACAAAATCTGTTTAATTAAACCGGTGTTAAAATTAAAGTTCTAAATTCTAATCTACAAAATTATACGCCCAAGACTAAGAGCTCCACAACGTGACCAATGCAGAATTGTTCGAACCGCCCGATCAAGAATAAAAGTTATCATAGTAATTTGATAACAACTTCTATTCGTAGTCTATAATTCAATATGTCAAAAATTAAATGATCTAAAACAGTACATTTTTACCTACCCATTTTGAAAAATTTGGTTTTAATAGGGTCACAAGTTGCCGAATTATGAGTTTTCACAAATGCAGTTTAGTTGAAAACACTAAAAAGTAATACCTTTTATCGTTCCTACCGATATAAAAAAAGAATTTGTTTGTAAATAATTGGTTTGATATGTCTAAACGCAGAAATAAACAAGCTTTAATTCTTAATTTAAGTCCCGTCATTTTAGCTCTCATCTAGTTAGTTTATGGTTAAGTGTAAACTCGAGTATCTACACCTTAGAGTACCTACTTCAGCCACTAGGTAGCAGAACGTCCCAGTCAGCAAGATAGTATTATAGTAGTAAGCCGCGGAGCCTCCGTTTTCCATAGTGGTGGGGAGGATTCCTCATATACGTACTAATATTCGAGGTATATTTTAACTTGCGTTAAACTGAAAGTATACTCGTTGTCGAACCATATACCATAGTTCAGTTTTGTTTATATTTGAACTGTAACAGCTGAGATACAGTACAACCATTCATTGCGTAAGTCCGTTAAAGGTGCAACACAAGACTAGCTTTTAGTAGTGGTGATGGAGGGGCCCACTCTTTGTCTCCCCAGCGTGTGATAACCCCATCCAGGTGCCCCATGAGGAGCTCGTGTGGCTGAGAGTCCAATCGCACTCCTTAATTATATAATAACACTGCTATCAGCCACCAACTGCGCTTTTAGCAGCTCGTTAAGGTGGCTTTCAAATAATGATAATGTCTACTGTCTTAAATGTACTTACAATGGCTATGAATTAATATATATAAAGAAAACACAAGCTGTTTTACAACCGCGAGGGTTACTGTTACGATGGAATTATAAATTAATTACCAACAGATTATGTTATGTTCACAATGTGATCTTAGACAACACTTAACCAACTCTGTAAAATTTGCAAAGCGAAAATATTATAGAACAAAATTAAATGAGACAAAAAGGGATCCAAAATTATTTTGGGGTATTATAAATGAGTTAGCTGGAAGAGTCAACACCAAGGACTCGTTTCCCATTACAAAGCATCTTCCAGGAGCCATCATGAATCCAAAGATTTAAAAAAAATTTCCAATGATTTTAATAATTTTTTTCCGCTGTTGGAAGTAACCTGGCAACAGAGATAGACACAGGAGGGGAGCTAAGCTAGTAGTGAGAGACTCTGACTACACACTGGGCACGCACTTCACACTGTGTACTGTTTCGGAACAAGATGTACTGCACTTAGGAAAGGGTCTGCCCCGGGACTGGATGGGGTATCGGCTAATCTTCTTACAAATAATATTCACTTTATCTTAAAACCTTTGACACATTTAATTAATACCAGTATTTCAACAGGAATTTTCCCTGATAAATTTAGATTGGCAAAAATAATTCCCATATAAAATTCTAACGACTTTACAGATAAAAGCAACTTCCGTCCAATCTCTTTGCTAAGCGTGTTCTCTAAAGTACTAGAACGAATAGTTAAAGGTACTTATCTATGTAATTACAGCTAGTACATATCTTACTTGGAAAACAATAACATTTTAAGTGAAAATCAGTATGGATTTGACAAATGTATAAATGATGCTTTATTTAACATAAATAAAGATTTAAATACCAATCTATCTAAAAACAATAGATGCATGCTCATATTCTCAGACCTGAAAAAGGCGTTCGACTCAATTCATCGCAGAATTTTATTGGACAAATTAGTAGCTATAGGCGTCCGCGGCACTGCTTTGGCTTGGTTTAGTAGTTATTTCAAAGAAAGGCGTCGAGTGGTTTCAATCTGTGGACATAATAGTGACGAACAAACTGTCGATTATGGGGTAGTCCAGGGCAGTACGTTAGGACCAGTTTTATTTTTGATTCATATCAATAATATTTCCAAAATTAATTTATTTGGGAAGCTTTATTTGTTTGCCGACGACAGTTTGATTTTCATTTCAGGTAAAAACTGGTGAGATGTTAAATTAAATGCAATGAGTGACTTAAAGACGTTAAAAAATGGTTTGACCAAAATATTCTTTCATTGAATATTTCCAAAACAAAACTTATGCCTATTTCTCTGCATTCTAGTACAGAATATAATTTGACAGATATAATAATTCATCAGTGCGGTAGTTACTCGAATCCGACATGTGGGTGCAAAGAAATAGAGCTCGTAAAACGCTACAAATAACTGGAAGTTGTTTTTGACTCTCGCTTAAAATGGTCTGAGCACGTTGATAATGTCATTAACAAAATTAGAAAGTAGGCCTATATTTATGCATTTAGGAAACTAAGTGAAATTTTAAACGGAAACAAGATAAAATTAGCGTATCATGCTTACGTTCAGCCACTCTTCTTTTCTTCGGTAACATTGCGTGGGGTGGTGCGTGTAAAACGCTTCTCGAACCTCTTTTCATTACGCAAAAGAGTATACTAAAGGCAGGGTTGAGGAAAAATATGCGTTATCCAACTGAGTCTCTCTTTCAGGAATCCTCCCTACTTTCACTACGACAGTTATATATAAAAAATTTACTAATTCACATCTACAAAAATGCTAATACAATATTACCAGAAATTTTGCACTCTTACCAAACAAGATTTCAGAACATGTTGGTATTAATGTAATTAGATTAGATTAATCCTTTTCAAAAACCAATTCTTACTATATTTCACATATTCTATTTAGAAACATATGTTACAAATTTCAGCATTTAAATTTATTTGAATCAGGTAGTATTACAAAATTTAAATATATTGTCACAGAACTGTTTTTACAAATTGGAGTCCAAGGATCCGAGACTTTCATTCACTCAGACTGGGGACCAACCTGACCTTGACCCCTCCTCATCCACCGGCGCTCGTCATATCACGGTCTTGTGTATGATGGTTTTGTCTAATACGACAATATTATCTCTTATCTCCTTCATCACACAACTACATTTCTACATTTTATGCCTTAAAACACACCGACACGTTACAGTAACACTTTTTCGACATCTAGATAACACATACACACACATACACTTTTTAGTACGACTCTAGCCTCCGCACAGGCTGCTTGCCCATGTAGGCTAATTTCCATTTTAGAATATATGTTAATATGTAATAAATAGTTTACTATTATATAAATAATATTTATCCAACTACTATACTTAAAATTAAATTGTTTTATTTTATCGCCACTTGGTAAGTATAGTAAAAGGGTAATTTACAATTTATCAAATGTAAATAAATCTAATATCTATGTGTATATTATGTTTTTGGAAATAGAAAATGTTTCTACTCTATTCTATTATAATACAGCCTAATCTAATATATATTTGTACAAAATTATTTCCTCTTACATTATTGATAATTTGTTAAATATAACTAATTTTGCCTGTAATGTAACAATAATGTAACTTAATATTCACGAATGCGACTCCAGCGGCAATAAATGGAACTACTACACCTAGTGGCCGATGATAAAACTAACGGTCCTGTAACTCACGGGCAGAACCAAGTCAATTGCCACAAGATTGTTAAAAATGTAACGATTTTTTAGTTGATTGTTAACGAAAAAATACTACGCGTTATTGCGCTTTAACGAGTTTTTTTATATGTGTAGTACAACACTTTCTAGTGCTTATAATAATAAAACTGTGGGGATTAAATCATACTGTAACATGAAACAATTATAAGTAACATAACGTTTACTAATAGCTTTTGTTGTGCTTGCAAATTAGGCCTCCGGAATAAAACAAATGGTTCACTCTTAATTTAAAACAAGGTAATTAAAATGTTAATTGATTATTATTGACATGACGTTTTATAATCAAAGCCGCTCACTCATTCTATTTTAAAATATACTATTTTTAAGTAATCAACCCTTTTGTATTTTTCTGTTTAAATGCTGATTTTAATTAATTATTTTAGTATTAAACAATGGAAATTGGTAAAAATTAAATAAAATATTATTCACTCCATATACATTTGAATTGCCTACTCGTTCAAACTTGTAATCTACATTATTTTCAAATTTAGTTTACATTACGTTGTTAATGTTACTTCGAACATGAACTAATACGGATGTCCACAGAATCATGTCACACTTATAAATAGTTTTATTTGTTAATGTTACTTCGAACATGAACTAATACGGATGTCCACAGAATCATGTCACACTTATAAATAGTTTTATTTGTTAATGTTACTTCGAACATGAACTAATACGGATGTCCACAGAATCATGTCACACTTATAAATAGTTTTATTTGTTAATGTTACTTCGAACATGAACTAATACGGATGTCCACAGAATCGTGTCACACTTATAAATAGTTTTATTTGTTAATGTTACTTCGAACATGAACTAATACGGATGTCCACAGAATCATGTCACACTTATAAATAGTTTTATTTGTTAATGTTACTTCGAACATGAACTAATACGGATGTCCACAAAATCATGTCACACTTATAAATAGTTTTTATTTGTTAATGTTACTTCGAACATGAACTAATACGGATGTCCACAGAATCGTGTCACACTTATAAATAGTTTTATTTGTTAATGTTACTTCGAACATGAACTAATACGGATGTCCACAGAATCATGTCACACTTATAAATAGTTTTATTTGTTAATGTTACTTCGAACATGAATTAATACGGATGTCCACAGAATCATGTCACACTTATAAATAGTTTTATTTGTTAATGTTACTTCGAACATGAACTAATACGGATGTCCACAAAATCATGTCACACTTATAAATAGTTTTATTTGTTAATGTTACTTCGAACATGAACTAATACGGATGTCCACAGAATCATGTCACACTTATAAATAGTTTTATTTGTTAATGTTACTTCGAACATGAACTAATAAGGATGTCCACAGAATCATGTCACACTTATAAATAGTTTTATTTGTTAATGTTACTTCGAACATGAACTAATACGGATGTCCACAGAATCATGTCACACTTATAAATAGTTTTATTTGTTAATGTTACTTCGAACATGAACTAATACGGATGTCCACAGAATCATGTCACACTTATAAATAGTTTTATTTGTTAATGTTACTTCGAACATGAACTAATACGGATGTCCACAGAATCATGTCACACTTATAAATAGTTTTATTTGTTAATGTTACTTCGAACATGAACTAATAAGGATGTCCACAGAATCATGTCACACTTATAAATAGTTTTATTTGTTAATGTTACTTCGAACATGAACTAATACGGATGTCCACAGAATCATGTCACACTTATAAATAGTTTTATTTGTTAATGTTACTTCGAACATGAACTAATACGGATGTCCACAGAATCATGTCACACTTATAAATAGTTTTATTTGTTAATGTTACTTCGAACATGAACTAATACGGATGTCCACAAAATCATGTCACACTTATAAATAGTTTTATTTGTTAATGTTACTTCGAACATGAACTAATACGGATGTCCACAGAATCATGTCACACTTATAAATAGTTTTATTTGTTAATGTTACTTCGAACATGAACTAATAAGGATGTCCACAGAATCATGTCACACTTATAAATAGTTTTATTTGTTAATGTTACTTCGAACATGAACTAATACGGATGTCCACAAAATCATGTCACACTTATAAATAGTTTTATTTGTTAATGTTACTTCGAACATGAACTAATACGGATGTCCACAGAATCGTGTCACACTTATAAATAGTTTTATTTGTTAATGTTACTTCGAACATGAACTAATACGGATGTCCACAGAATCATGTCACACTTATAAATAGTTTTATTTGTTAATGTTACTTCGAACATGAATTAATACGGATGTCCACAGAATCATGTCACACTTATAAATAGTTTTATTTGTTAATGTTACTTCGAACATGAACTAATACGGATGTCCACAGAATCATGTCACACTTATAAATAGTTTTATTTGTTAATGTTACTTCGAACATGAACTAATACGGATGTCCACAGAATCATGTCACACTTATAAATAGTTTTATTTGTTAATGTTACTTCGAACATGAACTAATACGGATGTCCACAGAATCATGTCACACTTATAAATAGTTTTATTTGTTAATGTTACTTCGAACATGAACTAATACGGATGTCCACAGAATCATGTCACACTTATAAATAGTTTTATTTGTTAATGTTACTTCGAACATGAACTAATAAGGATGTCCACAGAATCATGTCACACTTATAAATAGTTTTATTTGTTAATGTTACTTCGAACATGAACTAATAAGGATGTCCACAGAATCATGTCACACTTATAAATAGTTTTATTTGTTAATGTTACTTCGAACATGAACTAATAAGGATGTCCACAGAATCATGTCACACTTATAAATAGTTTTATTTGTTAATGTTACTTCGAACATGAACTAATACGGATGTCCACAGAATCATGTCACACTTATAAATAGTTTTATTTGTTAATGTTACTTCGAACATGAACTAATACGGATGTCCACAGAATCATGTCACACTTATAAATAGTTTTATTTGTTAATGTTACTTCGAACATGAACTAATACGGATGTCCACAAAATCATGTCACACTTATAAATAGTTTTATTTGTTAATGTTACTTCGAACATGAACTAATACGGATGTCCACAGAAACATGTCACACTTATAAATAGCTTTATTTGTTAATGTTACTTCGAACATGAACTAATACGGATGTCCACAAAATCATGTCACACTTATAAATAGTTTTATTTGTTAATGTTACTTCGAACATGAACTAATACGGATGTCCACAGAATCATGTCACACTTATAAATAGTTTTATTTGTTAATGTTACTTCGAACATGAACTAATACGGATGTCCACAAAATCATGTCACACTTATAAATAGTTTTATTTGTTAATGTTACTTCGAACATGAACTAATACGGATGTCCACAGAATCATGTCACACTTATAAATAGTTTTATTTGTTAATGTTACTTCGAACATGAACTAATACGGATGTCCACAGAATCATGTCACACTTATAAATAGTGTTATTTGTTAATGTTACTTCGAACATGAACTAATAAGGATGTCCACAAAATCATGTCACACTTATAAATAGTTTTATTTGTTAATGTTACTTCGAACATGAACTAATACGGATGTCCACAAAATCATGTCACACTTATAAATAGTTTTATTTGTTAATGTTACTTCGAACATGAACTAATACGGATGTCCACAGAATCATGTCACACTTATAAATAGTTTTATTTGTTAATGTTACTTCGAACATGAACTAATACGGATGTCCACAAAATCATGTCACACTTATAAATAGTTTTATTTGTTAATGTTACTTCGAACATGAACTAATACGGATGTCCACAGAATCATGTCACACTTATAAATAGTTTTATTTGTTAATGTTACTTCGAACATGAACTAATACGGATGTCCACAGAATCATGTCACACTTATAAATAGTGTTATTTGTTAATGTTACTTCGAACATGAACTAATAAGGATGTCCACAAAATCATGTCACACTTATAAATAGTTTTATTTGTTAATGTTACTTCGAACATGAACTAATACGGATGTCCACAGAATCATGTCACACTTATAAATAGTTTTATTTGTTAATGTTACTTCGAACATGAACTAATACGGATGTCCACAGAATCATGTCACACTTATAAATAGTTTTATTTGTTAATGTTACTTCGAACATGAACTAATAAGGATGTCCACAGAATCATGTCACACTTATAAATAGTTTTATTTGTTAATGTTACTTCGAACATGAACTAATAAGGATGTCCACAGAATCATGTCACACTTATAAATAGTTTTATTTGTTAATGTTACTTCGAACATGAACTAATACGGATGTCCACAGAATCATGTCACACTTATAAATAGTTTTATTTGTTAATGTTACTTCGAACATGAACTAATACGGATGTCCACAGAATCATGTCACACTTATAAATAGTTTTATTTGTTAATGTTACTTCGAACATGAACTAATAAGGATGTCCACAAAATCATGTCACACTTATAAATAGTTTTATTTGAAAAAATTATACCCAACACAAGAATGAGATTAACATAGGATTAAAGAGTACTTTTAATAGTTTTTCGTCAGTGTTTTTGAGCTCGACGTGAGCACCATGACGAATTCTATGTCGCATTAGAGAAAATTAAAAGCTTCATCACTAAAACAATACGGTTTATAACATTTTGATCCACTCCATTTTCATACAGAATAATAACAGCATGCAACAGTAAAGGTCTATAACCAATAAATTAAGTCTTTTCTTAAGCACTTTGCGAACTTTAGACTTGGCGACATTCAATTCACGAAGGTTTCCACAGACTTTTGGACTTATTACAAAACTGTTTTGGATGTTGTCGACGGTTTCATCTCTTCAAAATAAACTGAATTGTATTTGAAAGGTTACTATGATGATTACTTTCGAAAAACGATTGCCACATAATACTGGATGACAGAAATGGGTAACTCAACTGATGAAAACAACATTCACAAACAGCTGTTTAATTTACGTATGTTGCTTTCATACACTAGCGATCAATTAATAATATAGTAGCTATAAGTTAATTAAAAGTTTGACATGACTTTGTGGACACACTGTACTATTATAACACAAACTAATTGCAAGAATATTTTATTTAAAGTTATTTAAGAAATTTACGAATGTAGAATTAACCAGCAAGGAAGAATAAATACATGGTGACCAGCTTCCGCACTGGCCCTTCCACTACCAATAGTCATTGACTTCTGTAATGTGTGCGGCATTTTAGTACTGAGTTTCCTACATTTACATTTCTTACCGGAAAGAGCTTTATTGTTAATGACAGTGTTGTGCTTAAATTAACTATAATAAAAAATATAATTTCGTTTTTAGCTTTTTTCCACTTCGTCTTGGTAATTTCTTGACCAGAAAGGGCTCCTCGGATGTTGTGCACCTCTCAATATCTGACTGTCCTAAATGTGGGAATTTTATATTTCAATTGAAGATTTGAAAATTTAGTTCCCTCACTTTGTTCAGCATGTGCCTACCTCTTGCTTTGCTAAAAGCATTCAAGTAGTAGACATCGTGACTGAATGTCTACTTCCAATAAATATATTGTCTTTGTAAGTACAAAATTCCAAACAGTAATTTAGTATATGTTATGAATATTGTTTGTACAGCACGCCTCGTGTTGGCTGTTCAGGTCGAAACCTAGGAAGCGACGATGACATTGTCAGTAGCAGTGCAGGGCGGTCACGGTCACTTGTTTGTACCAACGGAGCCCCAGACATGTTTGTACTAGTGGAACAACGGGTAACTCACCGAGCTGATTGACTACCCAGTCTGTAAGTGACCCACTATCCGGGTCGGTAACATCTCGACGCCCACAGCGACGGACACGGAAGGTTCGGACCCGCTGCGGCACGCCTGCCTGGTTTCACCAAGGATAAGGATGAGTTCTTTCTAATATTTAAACTAAGCAAACTTAGGACGAAATAATTATAACATGTAGCCTAATTGTGATTTCGATTTATGGAAATTTTATGAATACGGTAAATTTGTCCGTGTCATCTGGTACAAATTAGCCTAAGCTCCTGATAGTTTTTTTACAAGAATACCAATTAATAGCTTATTTCAAAAATTGTGCCTTCCCATGAGGTAGCAGAGCGTTCAGGTATTATAATACGGGCAATTAAAAAAACTTGGATTTATTTCGCGACAGTTTCAAGTACCTGGTTCGATGGTGCAGGCTAAGACCTGGTCTAAGTTCGGGTTATCGAAATCAGGTAAATAAACTTACACATTTCAATCGAATACTATTTTAAATGGGAAAATTTCAGGGAGAAAATTGCTACAATGAGTAAAATTAACTGTTTTAACAAACCAAATGTTTGCTGTGCTTCAAAATAATTCCCACGAATCGTGCAAGTTGCGTCTTGTCACAACAGGCATTGGTCACCACGAGATGCAAATATTATTTCATAGTTCATCAGTCATAACTTATTAAAATACCTCATCTTTACCCTTTACATTTTTATTTGTTTTCCTAGTAAAAGCCTTGACATTATCGGAAGTTACAAATGGCTGTGGAGGGACATTAGACTCTACGTTATGGTGTTTACAATGCCTACATAGTTTTTATAGAATACCATATCCAACATATAATGTCACTGAGAACTAATAGTTAATATGATTGAATATTGTAACATTTACTTATTTTTGTAAATTATTAATCTGATTAACGCAATTAGTTTGGTGTATTAATCCAGACTTGATTTTAAATGTACTCTATACATTTTGCATATCAATTATTTATGATGTTTTGGACGATTTTCCCGCTCACACCTTTCCAATTATAAAAGCATTATGATGAGCAATGCTTTAAATTAAATTAATTGATCTCAATATCCCTTGCAGACAGTGGTTGAATAAAACTTTAGTATACGGTATAGTTTGTAAAATACCGATGTTTCATTTAAGTTTATTTGTGGCAGTAAATTTGTTTAACCCTAGTTCTGCCTGTCTAATTTTGTCTATACTGGCAAGCCTATTTTAGTTGATTTGTAAAGGTTTCTTTAAACTGCTGTAAGATATGTTATTTTTACACAAAAGTTATTTATTGTTTTTTATAGCACGATTTTAAAAATTTGTTTTTATTATGAAAAAGTTTTAATAGAAAAAAATATATAGTTATAGTTGTATGTACGATAAAATGTTATCGTAAACTTTTGGGTTCCCTAGTTCCTACCTAAAACCTTAAAAGTATAGAGAAACATAGAAAAATAAAGCAATACATAAATAAAAAAAGTAAACAATTTTGTGAAAATATGATTTAATGCTATACTGAAATTTATTTAAAAAGTACAAATTCACAAAACAGACTTTTTACCGACCTATAAAATAGCGCTTTACATTACCCGAATTTGTTATAATACAAGTATTACAGATGTATGATATTAGTGACTTGCTGGTTTTTGATTAAAGCTTTGTTATAAAAAAAAAATTAACTTGTAAAACACAACACAAAATTCAATTATTTTTCAGAACAAATGTCCTAACAACACACATAATAGCTCCGGGGATATATTTTGTAATCTCAGTATATATAGATGCTAGATCGTGAAATTAAATGTTTTCTTTTTTCCCAGCTGATTTATTTCCCATATCGTTTATTTTCCTAGCTGTATCGGGCGGTTTAATAACGATTTTATTGACTAAGTTTCACAATGAATAAAATTATGCAAGATATTTTCTGAATATAAAATAATTATATAAATTTTAGTTGCTGAGTGTTTATGCTTTCTTACATGTGAAACGTATATTCTTAAGTACAACTCCTAATTGTTTGTTATTTATCAGTTTTTGCATTACAACAGTTGTTTTAAAATCAAATAAGACATGTATATAAACGAGAATTTTTATTTTCACATAGATTTACATTAAGATTTAAACTTAAAAATGCTGCTCTTTTCTTTCAACAATGCATGCTTCAGTTCGGCGGTTTAAGGAATTTCTTGGTCTTACAAAGATCCCAGGAGTAGCTCTGATGTTGCTACATCCTTTTTGCACATGGAGCAATTCTTGTACATCTGGAATTTCTGTTTCGTACACCTGTGTTTGTAATTGAGTGTACCTATAATTAATTAAAAAAAATATTTTAGAAATGCCTTTTGCAATACAAATTTTTGAAGTTATTAACATCAAAAAGAATTATTATTATTTCTACAGCTATAACCTTTAGGTGACCCCATAAAAAGCGTACTCCTCCTTGCTGAACATAGCAACCCATAAAAGTTTAATATTTTAATGCAGTAAATAGTGCCAGTGAACGCCAGACAAAATCAAAGTTAAAAGATTATTTACATCACTTCATAAACTTAAAAAGAAACCACATTTAATACTATCATTAAGGAAATAATTGATAACTTTCTATTATTAGCTATAAAACAGCTCTTTTCCAGCTAATTCACACACACACACACACACACACACACACACACACACACACACACACACACACACACACACACACACACACACACACACACACACACACACACACACACACACACACACACACACACACACACACACACACACACACACACACACACACACACACACACACACACACACACACACACACACACACACACACACACACACACACACACACACACACACACACACACACACACACACACACACACACACACACACACACACACACACACACACACACACACACACACACACACACACACACACACACACACACACACACACACACACACACACACACACACACACACACACACACACACACACACACACACACACACACACACACACACACACACACACACACACACACACACACACACACACACACACACACACACACACACACACACACACACACACACACACACACACACACACACACACACACACACACACACACACACACACACACACACACACACACACACACACACACACACACACACACACACACACACACACACACACACACACACACACACACACACACACACACACACACACACACACACACACACACACACACACACACACACACACACACACACACACACACACACACACACACACACACACACACACACACACACACACACACACACACACACACACACACACACACAGTTTGTTAGCTGCTTATCCATATTATTGTATATTTGAAAATAAAGAGTAATTTGAATTGATTTGATTTAATAATGTGAATACCAATTAATAACAAACAGTTAGGACTTGAACATCAAAATATTCTTTCTGATGTAAAAAAGCATAAACACTCACCAACTAAAAATGATGTAATTATTTTATTTATCAACCGATAAAAAAATTGATATTGTTAGTTTTTTCATTAAATTTGCAATAAATATATATTATTGCAATTACACGAGGGATTAGCAATTTTTGGGATATCAAAGTTTGAATAGTTTGAAATGCCGTCATTGTAAAATGGAAAGTGATAATAGGTATTTTTTTTTATTTTTTACTTTAAATAGCTTAACAAAACAGCTAAGTTTTATGTTATTTGTTTCAACGGGTTCTGAGATACTATTAAAAAAAACACACATGGACAGAAAACACTAACCTTAAAATCCCAGAAGCATGTGGGCGCAGTGTTTTGGGTTACCGTTAGATAACCAAGTCAAGCAACGTCGAGCGTCGCTGCTGCTTGGATGGGTGACCGCTGAGCTACCTTGTCCTTGCAAGCTTGCCCGGCCATTTTTGGTGGTTCGAAACTCAACTTTAAGTGCCAAAGAGGGTTTCTTATCCCTAACTTTCCAGGCAAAATAAGACATCTTTTAGCATTTTATCTTTTAATGTCGCTGCTGTGGCACAATCATTAGAGTTGGCGTGTCCGTTTGTTCCTAATCATTCTCTACGCTGAAATTGATTATAGTCAAAGTCAAGGAACTAACATGTTTTTATATGAGGATCGTTCGAAGATTAACCTGTTTTCTGCAAACATTTCTGCGAGCAATTAGCATAGAGCAGAAACTTGAGTTTTGGCCTGGCCGGTTAGTTATATAACGGTATTTTAAAAAGTATGTGAACTGCCACTTCACTACAATAAATACTGAATTATGAAAATTGCAGAAAAACAGACAGAAGACCCGAGCATTTAACTTGAATAACATAGATTAAATTATCGTGGGACTATATTTCACATCCGACAAATGTAAAGCTTTGAGTCAAAGGTGAGGGGAAAACGTATAAACAAGCCCGTACCACTTCCTACTGGTAGTGAGAGAGCTTACAAAACTTTGAAGGTAGATCTCAGAATTTGTCACAATTCACGAATTAACGTGGAGCAACAATTTCAGTTGCAATGCACGTTAAATATGAATTAATTTGTGAACTTTCAGTCAACCCAGGGGGTGACCTGAGATAGAAACTTAACTCATGCAAGACTAATGTCAGCGCGCCCCCCCCCCCCAAGTCCGTCACTTCTCCACCGTCCTTTCTATACTTTATGACACCTCCATAATGTAATTTTTTACATTCTGTTTTTACGTTTTATATTTTTTAATTGTGTTATATACGCTCCTTAACACTATCAGTCCCACATGAAGACTCGTAGTCACGGTCAGGATATCTACACTTGTGGCAGGATAACGTAGACTTGATGACAGTTGATGATATTGAGGGTCGTGCATGAGTCGGGCCGAGGGTCTGAGACACTACTGGGGGGACTGTGGGGTGACGGGCGGTGGTGCTTGCGGTATGTGTATGAGGTCAGATAATGTGTTGGAGCGGTTGAGTGTGTTATTATCCTTTTTATTTTCTCTTGTCCATTTTTAGCCTGTTTCTTTACCTTTCATCAAAAATGATGTAATTAAGTTCACGAGTTATTTTATATGAACTAAGCAATTTGGTTTACATTTTATTATAAAGTTAAGTATGTTAAAAGTTTACGTTTGTCTTTATCCAAGTATTGTTGATTAACTGTATATGATATGAAGTTGAGTGTTAGAGAGGGTTTGTCAGCCTTAACTCCGCCTGGCGGCTGTATATAATTTTAGTGCAAGCATTTATTATGAGTAGAAATTGGTGGGGGGGGGGAGTTTAAGAGGCTCGTTTAGGATTTATTTTTGGGGTACCAAATATTAACTTTGGAGAGCTTGTTCAACCATTATACTTAGTAGTAGAGTTTAGTCTCCTACACTGGCTGGGACGGTAGTCGAAGAGAACTAAGTACGCTATACCACCACTGTGCTTCGGCTCTCTTGGCAAAACTTAGTTGAGTAGATACTATTCTTAGTGAAGCGGTTTCGACGTTGTTTCGTCTCTTCGGACTCAGATAGAAAACAGATTTCAGCTGTCACTGAGTTACAGCGTATCTCTTCATGTATTATGTGTAGCTCATAAGTGCATGAAGCTATATGTCCATATCTACTATATAAGAATGGATAATGTAGATTAACGAACATACGTATTTACCTTTCCTGATCTTGATACCAATGACAATCTTAGCTTAGATAATCTTTCGAAATTTAGATACAATGAAATTACTAAGATTAACGCAAGTTCAGATCGGAATTTCGTTTAGTCCGAGGGTCCAAAAGAAACTAATGCAAACTTATGATAAAATCAGTATTACATAGATACATAAAATCTGAAAACAAAAACACATTTAGTTCGTAAAGCAGGAAGTGTCTTTGACACATTATATTAGTGATATCATATATACAATCACACGTGTGTATAATATTAAAGTATGTTACTATAATACTATATAAGTAACATTCACCGATATGTGTTACTTTTTGGCGCCGTTGCCTAAACGGCGCCCCATTCTATAAGGACAGAATAAACAATTATTTTAGGGCGAACGTAATGGCTTGTACCGGCGTTTCAACAAAAGTTATACTGCGGATATAATTATTCAAAAACTGATTATGAGATTGTCGGAACCATGAGGTATCACAGCTAGGCCAGTCCCGTTAAAAAATTGTATGTAATACTGTATTCGAACTTCATAACTAAAACTATACCACTATCAACCACAGTGTTTGCCAGCCAACCAAAATACAGTTAAGTGATATTGGTTTAATTAAATAATCATGGTAGAAACAACATGGACAGAAGAAGCATTATCCGTGTTTTAACGCGACTGTAGCTGTTACTTCGATAGAAAATAACATTTTCGGCGTGGTGTGAAGTGATTGCTTCACGTAGATAATGTAGGCGCTCCACACCTTTATTTATGTACAGCCGTATTATATTCTTTTCGGTAGGAGAGGGTGAGGGCTCCTTTTCCCTTCATTACCTATATAATTTCATTCCGGGAATGAACGGCCCTCAGACTTTGTGGTATCGGTGAAATTTTTTTTGTACAACTATGAATCAATATACTAAAAATTGTATTTTATTCATTATTTTGTATACAACAATGGGAACACCGGTGCCACAGATCCTGTCGGGTCTGCATCAGTGGAAGTGCACTTCCACCGGTGCAGGATGTTCATTCAGAGCTGGTTGAACTGCACAAATACCAACACTTGAATTCCATCCATATTCTCTCCAAATCCACAATTCAGGATTATAAATTAATGTTAATTGAATGTATGAGTGCCATTGTGCTTACTGTTTTAGTGTGAAATACATGTGTGAGTGTAATAACTGTTTAGTATTTACTACGAGTACATGATATGGTTAATCAACAGATAAAGTTTAAATGATTAAGAGTTATTTTCCCTTTTTTAACTAATTATTTATAGTTGAACCGTTTGATTATTACACGGTGTAGGTTTTTATGCCTAATGTAAAGTATTATATTAATGTTAAGATACAACATGTGCTGAGAAATAAGGACTCGTATTACTTTATTGAAAGTTTGTTTTTTACGATGGAAGCTAAAAGGATTTTTCGGACTTTTGGTGGTCAGATCCACCTGAGTAAGAGGTCAGATCGCAGATCGCGAAACGTAGTGTTACTGACTTTTTGTGTCTTTGAAAAAATCCTGTCACCTCCACAACCCGGATTTGACAAGCCTTGTTCTGTACCAGCACACTTGTACTTATCATAATAATGGAGCTTCTTAGCAGTTACAAACTTGTACTAATTACAACAGCCAAACTGAGTTGATGTGATCGTATTGTTGCAAATTGGTCTTGTCTTAGTTTTAGTTCAGGATGTTTGAAAACTAATGTGACAACATTTGGGATGCCAATGTCACCCAGAGTTGTTTAATTTCAAACTGAGAGTATGGCAATCCATTTTGATCTTTGACGCTTAGGATGTATAGGTTTAGTTAGTGTTGAACAAGGTATTATAAATCCCTTTAAATCCTTTTGATTAAATTTAAGCCCATTCTACTATTATTCGTATGACATCGTACAGCGGGGTGAGTCAAACAACATTACTGTACAACATATTACACTTCCACCACTTTCTATCCCTTAACCTCCTCTTTTTTACAGTTTTTATAATTTCACCAAAGTAATTAAATGGAAATTATAGTTTTATGTGGCAAAAAGGTAGTATCAGTGAAGATAAAGTGTGAGTAATCTACAACAGTAATACATTTTTTTTCTCACCCTCAAGAAAGAACTTCATAAAGATCATTATCAGTCGCTCACCGATCTTCAATCAACTGGAATGGAATAAAACAGGAAAAGAAGGAAACCTTTGTGGACTTGAACACAAACAGAGTGGATATCATCTTCCTCAGCCACCGAGCTTCACACCACCGGAAGTAGAATCAAAACCCTAGATTGACGTTTACGAGCCTGGTTATGATTTCGACTAGATAACTGAAGTCTACAACGCCATTACCGTCTGAACCTACACCACCCGTCAACATGTGAAGAGCTGTTCAAAGTGCACTGTCCAATTCAAACACCGATGTTCATTAGCAACTCCCATCGTAAACCTGAGGACGTTCCTGTGTTCAGCATTATTAAAAAGAACAAATACAAATGCCACATCAAACTATTCAAAAGTAAAGTTATTTTCAAATTGAACCTAATCCCTCCTAGTCAACTAAACACTTCTCAGTAATCACACTCAGTATAAACTCTTCATTAGACACCCAGTGACAAAACTTCACATATCGACTACTGTCATTATGATGATTTTGTGGCATTTCGGCTTTACTGTTTTGTTTATTACAAACAAATGTCGAACTTCTGACAGTTATTCAGCACTTCCAAGTGTCCCATAAGGGGTTGAAGATTATTTTATTATGGTGTCAGACTATAGTGTATTCAGATTATTAGGATTATGCGGTATAATGTTTTCTTTCCATACTTTTATTTAGTAAGCAATGACGAACTGTTCACCAGTTTCATCTAGGGGGTCAGTCAGAGTAAGGACCCCCCATGTTGGGAAGGGGAGTGGGGGTCTCTGTATTTAGTGTTTGTTTCAAGTTAGCTCTGCTGTATAGTATCGCTGTGTGTCCCTCTTCGGATTATTAGTATCGAGTTATTTTCGTATGTGTAGTTATTTAGCGTGTGTTGTGTAGGTGTCGATTGTCTACTGTTTTGGTGTCGTCATCGAGTTCTGTCTCGAATCCTATAACAAATCATTCTAGCTAATTAAGAACTCATTGCATACGACACAAAAAAGAAGCTTATGGTTGTTCATGCCGTGATTATCATTAAGAAATACAGAATCCATTATACAAAAAGAATAAGTAATTATATCGAATTCATTAACTTAATAACTCTGTTATTACTCAATATAAACGTGTGAGGAGTGATTTGATATGTGTGTGACGTTGTGAGACTGTGGTTTATGCGAATGTAGTATAACTAAATTTTGATTATTTGCATCCCGATACCTTCCAGATTTGTTTACGCCATAGTTCTGTTCTCAGACAAAGTGGAAGCGACAGTTTTATATCAATATTTATAACGTCGTTTGGCTCACAATCCAGGGGTCAGGTAACATTTGGAAATCCGCTGCAATGGAGTTGTTAGATACGTTCGACTCTTTATTTGCCCCTTGTTACAAAATTGATGAAATGTCCTGCAATGAATTACCGTAATTCTATTCGGGATAAAAAAAACTTTCTACTTTCTCTGCTTTCAAGGATAATATATTAAAGGGCTATGGCTTTAGAAAAACTGGAATAAAATAACTCCAACCATAAATCGATTGAAATCTTCTCATCCTGGATGTTGTCAATTCATCCTTTCACTGAAGTCAACGATGAGTTAGTTATATTGTTCCAACGAAGGAAACTTTACCAAATAACAATATGTAGCCCGGTTTCGATTTTTATTCCGGTAAATGTAATAATTACGGTAAAACTTTCGGTGTAACACATACAACTTCTGTACTTGGTTGGCTGGTTCGATTCCTTCCTCTGACGAGTTTTTAGGTATAAGAATAGCACCAGCTTATTTTTAAATTGTCCCTAAGAGTTCCCAATTAAACAAGAAAGGCATGTTAATGATAATTACAGTAGAGACCATTACCTCAAAACCAAAACTTGATCTCGTGTATTTATAAAACCGGATTGTAAACATGAAACAAGTTGATATTTTGTTTACAGATACTCAACTTAGGAGATAAGAATGCATAGCTACATTTGTTATCTTATTGTTGCTCTGCAGTTCAAATACAAGATTGTAAGCTATAGTTTTTATAAACAGACAGTCTTTTTTTCAAACAAAGTGTTGACTATTTGAAATACGTCCTGAAAGTAGTTTATGCTCCGTAAAAGTAAAATCTGTACATGATTATTACCAATGTTCTAACTATTGAAAAAGACATGTTGTCTATTACAAAATTAAATAGCATGTGTAAAAGTGTGAGTACAGTTTTCCTCAGAGCTGTACACAGGTTTAGTTTGTAGGTAGTGTGGTAATATTTTTACTATGACATTTTTTGTTCTTATAACTACACTTCACCAATCCTCGAATTCAACGATGACACCGGCGCCAACTCTTGTAAAATCGAATGAGCGTGTGAGAATAAATCCTCAGACGTCATTTTGCAGGTATAAAACTTCATCAAAAGTGGTAATTTAAAAATTAAAATCTTTAGTTCAAATAAATAGTGGTATCAGTACCAGTACAATTCCGTCCACGAGTGGAGAGCCAATTTGCATTTTCCAAGCACACGACATGGTATTTTGTTAAATCGACAGAGAGGTTTAGCTTAAGAAAGAAATAATTTTTCAGCCACACTAGTTTTAGTCTAAATAAGAAGTTATCGAAAGGGAAAATATGTTTTTAACATGCAAATATGCGTTAGCTTCAAAAAAATGTATGTAAACTAACCGTCACACATATAAATAATAATTATAGTCACCACTTTCAATGACAAATTCTCTTTCTATAGTTGGCTAAATGTCATTTAACTTCAATTATTGTGTCTGATGAGATTACTCCATCGATTTTACGATAAACTAGGTTGTGTGCTTATACCATGTAAATGGGCTCCTGGAATATTGGGATCGAGAGCATATCGTAGTTGGGTGGTACAGAATTCAAGTTACGTTTGACCTTTCCAGAGCGCTGTGTAGTCTAATGCTCCAGCTCTATTTTCCTTTTTAAGGAGGAACTGATCACATTTTTAGCTTTATTTCTGTACGAGGATCTAATAAACAGAATAAAGAGGAAAATCGGTCCAATAGAAGGTCGATAGTATTGACGAAAAATGGCAACGGCCATAGAGAGATGTCTTGCAATTTTTTAGACCGTGTGAATGAACCCTACGTCTTAGATAACCGCTCCCTTTTTTACTTATCTAATGTATACAAAAGTTACGTAGAATATTTTTCACCTGATCTTGAAGATATAAAACAATTATTTCCTAACTTAATAGATAAATTTATGCAAAAGTAACGTTTTACTATAATTTATTTCATAATATAACAAAATAACTAATAATAAAATGTAAGTGAAAATTAATTATGTTAGTAATTTTTTTTTGTATTTTTATCCAAATGCATCATTCAGCAAATATGTAAAATGCCTTTCATTTGACAGAATACCTATCTGTTGAGCGAAATATACTGCAACTGTTGTGTTGTTGTTATATTTAATTTATTTAATTAAATGCACTCTTGAGCTAAACATTAAAGTTGTGATGTTTTTTAAAATCCTGAAATACTTAGCATCCATGTACTTAAAATTTTATTTTGAACACATTATGAATTTTTCAGATTTGTATGAGATTTGATTTTTTAATACGGGTTTCTATAAACAGAATTTTTAAACAGTCATTTTAAAGAGGTTAGTTTATTTATTAGGTTATTAATTTACAAATTATAAATTTTGTCCAAATTAATCATAACTTTGGATTAACAATCATTGTATAACTGAATAAACGTGATGTTAATTTATCTTTGGGGTATATTAAGGATTAAAAGATTAAAGAAATACAAGATTCAATTCAGATTTAAAATATCTATTAAACTTATTGATAGTGAAATAGTAAATGAAATAATATTGATTGTAACTTAATAAAGTTTTACATAGTAAATATTGTTTACTGTTAAGGTTAACAATGTATGATTAGTAATATAGATCCTTTAACCTCCTGGCGTTTTAACAATTTCAAATACGTCATCAAGTTTTAAGTGTAAATAATAATAAAACTTGTGTTGTTATTTTTGAAATGTTATAAGACATCACGATTTAGGCGCATTATTACGAGTTTAAACAGTGCGAATTTCACTATGACCTTTTTATACCCTATTTATATATATTTTTTTTATATATAATAATAAAAATGATATATAAAATGATATATAAAAATGATATATAAAATAATGCTAGTAATTCCTGAGTTAAGAATATCAAAATTAATCATTGTGGTTGATTTAATACTTATAACAGAATGTACTTGTGCCTATGCGTAAAACCAAAAGGAGGCACATTGACTGTCCCTGAAAAGCGGTCAGTACCACAATTTGTAAGTAATTTGGGAAGGGACACTGATCGCACTGTTTAAACTCCTAATAATACGCCTAAATCGTGATGTCTTATAACATTTCAAAAATAACAACACAAGTTTTATTATTATTTAAGATGACGTATTTGAAATTATTAAAACGCCAGGAGGTTAAAGGATCTATATTACTAAACATACATTGTTAACCTTCAGTATGAAGTTTACTCTGCACTTTAGTATAGTTATAATTATAAACTATTTAATTTAAACGGGGGATTTTCGCCGGCCTATTGTTATATCAATAGAAACTGACATCTCAGTGCGCTTTCTGCTTTATCGGTCGGTTTGACCATAAAACTGCCCTAATTAAAATTGTGACCATCGGCGCAAATAGTACACGTTCCTTTAGAGATGTAAATTTAAATAGTCCAATAAAAATATTATTTTAACTAATTAGTATATATTGTACTAACATTTTAAAAGTATTCATAATAATTTTTATAATTCAAATAATAATGTTTCGTGTGTTTTCAGCGAGATAGCCATATTTTATGATATGCTGTGCATACTTTAGGAACCACTATAATTAATAGTTAATTAATTCTCAATTGACATTGGTTTTAGGTAAGATATGTCCTGTTCTGGGCTAACCTTGGGTCCTCTTCTCGGATCAAAAAGCATATATACAAAAATTTGACTACAAAATAAATAGTAAAGCTACAATAACACGAGTTACATGAAAACTTGTCTAAGCTTTTTATTTCTACGTTTAGACATATACAGCAAATAATTTACAAACGACTTGCCAGTATGGCGGTTGTTGGCACGTTAAAACCAAACGAGCTGGCACGTTAACAAAAGCTGCTTGATAAATTCTGTGTTAAATATCAGACGTTTGTAGTAGTGGTTTGGAACATTACTCGCCCAACATTGATGATTTAAGAGCTCCATAACGAGGGCAAAGTCGAATATTTTAATTAACTGTTGAGAAAGTTATGATATAAATACACTGGTTAATCTAAAATTACACAATCATAAAACAGTACACTTGTAAACAAACTACATAAGTTATGAGTTTTAACTTTGCAGTTTGGTTGAAAAGCGCCAAAAACCAATATTTCTTTCGTTCTTACCCCATAAAAACCTGAAGTTATTGTTTGTAACTTGTTTATATTTCTAAACGCAGAAATAAACAACAACAGAAATTTTAATATTTTAATAATTTTCTAGCCAATAAAATTAGGGCCAACTTGAAGCAAAAAGAGTTTGTCCCTGCAAGGAACCGAACCTACGCCTTTGGCACGCTATGAGCTATAAAGTAACAGTGTCTGGTGGTGAATCAAAGTGGCTCAGTGGTATCGTTCTCGCCTCTCAAGGCAAAGTTCTCGTCTCTTTCATCGTTCTTCTCTTCTGCATTCACTATCTCTTAGTGGTGTGTGGAATCCACGTCGGTCATGAGATTCACTTTTTGCCTTTTTGATCAGGATGGCTTGTCATTAATTAATTTGTTTATCTTTTTTTATTGCACCGCATTGCAAATTACAATTAGAGCCTCATAATTAATTATTTACGTCACGAATATAAGAAAGGGAGATGATTGTTTAGAAACAATTTTACGCACAGTTGGTAGTCTGTATACTCCTTAATTATTACTTCTTGTTTTATAGAAGACCACTGGTACCACTTTTGCTATATATATATATATATATATATATATATATATATATATATATATATATATATATATATATATAAAATGTAATATATTGTAGGCGAATAAATTTGGGACAGGCTATATTTTTAAATGACAAAACATAGGAAATAAACATATTCACCTCTGTGATGGATAAGCATTAGTGTAATAAAATGCTTTTGTGAAATTCTTAACTTGACTATGTATAATTTAAAAATTCCACCTCAACATCGTATACAATATTGAATGAAGTCTAGAGTGAATTAGGGCGTAATATAATGTTTTTAACAAATTAGAGTAGTAAATGATTTTTTTAACAATAAAAGGATCTGATTGCCGATTTAATTTTATTATGAAGTGCAATCAATCAAATGATATTCCTGAACCAAAATCCTCACCTAGTATAAGCCCCGAGTACTTCATAAATTTACCTTTCCAGTAGATTCGCATTTAAACTTTATAATTAAGCAGTTTGTAAAGTGATATACTAATCTTTTGAAAGCTGAAATTGTTTACTTAGTTAAAATGAATAAATGTTGTTGACAGTAAATTCCAGTTTATTTACAAAACCCCTATTATTCTTGAATCTTATCTGTCACCAAAACTGAATTTTTTTTACAATTCGGAAACTATTCGTAACTAGACTCTGTTATGTTATTGGCATTATCTCAAAGGTTATTTCGTTCGCCATCAACGTGTAAGTATCAGTATCGGTCCCATGTGAATTATGATTCCATAGAATAACAGTTCAGAAACAGAAATACTTCCTAACCCTGTTCAAACTATTAAGACTATTTTTTTGGTATGCATTGAAAATATCAATAATTAAAATTGATTATTGAATAGGACAGTTTCAGAATCAGTTTTTAGGTTTTTGGAACAGATAACGGAGTTAAACCAAAGTCGTGTTAAATCATTAATACTGAAGTTCAAAAATTCATCCATCCAATAAAATGCATTAAGTACATTTGTCACTAAACCATAAAAAAACAACCAAATTGTGTATCCTAATTATTTCTTACTTTATATTTTAGGAACTATAATTACTTTGGAAAATGTTGCTAAAGTCAACACATATTTATCAAATATAAGCTATAAAAAATACATTTAAAATTGTCTGTGAGCATTTTAAACATCGTTAATAAATCAATAGCAGTTTCATTTTATTATTATGCACCAATAAATGATTTAAAGTAAGTTGTGCCATCTGGGTGTTCGTTTGTCTTGTTTTTTTTTTTTATTTAGCGGTTTAAAAGTTCTACATTTGTACTTTGTGAAAAAAACCAGTATTCTACTTATTTGTTTTATTACCATTGGAAAAGACAGTACTTTATTTCAATAGGTAGTTAGAACAGAATTAAATATCCATAAATATGTTCAATTCTCATAATATGACAAAAATCAATTAATATGACTGATAGATCATTACATACCGTACGTAGAACCAGGTATTTAGCAATAGTCATAGGTTTAATATCAAATTACCTCTCCAGGGAAGAGAGGTTTGTAGATTAAAACAATATCATGTAAAGTATCCGTACAGCCATTAGAGTCACAAATTCGTATGATGCAAGTTATAGTTTATGTATTAGGTTTTATCTAATTACAACATACTAAACAAACCATTAAAACTAATTGGTCCATTTATGAACAATTTGCAAATATTTCTTTATTCAAGTACGGAAATTCACATATCAAAGTAGTAGTATTACTACTACTTTTATTTTATTGTAAAATAAAAATGTTAATTAAGTAATCAGATTCAGAGACGAAATAAATCGTCTGAATATTGATATTTTTCTTCACTTTAAAGATAACTATGGTTTACAAACACAGTTATAAGACAGTAACGGCTTTTTATTGTAAAATTAAATTACAGTGTATAATTATTGATGTAATAACACATATTATAAGAAAGAACTAATCTGCAATTATTTTGTTGTTATACTAATTCTGCTACTTGTTTTAGAAACAAGTGGGCTTATATATAGTTCAATTATATATGAAAATGAAATAGTAAAAGTTGTAACTTTTCGATTGGAAATTTAATTGTATTTAACAACGAAAACAAATTTGTGATTAGGAAAAGTTAAACGTTTGTTGTGAGTCCGGTCTTTCTATAAAATATCCGATAGCAGGCGTGGTATACTGTTTCCAGTTAGCAGTGCTAGTTCAGTTTTTCACTACCAGTAGTAGCGCTCTACGATGGGCTCGTCGTCATAGCCCGCGAACTCTGTTAATGAACGGTAGAACTAATAACCGATTCGCTTTTTCAGCAGCGTCGAGTATGAATTCTGAGATTTCATCAGACTAGAATTAAAATAACGCATCATAAGATTTTTAAGATATCAATAAAGATAACATGAGATTTGTTTTTAACGACGTTGCACTTTCACAATCTCTTATTGTGTCTGGAAAGCTGTTGAACAATTTCCAAGGTATTGAATTGATTTTTAAGTGTGCTAGTTCGAAACACAGGTGTTACAAGATTACGCTTATGCCTAGTTTAGAATCTGGGTCTAGAGTTGGAAAATTTGAAAGATTATTAAAAGTGAACAAACAGACTGAATATATGAAAATAGTCAACAGACCCTCGACAGGGAAAACATCTCGACAGCTGTCACGGCATCCAAGCCCACAGATGAATCGAATTGCCCGCTTCTGTAATTTAAACACTCTCTCAAGTGAAGACAGCAGCGGTTTCCCAGAACATAATGCCGTACTACCTTAAAAGAGAGTAAAGGTAGCTGAAGTATACTACCAGCAAAATGTTTTGGTCAAGGATGTGGATTAGTAACTCAAAGAATATAGACAGCTTCTGAGTTTGGAGCAGAGAACGTTTACGTTAGCAAGAAACTGACGACATTTGATTTCATCATGGAATTGATATTCGGGATAGCGGCATCATCAGACTTGGTCCTTAGACGAAAAAGCACTATTTTTGTTTTATCGATATTATAAAACAAGGAATTTTTTTGGAACCAAATGCTAAGATTATTTAGGACAGAGGAATGTTCTGGTTGAGTGCAGTTTCTGATTTAGCATGTACAGCGACTCTTGTATCGTCGGCATATTGAACAATGTGACCCGTAACTTAGTTCTGGAAATCGTTAAAATAAATATAAAAAAATAATAATGGGAGCGATTACCGAGTCCTAAGGGACACCTTTTGTGACGGACAAAAATAGAGAGGGCTGTCTCATTCGAATTTGTACTTTGGACGCACTGGATTCAGCCAGAAAGATAAGAAAGAAACCAGTTCTGAGCAATGTCTCTGACACCACAAGCCTCCAACTTTTCGCGGAGACGCTGGTGGCCAACGGTGTCAAATGCTCTAGTAGGTCATAAACCAAACGTTCTAACACCTTGCCATTGGCGGGGAGGGCGGAAATGGGTCTGTAGTTTTCAGGGAGGTTTCTTTGACCTTTTTAAAGATGGGTAGTGCTCTTGAGCACTTTAGAGCCGATGGAAAGACACCCTGGAAGAGTGAGTTAGTAAAGAGTGTTGTAAGAGATATGAACAAAGGGCAAATAAGGGTTAATACCGTAAACATCCGTTGATGTACAAGATTTGAGTTGAGCAGCAGCACATAGATCTTCAGCACATGTGGCTGCACGAAGAAAAGGCCTTGTTCCGTATTTACAAAGTGGAAAGGAGTGTTGATCACTCCCAACACGAGTGTCAGAATGACCAATTATATTATAATATGTCACTCACTTTTAAAATAGTATAATACAGCAGCTACTTTCCGAATATTGTAATACAGCTAATAATAGTTATTTCTGCATTTGCATTAATAGAATATGATGTAAGAATAAAATTAACTACAAGAGCTAAACTGAACTATTTAATAACTTCGAAATAAATCTGAGTGAGGTGTTCTCCAGTGTAAATTAATAATATGTTCTATTATTAATTTAGTTTTTTTATTTAGTACCCTTGAAAATAGTGAAGTTCACTGCACTTGATTTCACTTTCCAAGTTAAAATCATTGCTAGCGTCTAATTTCACCACCGAAGCAATTGTTCCCCCCTCGAAATGCAATCGCCCCGCGTTCGAATCTCTCCTCGTCCTCAACGTCTGCCCTAACTAGCAGTCGTGGCATTCTTTTTTGTCGAAATAAGGTGTCTTGTTATTAATTGAATAGTTATTTTGTACACCGCAGTAAATCAACGTAGATTGCAGTTAGGGCATCAGTTATTAATTATTTAAGCCACGAATATAAGAAAAAGATTCAAATCGATACTATTACAGGGTATTAACTTAACATGTAATATACTTTTGTTAGAGTATACTTTGGGTGAAAATAAAAGAACAGGTCGCAATTAACGTATCCTATTATTTATTTATTTAAATTGCGCTCCTCCCGCAAGTTAAAATAAAGTTGGATAAACATTGTAACACATTCCAATAAACCTTTAAGGAGGGAAAGTTAGAAAGGTACCAAAAAACTAGAACTTTCACGATCAGAGAACTCTAATTTAATTAAAGATAAATATGACGTTTCGGCAAAATTAAACCATTTGTTGCAAAATATTTTTTTTTTAATCTAGGTCACTGCCCAGTTTGGAAGAATCTTTGGTACAAACTTGTTAAATGTTTTGTTGGACACAGGTAGTAGGGTAAACATAATTAGTGAAAATTTGTTTAATATGATATAAGAAAAACATATAAGGCGTTTCTAGTGTCATATGTACAATGTATGAGTGCAGAGAACGCAAAGGTAAAAGTTGTTGGTACTGTAAAATGTAAAATAAAAATTGAAAATGTTTCATGCAAGTTTTTTTATCGTTAGAGACTTAATACAAAAGGCTAATTTTATGAAACGCTCTCAGCTATTAATTTATGTAAAGAAAAACTGTTGCAAATTGGACTTCAAACCCGAAAATTTAATAGACATATTTCAGTATTGAGTAGGAATGTGAATCATAGTTATAAGATTGGTTGTGCTGAGATAACAAATGAAGTGTTAAAATAGTTAAGAATTTACCAGTAAGATAAGATTAGTGTAACCCTTGATTTTTAACACACATTGAGTGATCATGAAAGAGTTAAACTTATCAATCCGACTGAATTAATACAAATGAAATGTGTTTTTTATGAACTTTTACGACAAGATATAACACAGCCTGGTATTAGTTTAAATTCGAACCCTTTTTTCAAACGTTAGAGGGTGTGAGTTATCCTATATGGGACATTAATTAATGATATTACCATTTAAAAGATAAATCTGTGTATTCAGTAATTGATTTCACAAAAAGAGTTGATCAGATTAGTTATTTCAAAAATTTAAATAATTAACTTCATTTAGTAGTTATAGTTTTAAATGAATACCTTTTGATTTATTGGTAGATAATGGAGTTTGTCGACTTATTTTAACAGAATACTGGGTGAATTAAGATTTGCATGTAGATTAGCATGTTTGGATGACGTCATTGTGTAGATGAAAAGTTTAGAAATACATTATACACATTTTTGGACATTGTATTGGAATGTTTGAGTGTTTACCTAGAAACCCCAAATCTGTAATTCCTTTGTTGCAATTAACAATTCTGCCGTTTATCTCTGATAGTAGTATGAAAAACTGGGGGGGGTTTATAGTTGTAACCCATTCCCATTTAAACAATAAGTAATAAAATAATAACTCGTCATATGATTTTATATTGTGATAAGGTTTTTGTGAGAAATGGCACGTCGCAAAGTCAGGTCCATCTATAAAACGTCTGCTAGCAGGCATGTTATACTGTTTCCAGCTAGCGGTGCTAGTTTAGTTTTTCACTACCAGTAGCGCTCCACGTTGGGCTCGTCGGCATAGGCTGCGACACCTGTTAATGAACAGTAAAACTAACAAAACACCGTGAAGTTAACGTCACTTTATCGTCCGTCTGTATTCCGTGCAACAACGTTGCAGTCAACAATCTGAAAGCGCTAACAAAAATTCAAAAACTGAAATAATTTACTATTATTAATTAATAATAAACTAATTATTAAAAAAACGATCTTTCACAAAATCTACACAGTTTTTCGTATTTATTATTTTCCACAAAGGTTTCCCGTTAAATGTATAATAAATAAAAATCCCAAATATAATAAGTAAACCGCAGAAATGTATCGTAAGATGGACGTTCTCTAATAAAAGTCACTCCTGAGACTAAACCAAACAAGTGCCCGCAATGAAACCTTTTACACAGGTGCTCAATAACCTGGTAATTTTAATATACCAACGTCAAAAAGGTAGTGTCAGCCGTCAGAGATCCTATCGTCTAAATTAAATGCACCGTTAGACGGGCGTTCTCGTATAAAAGTCACTCCTGAGACTAAACCAAACAAGTGCCTGCAATGAAACTTTGTACACAGGTGCTCTGTAAACTGAATTTTTATATACCAATGAATTTGAATTTGTTTGTGTTTTGTACTTAGCAGTTATATAAGTAATACATTAACTTTTTATGAGACAATGCTTTTACTTGTTTTCCATGTAGTCAGGAAATTTTTAAATAATGAGAGCTACAACAAAAAGTAAGATTTAATATGACCCAAACAATTTTTTTTTTTTTTTTTTTTTTTTTTTTTTTTTTTTTTGAGGTGGTGAAAAAATGCATTGCTGCACGAACGCTTAGTCTTACCGTAAACAAGCGAACAAGTGTGGGGCTCTCCACCAGATAGTATTCTGATGGCATACCCACTAAAAAAACACCACTTTCTTCTTTTGTCTTTTTTCTTCTCTGGTCTCTGGAACTCAACTCAATTCGTTGGCTTTTTTCTATCAATATACTGTGCCTAACGATATTGGCACAATCAATATCACCACCAAAACGTTAAGAACATTTTCTTTGCGTTTTGCGGGACCGAATATTTTTCCTTAAACAGTGGTTGTTGCAAGTTCTATGTGGATGTCTTCAATTCGTTGGCTTCTGTCTATCAATATACTGTGCCTAACGATATTGGCACAATCAATATCACCACCAAAACGTTAAGAACATTTTCTTTGCGTTTTGCGGGACCGAATATTTTTCCTTAAACAGTGGTTGTTGCAAGTTCTATGTGGATGTCTTCAATTCGTTGGCTTCTGTCTATCAATATACTGTGCATAACGATATTGGCAGCTACTCAATCCACCACCAAAACGTTATGAACATTTCCTTTGCGTTTTGCGGGACCGAATATTTTTCCTTAAACAGTGGTTGTTGCAAGTTCTATGTGGATGTCTTCAATTCGTTGGCTTCTGTCTATCAATATACTGTGCCTAACGATATTGGCACCTACTCAATCCACCACCAAAACGTTATGAACATTTCCTTTGCGTTGTGCGGGACCTAATATTTTTCCTTAAAAACAGTGGTTGTTGTTAATTGTTTCATTCCCATGGGTTCCTGTTGTATTTCGATTTAATTGTTGGCATAGTTTGCAAATAAATATGAAATCATTTACCTCAACCTCATGTTGGGTTTTGCTTAAATACTTAAGACATGGTTTGAAGTGAGCCCATCGTTTGCAGCTGTCGCACATTATCCATATTTTGCATCGAGTCTCTCCCATTCCACATTGTATGCATATGTCTGCCATATTATCTGACCATTGCAGAATTTCTCTTTTTAAGTATTCTCTATAATCAGTAGGATTTATTTTCGTCGGCATTTTTTTGGTCTTTCAGAAAACATTCTACATAATCTATAACATATATTCCACAATTACAGCTCTTACTTTGGACTGCTCCTTCGCCTTTTACATATGTCCATCTGTCTACTTTCATGCCATAATTCTTGTACTGAGTTTTTTGAAGACCACTGAGAAATGTCCTACATTTTTTCAATCCAACTTCACAGTTGTCTGGATATCTTGGCAGTGGGTTGCAGAAAAAGCATGCGTGTTTCTGTATGTCTCCAACCAGCACGCAATAGTGATTTTTGTTTGATACAATATACGGCATTAGAATTTTGTCATACACATTCAAGTTACGGAAATAATACCAAACAGGCGATGCTGCAGTAACGGAATTATGTTTAAAAAGTGTTCCGCAAGTTTCTGTATTGACGAATTTAACGTTGTCTGTTTTGCACAGTTTTTTTAATTAGAGCAACAATAGCGCAGTCGATCACATTCTGGTGTAATTCTCTTGATCCATTCAATGTGAAATATCCGTTTCCGAACAGATACAGTTTTTTGGTAGGCACTAAATTAAAAAAAAAAAAACTACTACATACGTTTCTAATTCATTTTCTTCGTACAAATAAAAAATCTGGATTCATAAATAGGCCATTTGGAATCGCACAGACGTGAGGATACTGTTTGCTCATACTCACCATAAATTTCCTGTTATTATCTTCACCTACACTTCCTATTTCTTTTCTTGTACTGTGTTCGTTTTCAGAATGTAGTCCTTTATCAATAGTTATGTACTTCTCTTCATTTTCTGGCGGCTCGTCTACTGTAGGTTTATCGGCGTTCTCAAATCCTGCACTACACGTTTGTTCAGTAAATAATTTCGAATTTCTTTGTTTGTAGTCAAGTGATATGTAGAAGTCGACCTGCGCTTCTTTTGCCGTGTTTCTGTGATACTTGGATCATCAACATCTTCAATATCCTCAGAATGATATTCATTACTTATCTGGCATGGCTGTTAAAAAGCTGTTAGGACCGTCTTTGGCTCCATTGGATTAAATATGACCGTAGTTTCAATATTACAAAATTTATTTTTCTGTATAACTCGTTGTTTTTTATTTCTTTGTTATAATTTGAAATATCTATACTTATATTTTTCAATGAAAACTGTACATTGCTTTTTAGAACTTTTATCAAACGCCCTATTTTTAAATTAGTTTTACTCTGTAAAAACCTGTTGGAAGTAGTTTTCAACGTTCGCGTTTGATAATCTATTAAATTCTTCACTTCCATGCATAAACAACATTAAGCCACTGCAAAAAGGTAACAGTGGCATTAAGTGATTATGAACATAATCGAAGAATCCTGGACAGTAATAAATTTTTTCTTCGGTTTTTTTTCTTCAGTTTAATTCTTCGGTTTCTGGTTCATTTTTCTTGATGGTGTGTAGCTTGTCCGTGACGATTTGTAGAATTGAACAATATCTGGTAAAAAAAGGGACTATCTATATTTGTTTTTCCACTCACATATTGATTATCTATGTCGTTAATGTTTGAATTTTGAGGAATGTCTGATTTTGATATAACTAGGTCTTTATTTTCAAGTATCTGGTTCACTTTATCTATCTCATGTTTTGTAACAGAGTATTTCTTTTCACTGAGTGATATAGTTGCAAGCATTGTGTAGATCTCATCAGTCTCACTCAGTGAATTGCACATTATCAGCAGACCCATCACTTTCAGTATCATTTCCTTCACTCTCTTATTTAAAATATTTTCTTTTGAGAGCCTGTCACTAACCATTTTCATGAAATGTGCACAGCATGCGTGTATTGTTATTTTAGCTCTATACTGCTGCGGGTCACTCCTGCCCGTTACGATGTCGTAGCATATACGGAGATATTGCAACAAATCCATCGAGTTAAAAGATATAACAATTCCTATCATCATAGCCCAACTCCAACCACAAACAATACGTTTAATAAGTGGCCAATGTTGTTTACTTGATTTTAAGCAGAAATACTTATAAGTTGTAAATAAATTAGCTAGGGCGCTTATGTCGTGTACCTCAGACAACATTTCTATGACAGGTAAAATTTAACCATTAACATTAACAACCAATGCATAATACAAAATAGGTTTGTTATTAGATAAGACCACTTGTCTTGCAACCGAGCCTGTTGCATCAAAATGACCAGCTGGCTCGTTTTTACTTGCGATTACTTTTCTTTGCAGACCTGTAAACATATATACCTGGAAGGGTGAGGCTACTACCTTTCTAATATACTTTTCCTCCTCAGTGGATGAAACTGATTCGGTTTTTGCCGTTAAAATTAGGTCTAACAAATCGTTTGAGTGCAAGTAATCTTTTTGAACGCTTCTGATCGACATTTTCTCAGCGTCATTAATCTTCTGACAGACTGCATATTAAGATTAATAGCAGCATCTATATTTATATGTTTCATGTCTTCATTCTGTACCGTTTTTGCCTGATCTAGTAACAACTTCTTTTTGTATATTTTACGTTCTTCTCCCCTCAGTTGGTAAGGCCTTTTCTTTCCAGTATGAATCGGGACAGATGTACCGCTGCTTATTATTCTTACATCAACAATATCAGTTATTTCAACTTCAAATTTAAACTCTTTACATTTGCCACCAGCGCTTGAGCCACTCCTTGCATACGTTACATATTTTAAATTTTCATTATTTCTTAGTTTAATATTTGTAAATATTAACCTGCAATTGATATTTGCTTGTTTTATTACAGCATTTCGGAGCCAAATTCTAAATGTGGCTGTATCAAATACACCGTTAACCATTACGTCATCTTTGTGACCAGTAACTCTTTTTTCTTCAACTGCAGATGTATTAGAGCACAACGAGGAATGTTTCGTTTTAGGTACTGCTATGTATGATTTTCCTCATTTTTCTGCAATATTTTAAAAAAATTTTAGGTCCTCCTCATTGTCTGAACAATTAGCCGATACATTAATTTTTATATTTTGATGTAATATTTCCATATTCATATTGTCAGTCTCATTGGCGACATATTCATTGTAAACATCTTTTGAACTATCGAATACTGACATCCATATTCTATCTCGATATAAAAATTGTCGTCCATTCTATCAAAAGGGTATTTTTTATCGTCATAATACTGGTGATGTCTACAGATGTCGTAGTTGTCACTACCTCTTTCTGATTCTTTTATTTCAAATTTTAATTCGTCCCCAACTGTACTTAAGTGTACGATCATTTCATTGTCGCAAAACTTATACAAGCACTTTTTAAAAACTAGAATCACGGATTCTTTAATAGATTTGTTTTAAATTTTCTTTATATTTATACATGTCATCAAAATCTGTCCACGTACACACTCCACCAACCCTACGATGACAGCTAATAAACTCTTTGAGTAAAGGTTCAAATCTCTGATCTTTTTTACACTCATTTACCCACAAAATAACAGTGCGTATTGTTAATAAAGATTTCTGTTTTCATTGATGTTTGTAAGTCCTGGTGGCTTGGTGGTTGGCAATAAATCACTGATTTCACACAGCCTCTGCTGTCTTTTAATCTATCAGCGAGTGTTTCTCCTTTGCCTGTTATTTGCTTTATTCCAATATCTGACACAGGTAATTGTGTTAGAAACTTATTCCAAACATGCTTGAATTTTCTTGCATTATTTTTATTACTCCCTTTCCATCCTACCTTCTGACAATAGTGAGTCTACACTTTATGATAAACGATCTTTTCCTTTTCCATTAGTTCTTCTTTTGTTATTTCATCACTGAGCATGTTCAAAACACTGTTTAGTAATTCCGCATACTTCTCGTTTACTTTGTTCCGAGGAGATTGTTGGATGTCTTTTTCTGCTGTAAATTTTGTTATGAATTTTGAAACATGTTTTTCATACAATTTATTAAGCAATAACATGGGTTTGTTACTGCAGTCCTTAAATATCGACAAAGCAGCCTCTTTGAATAATGCGTGTCTTTCCTTGCTACCTTTTTTTAATTTTTGGTTACAGCATCCTTTCTTGTTTAAAAACTCAATCAATTTTTCTAACACATCAGGATATGTTACCTACTATGTAACATATTTCCAATTAGGTTTGCATATTTTAGAGGAGTTAAATTCTTCTCCGAGCGTATATTGTATTCTCTCGTAGTAATGCTGCCAGTTTGTTACTACGTGGTTCACTATGCTCGTCCTGACTTCCGGGTGCCGATGTTGTATACCCCTCAACGCCATACTCATTGCCCGAAATAAATGATTGTCCCCTATAACCTTAACTCTTCCAAACACCTCCTAAAATAAATATTATTTATGTTAGTGAAGCAAAAACACTGTAAATGTATGTATGAGTAATGTCTACTTTTCCAACAAGTATTCTTTGAAATAGGCTATTATTAATAAATGGAAATAGATTACAAGGGTCAGTAGAAAACGTTTTTTGACAAAAGTATGGCTTAAAACCAACACACACACACACACACACACACACACACACACACACACACACACACACACACACACACACACACACACACACACACACACACACACACACACACACGCACACATGCAGGTATATGTGTATATATAGAAGTAAAGGTCTCAGAAACCTGCTTTGGTCAATAAAATATACTTCCGGTCCTATTAATTTACATCCGTTGAAAGACAACTCCAGAGTATAAGTAGAGTTTGTCTTATTTTCCTATTATGTAAATATATATATATATATATATATATATATATATATATATATATATATATCCTACTTCTGGATTATTTACATGCTGATTTAGCTGCGACTCTGGCTGTAATATTGATAGGGACTCGTAGCAATGCGCTCGCGTGGTTCGTTAGCTACTTGAGTGAAAAGCGGCAGTTATTCTCATTTACAGGGAGTGTACTGATCAGTACATTATTGTGGAATCCTAGGCAGCATTTATGAAAAGTGTGTCCCATAATATTTGTATTAATATTAATAACATTACAAATATTCTACTAAATAGGACATTTTCTATTTACAAAAAATAGGCAATTTTTTTTTTTTAGAGGAAATCTGTTTAAAAGACATATCAGGCTACTTAAGTTTTAATGATTTATACAAAATAGTTGGATTAATTCCTTCTTTACATATTTTATAAACATCAGGTTTGCTTATCTATCTAAACATTAACACGAGGTGCGCTTTTGATAACTTGAACTTAAAAAAATTCTACTTAATTGGTATATTAGCGTATAACACATTACGCATTATTGATTACATACGAGTATTACGATGGTCGCATCATATAACTTGTTTTGAAAATAAGCAAAAACTGCTCATTTAGAAGATTAGGATAAGTTTATAACAGAAATATGAAAAAGTATATATTTTACATATATCGCCTCCTTCATTTGGTCTTAATGATTTATCTATTGATCAGGACTATTCAGGCCAGTCTTCAAACCTCTTTTATCTCAATAGCATCATTTTAAAGTCATTTTTAAATACTACAGATTATACAAAATTTACACAACTATGAAACCTTTGGTAAAGTTAACACAGGCCTACCTTGTCTCTGCTATTATATTCCATAATGGTAGTAGCGACACCACGCAACAAAGCCATGACAAAGTGGCAGATTGATCAACAGGAGTATAACTGACAAATCCTGAAAAAATATCGAAACGTGTATCTTCGGCCAGTAAGGAGGATATTGTGTTTAAGTTGTAAGCGTAAATACATGTGAATTGATTATTTTTAAACTATCAGTTAATACATGTTTAAAATTGAATAGTTCCAGTTTACTATATTATTTTTAATTCCATAATAATACTTAAATAAATTTCAAATTAAATCACAGTTAAGTCACCGTAACTTATAATAAACTACTTTTATTTTGGTTATGATAGATGGTGGTTAGCACTGTAAGGTCAGATATTAAGGCACAACAAATAAATAAATTTGTTTGTAAAAGACTGGCCTCTGTATTCACTGTTCTTAAATCCACGCATGAATTTATGTTTGAATTGTCATATTTATAAAAACACGTGCACAAAAAATAATATAATACCGTAATTAATATACCATCATGCAAAACTGTAATTATTGCATATGTTATAACGTCCGGTTATAGCGTCGCGTCGCCCCCACTTGCAGCGGCGTCGAAAGATGGAGTCTCACCGTCGTCGCCTACACCGCCGAGCATGCTGCAGACGTTTTGCCACCTCCCTCCGCGCCACGCTCCCCCACGCTCCTTCTCCGATCGCAACCCTTTGGCGGCGAGATCCTGGCGGCGCGACGGTACTTCATGTCAAAAGTGACGTTTCTCTTACTGAATAAAAAACGCTCTCTCTCAGTACAACTGAAAAGGTTATAAGCAGTCGAAATGCAGCCAAAACCGTACCTTAAACGAGGATAAACGTAATAAGCGGGAAACTTTATATGCGGCGAAACGGGGTCTGATTTTTACCGGGGTGGCGCTATTCCAACTTTATAAGCGGGCTAACGTTAAGCCGCGTTTACACCGAAGTTTCAAATAAAAAGTTGCATACTTTTATTGCAAACAGCAGTTGCAAATAAAAGTTTGCAATTTTTATTTCATGGTTTTATTTCCATGTTTCATGAAAATGTTTGAAACACTTTCGACCTTGATTATGACTCGCCTATGTTCTGATTCCTGGAATCAGTCCTTCCCAGGACAACAAGTGTCGAGGATGTCATTTTAGCCGCGGTGGCTGTGTCGTGTTGTCAAAGCAACGTAGGCCGAGACGATAATGGCCGTCTCTGCATTCCAGAGCTACTTACAGTGGAAACGACCTGTTGGACGATTTAAATAGAGATGATGTTGACCCTCAATCAGGTGAACTGAGAACGGACGGAAGTTTTAAAAACTTTGTAAGAATGATCAGTGAGGATTTTGAATATCTAACTTTAATGATTGGTCACAAAATTTCGAGGTTCTTTTCCGTTAATTCACTACCAATCCAATAGTTGAAATATAAACTATTTGATACAAAACCATTCATTTTTCTCGGGTTCCGTTAATTCACTGCCACCGAAAAAAAAAACTATTCGATACAAAACCTGTCTAGGATTCCTGGATTTATTATCTTATCTCTTGGCGATAGGAGCAGCGTGGCGCGGCGGGTGGCCAGTCTAGACAGTCATTGTTGCGGTAGCAGTAGCCATGAACATGTTGCGAATTGCTATTGAAGTCGATACTAACTAACACAATTGGCTAAAGAAAACCAAAATTTAATCTAATTTAAGTACAAACATCATTGGTAGTGAATTAACGGAATTCCAGACCATAAAACTAATGGTAGTGAATTAACGGAAAAGAACCAATCCCCCACTCATACCCCTAAAAGGTCCTTGGGTATTTTATGGCAAATATATTTTTATAATTTTATAATTTTTATAAAATTAACTATCACGCGAGTGATCACGTGAGTGAGAGTGGAGGTGGCAGCGTAGGGGATGGCGGGGAAATGTTTCTGTTTCATGTTTCAACGGCACATAGTGACCGAAACCAGTGTTAAAAGTTTGCAACTCCTTTTGAGCTTTACCGACTTCAGGTGGAAACAAAAATGTCTGTTGCAAACACTGAAAAACTGTTTGCAACAGCGAAATGTTTCGTCTAAAAATGTGCGTTTTTAGAGATGTTTGCAATTTCTGTTTGCAACTCGTGTTTTAAACTCCGGTGTAAACGCGGCTTTATAAGCGGGCGACGCTATAACCGGCTTATACTGTATTAGTACGCATTTCAATTCTATTCAATATTAAACAATGGAATGTTGCGAATTACAGTACTACAACATTATATCATAGTTGCAATAAAAATGTATATTTAAAATTAAATAATAACATTTTGTACATCTATTTTGTATATTACAAATGAAATCTCTTGCTGTGTATAGATAGGCATGGTGAGAATCAATATCGTCTCGTAATAATTGTAATTTATGTTCACTACAGGTAATTTTTTTTTATAGAAAATCGTATTGAAAAATAAAACCATGTTTTATAACTGGTATAAAGAAAATAATTTTTCTGTAGAAACGTTTAAACTAAAAAAAGTTGTATTAGATTACGTGTAACCACATAAGTAACACTGAATTTTGAAATTAACTGTTAAGTGTAAATCTCTTATTATATTTTTCGTTATTTGTAAAGTACGGAATGTTTATGTTAAAATTCAAACGTGTTGCTATTTGATAAATAAAATAATTAATTGAAGCCTACATCTGTTGTTTTCAGATGGATAATATACATAATTTCGATTTCACAATTAGTACGAAATGGTAGACTTTATCTATTATGTCATAATATTATGTATCATTCAAAATTTAATCGCGAGTGATAAGTATAAAATATTAATACTAATTTATCCATACCAGGTAAACTTTATAATACGTTTTAAAATTTTAAAATTGATTACCTCAGATAACAGGATACGGAAGATCAAGTAGCACTCCTTGTCTTGAATTTTGCACTAATGCAAACAACGTTCACAGATCACAGCCAATCCAAGAATGGTGCCAAACAGCCATATTAGAGATGTACAATGGGGTACAGAAGGAAAGATTGTCCTAGAGGGTACAAAGTGTAGGGTCCAACTTTCTCCAGGGTTCAAAGGGAGCCGCCCGTGTGCCGCCCTTGTGCCAGTAATTATGAATAAAAGTTCTGATTCTATTGGGAATTCCCAATATTCTCTTTGCCTAGTAGAAGCAAGGACATCGCTACCTACCTTACAAAAGCAAGGAATGGAAAAACACAGCTAGTCAATTTCCTCTCAATGTCTTCCAGGACGTTACTTAAACTACAAGTTTAAAAAAGATCTATACTGTGATTTTAAGAAAAGAGTGCAATTCAAATAATTAACAAATACAACTTGTACATTAAAATTCAGGATCTGTGTACAAAGTTTTATTGCGAGTACTTTTTTGGATTAGTCTCAGGAGTGACTTTTATTAGAGAACGTCCATTTTACGATACATTTCTACGGTTTACTTATTATATTTGGGATTTTTATTTATGACACATTTAACGGGAAACCTTTGTAGAAAATAATAAATACGAAAAACTGTGTTGAACGATCGTTTTTATAATTAGTTTTATACAATGTATCTCAGTTTTTGAATTTTTGACAGCGCCTTCAGATTGATGACTGCAACATTGATGCACTTGACGGTCTGTGCGATAAAGTGACGTTAACTTCACGGTGGTAACTAACAACAGATGGTGTGTTACTTAGTAGTGACGCCTATGAATTCTGTTTTCACCATATTAAAACTAAATTAATATATGGCCTGTCCGTTGGGAAAACACTGATGAAGCTTTCTTTATTGGTTTTAGGTCAAATGTATCAAATAATGGCGCACACAAATTCCACCGGTGAAACCATATCCCCCTCTTACTTTGAGTCTTGGTGTTGGCGTGAAGCTCACCCGTTAAATAAGTGATAGTTTGTACAAGTCAACGATAAACACCAAAATCATCAACAGAATTCTAAAAATGTTTATGACTAAAATCCAATTTTGCACATAAGAATAGATAACTAACTCTTTATATCGTTAATTACCGCGAGGTAAGTACTTTGAGTAATAACCAATTGTATAGAAGCACATGGTTGTCATAACGAACAGCTGGTGTGTTCAAAAACAATTAATTCGGACACAAGGACACAATACCTCTCAGAGTATAAGTACTCAACTCAGCTAAGTTCAAGCGATTCTGTAACTCAACGTAGGGATCAATATGTTGAAATCGTTATATTATGATCTTGATCGATAATAATAAACTTCAGATGTGTATAAATCTTATTAAATATGTTACACTAACGACTGCCATCTATATTTTCAGGTTCACACAGTTTTGAAGCATTACTAACACAATTCAAATCATACGTTTTTGATATGAAATTGTGCAGTGTGATACAAAAACATTAGCCTACACGATTGTTATAACAACGGTTATGTAAATCTTGGAATTCACAATAAGGTTTATTAAAGTTTGGCTGACCATTTCCTTAGTTACAGTTTTTCATGGTTATCAACCTTTTGTATCATATAAAAAAATTAGACAATGTTTTCATCGGAAACGTATTGGTATTGTGCTGCTTTTTCATCGTTTATACTGTATAAAGCTCGTCCAAATACAGTAAGAATGGCTCTGTCAATGTTTGTACATATGAAATTACAATCTTCAGTGCATTAACCATTAATAATAATAATTATAATAATATATTTTATTGCGAAAAAACAATATAAACATTGTATCACAACCGTACTTAATCTAACTTAGCCATTCTCGCTGACAATAACATACATGACCTCAAACTACTCTCGAAGTTTACAGGTCCGGCAATACGTTTTTGTGAAATTTTGTGCTCTTAATTGTCCCAGCGATTCATCATAAACTCATCAACAGAGTAAAATGTCTTTGACTCCAAAATAGTTTTCAACTGAGCTTTTACTTCTTTTTAATTTTGTTATTTAATACCACCAGGGAGACTATTGATTAATCTGACACCAACTTGAGAAGGCAAATTTCTGAAAGCATTTGTTCTGTGTTGTCCCTGCCTCCAGTCTCATGATGGTGAACGTCCCCACCTCGAACCAAAGCGCACCTTGATCTGGAGTAAAAGATCACCTCGAGAATATAGAGACAAAGCTAAGTCAGTAACCCCAGCCCCCTAAAAACATCTCTGCACGACTCTCTGGCTCTCAAACCCAAAATCACTCTCACTGCTCTCTTTTGGAGTCTGAAGACCCGTTCCAACTGAATTGCTACCCCAGAGTTTAATTCCATATCCTAGATGAAGATAGATTATGCCAAAATACGCCGTCTTCAATACTCCGATGGAGCAATACTGTGACAAGTTGCGAAGAGCAAAAATATCCGATGCAATTTATGTACATACGTGATTCTTTGTATCAGAATCTTGATTCCTCAATGCAAGTTTATTGAAATTTGTTTTTGTTTTGATTGTTTTCAGGATTATTTCAGAAAAAATTAATACAGGAATTTAGTTCAGAAAACGTGATCGTTTCCAGGTCCTGAACTGTTCTGGTCTTGACGCAGAGAGTCGTATCATCCGCATACCAAACCACCTTTCCATTTTGGATTGATTGGTTCAGTTCATTTACGTATATCAAAAAGAGAATTGGACCAAGGATAGATCCCTACGGGACTCCATAGGTGAACTTTGCTTTTGAGGGTACGGTGTCCGAAATCTGCACACACTGCTGTCGATCACAAAGATCAGATTCGACCCATTTTAAAGGCAGACCCGTACTCCGCACCTTTCCAACTTGTGCAGCAATGTTCCATGAGGAACACAGTCGAATGCTTTGGAGAGGTCAAGAAGTACGCTTAGCACATGTTCCCGTCTCTCCAGTCCATCGAGAACTTGCTCAAGGAGGTTTGTTACAGCTTCTATACACTTCTTTTCTCTGAACCCAAATTGAGTGGAACAGAGAATTTCAAAATTTTCGAGAAAACAGTTGCGTTGTTCAAGAAAGATTTTCTCAAAGAGTTTGCTCAATACTGGCAGAATTGAAATCGGACGGTAGTTGCTTGTGAGCAAGGGATCGTCCTTTTTGAAAATTGGAACGATTTTTGCTGCTTTGGCTGGTTTGCGCTTTTAATGGGAAGATTCTAGTTTGCAATAAACAGTTGACCAATTGTGTTAGTGGTGTTATTGACTGCTTGAAACAACGTTTTAACATCCACATTGACATTCCGTTGATGTCACATAACTTTTTGGTTTTCAGTCCCCGTACTACACGCGCCACCTCCTCCTCGGTCACAGGGGTTACAGCCAAAGATGTCACCAGTTCCCGGATATTGATATTGATTTTTGCTGCTTTGGCTGGTTTGCGCTTTTAATGGGAAGATTCTAGTTTGCAATAAACAGTTAACCAATTGTGTTAGTGGTGTTATTGACTGCTTGAAACAACGTTTTAACATTCACATTGACATTCCGTTGATGTCACATAACTTTTTGGTTTTCAGTCCCCGTACTACACGCGCCACCTCCTCCGCGGTCACAGGGGTTACACCCAAGGATGTCACCAGTTCCCGGATATTGACAACACGAGGGCGATATATTGTCGAATCCGCATGAGTCACAGCTACTTTTGAGAAAAAAACCATTGAACTCATTCGCTATTTCTAGTGGATCTTTAATAACATTTTGATCGACATTGTTTCGAGACATTTGATTTTGAAGATTTCGACAGATCATTTGTAATTTTCCAAACAGTTTTTGATACATTTTCAGAGTTCTCCAATTTATTATTGATTCCATAAGACTTGGCTGCTCGGATGACTCTTCTATATATTCTTTTATAATTTTTAAAATTGGTGTTGAAAATTTAATTTTGCGAGGTTATTAAAATCGAGTGAAGAAATTTTAGTTTGTTTCGAGACACAAGAATCCCTTGTGTAATCCAGTTCACTCCGTCCCTTTTCTATTTCATTTTTATTTTCTTGAACGGACAAAACAAATCAAAACAAAAATTCAAACGATTATCAAACGCTGAAAACATTTTGTCAGGGCAATCAAAACTATTTAAAAAATTCCAAGATTCTTTCTGAAGATAATTAATTAAGTTATTAACATTTTGAAAGTGCCTCTTAGTAAGAAAATAATGTTTTTCATGCTCAAGTGAACAGTCCGAGACCACAACTACTTGCGCAAAATGGTCAGATATGGCAACGTGTGAGATTTGTAACAACGTTGTCTATGACTGTGCTCGAGTGAGCAGTCACTCTCGTTGGCGAGTCTATGGACCAATTTAAATTGAATGAATTGGGAACATCACGTAATCTTTGGGTTTGGGGATTGGTGTTGTCCATTACATTACTGTTAAAGTAGCCGATCACAAGGAATTTAATGCTTTTTGTATTTGCGGAATTTAGGAGAGATTCAAATTTTTCAAAAAAAAGGAGTTTATATAGTTACGGGCTGATCTGTATAATCGTACAATTCCAATTTCCCTTTCCGGTGTTGAGCTGATTTTTATGCCTGCAGCTTCAAAATCAAGATCACTGCTTTCAGGTGTTTCGAAAGCCAAGAATTGTATTGGGGGTTTTAAAAATACAGCAACACCTCCCCATTTAAAACGTTTACGTTGATATGAACATGGCAATGTGTAATCTCCGATCTTGAACGAATTGATGGTATCCTCCGAAAACCCGTGTTCAGAAATGACGAGGATATCAGGCTTCAATTCGTCACATAGAAGTGTTAGCTCGTCCATTTTGTTCGTAGTGGATTGCGCATTCAAATGAATAATTTTAAATTTAGAAAAACAATGTTGGTTTTGTAATTTTGAAGAATTCTTTGGGTTTTGAAAATAATTGCGTTTGTTATTTGTTGTAGCCGGACCTGATATGCCTAATTTACTTTTGCATCCGACACAAAATACAAGTTTTTTTTTTAATTTGTGTGTTTACACATTTTGCCACACGTTTGAGTCCTTGGCCAATCGTTCCTGGCGTCTGAGGCTGCTGGAGAGTCAGTAGCTGGTGGCTTCGAAGTTCCGATGACAGCTTTGGCAAAGGTATTGTAGGGCAATGTTTAATACCAGGTGTATAGAATATTTCTGGTCTCTTCTTTATATATATATATATATATATATATATATATATATATATATATATATATCACATTTTTTACAAGGTACGGATCATTACATTATGATTAATTTCACCGCATCTGCCCGCACTGATGTTGACAATCTAGACAAATCCCTCTACATATTTATCATCACATGTATCGAAATCCATCACAGGTCTGTTCAAAAACGCTTTTGGCATAGATTGTTGAAATGATGGCTGTAATTCATGCATTAGAAATATCTATAAAATTGTTTAATTTAAAGCACAAAAGGAAGATATAGTGATGCCATTTGATGTCAGTTGTACTTAATACGGTTTCCAGCTAGCGTTGCACAGTTTAGTTTTTCACTACTAGTAGCGCTCTACGTTGGGGTCGTAGTCAAAGGCCACGAACCCCTTTAATGAAAGTTATAACTACACACAGGGGGTACAATCATACACATTAGTACACTTTGGCTTTGTAAAACATTTCTATTTACATGCAAATATAAGCTTTCATACAAGATTCGTAGACAGTCGTATTTCCTAGTTAGATTATTTTTTGGATGTCAAATACTGAATTTTGTAATATAGTTAGAATTTTTACTTTTTCTATTTTTAAAACAATAAAATAACAAAACGCTATGGACATTCCAAACAGTTAAATTGTATTTTAATTTATAATACCGTCATGACCATCCATATTTTTAACGCAAGATTCGTAATTTTCCATTTTTTGTCAAACATTTAGATTCATGAAAAAATTGAAACAAAAGTTATAGAAGGTTGAAATACTATTTACTCTGCACAGTTATATTGAAATTGTAGTGACAGTTAGTTAAGTTCGATATTTTATCAATTCAAACTTGCCCTGCAAGTACATCAGGAAAACGGATGTGATACCCTAAAATTAATAATATAATATGATAAGCTTATTTTCTATTAATTATGAACTATAGTATAAATTAATAGCAAGGTGTATGTGTATTATTCGGCGACGAAGAAGCTCAAAATGGACTCCGTAAATCGTTTCAACACCAAAGACTACAACATATAATTTAATCCAGGTGAAGAGGTATTCTCATTGTCTCATCAGGTGCACGATTGAGTGCACTACCAAGGTTTAATCACAATCTCTAAGCACAGTGGAGCTACCAAGTTTCTTTACACATGGCTCTATGGTGGGAAGAGCTGATTCGATGTGAATTTTGAGTTCAGCTCCAGTTCACAACTCGTCAGTTTTCAGACACTGCACTAAGAGGAAGCTCAACTGGCGCTAAACTAAACATTCACGTTCATTCAACCATTTGCTACATACGAGCTACGTTATGAGCGAGTTGTAGTTTCAACATAGGCATATTTTGTATTACAGCAAATTATTTATATTTTAATTCTCAACATAAATACACATTAAATTAGAATTCTGCTTCTATTTTGAGTACTCTATTTCCGAGTTACATAACTAATCTTGATCACGTTTGCTACAAGCAGGTTGTATTCACACTCGACAGCTTTGCTTCTTAAAACATACATCAATGAAAAAGATTCGTCTTCAACCTATTGTCACGATTACAATAGAAAATGGCTATCAGTGAAATAAGTTATATTGGTTGAAACGGTCATAAACTAACCCTTAGTACAATTCTAGCCATCAGCGTGTACACCCTCCTAATCTCTGACTCCCAGTGCTGTTTATAGCCACCGGAGATTCGGCGTGATCATGATCCTATACAAGCATTTACGCTCTCTTTGAACTTGGTAACGAAGTGGACTTCCCAATGGAGATGCTGCCTTGGGTTGTTGCTAGAGCTCTGTTCAACTCGGCAGGTGGTCACACGCAAGGGTGTAACCTGTACCTCTAGGATATGTAGATGAAAGCTAGCTTAAGGTACCCTAACCAACAGATCAGCTGGGTAACTGATCCGGTGGTCAGACTCTACAGAGGAAGGTGGGTCTTGGCTCACCGTGGCCTTTGTCTTACGGTGCAGGTCAAGGAGCTGGTCACCCCGGTGTATCTTGTACCTCTGGAGGTATGCCTGTAGAGCCGGTCTTCCGTTACCCTTTCCCAGGCTCGCCACGGTCTGAGAGGACCCAGAGGTTAGAGACAACAGAGGGAGGGGGCTTGGCTTCCGTCATGTGTACCTTTTGGTGCAGAATACAGTAGGAGAACATTTTGGCTTGACAAAATGTCCAGATGATCTGCAGTACTAAGGGTACTGTGGTTAAGGGGGACACGGCTAAGTATCAGAGGAAGCCGATAAGCTCTCACATTCAAATGGGGGCGTCGCTCAGAAGAAGGTGGCAATTCTGAAGACAAGGAACGGCGAGAAGCGAAGAAGAACATACTATTACAGCGGGAAAGATGAAAAACAGTGTCGACTCGAGGAACTGACTAAAAAGGCCTTGTGCCAATAGTCCGGGGTGGAGGTGTGATCCCCATGGGAAACCCCAATAATCCGTGGCTCCCAGTGCTGTGTAATATAGCCACCGGAGGTTCGGCGTAAATATGCATTACTTTTATCTAAAGGCGTAAAGAATTATATTAAAATCTTATCTACTCCACATCTACCATTACGCAAGACTTTCCACCTCGCGAAAGTTAACTAAAGTCGAGGAAACGTCCCTTGCGTTTAGATTCCTAGTTGATTGAAAATATTTATGCCCGACAGCAGTTGAAAGACATCCTTAGCAAGGTTTTATGATTGTAATAATTACTTAGTTAGGACTCAACAAAAGCAGTCGATGGGATGACGTCCCTCGGAAAGAGTGGACATTACTGAAACGATTTCGCACAGGAGTGGGCAAATGCAACTTTATAGCAGAAGACCCGTTGCGGGGTGTATACCTTCTGCACTGATGCTCAGGATTTTAATGAGGGTAACTTTATGGCTGACCCAAACGATGTAGGAAAGTGTGCTGATAGCCAGTTTCTATTGTGTCGTTACAGTAGGCCTAGGACCATCTCTCCCGACCTGGCTTTGACCGATGCGACACACCAGAATTGACGATAAAGCTCCGAGGAACTATGGTTATTGAAGGTCCTCATACCACGTATTAGTGCTGTATGTTATGTTAATTGATAAATCTTCTGAGCTTTCCCTACGAGTGAGACTCTAACTCTGTAATGAGATACTAAAAAAAGGAGCGAAATTTACTCTATATTCAATTTTAGTTATTACAATATAAAGTGTCCATTTAATAAAACTAGGCTTATTTATGTTGGAAATATAATGTAATAGATAACGAACTTTTCAACAGAATTATAAGGGTAGCACTAAGCATTGTATAAACAATGGTTTTGAATGCATATATCTATATTTATTACCTTAACGGAGAAAGTATAAAGAAAGACACATAACATAGCTATGTAGCCTCAAATTCGAAAGAAATAGTTATGCTATTTGATGTCAATTGCATTTATTATACTATACTAACAATCATACATACGTGTTGGCTTAGTAAAATTATTATTATTTGCATTTATAAAAAAGCTTAGTTCAAAAACTATAGTATTTTTCTCCCAGTGAAATATTATTTTTAGGGATGTGAAAATATTGCAGTTTTTCACCATATCAGAGCTGTATCTGTCTCTGCTATTCTTATTGTTTATTGACATGTAGGTTGACACCTGCTCACGTGTGATTGGCTGAGGAACGACAAAGATGTTTGGATGGGGGAGAGCTGAACGACCTTCCAAGTGCCACGTGGACTGATTCGCAGCTGTGTGTAGTCCGACTAGAAGATACGTCAGACGTCAGCAAGGTAATTCGCAAAGGCCGGTAATTTGGGTGTAAATGGGTTATCAAATATTCGACAAATGCGCCCTCGTGTTCTTCAGAATCTAGAACAGTCCTCCCTACCTCAGAAGTACTATTACAATATTCCACTGCTAGGCCCTTTGGTTTAATATATTTCTGTACTACGGTGAATAAGATAAAATTCTCTGAATGCTTCATTATTTATACTAAACATTTCTATTTAGTATGAAGAAACGTACTCAGCACAGTAATATAATAATTTTATTGGTGGTAAAGTTAGGTACTAATAAATAAATGAAATGAGAAATATAAGATATTTAAAAATTATGTAATGTTAATTTACTAGACGGTTGAGATGAGTAGACTTTTTGGGTTTCCTTCAAACATTTCCGCCGGCGCACATTGACAGTCCCTGAAAAGTGACCATCGCCAGAATTTGTGTGTAATTAGGGAAAGGGACCACCACTGACTGCTCCGGCATATGGTTGTGGTAGCGCGACTGAAGTTGAGCGAAACAGGGCTTAAATGACTGAATATGATGGACTTAGCTTTGTGAGGGAGATTTGTGAGAGAATTGTTTGCTAACCTTTTAGACATAATGCAAGTATTTTGTGTACTGAAGCAATATTAGCTGCAATTTTATTTTATAGTGGTTCTCAGACAAGAGTGATGGTTGGATTAGAGAAGATATACGATATATAACGGTGTTGTGTATTGCATTGAATTCTACGTTGTTGTTTATCTTAAGTAACTGACAGTAAAAGTACTTTTTCAGTAGTTTAAGATTGCCATTCTAAATTCTTACCTGAAGCTTTGCGGTTGTCTAAAAGATAAACCATTTGTATCAATATCAGATCGATATTAGTCTGGCATAACCCAGTTTCACTTCCAATTAAGCACGAAACATTGTAATTTCCGTTGAAATTTGTAGTTTTCCTGTTATTGTTCACATAATAATGTCAAAAAAGAACCATAACACATTTAAGATGTATGTTATTTGGTAACAATTATAGATATAATTATAATTTTATGTTCTTTTATTGTCTTGATAAAACAAACAATCGTGCAATATTACGAGTATTTAATGTTATCACGGGCTATGCAATGAACAATACAATAACAATAAGCAGCTGGACGCTTAGCGATACGAGATAAGACATGTTTACAGGAACTCCTTGTGGTTGTAACATTGGCTATAAAAATGTTTAACAATAAACCTCCGTGACTACAACCCATGTGTTTTAAGCACACACGTCAGTATCTGATAAACGCAGCCTTAATCCTAAGCTAACATTATATAAGAATTTCGGATATTTTTCACAGCTGTATGTAACAGTAGAACACGACACGTTCCAAGAATTGGAATCTATTGTCTTCATCAAGTGACAAATAACCTTAAGGTTTGAGGATACTCAGACACATCAATTACAATTCTAAGCTGACGGTTACATGTAAGCCGTGAGTGGTAAATGTGTGAAATGTAGGGGGATGCAGGTCCACATCGTAAATGCAAAGCTTGCATTGAGGTAAGCATATGTAGTAGATAGAGTCTTGACACAAATCTAATTTAGGTAGTCTAGATAATAGAGATGACCTTAATAAAAATAATTAAAACTTTTAAACCCCTAAAAAAATAAAGAACTAAACAATTATTGGAAGAATACATTTAAACCATAGTTTATCCAAATAATTTTTTCAGCGAGATGCTCTCTTGGTTTTAACACCCTTAATGGTTTTAACGTCATATTACAGTTTTAGAGAATGCGTTATAGTGTGCTATTACCGTATATTACGCATTGTTATATTGTTTTCTGCTGTAATATTAGGCAAAAAGCATTTCTGACAACAGCGCATTGCGCAAGTAGTTCTGGCGTTTACTACTAGATGTCAGCACTTCCTTGGTCATGACCACCTTGTGAGTCCGCTTGCTGTAGTCGCCCACGACATACAGACTGCAACCGCGCCCGCGTACTTAGATACCTTTTTACGTATAATAGTATTTATATCAAAACTCTAAAACCTGTAAAACAGGAAAAAGTCAGCAAAACCATATGATTTTAGCTATGAAGTAAAACCGTTAAGGGGTGGACAAAAGTAGAGGTAGTAACAAAACAATTCAAACAAATTAGCAAATTTTGAAATAGTTATGTACTGTTAAGTGTTCGTACACCAATGTGCTACTAGCACATTACCCAGCAAACAACTATGATAGATAATTTCTAACTACTGTAATACAGTTGGAGGAATTTAGCTGTGCTCGTGCAGCCTTAATACTTCTGTACCCTTTCAACAAACAAACGCTATCTGTGTGGCGGGTTGCGTTTACGTGCTAGCCGCTGAGATGAAGGCGCGACAATCTCTTAACGACTTTAAACTCACGATTTCGATTTGCCGATTAGTATTGACACATACGTTATTTTTAAAAACACGTTTGTTTAATATCACTTAGGTGATATTTTAATTATTACTTATTAATTAGGATTTAATAGGATTTAAATAATACGGCACATGTTCACAACACAATGTATTCTTCCCACCCTCTTCTTCAATCTATCTCACATGGAGCTGTGTGCCATTACAATACTGGTACACTGCCACATTCATATCAATATAGATATGTACTATATAAAATATACAACATATTACCAATATGTAACAACGTTAAACAACAATATAACAACTGAAAAACAAGGATAAGTTCTATTATTGTTATTATTTGGTATTCTCAGTCAAATTAATAATATATTATAATAATAAGTTACAATTACAATTACAATTACAATACAATTACAAGTATGTGTGGCCAACTCTAACCTAAAAATTGTTATTATTTGGTATTCTCTTATTGTACAATCACTTCAATAATATTTAGTTAATTAAAATGCTAGAATATAATTTTCTAATAACAAATGTTGCTTACAATGATTGTTTTTTCATTGGAGTTCTTCAATTCCACTCAAATTATCCTCCTCTTCTGGGTCACTGTCACTGCTGTCTGTATCCGAACCAACTGATATAATATGGGATTCTATAATATTGTCAATCTGGGGTTCTGCGGCTGCATAGTCACTTTCGATTTTCTCTACGTGCTTGCACTTTACTGACCAATGAAAGTAATGAAATTTATTCCTTTTAAAATCACAACATACAGTATAAAATATACAGTATAATGAGAAAAAATTAACAAACAGGAATATTAGTTGACCACTATTATAAGTATGTGTGGCCAACTCTAACCTAAAAATCAACTAAAAAAAATTCACTTAAAAAACAAGAGTCCAGTCAACAAAACTCGCTATCTGTGGCGCTTGCAAGAAAAAATTATTTCACAGAGAAAAAAAAATCGAAACTCTGTAGGCTAAGTTATATACTTTATCACTACTGGCATTAATTACAATAGTTATCAGTCAAATTAATAATATATTATAATAATAAGTATTTTTTATAGTAAATTACTAACTCATCTTATAAATGTACAAAGAATGTAAACTGGCACTTTTAGCCTATTATATATTATATTAGCATATACTATTATATTATATTATGTATTATTATATAGCATATTCTGAATATAAATTTGTAAAAAATAAAAACATGAACAGTTACAGAAATAAGAAATAACTGAAATCCTAGCACAAAACTACATGGTAAACAGTTAATTTAAATTGCAATAATAATGTTAATATATTCTGCTGACATTTGACAATTAATAATATCTTTACAATTTAAGTTTTAATAGATCCGTATCATCAATACAAAAAAGCCTAACTTTTAATTTTTTTTAATAATTTTAAATTTTTACAATTTTTTATCTCAAAAGGCAAACAGTTGAACAATTTGGGCCCAATGTATTGATATGAATGCTTAAATAACGATTTATTTACTTTAGGCACTCTAAAAACTCGTTTATAGCAACTTCTCGTTTTGTAGAAAAGGTCATTTGTTCCAGTATTTCCGCTTCTAATGTAAAATATCTTCAAGACTTTATAAATAAACATATGCTGGATTGGTAGTAATCTTAGTTCGCAAAATAGAGGATATGAACTGTCATGTTTATATTTCCGAAGGATAATTCTAATAATATGGTTTTGAGTGATTCTTAGTCTTTGAATGTAGCCTTTATAAGTTCCTCCCCAACAATGAACTCCGTACTGCAAACGAGAATCGACTAGTGCAAAGTATAACATTCTTAACACTTGTACGTCACAAAAATTTCTTAAGAAGTAAACAAGTTCTTATGGTAAACTTTAATATGCCATGTATTGATGAAATATTGGGTTCCCAATTTAAGTTTTGGTCCAAAATAACGCCCAGGTATTTAACATTATTACTCTTCTGTATTATTTCACACTTGCAATTTGTTCTTAAACATTCGTGCACGTGGTAAACCAAACTTGTTGGGAAGTCAAAACTTTTAACCAAACTGAAATTTATAAAATTTGTTTTACTAACATTAACTCTCATTTTGTTACAAAAACACCATTTACTCAAAAGTTTTAGATCTTCATTTATGTAACGACAGATATTATTAATATTGTTTTCAGAATAAAAAAACACAATATCATCAGCAAAAGCGCTTGGGCGACCATGAAACTGCAATTTAAGTAAATCATTTATAAACACTAAAAATAAAGTAGCTGATACTACTGAACCTTGTGGAACGCCTGCTTATACAAAAAGTGATGAACTTTATTGGTTGCCTATCCGTACTTTCTGCTCTCTATTATTTAATAAAACTATAAAACCAATTCAAAGCGGTTCCTCTGATTCCTGCTGCTTCTAACTTACATAGTAAAATTTCATGGTCAACAAAGTCGAAAGCTTTTTTAAAATCTATAAAAAGTCCTGTTATTTTATGATTTTTATTAAAACTGTTGTAAATGTTTTCAGTTACCGCTAACAAAGCGTCCTCTGTACCCATTCCCTTTCTAAAACCGTACTGACAGCTACTAAAAAAATTTATTCTGTCTAAATAAGCTACAAGCCTTTTTCTCATTAATTTTTCGAACATTTTAGAAAAAACTGATAACAGGCTAATCGGTCGTATGTTGTCCATTTTTCTTGAAGTAGATTTTTTTTTAATCGGAACTACATTACTAGTTTTTAATAGGTTTGGGTCGGGAAGACGCCGTTTTGAAAGCTAAGATTAACAATATGAACAATCACAGGTGAAATAACTTCGGCAGATTTTTTAATAACTTCGACAGTTATATTATCAAAACCGGATGATTTTTTATTTTTTAAATTTTTAATTGTTGCTAATACTTCGTTAACATCTGTGGGAGAAATAAAAAAGGACTGTGGTAAGTGTTGGCCCACATGCTCAGCATGGTGTTGCGCTAGAGGTAGGGTTCAGGTGTATGTCCTGACATTGAACCGTGATAAGATAAGAGTTTAACCTTTCAGCTATCTCTTTAGGAGCACTGACAATCTCACCGTTATCTAACTCAATGTGTTCAATATTTTTGCTCCTTGACTGACCTGTTTACCTCATTTATTAACTTTCCAAATTTGCGTCGAGTCACCGTTGCAACAATTTATTTTATTCATTTATAAAAGAGTTTTTTGCACTATCTATGTCATTTTTTAGCCTATTACAATATGAGTCAAAATATATTTTAAAAGCCTGATCGTAAGGACGTTTCTTTTCTTAATTTGTACAGCTTTATTACGTTGTTGGAGCCTATACAAAATACTTGAATTTATCCATGGGCTAAGAGAATTTTGCTTTAAGTAATTTTATGCTTTTTAATAACTACCTGACTGTCCTCAATCGTTTTTTTTAGTATAGTAAAAAAACTTTCGTAAACTGATATTAACTTCACTTGAGTACAAACAATCATCCCATTTAACTTCCTTAATTTTAAATTTAATAAATCAATATTACATAGAGTTCTTTTTGTTAAAATCTTCACTAGCTACTGTATTTAACCTTTTAAATTTAGACCCGCAGTCCAGCTTAAGGCCAAGCAAAACAGTGATCGGTGATTCCCATATCAAAAATAGCACTTTCAAAGAATCTACATTAGTATGGACGAACGAAAATATGATCCAAAAACTGAACGCGAATTGTGAGTAATTCTTGTTGGATTGTTAATTAGCGAATTAAGCCGTTATTATTCAACAAATTGCTATAGCCTTGTAACATATTTACAGTTAGATAAAAATAAATTTATATTTATATCGCCAATGACTACAATATGATTTATTAATATATTGAATTTTGTTCTCGAGTTCATAATAAAATCACTCTCAGAGTGGCTGTGCAAACGATATAAACAAAAAAGTTTAAAATAAGCCCGCTCATAACTTATGTTTAGCAACAATACATAAGCTGTTATATTTATATATCAATCTGATTAACACTAATACTATCACTAACATAACACATTACACCACCTGCTCTGTAGTTTGTTATTACAATTAAAAAAACATATTATAACCAGGTAGCTTATACAAACTCATTTCATCTTCATTTATCCATTTTCGCTTAGCACTAAAAAGTTTATTCTATTTTTAAGCTGGCTTATCTCAGCAGAAAGCTATTGAACCACTCTTCTGCGCCCATATTTATATTGTCCCCTTAGCGCCTCCCTCAAAAGTTTTGCAGTCTGTATTCGATGTTCTTCAACATCGAAAATTGTCAACTAGTCATCCTTGAGTCAAAGGAAATTTTCAGGACGCAGCGCATAATGCTACCCCGCTACCCCTACCGCCAATCACCACACACTCAAGGTCACGCGCACAGCTAAAGTCCTCGAACTGTAATTTGATGGATAACAAACAAACGTTTTGGCTTCGTTATGCGTCATCTGTTAACCACGAATATATAAAAAATCAAAAATTAAAAAAGGATTGTAAAATAACCTTTTTACCTAAAAGAGTATATATCTTGACCTTAAACGCATTGTAACTGTAAAAAATCAAACAATCAGCAAAACAACATGATTGCGCTACCCAACAAACAGCAATGATAGGTATTATATAGGTTTTGCAACTAATATTTAATACGGATAGGGATAGTGAATGAGAAAAATGTAAGCATATATAAAATGCAAAATATAAATTACATTCATTTTCCTGCCGACGAAGTATTCTATTGTGGGGTTTCATTATAAATATACACGTATATTTATTTATTTATTTATCTTCAATATATGGTACGTCATTGGAGGTCAACGACTTTTTAACAAAAGAATGTAATGATAACAGCACCAGAGTGTCAACATTAAAGCTTATTTCACAGTCTTGATGATACTAGAGATTCTCTAATATTCTTAAAACTTTCTGGAACTTTTAATATAAGTCTAAATCGCTTCCACCTAATATTTTAAAACATTTTTCGATAGATCCTCGTCATGGGTTTTTACGTTAGTTCTCTCACCGACAAGATTTCCTATAATTTTTTTTGACAAACAGCATTTTTGACCACCAAAGTGTCAAACTAAACCTTATGTTTGTCCTCATTGATACGAGAGATCTCTACTGATCTAAATTCTTCAAGGGACTTTGAATATAAGTCAAAATCAATATTAAATTATATTTATAAAATGTCTCGACAGATCTTTGTCAAGGATTTTACATTGGTTTTTCCTACCGACGAGGTTTTTCTATTCTGACGTCTTTTATAATTAAGGAGCTTGTTTCCAAAAGCAACTAAGTCCAAAACTGAAATTTCTCAGAAAACACTTTTTTGTGTCTTTTGCTTACATGTTTTTTGATTGATTATCTATTAATTCCAGTATTATATTAAGTGAATATATTATTACCGTATAAAAACAGATTATATTTCCATATTTATGTCTGAAAATGGTAATTTGTATAGGATAGTTTTCCAAAAATGCACTATGTCCATGGACTCTAGCAGTTTTAGGGAAAAATAATATTGGACTAAGTGAGGTTTGAAAAATAACATTTGAATTATTTCTTAAATTGTAAAGCTTTATTTATATAATAAACTAAACACTTAAAAAAATAATACAATAAAATATTATTACTTCTAAATTAAGACAATATTGAGACATTTTAAGGCACGTTTACTATTTAAACAAAATGTTCTTCTTCATCAAACTATGTGAGGTTGGAAAAATGCATTGATTTGATGTGACATTTGAAGCTTTAGTCATATATAAAACTAAACAGTTTTTTACAATAAAACAATAAATTATTAAGATGCTAAAATATGAAAAGATATTGAGATATTTCGAAGGCAAGAATAATCAAACGAAAGGATCTTCTTCATCATACTGGACCACTTCATGATCCATTACGTTAGGCTGGTCTGCATTGTTTTTGAAGTGCTTTGTTGTAATAAGTTTCTGCTTCTACTGTAAGTTTTTACAAACTTCAATAGATCTTGCACATCCTTCTTCTTCTTGGTACTTATTTTATTGCTTTCATTTACAATGTTTATCACATTAAATACAGACAGCCAAATTTTTTCGCATTTTATTTTTTTGGATCTGATGCTCATTTTCAGAAACCAGTGTAAGTGTTCTTTACAAAAACAGCTGAACTTCCCTTTTTGTAGGCAAACAGCCTTTTTTTCCACGCATTTTAAAAGGTAGAACTGATTTAATGATAACATTTGCAACATTTTTTGTAGTTTAAAACTTTCCAATCAACCCCTAGTACTTTTAACTGGCCATACTGCTGAAGAATTCTGTAGTATTCCTGAGGTGACAGAATTTCTTGTTTTTTTTTCTGTAGATCTTTTCAACTCTGCCAAAGAGCCTATCTGGAGGTATAAAACTATGTCCCCTGATAGGAAAATAATGATAAACTTCTTTAAATATTTCACTTCGATGAACATAGTTCAATAAAAAATGCCATCATTGTAGCATTTTTGTTTTGACTACATGTCGCATCAGAAAAAAGTCTAAGTTTAGTTGGAACAGTCGTATTATTGTCTTGAGCTTGACTCTTAACTCTTTCTTCTAAGGATGTCAAACAATTTCCAAGGCTGAAAACAACCTCATTAGATCCTCTGCCTGATTGGTCTTCCGTCCATACATACATAAAGCAGTTCTCATGACTTTGTTGATCCTCGTGAATAATAAAAGTAAGATTATATATCCAAATCTGCCGAGCATAAAAAGTTTCAGAAATCCGTATCACAGTAAGGGTTGGTTTTGTTGCATATCAAATGCTACTGTAACAGTATCAGGACTCTTCTCTTTAAGAAGTTCATAAAAACGCTGAGAACGTAATTTATGAAGTCTGTAGCGGCCCATAATCTGTGCTTTTTTCACCTGGAGATTTAGACTGGTTTCATCTCAATTTTACACTGTTCGCAGTAGCTACAGGTGTCAGATTTTGGGTTTTCCGAACCCAATGTTAAATCTGAGTTGAAATATTCTAAAGAATTTACTGTAGGATGCAGCAGCCTTTCCACTCTCATTTCTTTTTGATCGCCACAAATTCCAAATTTTTTTGTACAGAAAGTGTTGGATCCATAATATACACGAACACTTTTAGCTCGCCCATAATGACTTTCCCTGCACTGTAAGGTGCCAATGAACTGGACAATAGAGTTTTCTATCTCGACATCTGTAGGTTTTAGTCTGCTACCACCCCTTTTTTTCAATTCTGTCCTCACCAGTTTTGGAAAAACTCTTTGAAATACTGTTTATCCTGTATCTACTAATTCCAGTAATAGATGAAAAGGTTTGTGCACAAACACACAAAAGCTGGCCATTGCATTTTTCTTATAAAGTACTCAGTTATTAACCTAGGCCTAGGGTCCTTCGGTCCTTGGCCTTCGCCTTTTCGGTTCTTTTAGCAATCATATATTTTAATAAAAAGTTGTCTTGGTCTACTTTTGATTTATTACTGTACAACTTATCACGAAACTGTTTGATGTCATCTTTACTTAAATTTATTACTTTGCATATTTTGCTTTCTTGATGTTTATGACTGCAAAATCACAGGAGGCTCACTGTGGGCAGAACTATTGCGAGCGTACTTACGCACATTTTTAGTCCATTTTGTAGGGTCCCTTTTTCTCTTTCTGCTCCTTTCACTATCCACTACTGGATTAACTAATCCCTCAAGATCAAAATCACTCATTGTTTAATATCACTTATCTGTAAAACTTGACAAGTAAAAATGTCAAATTGCAACACTCAGATAGAGGAACAACAACTAAACTAAGTAAACATCATAGGTTATAATCTATTTTGTTTGCTAAATACAGCTGGTTTGGAGTTTGTCCATGCAGCTTAAACGTTCTTCATCATGATTGTTTTGTTACTTTATGGTATGTAAACATCTCTTTTATTATGGAATTTTTTCACACAATCATGTTATGTAATATTTCACTAGAAGTAACTGCTGCAGTTTGACATTGCGCATGCGCAAGGACCTTAGCGTGTTAGGAAAATCACGGAATTGGACTTAGCATAGGTTTGGAAAAAGAACCAATTTTTAACAATGCTTTTATACTGGACTAAGTAGATTTTGGAACGAATAATTTTACGAGCAGATGCATTGATAGTTGAGGCAAACTACCCTAGCATAACTCTATTATTCACAAAATGGAATTAGCAGCTTTTGGAAACTTGCTCTTCAATTGTAATCTATATATTTTCTTAATATATGTTACATTATTGATAACTCTACCAAAGTGTGAACAATTAAATCTTATTTCAGTGTCATTCATATTAGAGATCTCTACTGATCTAAACACTTACTGGAACTTTGAATAAAGGGTTATTATAAATGAATGGTGGGGTTTGGAACATGGTTTAAAGAAAAACTCGAATTACTTACAGTTAATGTTGTTTATATTCATCTGATTTGTCGTCTCAAACAGTTTTTAACATAATTAATCAATTTCAATAGGTGTGCCCTCAGTCGTTTGATAAATGTCCAAACGATACTCAACTTCTCTCCAAACATTCGTTAACATTTCTTCGGTTATGGTTGTTATTGCTTCATTAATCCTGTGTTTTAAGTAGTTCAGGTCGTACATATTTAGAATAACAAACGCTTTTGAATTACCCCCACAAGGAAAAATCACAAGGTGTCAGGTCTGCACTCCTTGGAGGCTACAGCATAGCTCCATTTCCAGCTTAATCCATCGATCTCCAACTTTTTCGTTCAAATCATCCGTGACCAAATGCACTGAAGTGTGGGGGAGCACCATCTTGATGGGAATGGAGTTTATGAATGCTTTGAGGTCATATACCTAAGGAAAGCAATAATTGGTAAACATTTCAAGATACACCAACTCAATTAATTCTAAGCAAAGAAGAAAGGCCATATTACGCGATTTTCCGTCACACCACACCAAACATTAACTTTGTTTTTGGAATTCAATGCTTCAACGAGGGATGGACTTCCCAGGACTTCTAATTGCCGATTGTTTAATAAGTTCAGTTCCGTTTGGTACACTTTGTCTGCCTGCCGGTTGATTTCTGTTTCTTAACTGATCCATTTTACATTAGTTTTCTCGCCTACGAGGTCTTCTATAATTTAAAAAAAAAAACAACATTATGATATTCCGCCAAAGTGTCAAAACCTCATTCACCTCCTCATAGATTTTAGGTTAGTTTTCCCACCGACGAGGTTTTCTATGATATTTGACAACACAACATTATGATAACACCGCCAAAGTGTCAAAACCTCATTCACCTCCTCATAGATTTTAGGTCAATTTTCCCACCGACGAGGTTTTCTATGATATTTGACAACACAACATTATGATGGCACCGCCAAAGTGTCAAAACCTCATTCACCTCCTAATAGATTTTAGGTCAGTTTTCCCACCGACGAGGTTTTCTATGATATTTGACAACACAACATTATGATAACACCGCCAAAGTGAAAAAACGTTAAACCATATTTTTTCTAATTAATACTAAAGATCTCTACTGATCAAGTCAAAGTCAAAATCGATATTAAATTATATTCAGAAAATGTTTCGACAGATTTCGTCATGGATTTTTTCGTTCGTTTTCCATATATGAAGGAACAGGAACATATATAAAGGAAACATGCCCTGCTCATGCGACCTACTAGTTTCAAAAATAGGCATTTCAACCAATCATTGTACAGTATCAGTTGAAATGACACCTCTAAATAACTTCCTAGAGTATCAAACGTCATTTTACTTTTAATCCATCTTGTTTTTCGTTACGTATTTTCTGCATTAGTATTCCCACCGACGAAATTTTCTACTCTGACGTAGCGGGGAGAGGAACATATATAAAGGAAACATATCCTGCTCATGCGACCTACTAGTTTCAAAAATAGGCATTTCAACCAATCATTGTAGAGTATCAGTTGAAATGACACCTCTAAATAACTTCCTAGAGTATCAAACGTCATTTTACTTTTAATCCATCTTGTTTTTTAATCCATCTTGTTTTTCGTTACGTATTTTCTGCATTAGTATTCCCACCGACGAAATTTTCTATTCTGACGTAGCGGGGAGAGGAACATATATAAAGGAAACATATCCTGCTCATGCGACCTACTAGTTTCAAAAATAGGCATTTCAACCAATCATTGTAGAGTATCAGTTGAAATGACACCTCTAAATAACTTCCTAGAGTATCAAACGTCATTTTACTTTTAATCCATCTTGTTTTTCGTTACGTACCTGTATTTTCTGCATTAGTATTCCCACCGACGAAATTTTCTATTCCGACGTAGCGGGGAGAGGAACATATATAAAGGAAACATATCCTGCTCATGCGACCTACTAGTTTCAAAAATAGGCATTTCAACCAATCTTTGTAGAATATCAGTTGAAATGACACCTCTAAATAACTTCCTAGAGTATCAAACGCCATTTTACTTTTAATCCATCTTGTTTTTCGTTACGTACCTGTATTTTCTGCATTAGTATTCCCACCGACGAAATTTTCTATTCCGACGTAGCGGGGAGAGGAACATATATAAAGGAAACATACCCTGTTCACGCGACCTACTAGTTTCAAAAAATAGGCATTTCAACCAATGTCTGTAGGGTATCAGTTGAAGTGACGGGTCTATATAGTTCTTTACAAAACAACGTAATGATAACACCTCCAAAGTGTCACCATAACACTAGTGTTGTTTTTTACCAATCAAAGGTCTCTTGTATTCTAAATTCTAAATTGAAACTTTTACTATGGGTCAAAATCGCTCGCATGTAGCATTTATTTCTTGCGTCAGTTCTCTCATTCAGTCATAGCGGGCAGATAAAAATGTTCAATTGAAGCTCAATCTGCTCATGCAACAACTAGTTTCAAAAATGGATAGTTTAAACCAATATTGACTTTTAGTTGATCAAACCTCATTATCCTTTAAATCCATCTAAGTAATAATTATTTCTACTTGAATTTCAGATTGTAATAAAGCCTTGTTGAAATTAATGACAATGTGAGAAAGATATCGTCGAGTGGAATAAAGTATGGCGAAAGACAAATATTTACTGAAAAGATAATTTACTGTGATAATCCTTTGCCTTGCACGTAGTTAACGCGTAGTAGACCGTTCTATACTCATCTCTCAGTATTCTTACTACTGGTCCTGTTCTATCTACGACACGTTAAACAGTTTTACATTCATGTGCCAAGAAAACAATCTCTGACTGTCCAAAAAATTATAATCTCCTCTTTTGTTTGCTTTACATCTATCCTTTTGATTGGATTATCAGTCAGGTATCTCATGGGAGTGGTATCTGATCGGACTATACCTGTAACGATCTAACGGAACATAAATAGAAATAATTTAATTTTAGCAAGAATGATTTTTCTTCGCCTTTTATTTGTTGTAACCGCTCCTCTTGGGCCAGTCGTTTCAAGGCCACTCATTTGTATAAAGCTGCCCTTGCTGCCGCCATGATGGAAGTTTACTTTGGATGAAAGAACAACTGTCACAAATTCATCCAAGTTCTTAGAACTTTGTGTCCGGCATTTGTACTTGTCCAAAATGTACACTTCCTGTACTAGCAGAATAATTTGAGATGATGATTATGCCGGTATTTATTCACGTGTAGTAAATTTTACTGGACATGAACTTTTAGAGGCAATGTATGTAGTTCGTCTTTTGAAATAAGTAAACGATTAAGAGTAGTTTTTCGTAATATAACAATGTTATTTGAAGAATCACAACCGTTGTCCAAAGATGTCTAATAATTACTGTTTGATGTGCCATTATACTACGTAAGTACCTTGCGATCCCATAGTTCGTAGTAAAAAGAGACAGGAATGAAGCATATTTCCTGTAAACACCATTATCAGTGTCCTTCAACCATCTGGCGCTTAAGTCAACAAGCATTACGAGCCTTTTTTCGACAGTTTGTTTCAGCTATATCTTTTTTAGCTAAATCGCTTGTATATAACCTATATTTCTTTGTTAAAAATTTGTTGGATGATTCGAAAAAATAATAGTAATTAAGGTATATGGTATCGTTATGCGTTACAGAAATATAATATCACGTTCCAAGGATTGAAATCTCTTACCCAAGTTTAAACATGCAAAAATCATGAAGTTAAAGAGTGCGGTAGTGAAATTATCACACACGGACATTAAACTAAGTTAATAAACATAAAATTCTATACGTAAAGAACACGAGCAATACATGACCCGCACAAAAAACAGCTGAAGTACAGACTGATGAGAATTAATCCAATCGATATGACCGCACAGGAGCTTCACACGTACCAGGGAAAGGTGGAGGACTGGAGAGAAAATCAATATCGGTATTTGCTGTATAACAGCGACGCGTCATCTGAAAAAAGAGAACAGAAATGCTGTAAGAGCGCTAAGTCAATCCTCAGTTTAAGTAAGGGCACTTTGACTACCAAGATTGTAAATGGTTAAATACAAATCTAAACAATAAAACAAAGCTTAGCCAATAAAATTCCAACACACACCATACCAATGAGGTCCTCAGGACCAAAAGCCTGGAAGAGTTCTCTTCCGACGGAGATGTTGAGTACGCGCTGATAGTGTACTAGAGGACTTACTAAAATGTTTTTATTTGCGTCAGTACGAAGTAAATGCTTACCTGATACAGATTGCTTACTAGTTTAACAGATTTTACCTATACAGCCAGGTATGATTTCCAGTCACGAAAAGTTACCTTAGTGATTATTTAAATCCATTACTCATAAAGTTCACTTCAAGGGTCGCCAAAGTACAATAATAGCCATAATAAACAGTACTGAAACTGAATCAGTTGTAGTTGCCTTCTCGATCATCTGATTCAATTGTCGATTGTTGCCACGGCTTCGTGTTGCTTACTTCTTTCTTATTTGAGGATTTTTGCTAACTTGGTGCTAAACAACGGTAGAGTAAGTTTTTATCGTAGAGCATTATTTTCGCTCATGCGGTTGGGCCAAGCTTGTCTAATATATATACAACCGCATGTGTAACTGACTGACTGACTGACTCACTCACTCACGTATACTAATTCTAACCTACTTCCAGATGAGTTAGAGACTTGAAATTTGGTACACAGATAGCTTTCCACGTGTAACCACCAGGAAAATCCCGAAAAGTGAGAATTTTTCATTTTCAACCCCTCAAAAAAATTCCCAAAAAATCGCGCATTCTTCACCCCTGCAGGCATTTTTTGTAAGCCCGATAGCGGGCGAACCGTTGGAGCTAGCTCGGATCTGACGGAAAATTCATAGTCAGGAATGAAGTGAACTACAAAAAAGGTCTAATGACTTTTTGCTCTATCTTCCATGGTTAAGCGACAAAACGCTCGAACATTTGAAATTCCAGAGATTTTTTCGATAAAAATAATGTTTCAAGCCCGATAGCGGCCGAACCGTTGGTCGTAGCTCAAATCTGATTGACCCATCAAATTAGCAAATTGCGCGATCTACAGAAAAGGTCCAGTAATCTTTTGCCCTATCTCGATTGGTTTGGCCGAAAAACGTGATTATGTACAATTTTGTTGTAACTTTTACGCGAAACTTTTGTTTTTGGGGTCGATAGCGGCGAAACCATTGGTCGGAGGTCAAAATAAGACTAACGTTTTATTTAGGAAATAAGATGACCTACAAAAAAGGTCCAGTGACTTTTTACTATATTTCCCTTAGTTTGACCGCAAAACGCGATTAAGTGAAAATATTGGACATTTTCGCCTAAAAATTTACATTCCGGGCTTGATAGCGGCTAAACGGTTGGTCGTAACTCAAAACAAATTTTAAACGGGATTTAGGAAATCACGTGATCTACAGAAAAGGTTCAGTGACTTCGGGAGTTGGCTGAGCGTTAGCTAAGCGTCAATAGTAGATAGGGACAGAGGAATATTTATTATGTTCACAGACACAATACCCTCTAAAAAAGGCCCAAGTGTGTCATTAACCCCCGGTAATATTAACCCCCCCCCGGGGATTTCCTGGTATGACCTGATAACCTCCTGTACATTCAACCCCCTGATGTGTTAACCCCCCTGGTAACATTAAACCCCCCCAGGGAATTTCCTGCCATGACCTCATGTCCGAATTTTACCAGTCACCAAATCTCTTAACCCCCCCCCCTGGGAAGATCCTGGTATGACCAGATAACCCCCTGGAGACTTATCCCCCGGTAACGTTAACCCCCCCTGGGAATTTGTTCATATGACCAGACAATATCCTGACGAAATTAAAACCCCCTCTTGTCTTAACCTCCTTAACATTAATCACCCACCCAGGGAATTTCTCGCCTTGACTAGATAGTCTCCTGGTGATATTAAACCCCCTGTTCGACTTAAAATACTGCCTTGAGGTCGGTTTTTATTATGTTTATACTAAACAATTCAAGATAGCTGACCCGTGCAGACTTTTCTCCCGAGCTCATTTCTGGCTAAACCATAGGTCGTAGATCAGATCTGAGGGGACAATCGAAAGACAAAATTAAATTTCCAACAAGAAAGGTCCAGTCACTTTTTGTCGTATCTCTAACGGTTTAACCGCAAAATGCCCTCAAGTTTTTACGAATCGGAAAAAAATCTATGAAAAAAAGGTCTATGAAAAAGGTCAATTTTTAAATCCCTTGTCATTTACTTAATGTCCGGACTTAACCAGTCACCGAATTCCGCTTATCCCCGAATTTGCAAGCGTTTACTTTGGGGGCCTGGGGGCGTAGCCCCCAGCGAGCCGAAGGCGAGTCTGTCATACACTGCATTACGTTTTCAGGAACATTTCCACACAAACCCGCCTAGTAATGCTGTAATTCTTAGTGTTGTTGAAAAATTTCGAAGAATATGTAGTGTTTTGATACAGCGTAAGGGCTTTTTAGATCGCCCAACTATTGTTTGTACAAATGAAAACCACGGAAGTGTTGCAGTACGTTTTACAGTCACCGAAAAGAAGCCTAATGCGAGATTCTCTTAATCAACAATATGTCACTGCGAATAATGTTCAAAAAATGTGTGGTTTTCCCTACAGGGTACAAACTGGACAACCTTTGAACTGTAGAAATAAACTAGCCAGAGTTTAGTACTATGCTTCAATGTTAGCAATATGCTATGAAGAACCTGAGTTTCTGAGTGATGTATGTATGGTTTACAGATGAATGTCATGTGCACCTTAATGGTTTCATACACAAGCAGACAACACGTTTCCTTGGGTTTGAACGTCCTGAGATTGTTGTAGAGACGCCACAGCATAGTAAGGGTGTAACCATTTGGTGCACTGTGTCTAGGAGGGGTATAGTGGGATCATACTTTTTTGAAGGCAGCAATGGAGAGACACTTACTGTAAATCAGTATCGATATATGGCCATTCTTGATCGTGTTGTGGGAGACCTCAGAAGGTTTTGTCGTGCACCAAACCTGCCGTTAAATTCACAGTGGTTCCAGCAAGATGGCGCAACCAGTCACACTGCCGTTAACAGCATTGATTTACTCCAAAAAACCTTTGGCAACCGTCTCATCTCCCTTAGAACAAACATTCCTTACCCAGTCCACTTCCCGATCTTACAACACCGGACGCCTACGTATGGGGAATGTTGAAAGAAAAGATTTTCCTCGAGGACCCGCCATATACCATCGTTCAACTCAAAGAAATAATAACCATGTGTATTAGGAGAATTGAACAACCCCTATTCATAAAAATGATGCAAAACCTACGAGAACGGTACGAGTGTTGCCTCAAACTGAACGGGGGTCATATAGAACATTTTAATACCCGAGTTTAACTGATTTTTCTTCCTTTGACTTGTATTTATTGGTAAAATCTATATGTAATGTTACTGTGTTTATCATAATAAAATATTACCATTTCAATACTCTTATTTTGGATAATACTGCATTATAAACGCGTCCAGCTTCAGCATTTGCAGAGTACAAAAATCTTGAAAGAAATGACATCGAATAATGCATGTTGTCCGGCAAAATAGATTTTTAAATGTCTAAATTGTTATAGCTATTAACACAACAGGAGTGTGCCAGTACAGGGACACTATCTTCTATTTACAGTGAACCGTCTTGTTGGGGATAAAAATGTTATGACTAACTGATAAATTGTTGACAAATGTATGAGACTAAATTTGCTTGAAATGGATAGACAAGTCTGTTATGGGGCTTAATACTTAATATTTTACATACGGTTATAGAGCTTGGTATCTGTAAGACAATTTTAAATAATTTTCCATCTTAATGAGTTGTTTATGTTACGATAATTCAATGTTTGTTGAAAATGAAGAAAACCTATTTCTCTTCATTAATGGTTCTTGGAATGTATTACCCTTTGTGCTCCTCAGTCCAGTATTACTGCCTATAGTAATATGCCCGTACACTCCGCTGTTTTGTAGAAAGACTATGTTTTCCACTCCTCAGTCCAGTATTACTGCCTATAGTAATATGCCCGTACACTCCGCTGTTTTGTAGAAAGACTATGTTTTCCACTCCTCAGTCCAGTATTACTGCCTATAGTAATATGCCCGTACACTCCGCTGTTTTGTAGAATGACTATGCTTTCCACTCCTCAGTCCAGTATTACTGCCTATAGTAATATGCCCGTACATTCCGCTGTTTTCTAGAGAGACTATGTTTTCCACTCCTCAGTCCAGTATTACTGCCTATAGTAATATGCCCGTACACTCCGCTGTTTTCTAGAGAGACTATGTTTTCCACTCCTCAGTCCAGTATTACTGCCCATAGTAATATGCCCGTACACTCCGCTGTTTTGTAGAGAGACTATGTTTTCCACTCCTCAGTCCAGTATTACTGCCCATAGTAATATGCCCGTACACTCCGCTGTTTTGTAGAGAGACTATGTTTTCCACTCCTCAGTCCAGTATTACTGCTTATAATTAATATGGCCGTACACTCCGCTGTTTTGTAGAAAGACTATGTTTTCCACTCCTCAGTCCAGTATTACTGCCTATAGTAATATGCCCGTACACTCCGCTGTTTTGTAGAGAGACTATGTTTTCCACTCCTCAGTCCAGTATTACTGCCCATAGTAATATGCCCGTACACTCCGCTGTTGTGTAGAGAAACTATGTTTTCCACTCCGCAGTCCAGTATTACGGGGCCACCATTTTCCATTGTAGCTCCTGGCCTTCGTGGCAAGGAACGTCTCTTGCACTCCGATTTGTTTTTGTGAGTCACTGCATTACCTGATTTAAAGAGCAATTATAGGGGCAATATTTTAAATGTCCCTTTAATAATAAGAAGTTGCTATGTTGTTATTACATTAGTAATATATACTAGTTGTATATTAAGTATATATTAAGTTGGGGTTTGGGTTAAATAAAAGTTTGAAATACAAAGGTTTAAATCCAAATTTTATTTTTTAAAAACTTGTATTTATAATGTTTTTAATACCAGAAATGCTAAAAACTATATTATTATTAGTTTAAAATTAAAATCACATCCATTCCAAACAATATATGAAATACAATACTATAAAAACAAAAGAATATATCTGAAATATGAAATCTGTAAAACACGAAATTTATAAATTAACACTTCTATTACACAAATAATTTTTTCAGTGGTTGATTAAAGTTGTACGTAAGTGTTCTAAAATAAGATGTAAATGAACCATATAACATTTTTAAACTTGAAAAACAACAAAATCAAGAAACACAAATTAAAGAATACTAATCATTAATAGGTCTAATTAATATAACTTTAAAAGAAAAGCTCTCAAAAGCTTACCTCAAGTTCATTACTTCTTAAAATTTTTCACAGTGTAGTATCTTTTAAAACATTCCCCTGGATGTAGTCCTGGTTTGCTTGAGCACGTTCCACAATAGAGTGTAGTTCGTTTTCTTCCTCCTGGGGTCGATCGCTGGCTGCAAACAGCGCAGTCTTTGGTTTTAGCCGCTTCTAAAAATTCAAGAACGTGACAACTTGAATTCTTTCTTCTTCCTCTGTCCCACTTGAAGTCCTCGTTTACAAGATGTTTTGTTCCTAACATCACCTACTAGTTGTTCAATCACCTTTCTAAATTGACTTTGCCTTACTGATCGAGCTCCAGGTGCTCGGTTTGTATTGTACAATATGAAGGCATTCACTACTGATATTTGCAGTAACCAAAAAAAAACTTTTCGATACCATTTTAGTGATTTTCTAGTAAAAGAATAGGAGGAGACGTAGTGGTCAGTTAAATCGACTCCCCCCATGAAGTCGTTATAACGGCAAATCACTGAAGGTTTTTCAATTGTTTCTTCCTTCCCACCTTTCACTATTCGTGTAACAGTTTCAGTTGTTTTATCATAAAGAGTAGTTAACATTGTGACTGACCTATTATCCCTCCATTCAAGCACATGAATATTTGATGGATAATTATCACTGGCATCCTTTTTTAAAGATATTATATCACCATTTTTTAATTTTGGATTTTCTGATTTCCTGTGGAAGCTGCTTCCTCGTCCTATTAATTGTTCCCGTCAAGTGTATTTTTCTCGTATAAAGTTCTTTTGCCACCTCAACGCTTGTATAATACATGTCGGTGAATAGATGGAAACCTTCAACATCACCATAAGCATGTTCAAGTTTGTCAACTAACGATAGAACAATCCTACTGGTAACAAGCAATTCAGGTCTCTCCAGTTGGGATGTCATGATTGATCCCATATAAGGATCAAGAGCACAAATATACCCACACACAGCATCGCTAACAACAAACATTTTTATGCCCCACTTATATGGCTTATCCTTATTGTACACTTTGAACATCACTCGTCCTTTGAACCCTATTGTGCTTTCATCCAAAAAAAGATTTTTTTAAGGGCAGAAATATTCTTGAAATTTTGTTTCTAAATATTGCATGAATCTTCTTACCTTACCAGATCTTGTACCTAACAAAGGGCCTCTAGTTTGTGGGGTGCCTAAGTGCAATACCCAAAATAATTGCATAAATCTTTGCCTCGAAAAAATACTTTTGAAATAGGGTTGGTAATCCAAAATTTTAGTTGAGAAATAATCTTGTATCGCAGGTATGGGATTAAGGGCCATGTTTAGAACTATTCCAATAAACGCTCTCATTTCAGGCACTGTGCAATCTACCCAAGTACGCCATGCAGAATGTTTTTGTAAGGGAGTGTTCATTTTGATTTTGTCATTAGCGTATTTATTTGTCTCTTCTACTATCTGAATGAAAAGCTCATCGGTGAAAAATAATTTTAAAATACTCTATTTCGGACTCCCTATTAAATCCAGGTGGAGGTTTGAATCCGCAATTATCTTTAACTTTGTGTACAAATTCAGGAAAACTTACATCTTCTTCTTTCCATTGTCGCCAATTACCTGTTGGAGGAGATGTAGGTAAATCCTCAGGAGAGTCACTATCATCATCATTATCTTCTTCGTCCTCTACTATATTATACTCACCATCACTCTCATGGTCACTTTCAACAAAACTAGTTGCCTGTTGCTCACCATATACATTTTCACTCACTGTAAAACTAGTTGAAGGTTGCACAATGTCAACATTTTATTCCCTGAATCAATATCAGAAGCACTATCACTAAAATCCCCATAAACCAAATCCCTGATACTGTCCGACTTAAGTATATCATTGTCGTTTATAACATAAAATTAAGAAAAAATTCACTGTAACACTTCAATATGGTACTGTGCATTCTGAATAACTGAAAGATATAGATATCACAACTGTGGTGGGGGTTGGAGACTAAGGAACAGATAAGAACACCAACATGAACCCATCTCATGGTTTACAACCAGTATTGTGGTTTTGACCGGGCCATTGCAGCCAACCCGTAAATTACAATAAATTGGTTATTTAGTTTTTTTTTTCAAGCAAAATGATTCAAAAGCTTGTAGATATAATATAGATGAAGAAAAAAAATATAATCTGTTGGATGTCAGTGGCCAGTAATACTGGCCTGAGGAGGGCAATGCTCAGTCCGAGAGGAAAATCATTTGGAGTAGAAGGGGAAAATTGCAGCGGCCAGTAATACTGGACTGAGGAGTGGAAGGACAATTACATAAACAATTACATTGTTGAAGTGAAAACTTCTTTAGGCGCGTTGAGCGTTTTGGTAGAGGGTAAAAATCCTCGGTTCGCGTCACCGACATGCTAATGATACTAACCTGCATGAAAAAGTCAGTCTCGCTGTGTTTTTTAACCGTAGACTTGGCCGCGGACTACTAACCTGCATGAAAAAGTCAGTCTCGCTGTGTTAAAACTGTCCCGGCGGAGTATGAAAACAGACTGCGAAAATCAGTGACCTTTACGGCTTCCTCTCGCGATTTAAAAGTGAAGCCAATGTCGTACAATTCTGTAAGATGCGTCAAATTAAAGCTCTTAATATTGGCAATCTATTGGTTACATTTTTAAATATTAACAAAATTTCGAAATAATTTTGATTATTGTTTACATTTTACATAGCGTTTACAATGACAAGAAAAAAGTAGTAAGCGAGGATTTTTTTTATTTTTTGGTCAGACAAAATTTGTCAGCGAGAAAGTTGTGTGAAAATAGATGAATATTTTTTTTTGTAATTTATCATTTTTTTATTGGAAGTTTTAGTTTAGCCTGTAGTAGCGTATGAAGTGATGAGTGAACGTTTCTGCCGGAACTGTAGTTGGCGCATTGGCTCACTGATAAGGTATTAACTCAATAAATTAGTTTATTGTGCAATAAAAATACCTTTACGAAAGAACCAAGTTAATTTAACTAATTTATTAGTTTTAAAAAATATTGTGGGTTTAATTGTTATTGCAATTAGGCTATATACTTTATCCGTAGCAATAACTGTATTATTTACAACGGTGTTCACCTCACTGTTGTTCACTCGGTGTTTACTCACTTGTATTCTATGTTTAACTAACTATTAATATTGAGCAATTACAACATATTTTTATACAGATAAATGAATAATGAAAACAACGAATATATTTTTAAACATTTTTAATATTTGTACGAATATTTGTATTTAAAATTTAGCATTATTCATTTTAATTATGTTTTTAATATTTAACCTCTTCATCATGAAATGAGTATTATTACGGTATAAGATTTATCTTACTACCGTGGTAAAATAGATTTCTAGTTATTTGATAATATTTTTTCGTGGATTTTAAAATTTGAAAATTATAAACGCGTCACATTTACAATTACAGATGTACTGCTACTATAACGTATTGTTAATTACTCTCAACTTAATAGTTCCGTTTTCACTTCTATCGGCAGTCCCACGACTGCTACTGTTTTTTTTTTTTTTTTTTTTTTTTTTTTTTTTTTTTTTTTTTTTTTTTTTTTTTTTATCGGATATGTAATTGACTGTTTATCTATTGTTCTGTCTAAATTATCTATGAAGTTAAAATTATATTAATATTTTTAAAACTCAACAATTAAATCAATACAACCAAGAATAACTTAATGAATTAATTTACCATGCAATAATAGTTTTATGCACCTTTTATTTTCAAAGTACACAGCTAGAGCAATGTGAATCCGAAATTTCGGTTTTAAAATGTAATATTTTAAAACATAAATACACCTCCAATGCTGCAATAACAACTCTTACTTTTTATTTCAAGTTCCATTAAACAGCTGTAGTAACAGTCAGGTAACAGCTGATTCCAATGCCAGATGGTGCGTCGCGGAGGAACGCCTGTGTGTGAGAGAGATAGAGAGATACGCCAGTTTGTGCTGCTACCTAGCAGAATTGTTTGCAACTACAAGAGGACTTGATTCACTGCTACGTGTAAGGTTGCTTTACTTATCTTCCCACTGTACCCATTCACCTATTATGTCCACAAATATCTCAAAAATTAATAGATAACATTACATACATTAGTAGATAATACTGTGTAATCTGAAAATCTAAGTTTTATATATATATATATATATATATATATATATATATATATATATATATAAATTACTTTCTTTATGTAATATATAAATTTACAATGATTTTACTGTTTTCCATGAAACAGAAATTTTATGTCATGTACTGCGTTATTTTTTTTAATATTTCTGACTTCATTTTTGTACACTATGCTATTTTTATGAATGAGGAACAAGAAAAAAGTTAATTTCACCTCTAGGTATTGCTTTAAGTACATACAGTTTCAAGTTTTCTGAAGAAGAATATTGAAGCATACTGTTTATTCCATACAATATAGCTTTGTATTTCATATAATTGTTTTAATATTTCACCCATTTTATCACCAATTATGTATGAAGGTAAAAGAGTGAATTATAACATTTTTGGTCGAAACTAAACTTTTACCAGTCTCATATTTATGTATTATTTTGCAACTAAAGTTTTAATCATTACTTCAACCAAGATTGATGACATAATGATAATTGCATAATCCTAAATATTTGAGTTGACTAATCTAATTTCATATTCCGTATAAAAGTTCACTGTAGAAGACTTGGTTTGACTTTAGGGATAGCTGAAATGAGAATCAAACTGTCAGTGTAATGGTTGACGTAGTACTGTGTCATTATGTAGTAGAGAGTCGATACATTTTTTCAACACGTGTTTCAGGTATACTCCGCTCAGGCTGATTTGATCTATGGTATTTATATATGGAATCTGTGATATGGCAATAGGATGAGTATAGACAGGCGACAAACATGGCTGCCCGGAGATGAGTCACGGAGATGAGTCACTCTAGTTGCGAGCACAGAGTTGGCTGACGCTGCTAAACGTCTACAGCTGACCCATCTAGGTCAACAGATTTCTGACAGCCAGTTCAAAAATTCAAAATCAAGGAAGGCTGGTTCACAAGTGCAATCATTAGTTACAACGTTAATTGGCTTAATAAAACCACAATATGCCTTTATAGATATACTATATTTATGTCGTAAATAGTATACAGTTATATTTTGAATATAGTTTTTACAAAAAATTTTAATTTTAATTTAGTCAGTTAAATTTTTGTCTTACATATAAAGAAATATACATGTCAATATTTATAACTATTTAGAAGACTGTGTACCCTATATTTGATGTTTTAACAAGAAATACTCAAAATAATATTAACGTACCAGTGTATAGATATGAAAGTTCCGGTGGACGGATAGACTAACTCTAACATGTATATCATTTCTATTGTAGGTTTTTTTATATTAAGTGTTTGCTACAAAATGAAAGTGTTCACAAATGCTGTTCAGTTACCCGTACGAGTATGTTTGAAATATCACCCAAGCCAACACTCATATGTTTCAAGAACAGAGGCAGGCTAATCAAATCTTCTGAAGATACTGTTAAGATTTGTTTAGTAAGTGGATCTGTTGTAATTTATTCGTAAATTCTGTTAATATCACGTCTGTAACTATTCTAGTTAGTGCTAAGTTTCTTTAAAAGTAATGGAAAAATGAATTGGGAGTCAAACCCATTTGGTATTCTTAATTTCCTTATATAAAAGTTATTTTAAAGTTAGATTGTACGTATTCTTTAACAAATTAAATTACAATTTAAATCAACTAAAACAGTAAAATGTATGGATCAATATTTGAACGAGTATATAACTAATATTTTATAAATTGAAACTTTCTCACTTTGATCATTTCTCTGAGCAAAAGATGAAAACGCTCGTAGCCGATTGACGTTTTCATTTCACGTTTTAAAATTCGTACAACAAGTTATTACATGTATTTGAAATGTGTATAGATTATTATTTAATCTTATAACTCTACTGTATAGTCTAGCATTAACACTGACTGTGTATAGAAAATTTGACAATGACGCCTCCTCAACTCTAAAGGCATTAAATAGCAGTTTATTTGAAAATAATTGCATTCAAAAGCACGGTTTTCACTTTCTATCTACTGAAATGACGACGGATTGGTTTCACCATAACCGTAACCATAGACATTGAGTTTTAACCATTCGCTCATACATCATTCTTATAAAAGTTATAAATCTAGAATTAGTTATAAAGTAACACAATCTTGCAAAATGCCTAATATTTACTCACGGTTATATATGATGTTACTAATGACCAGAATTGCACAAAGCTTTTTCGTGTCTTAATATTTTAGGATATCTGAAACATAAATGACTAAGATGTTCGAGGTCAGCCGGTGGCATGACATCTAGGTTTTCCGGTACAACCCGTGAAAAAGCATTACAGAATTAAAATCTTGATATGTATGCCAAGGTGTAGAGCCTACAGATAATCGTCTCGAGTTAAAAAAAATATTAAACCTATTCACGCCTCTCACTGATTTTAACTGTATTACCAATGTTTGGACACGTTTTGAAATGGAAAATTTAGATAGTACTAAATAAGTTGTAATTATTATTAATTTTTATTATCTTATGTGATAGGGAACATATACGAATAAGGTAAGGTTAAAGAACAAACTAATGTAAATCGTTTTTCCAATATAGATTTGTGTATTGAAAAGTATATTTTACTTTATAACCAACGAGAATTATATTTAAACACAAATAGGCCTATAAGTTTTTTCATATGATACCATCAAAAAGCATTAAATTTATAATATCAAACTTTTTTGTTTGTGTTTTAATTTTAAAATGATATGGAATATGGAAATAATATGTTTCAACTAACTAACTATTAATCTGAACACGTACTAGCCTACACCACGTAAACTCAGTTTGTATAGAAGACACGTTTACATAGATAGAAATTTAACTTATCTGTTTATATCGCATTTCAGTTTTATCTAGTCTACTGTCATTTTCAGAATGGATTTTAATATCCATCAAGCAGAATACAGTAATTTTCTGATTACAAGTAAATAATGTATAAGTAAGTTTAAATACGGAAGGGTTTGCGGATTGCTTTCCGAGCTTAATATAGATATGAAAAATATACCCTCAGTTATAAAGTAAATAACAGAATACCAATAGTAAGCATGTTATTAGGTTTTTAAATTACAGAAAACCATAACATGAAAGGAACTGATGACTACTGAATTACTTATTTAATTATGGAATTGAGTAATATTTTAGTTGTAATAACTAATTAAAACTGGAGTTTTTAGGTTCGCACTGCGTCAAAACATTGATAACACGATAACATTCTTGGAATACCACGGCGACTCCGCGGAGCCATCAGTCAAATGATGACTAACAGAAAAATTTAACATGCTTAGTTTCGGTTTCATTTATGTTCACTAAATATTGCTCTCCGGTGTGAGGTTGAAATATTTTAGTAATGTAAGCCTAATATTGTATTCAATGACGCAGTGAGAACCTGAAAACTTAGATGTTAGCCATGACATCGGCCGTGTAAGCCGATCATCTAAGATTGGTAATAATACAAACAGTAATGTACAATGAATTATTTTTTATCTATATGGGTTTTAGTATAATATAATTACTCTTAATCAAAAAATACTAACGGGATTCTTTGAATCTAACATAGGATCATAGGATTACTGAGTTAGGAATAAGTCCTATCGGATAAATTGTTCAATGTTAGAATGTGTTTTTTTTTTTAGTTAATAGTTTCGTAAACAGGCAGTTAGGTTATGTATACATTTCCTTCCATAGTAATAACGAGACGTTCAGTGGTAGGTAGTTTACTGCTGACGTCTCGACCAAGAACTTTGGACTATAGGCCCGAGAGGTTTGTCGGCATCCATGCGACTTCAAAGAAACCCCTGCACTTAGCCTCCTATAGTCCTAGGAACTGCCGCCGCGACCGGTTCCGCATTTTAATATTCCATACGCCTTGTAGTATCGCTATTGTTGTATTTCATGTTTCCATGAAACGTTATCTGACCAACGTTTATAATAAGTATATTTCTTTAATAGTAAATTCATAAAACTTGGCGATTTCAATGTTTTTTTTCCTAAATAGCGAATAAGAATTGTTCATACTTATTTCAAATTGAGTATAGCAGAAGAAAGGGTCAACAGTGGATACATATTATTTGAATGTTAGGTTTACTGATTTAGTCCCATAGTTTAGATTAGTGATTTTCATTTAGCCTATATTTAGACATAGGCTGCAAGGTTATTGTAGGCGTTACTTGTACTAATTATGTTGTCATTTTGAATTATAAATTTCGCACGAATTTAAACAAGCGCAAACGACCTAAAATAAATGTTCAGTGTCCCAATTCACAGTTAGCTATGTTCCAAGTTATTATTATCATAACAAGCTTGGGCTTATATTAATGTTATGACCTTTGTATGTGTTCGTGCTCTTTAATGCTTTTACGGTACTTTAGTATTATTCGGACAGATCGTCCAACTTTTTCGACGTCAAGAAACGTTGGCCGATCAGGTACGCGATCTGAGGTCGGAAAAGTACCGATCGCAAACAGCGCGAGCTTCAATGGCGTCTTCGGCGCCATGTCACACTTTTGGCGAGAAAAGAAAAACATCCCGCAAACGCTCGTTAAATTTTTCATATTTGTAATACATACGTATGTATTTACCTACTACTTACATAGGCTAATAATAAATAGTAGATGGGGACAGAATGGCCTCCGTCTCGCTTATATCACTTCCTTTTAGCAGACAGAAAACAAGAACCTATTGCCATAATGACATGCAATATTCGCAGTGAGCAAATAATGTCTGTTCTTTGTAATGGTGCAGTGTTTTAGGTCTCCGGTATTAAAAACTGTTCTAAAAATAGTGGCCTTCAGATAATACCAAATTACCGCTTTTGTTATGACGAATTGACAAATTAAATTAACTTCACTGCAATTATAATATATAGCATAGCCTACTGTATATTTTTTAGGATAACACAAAAGACAAAACTACCTTCTTTATGTGTCACTTTCTTTTGGAGCGCACATTTTCAGTGGATACTCGAACCACCGCCTTTATAGAATCAGAAGAGCTGGAATATTTAAATTAGATGTGGGTTTGAGTGAACTTTCACATTTCTGAAACAACCTACTCTGGGAAAAACCAAAATTCATTTACTAGGCCTGCCCCTAACATCACAATCCCAAGGGAAGCCCGACTCTGAGCCGTGTCGCTCCGCCTCTAGCTGGGCCTCTAATCGTGCACAAAATCAATAGAGCCTGTCTGGCGAGCGCGCATTGGCTAGGCCATGTGGAGTTGAATTTCTCCCCACACGCTCGCTCTCGCCGGGCTCTACATCACGAACAGTACGCTCGCGCTTACATTTCGCTCAGACTTACACGGTTTTACAACGGACCTCGTTCACGATTTCAACCTGGGCCTTTGACGAAGACTCACAAATAGGCTTAGGCTATTGGAGGAAAAAAACTTTTTCCTCCAAGATAGAATAAACATTGATCTTGAACTACGCACGCTGAACAGGATGAGTATAAAAGTAGTTATGATTGGATTGAATTAATAAATTACTTTAATTCTCATTCAACAACAGAACGACAGGCCCACGGGAGGTTGCCACACAACTGCCGCCCGACACGGCACAGGTTGATAGTGGTCCTACACCAGGAACCGCCAGACAGTCAGTGCAGTTGGCGGCGACCAATAGATTGACGGGCCCACGCGATGTTGCCACACAACTGCCGCCCGACACGGCACAGGTTGATAGTGGTCGTACACCAGGAACCGCCAAACAGTCAATGCAGTTGGCGGCGACCAATAGATTGACGGGCTCACGCGGTGTTGCCACACAACTGCCGCCCGACACAGCACAGCTCGCTAGCTAGTGGCCCTGCACCAGGAACCACCACAGAGTGAGTGCAGTTGGCGGCAAACAATAGATTGACGGGCTCACGCGATGTTGCCACACAACTGCCGCCCGACACAGCACAGCTCGCTAGCTAGTGGCCCTGCACCAGGAACCACCACAGAGTGAGTGCAGTTGGCGGCAAACAATAGATTGACGGGCTCACGCGATGTTGCCACACAACTGCCGCCCGACACAGCACAGCTCGCTAGCTAGTGGCCCTGCACCAGGAACCACCACAGAGTGAGTGCAGTTGGCGGCGACCAATAGATTGACGGGCCCACACGATGTTGCCACACAACTGCCGCCCGACACAGCACAGCTCGCTAGCTAGTGGCCCTGCACCAGGAACCACCACAGAGTGAGTGCAGTTGGCGGCGACCAATAGAATGACAGGCCCACGCGACGCGACGTTGCCACACAACTGCCGCCCGACACGGCATCGCTCGCTGTGGCCTACTACATACCTATGTCACTGTTGTACTGTACGAATCTCAAACTAATACTGACACTGAACATTGAAATCTTATCAATTTAAATATAAAGGCTCGACAATAAATTATTAAAAATGCTATTAAAGTTTGCTATTATATTTTAATGGTTTATAAATGTTATTACAAGCAAACCGTCGAATACAACAGAATAGTCTTGTCAGTTTGTCAGTGCAGCTACCATACGATACAACACTCTTTTCAGATGAGACTATTCAGGCTTTTATTATAAACATTTTTTAAATGATACTAACATGAATTTAAAATTAATACGCCACACTATATTACATAAATCGTACATTAAACGCGTTGTTTTATTGTAAGAAACGATTCGCATTTATAATATAATCATTATTTAAATAATCATCATACATTTTCCACTAAATAATTATTAAGATTGTCGAACAAAATACGTTAAAGAGAATAAATGACTTATTAATATTCCTACTTTTACACTTGTATTCAGGGTGATTCATGAAGTTCTCCCCCCACTTCTACAGCACATTGTACTAGTAAAAATAATGAAAAAATGTTATATAAACATAGGTCCGAAAACGCTTCGTTAGCGAGTTACAGCTAGCGAAAGATTTCGCCTGAATTCCTGGGTAAAGAGTAAAATAAAGCCATACTGAACTTTTGGAAAGGTTAATTAAGTAAGAAATATCGTGGATTCTTGTGTATTTTTACCTGATAAAGCTAATAAAATAGGTTTCAGAACTGTACCTGTAGTAGTTTTTGAGGGATTCAGGGTTAAATGCAAAAAATTGGGGCACGAAACAATGTTTTTTTTAAGTTTGATGTACAATAACTTTGTTAAATTGGTAATAAATACATAAACTCAACAAACATTAATTGTAGAGAATTTAATTCTGAGAAAATTGATATAATAATCAAAGTCTAAAATAAAACAGAAATAAGTACCAAAAAATCGATTTTATTCAGTATAATACATTACTAGCTGTAACGAAATACCGTACGGTATTAAGTTAAAATAAAACAAAAACAAAATGTTTGTTCCTTAATGATGAGATAAATTGAGAAAACAAGATTAACTGTTAAATAAATTTGTTTGTAAATAAAAATATCATGTTCTATTACGTTGTATTTTTTTTATATATATATAAAAATTTACATCAAATGTTCGAAAATAAATGAAGCAAACATTTTCCCATTATTGTTTACTAATCATCGAAATGCAGTTTTTTGTTTTATTAATTTCTAAGTTGGTAACGCACGAATAACAGCTGATCAACAATGGTATTCTGTACTGTTACGTTAGAAATGTGTATTAGTGGTGTTTTGCAAGCTACAGCAGGAGATCGGATTCTGTGAATCGTGTTATTAAATGCAATTTTTCTGTGAGTTATAATTCGATTGTTTATTCAGCGAAAAAATGCCTTACTTATTTACATCAGAGGAATACGCTGATATGGTTTTTATTTTAGGTTACTGTAATAGTAATGCTAGAGCTGCTGTAGAAGAATATGAACTACGTTACCCTAATAGGAGGATTCCAGATACCAAAACAATTTCAGGAACTTTTCGTACTCTTCGGGAAACAGGATCACTACCAGGATAGAACCAATTATGAAAGAGCTGTACAACTTGATGATGATATTGTTATTAATGCTGTTCATCGCAGTCCAGGTGTAAGTACACGACGTATTTCTAGGCGGATAGGAGTTTCGCAGTCAACGGTGTGGAGGTCACTTAATCGAAACAAATTTTATCCGTTTCATAAACAAAAGGTTCAACATCTACAGCTAGGGGATGGTCCGCTTCGCTTGGAGTTTTGCAACTTTTTGAATATTAATAATCAACTCTACAAGCGTATTTTGTTTACGGATGAGGCACAATTCACTCGGGATGGTGTCAATAACTTGCACAATGAACACTCATGGGCAGAAGAAAATCCACATGAGGTAGTGGAACAGAACTTTCAACACCGATTTAGCGTCAATGTCTGGTGTGGCCTTTTGCACAATCGGCTGATTGGACCTTTCATATTACCTGGACGCCTAAATGCTGAGTTCTATTTGCATTTCCTTCAAGAAGAGTTGCCGCAGCTGTTAGAGAATGTTCCTTTACATCTCAGACAAAATTTGTACTTCCAGCATGACGGAGCACCTCCCCACTTTTCACGTGCCGTTTCTGCTTACTTAAATCATCAATTTCCTGGACACTGGATTGGTCGTGGAGGGCCTCACCCTTGGCCACCAAGATCACCAGATCTATCCCCATTGGATTATTGCATCTGGGGATGGATGAAAGACATTGTATACAAGACAAAAGTGAATTCTCGTGATGAATTAATTGCCCGTATTATGGATTCGGCTGTGCAGATACAGGGAAGTCCTGAAAAATTAAGAAACGCAACAAAAGCAATACACAAACGTGCTGCAAAATGTATTGATAATGATGGCCTCATTTTCGAACATCTATTATAAAAAGGTGCGTACGGTTGGCCCAACCTGATTAATTTTGCTTAAAACTAGTAATGTATTATACTGAATAAAATCAATTTTTTGGTACTTATTTCTGTTTTATTTTAGACTTTGATTATATCAATTTTCTCAGAATTAAATTCTCTACAATTAATGTTTGTTGAGTTTATGTATTTATTACCAATTTAACAAAGTTATTGTACATCAAACTTAAAAAAACATTGTTTCGTGCCCCAATTTTTTGCATTTAACCCTGAATCCCTCAAAAACTACTACAGGTACAGTTCTGAAACCTATTTTATTAGCTTTATCAGGTAAAAATACATAAGAATCCACGATATTTCTTACTTAATTAACCTTTCCAAAAGTTCAGTATGGCTTTATTTTACTCTTTACCCAGGAATTCAGGCGAAATCTTTCGCTAGCTGTAACTCGCTAACGAAGCGTTTTCGGACCTATGTTTATATAACATTTTTTCATTATTTTTACTAGTACAATGTGCTGTAGTGGGGGGAGAACTTCATGAATCACCCTGTATACTTTACGCGCTCTCAGACGGCAATATTGTAGCCAAATCTTCTTCATGTTCACTTATTGCCTCATTGCTACTCGTGTCGAAATTATCTGCTAATTTTATAATTATTTGCTCTACAACACTTGTGCGGACACATATCAACTTACTGCAAGGCTTCTGCATGCCAAACTCTGGATAGCCAATCTTTAGTCACTTTAACAGAGCATCGTGAATAAGTTTTCAATCGTTCTCTTTTGCTGAACGACATAACAAATTATTAATCTTCTACCTGTGCCGACAGGAACAAATAAGTTTACTCTACTATTTGAGCTCACAACCACCAGATTCTCTAAGATCTTGCATCAGATCTCAAAAAACATTAAATGAGCCGCTACAATAATATTTCGTTCCAATAAAAGCTTTCTACCACCATTGGTTTTCTTGTACCTGAAACCAACATGCCTTAGTAATATATTTGTTTAAGTTACTGATCCGTTGTAAAGTTTTCTTTTGAGACCCAACGTGATTCTTTTGATGTTGGAAATTCTCCTGTGTTGTAGTATGACAAAAATCTTATGTCTCAAGTCATAAAATCCTGTTATTTTTAATTCGTGACTGCTTGTGCCGACTTCGTTTCTTTATTTATTTTGTTAGCAGTTCATTCACCGCATGCCTCAGCGCATAGTTTACCGCTTTGCTTAAAGTTCAAAGTTTCTCGGAAATGTTTCAGTAACAAGTGATCTACAGTAGGCTCTCTCTAGTTCGTCTTCTTGGAGATGATAAACCACCCGCAGGACAGTTTCCTAAGACAGAAATCGACAGGATGCAACTTGTATATTAAGTTTCCGGCCAAACGTAACCAAATCATGTCAGTTCAGTTGAGGATCGATTTCGTTTGTTTCGTGTCTAAAACGTGTTGTGTGAAGTGTCTGCAAGAAATGTTTACAAAAGTGAGTAATAAACGTAATAATAAAACGGTGAAAATGCAGGATGCCTTAAACTTTACTGCGCCTAGATAAGGGTGGATCAGTGCTAAGAATTAGTAGCGAATTCAATGTAGATAAAAGGACAGTACAACAACACTATTGTTTGGGTGAGTATGCTGTACTTGATTATTAAAACCATATTTGGTTCTGATTTGAGTCTATAGGTTATTACCGTCAGTTAGTCCTGGTTTTTTAAAATTCAAATTGAGGGTCCGGTCCCGAGATGGCTAAACTAGTGGGAGTCTACTGTATATTACAATTTATTGACACATTTAATAAAGGTGGAAACACTCGATAACAGTAAAATACTGCACAAAATAATATACGCGTACAGAAAAATCAAGAAAACTCAGTAAGTTTCAACAGCGACTGACTCAGAGAGAATAGGCCCTAACGTGCATAGAGAGAGGGAAGAAGGGGGCAGTATGAAGACATCTCTGTCTGGCACTGGCACTACCACCATTGCTGGGCTGGCTGGGGCGGCTTCTGTTTACAGGTACAGGTAGTATTTCACTCGTCGGCAGGACCGCATTCTGTTTTGGCGGGCGGCGGAAAAGATAATTGGTAGGGTCCCGCCATCTGCCACCACCTGCCCCCATACAACTCTGGCGGGGCTGGCCCGCGCACAGGTAAAACTATCCGAAAAAAACCGGTCTGAGCACCGGCCTGTTCGTTGCCTCCATATTTTCACTGGACTGGCATCACCTGTTATAACTATGTCGTGTTAAAACTATATTGCGTGTTATAATAGAAAAGGGTTACTTTTGAATTTAAGAAGAAAGTGCATTCATATTATAGAAATGCTTGTGCTGCATCATATTTTTAACTGATTCCAGTTTAAATCACTTAAGAGTGAAAATAATTTTTACATGAAACAGACCATTCATAGCCTGGTACGAAAGATGCTATTAAGTTCTTATAGATTTATGAGAACCGAAGTGTGTAAAAAAACCGTTACCGTAAACCGGGGCTACTTTGCACCTTGTGAGGTTACTTTGCACCAAAGTTGAAAAAAGATTCAACTTTATCTGTAGGAGAAACTATTAATCATTTCGACCTAGTTTCACAATTCTCCACTAGGCTGCACCATCTTCTACATGATTTGTGTGAACGGACACTTTATCCCGCCATTTTGGATATTTATGGGAAGAGTTGTCTTTGTATCTTCAGTTTTGTTTGAATTGTTACGTCAAAAAAGTGCCGTTTTTACGATATTAGACAACGTCAGAGAAAGGCAAGTGTGGTATATTTATGTGTAGAATTTTATTATCTTACAAATAACAACAGTAACTGAGAGTTTATATCAATACTCATTAAATTATCATCCATTTTAAGTTTAAGGTTACTTTTAAGAGAAAGACGGGGTTACTTTGCACCAGCATAAGTAGAGCCTTCAGCTGTTTGTTATGCTTTCCTCGTTGCCCTGCAGTCAACACGAGAGGCCTGCAGCACAAAGCCACAAATAACAAGAAAAAAGAAACTTGCTGTGCCAGCAGGAAAAAGTTTATCTCACGAAGAGAAACAATTTCCATGCAATCACTTGTAACTAGTGATAATGCTAGTGTTAAACACCCACAATCTATGACTGATGATCAAACACCAAGCACGAGTAAGGCAACCACAAAGACTTGTTTAACTAAAGGAAAAAAATCGTGTCAGCCTAAATTTCACCGGGATAGTAGTGATGAGTCCATAGATGACCCATCAGAAATGTGTATTGATGAAAGTTCCTCCGACGATGACTGGAAGTCCTATAGGAAAAAGAAATTAGAGGAGATCAATGAAGCAGCAAAAGAAGAGGCTTTTCTAACAATAAAATCAGGACTGAAACCCATTAACAAGTCTGATCTACAAGTAGATTCATTTGTTGTTGTTAACTACGAAAACGAATATTACCCAGGTACCACTGTAAACGTTGATGAAAATGGAGCTTTTGTAAGTGCAATGATGAAGTCCCTAGGCAACTGGAAGTGGCCTGTTAATAAGGATGTTTTATTTTATGAGTGGAATGAAATTGCTGGATCTATAAATCCACCCAAAATTTTGAGCAAAAGAGGAATATTTGCAGTTCCAGAGCTTGAAGGCAATTTTGGGAAAATGGACTAATTTTTTTTAAGAATATGCATTATTAAGTGTGTATTATATGTTATAATGTTTTTGATCATAGACCTGCAAGTATTTATTAGGTTTTAAGCTTTAGAATCTCTAAGTTTGTCATTTTGTCACTGTCAATTTTCCCATGTTAAATACACTTTGTGACGTATCATGAGTTTTTGTTGTTTTCCCCCTTTCAGGTGAAAAAAATTAAATCATATAAGTATTCAGTGGTTCCAACAAATGTTTAAGGGTTTCTGAATAGGTCTTACTTTGCACCAATAAAGTTTTTCATAAAAAGATAAATAATTTTTCAGGTGGTGCAAAGTAACCCGCTCCTATGGTATACTTTGCACCAAATTAAAAAAATACATAAAAAATATTTAAATATATAATACTGAAATTTATGAGTGTGGAATGGTTTCCTGAATGTATAAGAATTAATAAAAACCAGTAGTTTGTTAATTTGTTGAAATGCTTTATTTTTTATGAGATAATATTTATTTTAACTCCTAAAAGTGGTGCAAAGTAGCCCCGGTTTACGGTACGGCCGTTCCCGCCGTTATGTACTGAAGTACATTTTTGAAAATTAAATTAGATCTCAGATGTATTTACAACTATCTTACCAAATCGAATATTCATTCAACAGAACACGATTCTACTATTTAAACATGCAATTTCTTACCATACATAAAATATGCTTGTATTATCTAACCATTAAATACGGGAAACCTATAACTCAGAAATTCTTTATTGACAGACAGAATATTACTGCAAAATAGCGTCAACAATAATGTGTGATAGTTAATTACATTAGGTGATTCAGAATAAAGTACATAATTAAGTTACATATAAAAACAAAGTCACAATAATTAAAATAGTATTAAATTTTTATAAATGCTAAAATAAACTAAAGCTTATACAGGTGGTAATCTTAATATAAAGCTCAATATAAGCTAGTCTGATCAGAGCACTCCACAAAGTCCCCCGGACACTCTAATAAAAATGTTTTCAATTCCTCGATCTTCGTAAACGGCTAATATAATACAATAATTACTTTCAACCCGTTTATATTAACATGGAAATAAGGTGTAGGGATGCACGTAAAATTACAATTTTTAATATGTGGTTAATTAATTTAGGACAGCTCTAACATTTCTTTCGGACGTAACGATTAAGTATTTTAAGTACAATTCACTCGCTTGGTTTGCGGTTACAACGGGGGAATATTTGGTAATATCGCTCGTCCTCTCTGGCTGCTCCAAGGTGACGCGCCACATAATGCATGTATGTGTCACTGAAACAGGGAATACTCAGAATATATGTTATGAAGGGTTGATTCGTTGTAAATGAAGGGGTTTAGCTCTAGATCTTCTATATTTTAGTGCAAGGTCAGGAAGCTGATTTGACACCTGGAATCTGGCTGGAGTCATGTTCGTCTGAAGACATACAAAATAAGGTCGGCGACGAAGAAGCTCAAAATGAACTCTACATCGTTTTGACATCAGATACACATAGGCTACATTATATAGTGTAATCTTAGTGAAGATGTATTCTCGTTGTCTAATCAAGGTCACAATTAAATGCACTATGTTGTTTAAATACACGATCTCTAAGCACGTAGGAGCAAGCGAGTTTTCTACAAGTCACATAGCTATGGCGTGAAGGGTTGTTTAAATTTGATTGATGAGTTAGCCTAATTTCACCTTCCTCTTAGTGCAGCGTCTGTATCTGCTGCTGTCACACACTGAAAGTTTTGCATATTTTGACATTTTCTCTTTATAAGTACGAATACTCGGACATATAACATTTGCATCGTCGCGATTGAGTCACAAATAGTTTTCAGAGAAGAATTGGGCTGCCAAGGTTTATTGTAATTGTTTATAAATTTCCAAGTGTTCTATGTCTTTGTGCTTGGCAGCAACTGTCTTATCATCCCAAAGCATTCAATATGCGCGGAGTCCTTTCCCTAATTACACACAAATTGTGGCGATGGTCACTTTTCTACCTATCCCTTCTTTTACATCCGATCTTTTGTGTTTCATTGAGACCAACTGTCTGCTCTCTTCATACGCGCAAATAAATGCGAAAGGTAAATGTCCGTAATTAGATAATCTTATGTAGTAACGTTAACCTAACTTCTTATTCACTTTGTATTACAATAAAAATCAATAGTGAGTGTGATAACTATCGTTCCAGCAAATAGTCATATTTATACTACAGCAAAATTATTTATATTGAAACTAATAAAACAAATGTTGATTTCGAAAGAAAGAATTCGTTCCTATTTTTCGAATCTTTTAGAGTTATATTACTTATTCTGTTCGCTTTGACAAGCTTTCGATTTATACTCAAAAGTTATGTTACTTAAAACCTTACAGTAACTGCAAAGAACTGAATTGCCAACCTTGGCGACCTGCACCAGATGGTTCGGAGAGGGACGGGTTTGCCCTTTGCCTTTTATAACGGCAACAATAGAAACTAATGAAGCCCTTTGCTATCAGTTGGGTCAGCCATAAACTTACCCTAAAAAACTCTGACCATCGACACATGGTATACTCCCCAGCAAACAGAAGAGGTTGTTTTCTTGGACTATTTTAGAAATGTCGTCTAAGGAAACAAACAACAGGATCCCTGAGGCGCACATCAGGTCTGGGTTATGCCTGGCCCCGGTGTTGATAAGACTATTTCGATTTTTATTAAGGTAGATGGTCAATTTCCGGTTGCAGCTCAGCTTAGAAACTATAGTAAAACGTCTATGAAAAATCTATTCCCTATAACTACAGTGTTTCACTTCAAATACTTTTGTGACCTTATTTACATCGCAGAATTATGATAGATATCTTACTTTTAACATTTATTTTTGTTTTGTTTGTGATTTGGAAAAACTGATTTTTTGGTATTTTATACGTTAAGACAAAGTATTTATTTGCAAGGAAAACTATAATGCGTTTGTGTGTGTGTGTATATATATATATATATATATATATATATATATATATATATATATATATATATATATATATATATATATAATTTATTTAATTAGTGACGTGGCAATACTGCTCAATGTAAATAACTTTGTCAATGCTTTTGTAAGCCTGATCGACAATAAAACAAATTCTTATTCTTACATTTGTATAAATAGCAATAGCCAAATTTAATTTCAATAAACATTGAATCACAAATGCTCCCTTGCCGGTTGAGTCCCGGCGGAGCAAATACTTTTTGTGATTCATTGTTTATTGAAATTATATACATTCACCATCCTTTTAAAACAAGACATCTCTCATAATTATTCTGCATGAAAAACAAGGGCGTGAAAGTGTTTGAAGTGGCGATGCGTGAGTTTTTGTCCTGAGCCAGAATACGTCGTTTATTGGAGTGTGCGTCTCTGGGACATCCCTTACCAACCCAAGAACCTCAGTAGCCTTGAACATTTGGACTCAATATACATGTTCAATTGTTCGTTGTGTGTGGGGTTTCCCCACCCTGGCGTTTTGTAGAGTTGCGATTTTGTGGACTTTTATATTGTTTTACTGATTTCTATGGTTTTCTGTCCTAAGTTATTATTAAAGTATAAAGAAAAGGAACTTGTATTACAAATATAATTATAAAATTAGTGAACAAAAGTGCAGGAGATGATTTTGATGTTAGAAAAATATTATAGATGTGGGAGAGTCCCTCCCTGCCTGCGCATATTGTTGCAGTACTAATCATAACAGGGAATTATATGGTTAATAAATTTATTTTGTATGATAATCTTACTTGCCTTAATGACTGTATTAAATCTACTAATGAGTAAACCATATTGTAACAGCCACGGGATTTATTTTACTATTAAGTAAACCTTTCTTCATAGCACACAAACAAAAACTGAATGTGAGGGAATCCCCGCTGTAAGTGTCAGATTTAACATTGTTCTTATAAGTTTAAATTCGAGGTCGTTTATCTACAAACGGCTCTTAAGGTGAGAAACATTCCTAATGCTATTAGAGTGTATTATATTACCGATAGATTGCACCAGTCATTCCTATTTTTCATGCTTGCATTCTCATGAACAAGGTAATAGGTGTTAGTCTGATTATTACTTACTTGTGCATCAGTTTGTGGATCTGTATCACCATCAACTCCTACAGCAGCACTGAAGGACTGTCCATGCTTCTTCGTGTCTGCTACTGTTTCCACAAGTCACCTCAACCGAAGCTTCAATCCTCTTATCGTTCTCGTTCATCACTGCCAGTTTGATTTGAACATCAAGGAAACCTCCGCTTAGAAACCAATAGAATACGCCGTTCTCCGTCCAAATAAGTTAATTTTCGTACATGAACATATTTTCGTACATAAGTATTTACACGAGAATCCTATCGCTTCGAAGGGCAGGTGACTGAATTTCCAATGCTTCGTCCTTGGATAGAGTAGAGGCCCCCAACCCCTCACACCCATTCACAAACACGATTCTAGGGTAACTGCGATAGCGTAGCGATATGCACTAGCGCTAGGTCAGGTAGATTCTGAAGAGGAGTGAGGAGGGGTTGTTTTGACAGTGTTGGAGTCAATGAATACAAACCTTATAAGGTTTGTATTCATTGTTGGGGTACGCGCGGGGGGGGGGGGAATGGCTGCCGTGTCGAGTGTCGGACTTTGGTTCCGGACACTACGGTGTAACTAAAGCGGCCCATACACTAGACGTGCATTGCACGCCGTGCAGTTTTTTTATACTGGCACGCCGTGCTTGGCATGGCACTTTGTGCCCCACACACTGACAGTTTAGTCAGTCCCGTATCGTGCTAGAAGTTGGTTGTGGTACTGTGATATTGTGTAGTATTGTCGTGCTACATAATGCATACATGCACATAATCAACTGTACAATCAGGCACCACAGTTCTGCTCAGTTCCACTAGGTCTAAATACGCATTTTGTTTTAGACTTTTATTTGAGTACTCTTTACACTTCACTCGCCACAAACAATGGTGATTTCTGTACGAATCTATAAATAATGGTAAGAAATTAGGAGAGAGAAAAGTTTGTGTGTCAGCAGTTGAAATGGTAAATATAGGAGAGTATTTGCCGCGAGAGAACGAAAAACAACCTCAAAAGACACTCCACTCTCAGCACGTGGCGCGGGACTGGTCCACACACTTGCAGGATGGAACGGCGCGGTAGGTGGCACGGCACGCCGAAAATCAAACCGATCTTGATTGCCATCGTGCCATGCAATGCACGGCGTGCTTAGCATGGAGACCCCCACACACTGGCACGTTTCTTCCAATTTTGGCACGGCGTGCATTGCACGTCTAGTGTATGGGCCGCTTAATGGGTTAAAATGGAAAATATGCAATTTTAACCGCTTAATTCATTTATATAAGGTATTTTGTGTATTCGCAGTCCGGAAAAGAAGCCACACACTTAAATGTTTACTGACGAATCGAAAAGTTCATATTTTGTATGCAAGTAGAATCTTTGTTTTTAGTTGTATTAAAAAAAAATCAATGTCGGAAGTGTTGCGGGAGAAACACGTTCATGTTCCATCCACAATACTAGTTTCGTGCAGCGTTACTTATCCCTCTTTGTTGGATAGTAAAAAAATATTTTTAGCTTTTAAAAACTCTCTTTAACACAGTGTGTAAACAGAGTTTCTTGTATATTCTTCCGTGCCCTAAAGTATATCATATAATCTACTGAACAACTGAAAAATAGAATACATAATACAGTTAAATGAATATTTTAATATATCTGATTAGATATAATGAATTACAATTATATTTCAGAAAAAAGATAATGTGGATTCATATAAAAGTTATTATACGTCTTTATAAAAGCTAACAAAGTTTTTTTTCCTGTTAATAACATTTAAATGTTAATATTTACTCATTTATTTATTATCAACGGTAAATCATTAGATATATTCCTTAATCTACACTATCATAAATTTTTAATCGGAGAAATTCCACCCTACGACAAGGTTGCATGTGTACTGTCCGCATTGACTTGTATTGCGCGCGCGGGGTGAGCGGGGGCAGAGGGTCGAGGACTTCCCTCCAGAGACAAACGTCAACGTTTTGTCCGGACGGCGCTATAGTCACCTCCGCCACTTTCACCGCGAATACCTTGGTAGTAGAGAGGTGTGATTTCAACCAGTTGCACCCTCAAATTGGTATTATTATGGTTTTAATGCTAACTTAGTGTAAATTTCATTAGGTGAAAGGAGTTTATTTAATATAGTGTATATTTGTTAGTTTTTAGCTTTCAAAATGGAAACGGTTCGCAAGAAGGGACAGACATATTCACTGTGAGGCGAGGGATGTTATAAGGCGAGTTATTCAAAAGTGTGATGAAGAATCAAATACCGGGTTATCTCCACATTGGACTGAAAGCAGAGTAATATCGGGTAGCTATATTACACGGGTATATCTGTGCGAAGTGTAACATCTATAAGGGAAGAGTGTCGAAGCGGTAATGGAAGCCTTAAAGTACTCCGGGAAAAAAAGCCCTATTCAGAGGAGAAAAAATTTCACATCGATGAATTTTGACCAGAGAGTGATTCGTTGATACCATTAATGATTTTTACATTGTACAAAAGAAAAGTGCCAACGGACATAAATTATTAACGGCAATTAAAGAAAAGATGAAATTTCCTTGGGAAGTACACACTTTTACGACGCTACTTCATACCGTAGGGTTTTAAGTGGAGAGATGTGGAAAAAATCAGGAAACGTTCTTAATATGAACGGCTGTTGTAAATGGCGTGCTCGTTATTTGCGAAGAGATACGGAAGTTGTAGACACGGGGCTAAAGTTAATTGTGTACCTAGTACGAGGACGTGGGTGGACACAAAATTTAAATTTTTGGAAAATGTTGAATTGAATTGAAAAAAACTTATATTCATAAAGGTATACAGTGGTATACATTGAATGGCGTCTTAGAAAAAATTAAAGCTAAAATAACATTATATACAGTATTGCTAAAATATTTGATAAAAGAACTAGTTATTATAGTTCAGTTAACCCCTTACTATGGTTTCTCTGTTAAATACAATTTTAGCTCTTTTTTTAAATTTCTTTAAAGTTGTCAATGCCTCTCAATTCCACAGGAAGCCTTGATAAAAGATGTTGCACCTGCGCTTGGATGTTTTTTTGTGAAAAATTAAGCCTATGGAGTCAATGGCAATTTGTTTTCTAGGTCTGGTAAAATTGTATGTCTGTCACCTATAGTCTAGAATTAAACTCTTATTACATAATTGTTTTACATGTAGTGTGGGTATGTAAACAATAAAGCTGTAGACAGTTTTAATGGCCCAAGTGAGAAAAATGTTCGCGAACTGAAACGTTCAAAATTTAGATTCAACATGGTTCGTATAGCTCTTTTCTGAAGAAGAAGAATTCTATGTCTAAGTTATGCTTTGATTGTACCACCATAAATAGCAATTACTCCAAAAGCGACAGATCGATTCGACCAGTGCCGATATAGAGTGCCTTGTAATGTATTAATGAACAAATTGGACATTCGGTAAATAGCATATATTCCTGAAACTAACTTTACTTATACATGGTCAATGTGGAGAGAGATTCCATGTCACAGTTTTCTGTCTACAATTAGACCTAAAAATTTTGAGGAAGTTACTTTTTTCAAAACTTTATTATTGATATTAAAATGGATCAACTGGATGGGTTGTTTACTTTTTCCCTGTTGAGTACATGATAAAATTGGTTTTTACTTGCATTTAAATAATAATTATGGTTACTTAAATAATTGTTATACACTGTTAGACTTAATATTGATTATTTTCTAATTATTTAATGATTTTTTTTTTTCCCCAAACTTTTAAAAATTTTCATTTTAAAACTAGCATCATATGCGTAGAGGCAACAATTTTTTGATGGACCCACCAGGAAATGAAAGTGGTAGACCTTTTAAAATAACAGGTTATGAAACAATAGTGGGCCAAGAATTGAGCCCTGTGGAACGCCGTTGATGAATCTGAGAGAGGAGTGTGGCTGCAGATTAATACGATTTTTTCCGTAGTTTTTATTTCACAAATTTTTTACGATCAATTAGTAAGAATTTATGCCAATTCAAAGAATTGCACAAATTCCCAGGCTTTCAATTTTGTTAAAAGAAGTTTATGAAGTTACCACTGTCAAATGCTCTGCTTAGGTCCAAATAAATTCCCACTGTTTTCTATCCATTATCCACAGAGTGATAACTGAATTAATAAATTCAATGCCAGCCGTTAAATCAGATCGGGTTGGGTCTGAAACATGTTGTTCTTCCTTCATGTAAACACTCGGTCTCAAGATAATGTACTAATTGGTGGTAAGCAGCTCTTCCCATGAATTTTGGAAAAGGTGGGCAGCTAGTGATAACGGTCTATAGTTGGAGACGGATCCTTTGAATCACCTTTTTGAATAATGGAGCTACTTTTGGACAGTACCCCTCGCGCTTAAGATGTGCTCGCATGGGAAATTGCCACTGAATAAAAGAGGGAAATTTTAACCCAGTGGTACCAAGGTTTACCTAATGAGTTGTTTGCTAGGCATATTTTATCACTGTCATAGGAATTTCAATCCCTTCCTGGTATTTGGTTTTGAAAAGAGCTTAAGATTTTTGAAATTTCATTTTCTGTTTACTGACTGAACTTAAAAGTAAGCTTTACAAAGTTGTAGTGGCCAAGGCAGAGCATTGTTGTCATATTTGCTTGTTGCGTGCTAACTGTGGAATGTTGGACAAAATCAACATAATTAGTAAAAACCTCATTAAACAGGTCTACTGATTGCCTGATGATCAACCAAAAGGTACCACCAGCTGCAATTTCACTCACGATTTTATGACATACGAGTACACTGGACAGTTTTTCAATTTCATTAAAAAATTGTGGTGTACAGATTGTTTTGAAATTCTTCCTCTAGATAATTTCTTAGATTAAAATATACTGGAAATATTACATTATCTATGATCCGACCTTCCTTAGTTTTCCCTCTTTGTATACTTGTCCTTGAAAATACATAGCTCAAAAATATTCGTTGTGATGTAATTTGGCAAGAATATTAAGTTAATGTAAAATTGAGTTAGTATGTAACCATATGCTATGTAACATGTCATACATGTCTTTGTCTTCACTAATTAATCGTAAGGTACCCGATTATAAACCGATTATAACAATTATACTAATAAACACTTGGATACTGTTATTATGTTTTTAGTGTTTCTATTTTGAAAAACATAATTATCTGGTACATAGCCTATGATATCTTTTCTTGTGTGTTCTTGTGCTTATCGATTTAGAATTCTTAGTTGTGGGATCTACACAATGAAATATATTTTGACCGTTTTCAAATAAATAAATTAATATTATAAACGTAATAAAAGTATTTTCTATGAATCCGTAAATTAGGGAAATGTGTGTGTGTGTACAATGTTCGAGGCTACTACGCTTAAGAATAGACCGCTAGCAGGGTGAGATGAGAATTAATACATTTTGTTGTTTTTCTCTCGTTTTTTGTCTTGTCTTTTAGTTAAATAAACTTGTTTTATCTATCATTGACGTGATCTGCATATATGTTTCCCATGAATATAGTATTTTTTGTTATTACTAAATACATACAATATTACATGAGTATTGTTAATGTTAGTATGTACTAATACAAGTTCAGGTCTAGTACAATAAATAGGTATCTGAACGTCCATTAAACAATAACCGTATTTCTCTTTCAAATACGCATGTCATTCATGAAGAATTTTAAACAATCCGATCATTTAAAAAAGGTATAGGTACATAATAAAAATTTGTTTTAACTAAAACCAAAAAGTATTCACATAGCCCACACGTAGTTCAATATAGCATGTTAACAACAATTATGTATGTACGAGTGTGAGGACTGATTTTAAAGCGATTACAATTCAATATACAACATGCAAATTCACAATGACATTAAAGCTGATGCGTACAGAAAATAAAAAACTACAATCAATTCGTGATAATTAATACCTGTTCTACTATTATTTCATTAACAATAACAATCTATTTTTAAACATTATAAAGACAGATATACACAGAAAGGTTAATTAATTAATACAAGCGTGATTACCACATAATAGGTTTTAAAAACCGGTTCAAACAATAGAAACAATGTTTCTTGGTTATCACGGGAATTATAACTTTGGAGGTTGGTACAGGGAAGGCGGGTTACCCCTCCAGCGGGTGGGGTTACCCCCCCCCCACTCTCAAATCTGTGGCGATATGAGCTGTGGACGCTGTGAGCACTCCGGCCAAATCTTTGGCGCTATGACCTGTGGCGCTATGAGCATGGATCCGATTATTTATTCGGTTGTGTTGGCGCTGTGAGCACTCGACCAAATCTGTGGCGCTATGAGCTGTGGCGCTGTGAGCACGGACCCGATTATTTATTCGGTTGTGTTGGCGCTGTGAGCACTCCGGCCAAATCTGTGGCGCTATGAGTTGTGGCGCTGTGAGCACATTCACGTTGTGGCGCTGTGAGCAAATTCACGTTGTGGCGCTGTGAGCTTAGGCACTATGAGCCACCACCGATCTGAATGCTCCAAGTGCAATTCTTAATGCTTGATTTTGAACATTGTCTAGTTTATTCAATTCAACTTTGGCAATGTGTCCATAAAGAAAGCAACCATAATCTAACTTACTTCTGATAAGACTTTTGTAAATCTGCAGTACAAATTCTGGATGCGCTCCACTTGTTCTGCAACTAATTGATTTCAATATATTTAAATCCTTTAGACATTGTTGTAATATTTTATTAATATGAGTCTTGAAAGTAAGCTTATTATCTATAACAATACCCAGAATTTTCATTGTATCAACTAGAGGTAATCGGTGTTCCTTTATAAAGTATTGTAGGTCAGGATCAACAACTATTTTTCTGGAAAAGATAATTATACTACTTTCCTGGGCATTGAATTCCATGTGTAAGAAGAACTGAAAATAAGACAAAATCCATAAATAAATCTAAATAAACTCACAGTTTTATCTCTCATTAACAGTTTGACTGTGAAGTTAAAAGTTAAAGTAATGAATCACAATAATTAACACCAAAAACGAAACTAAATGATCAAGATTAGATCACTTGACATGTGAAGTAAACAAAAAGGACTGTACAATTCTTGTAAAGTCTGTTGAATTAAAATATTGATGTTTATATCATTTAATTACTATTTTTAAATTTCTTTACACCTATAGTTTGAAAGCATAGAGTAAAAAAAACTGTATCTTGAAATAAACAATTGCCTGAATTCCAAAATGTAAAAAAACAACTGTAAAATTTTGATTGACACTTTCACAGCTGCCTGTGTCATTTTTCTGGATTACTCAGTCAAACAAAATGAAATCATGGCTACTGACATATAGATTATCCTTTCAGTTTTACCTTATAATCAGTCAATCATGAAGTGATTTTTTTTACCTTTGCAATAATCTGTTGGTTTTTTAAAAAAGACAAACAACTTATTACTTCGATTGCTTTCGGTTCGGATAACTTTGTTTCGCACGCAATTAAACGATTTGCGAGTGTTTGTGAACATTGAGAGGATTATTATAAAGATGCCGCGACCCAGAAGACCAAATCTGTCTCAACAAAGCCGAAATGCAAGAAGGCTTCGTAACGTTGTGAACAATTCTACTGAAGAAGAACGTGAAATCGGACGACAAGAGCGTCGTGTTGGTATGGCCCGACTTCGTGCTTCTCAATCTCAAGAGCAAAGAGAGGAAGCCCGTGAAACAGCTCGCTTGGCTATGCGAAATCGGCGAGCTAATCGTACTGATCAACAACTAGATTCAAGTTCGACACGCAAGAAGGAATACATCAGCTGTTGATTTGAATAGAGCATCATTTAGTTATGATTGCACTTATGATTACAGTTCGCATGTATCTGTACTTATTGGTCCAATGGATGTTGTTTGTGGGCATTGTAGTGCATTGAAGTTTGTTGGAGAGTCGCTTGGATTGTGTTGTCTTAATGGCAAAGTAAAATTGCCAATACTGACTCCCCCTCTTGATCCATTGCAATCATTGCTTTCTGGAGAAACGCAAGAATCACGACATTTTCTTGCTAATACTCAAAAATACAATAGTTGTTTTCAAATGACATAATTTGGGGCAAACATAATTCAAGAACATGGATTTAATCCGTCTAGTCTAACTTCGTAAAGTTTCTGTAGCTATACAAGAGAATTTGTGGTACTAGAGTTGCTGTGAGAGTTTAATTTGTCTATTACATCTTTCCACTTTCTATAAGGCGTAGTTACTAAAGTTCCATATTTTTGATATTTACCTTTTACCAGTGAATCCATTGGCAAATAACACACAATACGTCCCCCGGATCCCCCGGGTCGGACCCCCCCCCCCCGAACGAAATTTCTGGCTACGCTACTGCAACTCGCCTATCTCTTCCGAGGGATGGTTCACACATTGGGAAGGGTTTACTTTAAGAATAATTTCGTCAGCTGGCCGGGCGAACCGCGCAAGGGCCACGTATAAGGGTAAACGGACTGTAGGCCCCACGTCGTAAAACTGTCGGGACCATTTCAGCGCAGGAAGCTCGCTATCTCGGCCCACCTGCCACACGTGTCCAGTCTAACAATGACTCACAATTAGGCTAATTCTGAAAACATCACTTTCGAAACAATGAAATTTTAAGATAAACGTTTAAAAATGCTATTTTAAATAGGAGGTTGTATGTATAGCCATTAAAAAGGCTTGGTTGGGGAAAAATAAATAGTTAGAAATACGTATTATACTGAGTATATTATTTTTTTATTGCTCTGCTTAAATCTATGATATTATATAACCAGACTTAAGAAACAACAAAAAGTTTACATAATACGAACTTAAATTCAAGTCTCTAGCATTCAAAATAAATTAAGAAGAAGATGAATGATTTATTCAGTCCAGCTCTAGTAGCCGAGCAGATAAGACGCTCCGTTATCGCTCCGTTCAAGGTCGCGCGCCTCGTGCAGAATACTTCCTGTTCTAACACTAAACTTAATAGTTATTTTGTACTTTTTGGATTAATTTGAAGTATGGCAATCTGTGTCGTCTGCAAGGTTGAGTGCGTTGACGGTAGTGAGTTGAAAATGTGTTGGTGGCTGTGGTCGTACGGTGCATGGAAGCTGCGTGAAGAGTGACGGACAGAAGCAGTTACGGTCGAAAAAAGACTGGAAATGTTCTGAGTGTAAGAATACGTCCGGAAACAGCAACTCGCAATCCACACCTGTGTCGGCAACTGCAGTAACAAAGGAATTTTTTGCTAGTGAATTGGAAAGTTTTAAAAGAGAAATATTTGAAGAGTTCAAACTGTTTAGAAATGAGATGCTTGAACTCGCTAAACCAACGCAGTTTGTATCAGATAAACTCGATGCATCCAACTCGCTTATGGAAGAGCTTAGAACTCATTTTGTTGAGCTGAAGAAAGAAAATGCAGAACTGCGACTAAAAAATGAAATCCTAAGTCAAGAGGTGTCAGAGATTCGTGAGAAAATGCGTGCCTTAGAACAGTATTCTCGGCGAAACAACCTGGAGATCAGCGGCATTCCTGTAACAGCTAAGGAAGAAGTCAGCGAGGTGGTTAAGGACGTGGGAACAGCGCTGGGGGTGGATGTGCAAGATAGCGACATTGCTGCCGCACATCGCGTTCCGTCCTACAAGAAGGATAGGGAACCCTCACTTATAGTACAGTTCAACAACCGCGCTGTACGAGACCTCTGGATTTTCTAAATACAGAACTATAAAGAATCTGTCAGCCCAGAATATCAACAAGGAGTTTCCTGCCCGCAGAGTCTTCATAAACGATCATCTATCACCGGAGAACAAGCAGTTTCTGACCAGGATCAAGCAGAAATGTCGGGACATCGGTTACACTTTCGCCTGGAGTCGGGATGGCAAGTTCTTCGTCAGGAAGGGGGAGGGAGACAGGATACAACGGATCGACTCCTACGCTGACATCGAGAAGCTGAAGTAATGTTGCCGAACATTGAAAGTAAGAAAGTACATATATCTGCATAATTAGTATAAATTTGATTGAGAAATATAGTAAATTATTTTTGTTTACCTAGTATGTTATTTATTTATTGAATGTTATTATTTATTGAATGTTATTTATTTATTGAATGTTATTTATTTATTGTAGTTTATTTTAGTTATCTATTTATGTTGGTTACAGTATTTATTGTCTGTTATTGCTTTATATATATTTTAATATGTTGTATAATCCAGTTAGTTTAGTTTTTTAGATGGCTAATATGGATCCAATCTTAAACACAAACAATGATCCTAGCAACGTAGTCAGCTTTTTCGGTGATCGAAGTTGTCAAATTAATTTCATTCATGCAAATATAAGGAGTTTGCGGAAAAACTTTAACTCATTTCTTTTAGAATTATATTTGATAAATAGTAAAATACACTTCATAGTTCTTAGTGAAATTTGGGTTTAATAGTGACGAAATTCATTCTTACGAGATCCCTGGTTACAATATGTTCTATTGTTGCAATGATACATACAGAGCTGGAGGTATTGTTTGCTATGTAACCGAAAATGTAAAGGTTTCGCAACTTGAAATAAATTTCAATAGGGTAGACTCGGTGTTGGTTAATGTAAAATTAAATGATTTATATTTTAATTTATTCTGCATTTACAGACTTCATAATTATTCTGAAAAAAACTTTTTGGATGAATTAAGCAATTTTTTACCTCAACTATCGCATTATACAATTATAATTGGTGATGTGAATATCAATATTCTTGAGCATAACCAAATTACTCAGAATTATTTAAGCCTTCTTACTAGTCACGGTTTTAAACAGTTTATTAATAAACCAACCCGAATTACAGAAATATCAAAAACTTGCATTGACCACATTTTTATAAGGCATAGACTGTTGAACATATTTCAAAGTGCAGTTCTGGACACAGGTTTAACAGACCACTGCTTACTAGGCTTGAAAATGGATCAGTATTGTAAATTAAAAACACCTGAGATCTCTAAAGAGCGCTTTGTTATAGATTATGTATTGTTAAAACGCAAATTGCAAAATACTGACTGGAATTGTTGTTATAGTTTGGTAGATGTAAACACTTGTTTTAATATGTTTCATAGTATTTTAAGTGAAACTGTTGGTAGTTGTAAGATTAGGGCTAGTGTAAAAACTCAGTTAGACAAAGCAAGGTCTATAAGTCCTTGGATTAATGAAAAACTATTAAATAAATTTAAGAGAAGAAAACAACTTTATAAAATTTACAATAAAAGGCCTTACGATCGTTTGTTTAAAAACTATTTTCAGAAGTTTTGTATTGAATTAGCTAATGAAATAGATAACGCTAAAAATCGATATTACGCTAAACAAATTGAAAACTGTAATGGCGATATTTCAAGGCAGTGGAAGGTAATAAACCAGTTAAGTGGTGACCATGCGAAAGTAGGTGTTAGTGAAATAGAATTAGATAACGGGCTAACTGTTTCAGACCCACAAACAGTTGCAGAAGAGATAAACAAATACTTTATCTCGGTACATTCCTGTGTTGACCTTCACGACAGTGCAGTCCCTACTTTAAATTTAGAGCAAAGTTGTGATTCTTTTTTTATTACGCCAACAACCCCCAACGAAATTGTAAATATAATAAATCATATTAAAAATAAGAAATCCTCTGGTTTTGACAGTTTTTAATTCCTTTTTAATAAAAAACATCGCGGAAGTTATTTCTCCGGTATTGTCTTACATTATAAATCTAAGTTTTTCGGAGGGAGTTTTTTCCCGAAATTTTAAAAAGCAGTGTTGTTGTTCCTATTTTCAAAAAAAGCTTTAGTAAAAAATTAGATAATCTAAGACCTATCAGCTTGTTGTCAGTTTTCTCCAAAATAATCGAAAAACTTATGAAAAATCGGCTCATAAATTATCTTGATAATAAAAATTATTTTAGCAGTAGACAGTACGGTTTTAGGAAAGGGAAGTCCACCGAGGATGCTCTTGTTGAGGTTACGGACTACATTTACACAAACCTTAATGAAGGAAACAAGTCCACCGGTTTATTTATAGATTTCAAAAAAGCATTTGACTTGGTTAATTACAAAATACTATTACTGAAACTAGATGCACTGGGAGTAAGAGGAATAGCCCTAAATTGGTTTAATAGTTTTCTACAGGGCAGAACCCAACAAGTACAAATTAAAAATAGTTTTAGTTCACACCTTTCTGTGAAATCAGGTGTGCCGCAAGGCTCTGTCCTGTCGGCTACTCTGTTTTTGATTTTTATTAATGACCTTTTAGAGTCTGATTTTAATGGCATCCCTAGCGCGTTCGCGGACGATATTGCTCTGTTTTATTCTGAAAAAAATATTTTACCGCTCTGGAGACAAATAACAGAAGACCTGGCAATTTTAAGAATCTGGTACGATAGTAATAAAATGGAAATAAATGTTAACAAAACTAAATATATAAAATTTTGATTTTAGAAGTTTTCATTTCCAATCTGAATTGAAGTACCATATCCTAAACTGTCCTCAAACTAATTATTGTAACTGTCTAAGTATAGGGAGAGTAGACAGCTTCAAATATCTTGGAGTATTTTTAGATACAAAACTAACGTGGGAAAATCACATTAATTATTTGTATAAAAAATTAAAATCATCATTACGAAAATTTTATTTTTAAAAAAATATTTGTGGTGAAAAGCTGTTGAGAACACTATATTTTGCACTAGTTGACTCTAGGCTGCAGTATGCAATACAATGCTGGGGAGGAACTTTTAAATATAAAATAAAAAAAATACGTGTTATTCAGAACCATTTTTTAAGAATAATTTTACAAAAACGGAAGCGTGAAAGTTCTTTTCCCCTATACTGTCAGCTAAGATTATTACCTTTACAACATCTTTTTGTATTTAAGGTGCTAAGGCTCTTCTATTTAAGAAGTGGTAATACAGGCACAATCCATTTAATGTATAGAACGAGAAACTTAGTACAAAACTTTTTTAGAACGCCTAAAGTAAAGAAATCGTTGTTTAGACATTCTTTTAAATATGTTGGGCCGAAATACTTTAATCAACTGCCTTCTGAAGTTAAAGACTGTAGCACAGTAAAATTGTTTAGTATTAAGTTGAAAAAATGGTTATTTGAAAATAGTAATATCAGTTTCTTAAAACAATACTCTTGTATAATTATTCATTGTATGTTGGCTTATTTATTGGTTTCTCGGCTTTATATTTATTTTGTTAAACTGTAAATAGTATGTGTATTTATTTATTACCTCATTATTATATTATTTATTTGTATATGTGTATTATATTTATTTCTATATTTGTCGCTATTAAAAATTTTGTTTCCTTAATATAGTAACACGACTAAGTTTTAATATCTAATCATTCGAAAGTACATTAGTCAAATAAGGCAATTTGTATTGATAAGATTAAGTACAGTGATTAGCAGGCGGCACGGAGTGAGCAGTCTATAAAGAAGAGTTTGGACTCTCGCTAATAAACATTATTTTTTCTATTATTGCGCTGCCACACTACTGGATGAAGTGGCAGTGTATATTCCTAGAATGTAGATTGTTGTCGAACTGTATTTTTGTGGAGGAATAAACTCATTATTTCATTATTTCATTTTATTTCAATGCGTAATAGGCTACAATATTAAACTATGTACAACTCAGTAGCTTCAAACATAATTATATACATATAGTAAAATAATACAAGAAACAATTTGTCATAATCCTAATATTATTATAAATGCGAAAGTAAGTTTGTTTGTTACGCTTTCACGCTAAAACCATTCTATCTGTTGTATTGAAATTTTACATGGACATTCCTAGAAAAAACATAAGCCTATTCTTATTTTGGAAATCCTTTCGGGCTACGCCCCGCTGGTCTTTCAAAAGTTCTGTACTGTGGGCTCCAAGAGCCGGATAAATGCATTCAACTGCTATTTTTAAACATCGTATTATGTCAGCACGACCACATGTTTTATTATTTTAACCAGTATTTTGTACTTGTTTACATTTCTAGAGTGAAAGCATAACAAAGGTAACAAAACTTCTTATTTAAACATAATGAGAAAAATTATGTCTCAAACCACTTCGGCACTATCAAATGTTTAAGGAGAGATCTAAATAGCCGTGACGTCAGAGCCCGAGGGGGTGCTTATTCCAGGGGGTGCTAAAGCAGCGTCCCCGCGTAAACCACGCCCCCACCGCCATTCTGCCCTCTGATTTTTACGTACCGTTTTCCATTTGAAAAATAAGATCACTGGTCCCTTGGACCGCTTGGTGGCCTCCGGTGTGGACTTCTATCTCGCCGTCCACACTGGGTACACCTTCCCCAGTAGTCCTATGTCTACAATTCCATACAGGAGCTGCATAAACAAAATGATTAATTAACGTTACTAAATACTAATCCATTAAAAATACACACTAAATAGCAATGAAAGTTACATATTTTTATTTAAAAAATCAAACCATTATCGGTACTTTAAACATTTGTGTAATAACAAGAACATTAATACTACATAAATCCATATGGGATACTGATCTATAACTGGTCCTTGCGAAGTAGTCATATCAGGTTTAAAATATTATTGCAATATGATCATAAACTTTTCTTTGTTCCAAATGTATTATTGATGACGGATAATTGGAAAGGAATATTTCAAACGTCAATTTGCTTTTTGTCAATTTTGACTTTGGCGAGTTTATCACAACGGAGACGTCGAACTTTGGGTATGAATAGACATAGCGCAGGTTCAAATCATGTGACTGTTATACTTTTTATCAGGCAATTGTAAACAGGCAAAATAAAGCTACAACGGGATCGGCTTCTTCCTTTTTTTAAAGAAAGAAAATCCCCGTAATGTGATTTATGCTATTTTGGCCCTATGCGCCATTGTTATGTCTTAGGAGCTGCAGTGAAAGGACTTTGAGTGTTTCCCTTTAAATACAATATTAAACCGCGTGCTCTGTTATGCCCTTATGATTGATAATAGCGTAATGTGATATGTCTCATTTTGAAAATAAGAAATGTCTGTCTACTTAGTTGTCTGTTACACTAACTATAACTAACCATAAGTAATTGACAATAACATTACATAATTAAAAACACAACAGATGAATAATATGAGAATATACAGAACATGAAGTCACACCCCGAAACCTCAACTTATGGCCCGCCAACAGTTCTGATGCCACCAGAAAGATTATTCCAAAGGCGTAAAGTAGGTACAGTGAAAGTAGTTAAAAAGGAAGTACTGTGAGTGGAGATGGATCGATAGCAACAAAACATGACGCTGAGTATCACAAGAATAGAAGATAAGGAAGAAAAATGTTCTAATTGATACAATCTAATATGCAATATCGAATGTAGCGTCTTCAACGGGCTACATTACGAAGCTCATAGAAGATTAAGCGATTAGAAGTGTACTGTGAAATGAAGAATAGTGTTTAGAAAAGGAAGCAAATTAAGTCATAGAGATAGATGGCCAATCAAAAGAGAACAGATTGGAGTTGTAAATAGTTATTAATATTTGAGGGTTAAATTGAAGTCAGCGTTGTCGTGGACGCTGGTAATTCTGTTTTCTTCTTCAACTGTCTTCTGATTAGCAATAATCATGTGCCACTTAGTGTAAAGCACTCGTGCTTTGCTTTGATGTAGTTATAAGATATATTATTTGTACGGCGCCTACTTGTGGGGGTACATTGAAAGCACCAAAGTCGAGACTGTAAAAAAAAACTTTAAAAGCATTATTTGAATTCCCCATTAACACTCTTAATTGTGTCATTTACTTAATGGCAGGATTTGAAAAAAAAACACTTGTTTGCTTTAAAAATGAATAAAAATTATTTAGTTAAACTGTGGAATTTAGATTACACTCGCCCGCCTAAAATTCTTGCAAAGCATATTGTAAATAAAAACTCCGGATAGGATGGTATAGGGAACGGAAAGTAATTAGTTGAACTGTAGAATTTAGACGATACTCGCCTGCCTAAAATTCTTGCAACGCATATTGTAAATAAAATCTCCGTTGGTGTAGGGAATGGAAACTAATTAGTTGAACTATGTAATATAGATGATACTCGGCTGCCCAAAATTCTTTCAAAGCATATTGTAAATTTAACTGTAGAATTTAGAATAAAATCGACTTCCTAAAATTCTTGTGAAGCATATTGTAAATAAAACTCCGGGTGACGTAGTAGTGAGTGGAAAGTAATCAGCTGAACTGTTCTGATCAATTAGAGTAATGGAAAACTTGCCAATTTAAATTACACGCCATGGATAGAAGGGACTAATTGTAAGTGCTCGTTATGTCATATATAGGAATTTGAAGACGCTTTTCATTTCGTTGCAAGGTGTCCAATCTTATCGGCATTGAGAAAACATTGGTTTGGAAAGTTGATATTATCAAGAGATTAAATCTCATACTATCTTAATGGGAAGGGCGCGGCTGTTGTTTTAACTACATGCGAGAGGCGTAGAGACACCGCTGGGACCTTGTGAGGAACTTAACTTGTAAATTGTATTAAATTATTAGTTTACATAGATACTTCATTTTCGTGACTACGAAACGCCTTTTCCAGTTCAAACCATTAATACTAATATTTTTTTAATGTGTTTTTTAAATTTTTTATGGCTACAATTAACAAATCAGATTCAATAAATTGATTTACACTTCACTGAGGTGTTTAAATTGTGGTAAATGACTATAGATTCTAGATTTTATACATTTTTACATTAAGTTTGTATGATAAGAGTATGTGTAGTATTGTAAACATTACGTAGTGTTATAATTCATCATGTCTATCCAGAGATTATAAGAGGTAGGGGAAAATTATATGGAAAGTACTCAATACGGCTTTTTTACTTCTTGTTTGTTGTTATAATATGATATATAAACTGATGAGTATACAGTAACCAATGTATAATTGAATTGAACTGTTGTCAAGATTGAAAAGTAATTCCAGTAATATAAATTAAAAACTAAATTCTAACTTCTTTTCTCAAATTGAAGTATGTAACATGTGAGGGATTTTATTTTACGCCAAGAGTTTCAACAAAAACAATGTCTTGCAAAGAATGCCGTTTATTTAATGTATTCCCCCTTCGTGTAAAAATTATGTATTCAAAGGTTTGTGAACGGGTCCTTACCGTGTACAGGATAACGAAGAACACCTGACCAGTCAGGTGCGAGTCACTCCCTGCCTGGTGTTGCTTCCCTATCCTAGGCACCTGAAGTATGTCGGCGATCCTCTGCAGTCCTTTCCTCGTCGCTTCAGGCCCCCATACCCATGCGCTCAGGTACTAAGAGACGTACAATTTTATTCCATCAGCAATTATTAAATAGATTATCACTCATTAGATGTCATGTATTATACTACTACAGAATGTATTATATTATATGACGTACATTCGGAATTCGTATAACGCAGAGAATTAGTGGATCATATCTAAATTCGTATATAGTGTAAGGTAAGATAAGACGTCAAAGCATGGTGGATAGTTAGTAATCCGTTGATAGGATGACTTAATCCAAACACATAAAGATAGTTCCACTATGATATAAAGGTTTTATGTAGCACTTATTTGTATGCTTTTAATTGCTCATTACTTATTATTTTTTCGTTTTTTTATTGTTATCGATTAATGAATATATCTTGTTACGTTTCTCAATATTGCGACGTTACGACGCGTTTTATCAACACCGTGACATTCTCAGGTACATCCGCACATTAGCATTTCGTCATAAATTACCATAAAATAACATATCGCACACGACACAATAACATTTAACCCTCGAACTGGCAGTCATTTGTTCCACAGATAACAGGTCATTTATAAGCGTTTTGTACCCGTGCCTTAAACATTTTGTAAATAAAATAAATTTTAACCATAAACCTATATGTGTTAAATCATTGTTGTTTTCGGGAAAATGTGGAGATTATTATGGTGTTAAAATATATGCATAAACCATCCAAAAAAGAACCACAATTTAAGTGGTGGGACTGCCCCTGGTAAAGTGTAGTAATATTATAAATATTAGAATCTGAGTCAGCCAATTTATTCTTCATTTTATTTAGTTTCAGAAAATATATAATGGTATCTACGTTCAGTTGATAAATAATTATATATATTGTAAAAACCACAAATAATACACGAAGGGCTTTTGTTACTATGGTTAAGATTATTTTTTAATAAATTAATCTAATTAATTTATTGGCAATAAATAAATTTAAAGCCAATTTCTAATTTTTTTTTGGAAAGTGGTGGTGAGTACCTAAATTAGTTAATATGGATAGGATTATTTTCAAAGAATTACAAAAATATAATGTTTACAGTAAATATAGTATACATTTTATAAATATACCAAAATATATGTTTGTTTGTTATGGTATAGCCTAAAACAAAGCTAAAAAAGTTATAAACCAATATTATAAACCATACCTATGATATCACTAATTTTCAAAATGGCTAGATGAAGACGATCTTTCTGGCAAGATTTATGTCGGCACTGTGACATCACTGTTGCCAAAACAGCAAAACAAATTTCGCCCATTGACATCAGCACATCTTTCTTTTTGAAATAGTACCTGAATAGTGGTGGTAGTGCTAATTTATGTACTGTATGAGCTGTCAAAACGCGTGCGTGTCAGATCGACATTATAGCCTAATGTCGACTGCCTCTTGTCAAACGATTTAGATAGACATTATAATTTGATTGCCAGTTCGAGGATTAAATAAGTAATACACATTCTACAAAATATGAATGAATACGACGCGGTGAAATGAAATGAAATGAAAAATTCTTTATTTTTACAGGCAAAGTTAGAGCCGCATGGCCCTTTCTTACACTTAACCTGCTGCAATTAAATAAATATTATCTAAAAATAAAACAAAAAATAATAAAGATAATAAAATAAAGAAATAATTACATTTACACAAAGTGGTGAAATTAATGTAATATTTTAACGTGTTATAATTAAAATTTAACACATTAATAAATTAACCATCTCTACTATTCTTAAAACATATAATATAAAATTATATTTTTAATATACAAATAAATTAAAGTACTTATTACTAATGAATCCTAACTTTTATCACACACAATCTCACATTCATCCCTCTGCCAGTGTCACGCCCACAGCATCTCAGACCTGAACTGCCTCGGCTAACCGCTCAAAATACATATCTTTCAGTTTCGCCACTAACCGGGAACGGCTATCGATGTAAGTAATTGTTGCGGTGGCCACCTTTCCAGTTGGACTTTGCTCACCTCTCACCATTCAAGAGCATTTCTGTGTCAGACAATGAATTGGTTTGATTGTTTATTTTATATAATTGTTATCGATTAAGTTGGTGTCTTTGGAAGTTGCATGTGAATGGTTTTTAAAATAAGCTGTGTTAGGATTTATTGAATTATGTTATAAAATGTAGTGTAAGTGAAGTTTTAGTTAGTATAAATGCTTACCTTTGTCTTATTTATATATGGAGATGGCGTTTGCCAACTAGTTTATGAATTTAAACAACAGTTTCTAGATTTTCGATTAGCTTATTACTACTACATTTAATGTCTGTATCTTACCGTTGTTTAAATTCATATTAATGTTCCCCCATGGTAGTAAGCTATTATTTTATTTGTACAAGCAAGGAACCCGAAACAGATTTTGTCTGGATTAGTTACCACGTAATTGTTGTTTGTTATGTTATCTTTAGAAGTTACATGTACTGGTGTGCAAGCCTTACAAGGAGAGTTGGACGGACGCCGGTGTGCGGTATTCCATTTAATAAGCAGGCGGACATTATTAAAAATATAGGTATATAAAAATTCAAATATGTAAACAACACTAGTCGTTTTAGTAATTCATTTTCCTACAAATGGTGTCCATCGTTGCTAGGATAAATAGATACATAAGGCGTTTTTTTAGATTTTAAGCTCACTTACAATTACAATTACAACAAAGTAGAAATGCATTAAACTACGTTGCCTTTCCTGGTTAGCTATTAATATAAATACAATAATCAACGCGATTAAAAACAAAATGTGAAAACAGGTATACACGAAAAAAACATTCACTCATCACGCACACCCTCTAAGCCCAAATACCATTAGTCTCCATTGCCGCAGTTAGTGTCTGGCCACCCATGTAATAGGAATTGATAACTTGGGCGATCTTGTACAGAGAAAGAACACTCTGACTTCACATGCTAAATTGAATGATTTTTAATATTAACAGAAGGAGGTAGCACATTTGAATGATTTTGATATTCTTTCGTCTCTCCAGATCTTTGTGACGATTATCCTTATACTTAAAGAGTTGCGGTATATTATTCTTAGCCACATTAACTGTCTATATCAGAGATAAAACCAACCTTTACATCCAAGATGATGGGGAAGTAGTGGGACACCACCTCGTTGAATACGCGCTTGTCGTACTGGAGTCCAGGGCCCACCATCTTCAGGAGGTACAGCACATCGTATCCCCTGCGAATGTGTAAGTACATATTGAATAAATTATGTAACATATTCATTAATCATAGCAATATTTATAACCCCATAAATGATTAATAACTTAATAACTCGTCACCAACTTTCAATGGAGAAAAAACACATACTAATAATAATTGTGTATAAAGTCATAGACATTTAAGGCGTATTATTTTCCAGGAGTCACACCTTAGTGTTAAACATTAACAACACGAGTAATTTTGTATGACAACCATTTTACATGAGTTACAAATGTCTTATTGGTAATCACATATCGCCAATGGAGATTTTAAACGAATAAGATTTACAAGAAAGTAATGTTGAGTTTGTTATTCTCATTCATACTGCGTAATTTTCTTAAAATTCGGGTTACTGGGCAATCTGCAAAAGGTTACATTTTCGCTTATGTTATGGCCGTTCTTTAGCGGATAAAAAAAGAATAACAATAATGCTCTAAGGCGCTGTCAAACTTACAATTTTTAATATTATTAGCATTTAAAATATTCCGGGGGGACTTGCCCACACGTTTCTTGTTGACACTTCAACTGTTACTGACAAACACAAAATCATCACGTCCTAAAACAAAGTGCGCTTTCCATTTTGTCGGTTTCAATAAGATCTGTACATTTATTTATAAATGGCACTTGGTTAAAGTTGTTTCACTTGTTATTTTATCCAAAACAACACATTTTCTTCGGGAAAAGATTTTTGAAAGTATTTTAAAATATTCAACACTGTTTTGCGGTCACCACTTTTTGTATAGATTTCCCTGCAGCTCTTAACGCCATAACACAACCTACAGTTAAGTAAGACACTTGTCAAATCGGCACTGCGAAGAAAAGGTATAAACATAGTTTATACTATGTAATTAGATAAATACATTAAACTTAAAAAAATATTACACTGAGCACTGTACGCTCACAAAAATCCGTCACTCCCAGAAAACTAATGATTATATTGCTTTTGACTCTGTTTACAAACCCGTCTTATCCTTAGCAATCTGCTGTTGTGTTTAGACTGAGGGATTGTAATAACAGATAGATAAGCCGTGCAGCCTCATAGAAGATAACAGATTCTTTCCTATCCCGCATCTACCCGGTTCAGAATGACATTTAAAAATACTCGAGAGAATCAGCGATAAACTGTATAATATAGATGAAAATACATCAGATTTTTAACTATATTTTATTGCACGGGAAAAGCTAGATTCTTTTTACGGTCACTGTAATACAAAATGTCTTTAAAATACTATCGTAACAAAATCATACTTTTTAAAGTTTCAGTATTTAAATACCATTTCGGTGTGAATTAATGTACATATATTGTTTCATAATAAATTACGAGTTCATTTCACACCTATATTTTTATAAACTTTTATTGTGATACAAACATCACAGATAACTAAAACTCATGTAAACAAGAGCTAAGGTACAGTGAAATCTATTTAAGCGCCTTCGAGCGCGTCGCGAGGACAGTTGACGCAACCCGCACAACAGTAGGCATGGTGTCCCCACTAAAGACCCACAGAGTAATAAGGTATATACAGAGTGCTCGCGCCCATGCTTTCATGTGTTAACAACTTTTGGACTGTTTTGTGAACTGTCCGCTTTAGTGCGCGACGTGAGCTTGTGCCCCAGCGGGCGTTGCCGTCGTGCCCCGACGGGCGGCGCGGCGCGGCGGGTGTGGAGTGGATGGGAGGGGGGAGTGATGAAGCGGGCCAGTATCCCTGTGTCCCAATCTGTCGCGCTCAGCTCACTGTGCCTTCGGATAAGCAACTTAAATAATATCAGTAACAGCCTTTCAAATTAAAGTTCCTTGGCATAAATGTAATGAGAGAAGCCGCATAGAGTTATATTGCACAACATTCGATAAACTGACGGACCCCTGTATAAAAATCTAAGATTCATACAGAAATAATGAATGGTCTCAAACAATAGTACTGTATTTTCTGTGAATTAAACCATTAATTAGAAATTATAGCATCGTAGGTACAAAGTTAAGACTGCATTGCTTTTCTTAAGTAGTCCTGAATTAGTTACAGCTTTTGGAGCACTGACCTAAACATTAAATATGACATTGATATATACTGAGATAGAAAAATCAGTAGGTAACGAGAAAATGTATTATTTATTAATTCAATGCGAGAAGAATCTGACACTGTATATATAACAAACGAGGTATACACAATATTCACTACAAGTGTTATCGTTATTAATTACTTGTTATTATTTCAACTTCATAATGTAAATCAATATAAGAGTGCGTGTTAGTATTAGTAAGTAAGAGGTATGTTTTAGTAATATGTTACTATTTTTTATTAAATGGTATTATGACTTCCGTGTAGTATAACAAAGCATTTATTAAAACAGAAAGTTGTAACTGGAGAAGATACGCAAGTGTTAAAAAATTCTGTTATTTGACGTTTGAATTTCACAGTTACATTATTTTCCAAGAAATCTTCTAGAAAAATTTTGGTCAAGTTTATTTTTTCATTATTTGACTGTCAAGTTGTTGATTTGTACTATATGTTCTTTTACTAGCCAAATGAAGTTAGCATCCGGAATATTAATTTTTCGGTTGATCGAATCATAACCTGATGTAGGAAAGTCAAAAATTTAAAATGTTACCTCAACTCAAAACAGTTTTGCTCGATTACAAAAAAAGTATGGTCGGGTGTATGGTAATTAATTACGGGTATGCAACTATCTTACTACAGCACACAATTTACGTTCCATTGTTTGGTATAAACGTGGTTATCGGTATTTGGTTGTTCAAATCAGTTACTATCCAGATATTGGATAAAGATCGCACAAAACTTTTTTGTTTTTTCAAAGACGTTAAAATTGATGTACGTTAAAAAATAGATATGGCAATTTGCATTTTTTTATTTGGGTATAAACTATGGTTGTTTGTAAACACTTAGCCTACATGTTTCATGCAAATTTTAAACTTAATTTTATTTTCAAATTAATTATAAAAGTAAAAATTATTTATCTTTGCAACTGCAGTATGTGTGTTTTATACGTAAATTCCCAGTATTGTAAATTTTTGAACTGCCATTTTTGACTTATCAATGCCTTTACGATGAGAACCTGGAACCAAGCGCGCATGGCGCATGAAAGGTAGAGAGAATTTTTGTAATGTTCTTGAAAATGTAACTACACAAATAAACTGTCAATAAACTAAAACACAAAATTATAACACGACATGTAAACTATTGAAAAACTTGAAACTCGAACCCCCCTTTAGTTTTTGTAACACCCTGTGTTTAAAAGACCTGAAAATATTTTTATAAGATTTCTAGTAGTGGTGTCGTTTAGTTTACTATGTAAGTCAAACAGTTCTCTCACATTAAATTTCAAATACAACAGGTGAAAACCCCTGTATCAAATAATAAACATATAATATAACACAAATGACATATGTTCAATAGGTGATGAGGTGGCCTCTGTTACTGTTGGAGGAGACGAAATTGACAGCAAATCCTCTAGTATTTCATCCAATATACCTTATTACTCTGTGCTTTTAACAAGATAATGTCCCATTAGACCTGTACTGCACGGCGAACGTGGAACCGATTATACAAGACCTGGAAACATTCTGTCTGCCTGTCCCCAAGATATCTTGAAAATAAATTGACCTATAGACTTGAAATTTTACAAGAAGTTTTACTTTTATATTGGCAATACTGGTTTGGATGATGATGCATGTCACGCCATAGGTTTTGTCAGAGCGCTAGTGTATATTTTTACATTGGTCTTGCGTCATTGAAGCCTATCATTCAATATATATATATATATATATATATATATATATATATATATATATATATATATATATATATAAAAGCCGTGACCCTTGAAGAATTATACACTATTAAACACACATTCACGCCTGGCCGCACCTCTCATCACCATCATGGTGCGAGAAATCAATGTGTACCAATTTTTATGTGTGACAGTAATTAACTTCTGGTTTTAATATAGACCTGCGCATTTAAAGGTCAGCTTTCAATTTAAGTTTATTGTGGGTCTGAATTCTAGATACTAACAAATACTGTATTATATGCATACACCTATTTGTGGAATATCGCACAAACTTTTAAAATTTCCTAATTTAAAGGAAATATAACTTAAAGAACTGTGACTGAAAAATATTGAAAACTTCATCCAACCGAAAGCAGAATATCCTTAAATTCTTCGCGTAGTCCAATAATTAAACACTTAATTACGCTGAAATTTAAAACCATGCCTTCTACTACTTACTATGAAACCATACTCTACCTCATTCTCAAAACAAATATTGCACATACATTTATACTCATTCCTAGCGTTCAGTTCGCACTCTAAGTTAAGAATAAGTTATTTATTTCCATTTGATCCATATCAAAATTAAGTTTCTTATAGTCAGAATTTAGCAATTTCATAAAAATTGTTAATGTTTTGTTAGAAAACAAACATTCTTTTGATCATAGCCTTCTCTATAAACCAAATAAACTCCCTCCTAGCCTATTTCGATTAATATAAAATATATCCTTCAACAAAATTAGAAATCGTTACGATACCAGTATTGAATACCGTGATTAATTTTATCTCCTTATGAAATACGAGAGAGGGAATTTAGAAGAAATGCTTGTACTTTTTCTTTAAATCCCAAACTCATAAAAAATGTGTATTACTTTCCCCCCTTATTTCGTTACATTTTCGTGGTAACTCCAAAGTACATATCAATTAACGGCACATAGCACTACGTTTCGAGGATTAACATCTACCTTCTTCTTCAGGTGCCAAACATCCTAATACACAAAAAATTAAAAGTACGGCAATGGAATTTTGCAGTTTTTTAAATGAAAATCTTACTATCTTTTCAAATCATCCATCTACAGTAACACACTTTAAAAAAAAACCAACAACTACATAAAACATTGTGCAGAACGACTAAAAAGGAAAATGTAGCAGACTACGCTAGAGTGCGTACTGATAAGGCCAGTTGCCTCAGGACGCTGATATGTAACATCAACATCCGCTCTTTTTATCACTAGTCTGAAGTGTCGTCTTCGTTGTTATGCAGCCAAGGACGGTTCACCTTCTAGTTGCATTATCGTTTTCTTCGTACTTCTGTTCTCCTTCTCTTTCTCTCTCACTTAAGAATAAGAGCTGTTTTGTTTATTTGATGTTGGTCGTTTGCCGCCGAAAGAACAATCGGGACTACGGTCCACCTTTATGGAAAACCTAAGCTCGCTTTATTATTTTACGTTTATGGAAAACCTAAGCTCGCTTTATTATTTTACCTTTATGGAAAACTTAAGCTCGCTTTATTATTTTTACAATCATTGCCACGTATAATAGTAATTAAATAACTGTCAACATAATAATTCATTATATATTATATTTAGTTCATAAGTTAAATTCACCATTAACTATATAAGTAATCATTTTTTTAAATATTGTTGTTACTTACTGGTTTATTTGATTTAGATTGATCCAGCAAGAAATAAGTTAACCCAATAGAAATATTATTAGTGTATACTCATAATCTATATTTATACTTCTTGATTCCTCTAACTTATTGAATTTCAACAATTTAAATATACGAGGTATAGTCATAGCTTTTTCAGTATTCTTAGAAATTCTGCAATTTCATAGCTTACATTTCAAAGTAAAAGAAGCCAGTAGACAATTTATTATATATTTATTTTATTAATAATATAACTAAGACCCGTGGAATGTATTTGCTATTGTAAGAGAATTAAATGTTACAGGGGTTACATTGACTATCCTAATATTGTTTAAACAACTGTTAAATTATCTGTGCTTTGCATTCCCTTTTTACCCTCAACAACAAATTAACACGCGAGCACACGCACCCGCGGCAAATTGCAGCATTTTTCCAATATTGAGTGCTGCTGTTTCATTTTTTGCGGGAGAAGGTTGGGCGGCTTTGTAATCCTCGGCAAACTATCCCCCTACGTGACCTTGGGCTGGGTTACTGTCTTGCCGGCCGCCGGGATGTGCAGTCCTTATCTTATCTCAAGCGCTACCCCAATTGTGAGCAGTTTGCCTACGTGCGTGCTGTCGCGTTTTTTACCGTTAGCGATCTGCTCACGCGCGTGCATCCGTGTAATCTGGTGTATTTAATATATGATTATCCATACATTGGGTTTTAAAAATTAGTTTTAGTGCGCAAGTTTTGGATATTGAACTTAAAACATCTTTATAAGGTAAAATATAATACATATATATACATATGAAGAGGAACAGAGACGCATACGAGACTTGTTAGAGTCAGTTCCAGAACCACGAACGAGCGAATTAGACGCTCCATCATTACATTTTACAATAAGACCAACTGTGGTGTTGATGTAAATGATGCCATACAAAAACAATATTACGTGTCAAGAATCTCTAACCATTGGCCATTAACACTGGTTTTTCCTTCTCAATGTCCGAGAAGGAAAAATCGAAAAATAACAGTTTTTTGCAATAACTGTCAGACACCGATCTGCAAAGACACACTGTGGCTGCATGCACAAGATGTTCAGGTGAACCAGAAGACGCCAATAATGAAAGTATGGATTTTGAGTAGAAATCCAGTTCATCGATTTTTCAAGTTTCATATTAAAATTATTCTTCTTTTTTACACAAAAGTAAATGCACAAGTGATTTTCTATGTATTTAACAACAGAGTAGGGCTACACAGGTAATTTAAATATAATTTTGTTTTCATTTTTATCAAAAGGTAAATAATTTATGTAATTTTTGCAATATTCTTGTATATCAGTGTAGTTCTAGTTATGAAAATAGTATAAAGTAAGTTAAATTTTGTTTAAATTATACATATAATTTACAGTACTCTATTTCTTACAATAACTAGTACATCATTAGGATAAATATAAACTTATCATATCATAATGATATATTTGTATCTTTTTAGACACTAAAACATATAAATTGCACTGATTTTTATACAATTGTGGCATTACTATTACTTTTAAACCTGATTCAAACAAACGCGGCAATATGCTAACGGCGCGTGCCACGGCGTAGTTAAACGAAACTATGATTTTACAGGATATTTGTAAAATATTTATTTAAATAGATTGGAAAACTATTATCAAAGAATATTAATACCTAGAATAAGGTAAGATAACGGACTACACCCAACAATTAGTATTACAACATAGGGATTAATGTCAAGATCGTGAGAAACAATATAGTAAGATGTGAGCAAATTGCCGTAGTGCGTGTCCTCGCGAAAAAAAATGGGTGCGTTTGCTCGCGTGTTAAACATAATGATAAAATTCATGAGAGCTGCTCAATATAATTAATAATTATTTAATTGTTAAGGTCGTACATACAGGCCTAAATATATTAAAGCACCATTGCATTACTTTCTCGCTTGTATAACTTAATACTGCGCGTTCTTCTTAGATAATAGACTAGTTTTAATTTTTTATTTCGGGTTTTGATTTTGTTGCTTTTTAAAAATAACTGTTAATAAAATGTTCTTTTGACCTATTAATTCACTTAAAATAAATATCCACCAATGGTTTAGATCTTGAGCCCTTGAGGGCGTAGGAGACGCTTCAACGAACGGAATATCAAGGGTTATGTCGACTTTCTCGGGTTGACGAACAACAAAAGCGATGTTTCACCAACAAAAAATGTGCTGTCCGCCTGGCTACCCGGACATTTCCGTTTGTTTGTTTCCTACGGTTCACACAATAAGTTGCAGAGCCCGCGCCATCTGCTCGCAAGGACCTTTCTCTAATAGCCGCCCCCTCCCCCCGCAGCCCGGCACCACCATAAACACGTAAGCTGTGGAGAATGTATTCAGTTACGGTTTTGTCGATACTAGCCCATTAAAGACATGTGGCTCCTATCGTCAGTGCAGGGCCGTCCCCATTATTTAATGCGCCCGGGGCAAATCATGCCTTGGGGGCCCCCACATAAAAATTACATTTCGTCAGTACAGCCATACCAAGTGATAAGGAATTTTTGAAAATTGTTATATGTAAATAAATACTCCAGTTTTCTGTGTGTAACAAAATACCAAATATATTATATGTGTACATTTAAACATGTTTTAGAATAGATAATAGAATATTGAATAGACCTATATACATAGATATAAAGAAATTATTACTTTGGCTCTTTGGCATACAATACTTTTGTGGAACTTTAGGGCTATTAATAGTAGTAACAGATATAAACGCAATGCATAACTATTTCAATCTTAATGTCATAACTATTATTTACCTTTGACAGAGATAGTTTTATTTTTTTAAAGAAATCTTCGTGGCCTTTGCACTAGCAAACTTCTTGATAACGTATTCTAACTTCAGCCTTTTACATTCTTCATGTTCAATAGACAGCATGGCAAGGGATGACAGTCTCTCCTGAGACATTGAAGAACGCAAGTAGGTTTTTATTAATTTAAGCTTACTAAAGCTTCTTTCACAACTGGCAACAGATATGGGAATAGTTAGCAGGATTCGAAGTGCAATCCATAAGTTTGTGTATAGGTCCTTTCTGTCTGTCTTCTTAATCACTTTTAAAACTTGTAATGGGGTTGCCTTAGCTAGACTTACTTCATTCACAATAGTTTTGACATGAAGGAGTTCCTGATAAAGTTCTTTTCCGCTTATGTCAGAGGTTTGCCCAAACGATAGGGGTTTCTGTAAATTTTCACAACATTCCTTCAAATCTTCTGCGTGAGGGAGTTGTTTAAGGTCGTATAAGAACCCCCATTTCAAGTTGTGGTTTGAAAACTGAATCAACCTTTCTTTTAGGGAAGACTGCATAATGTCCAATAGTGGGTAGAAAACGTTTCTTTTAAATTCTTCTTCTGGGGTTGCTTTGTAGTCACTTTTACTTTCATAACCAAAAAGCTTATTTTTTGTTCTTTGGCGTTTTTCTTTAAACAATGGTTCCACGTCAATTTCACTACAAATCTCTTTGGCTTTTGAAACTGAGTCATTTAAACCGTCTTTACGAAAATCATCTATGAACTGTAAAGTTTTTTGCAGCAGATTTGATGTTAAAGCAATATCAGTGCTTTTACCTTGTAAGGTTTTACTTATCAAGTTTACCTCAAACAAAACATCGTGCCAAACAATAAGGCAAACCAGAAATGAAAAGTCTTCCATGTGAATTTGGAGGGACTTAGCTTCAGATGAGATTGTAGCGTCATTGACAGTTTCACTCAGTTCTACAAGAGCGTCAAGGACGTCTTTGTACTGGTATCGAACGGCAGATACAGAACTTATTCGAGCCTCCCATCTTGTTTCACAAACCTTTTTCAAAGTTAAACCTTTAACATGGTCACTGACAACGCACCAACGTTTTGGAGATGATGCGAAAATGGTGTAAATCCTTTGAAGGATTCCAAAAAGTAGAGTAGACTTGACGGATGATCTGGCTCCATCTGCAACAACCAAGTTGAGGCTGTGGCATCCGCAGGGTGTAAATATAGCTAAAGGGATATTCTGAGGATATTCGTGATTGGACCCCTTTTTTAGCTCCTGCCATGTTTGCCCGCGGCAGTTACTCATGTCCAAACCACATAACTCTACCTCTTCTGTTAACAATTGAGTCAATGCTTCCCCTGTTGACTCCTCAGTAATCGTGTAGCCTATAAAACTTTCTTCAATAACAATTTCACCATCGATCTCCTCTTCTTCGTGAACATAGCGAATGGTGAGAGATGTCTGTTCCTTATGACTTACGTCTGGCGTACAATCCAACATAACTGAGAAGTACCGTGACAACTTTATTTTCTCGATTATATTGTTTTTCACATCCTTTGCCAGACAGTTCATCAACTCATTTTAAATATTGACACTTAACATTTGAACTCGATATTCACTCTCTTCAATGCATCTTAAATGTTCCATCATAACCCAAACTCTCCTAGTAACTGGATAAGGCCAAGGAAGTTTCCGTTATTTTTTCTAAAAAGTTTTGTTGAGTTTCCACGAAAAGCCAAGTTGTGTTCTGCTAAGTAAATAATAATAGCAATAATTCTTCTTAGTATGTTTTGCCATCTCTCGGCTTCTTTTTGTATTTGGCCCATGAGCTCAGTATCAATTGCTGCATTTTGGTTGATTCTACGTTCAGCTTCAATCCATTGCTGGGTAAACTTAAAATGCTCAGATGACGTTTCGTGAGATGAAGCTCGCTCATGAAATTTTTTCCAATTATTGAATCCTTGCTTTTTGCCAAAACTTGAGTGTGGATTATTGTCAAATAAACGACATGGAAAGCAGAACACTGCATCAGAAGAGCAAGAATAAACTAACCACCGCCTTTTCACTTTCTCGCCATTTTCTGCGTGGCGATATTGAAAATCATTTGAAAAATGACGCTTTTCACTGTTTAGTGGATAGTAATCATTACTTTTTTTAAATGACGGAGCACCCCTTGTTATGTTTTTATCTCTCTTTCTGACAGTTAAATTTTCAGGCCAAGTTGACGTGTCATTTGAAAAATTTTTATTTTGTTAGTTTAACATTTCAACAGTTCCCTTCTTAAGCTTGTCACTGGTTTCCTCCTTCAGTATTTCAGCAGTCTCCTCTACCTCAGTTAAAATTAGGTCTTGTTCACATTCATGGTCGAAGTCCTGGGTATTTGAGTAAAGATGAAGTAGGTTGTTGGGTAGTGCCCTCAGTTATTGTGAAGAATTTTGTCAACTTGGGTACTTTACTTAAAAGAGCACTGTGAGCTAATTCACTGTCTTTTGTTAATTTTCGTCTCTGAGCACCTGATAGTTTTTTTAGACATTTTAATAAAATAATCTTAAATAAAATGAAACTTCTTAAAAAAATTATGCTTGTTTACTTAAAATGAAATTAAAAAATAATGTTTAAATCTGTTGGTCTACATGTTGCGTAGTTTTTGGGGGGTTTGTATGTGTATAGTAGAATATCGTTGAAATTTTGTTTTACAAATTTAATATTGACTATGAGTAAGGCACCTCCTAGCCGCGGCGCGGCCCTTAGCTGCAGCGCCCGGGGCGACCGCCCCGTTCGCCCCCCCCCTTCGGACGGCCCTGCGTCAGTGTAGTGTCTCGTCTGGCATTTTTTTTAGATTTAGCTTACTCTTACGATTCTTAGATTCGAACTTCCGCTTCCGACTTGAATCACATATTCAAGTATCGTAGCCTTGGGCCTGGTCTTCTTACTGGTACCACAGTGCAAACATTCTTTAATCGTCAATTATGTCATCTAAGTTAGATTCTTTGTTTGATGTTTGTTTTTTACGATGGAATGATTGTGAAGGAAACATGATTTTTTCCGGACATTTGCCATTGTTCAGTGATAAAAAACACGTTTTTAACATAAGTTAGATTCCAGACTGAATCGGTTACTAATTAATTGTGTAGTATATTCTGTGTTTCATTCACAGTTTTGTAATAGAAAGTTATGTCATGATTTGAACAGTTTAATTTGTTAATATTTAAGAATACCAAAGTAACTCTTTTCCTTTATTTCGTATTTCATGGGTGTTTCGGCAACTCATGACCTTTGAAAAGGTTTAATTCGCCTTATTCACCTAAATATAAATTTTACAATGTTTTAGGTAGTAAAAGAGGTTTAATATCCAAAAAGTGATTATATTATTACTCCCATTATTTCCATTCTTTATGATTTGAAATGTGAAACCAATTATGTTTTCAAATTTAAGCGATACTTTTAACAAACAGAAATGTCTCAGAATCAATGTATACCGGCTTGATCACCCAGTCCTCACATATCTCGTAGTATACTAATCCATTTCAACCCAAACAAAGGCCGAGTAAAATAGCGACAATCAAAATAATATACATTGTACCTGAATTGATTTTATTACTATATAAATTGATTTATTTTCTTATTTAATTATGTAGTAATCGCCCATAGTCGGTAAATAACTTTTAACTTGTTGATATTTGCGGATTCTTGTAATAATTTGCTTTATGATTTCGTGTCCTAAGTTCTCTAAATAACTAGTGAGTGAAAGTTTTATCTGCCTTAAAAAATTTTAAATGTAAGTTAAACTCTGGTGGTTTGATAAAATGTTCATACTTTAAATGGCCGTCAAATTTTAAAGAATAACATTAGAGACCTCTAGTTTGCGCCATTCTTGTCACTTGCTAAAGGTTTCTATTTAAAAATGTTGACTAACCCCTAAAATTTTCAAGCGTATCCCCAAAAGTAAATCACTCCATCTCTATTCATAAGAAATTTAATAGGAGGGGGACTAAAATAACATTTTGATCCTAAGCACGCGCGAGACATAACCCTCTTTAAATTCAAGAGATTCCCAAATGTTCAAACCAGTTACTCCCGACCTCGTACAGCTCTCGCAGCTTTGGTAGACAATGTGTCGCACTTGTTGAATGCATAACGTAGTATTGGGAACCCTGGTCGAGAATTGACCGTGATGTCGGGATGAAAAGCAAATCAAGAACCGACCACTCCCGAATAATTACTTCCGTGTCATACTTGGAGTGTCTCAATACTAGGCCATATTTACTCTTTAACACCGTAATGTACCATCAGGGTGTCAACTTTCACATACAGTACTGGGCTTACGGATTCCTTCTTCAGAGTCGCTACCTTTTAACAAACAACTGGGTTTTGTAAGGGGTTACAAGGAATATAGAAGATATATTGGAATGGAACTATTATGGGGAAAGGAAAGCAGCCTTGGTACAAGTGTACATGTCCGTGGGTTTGTTTAAGTCAGCGAAACATCCATCTAAATATCCAGACTCTGAAATTCTAAACATATTAGAGGATATGTTAGTTTGTTATACACCCTCACTTGTTGCATGAGATTCCGAATCTAACAGCAACATACGGTTTCACAAAATATACACACTGAATCCGTGCCGGTGTGATGATTGTGTTTCTCGTACTCTTGACTTGTGATCAGAACTTGCAATCTCTGTAGTAAAAACGCTTGGACCTAGACTCCAAGCAGCTTTTGAGTATGTTTGAACCCTTCCTTTCCCTTCTTTTCTTCTTTCTATTCTTTATTTTTGTATGTCGTAATACCTACTCCACCTGACGAAGAGGATGGATTCCAATCGTGGAAACGTTGTGTTATACCTTTTGTAACATATAACGATGGCAAATGTCCGAAATCCTGTTATCCTGTCAAATCTTCCATCGTCAGCAACAAACTTTAAACAAAGAATGTAAATAATTCTTCCATTCATAAAAACATTTTAAATTTGTACGCTTGTACATACATTTTCTTTACTCTGATTCAAAAACGTATAATTGTTTACTGTTAATTGCCTCAAAGCAATTATTGCTCTTAAAGGTTTATAGATTTTAACATTTCTTGAAAACTAATTCTTCAAACACTGCAATTAGCTGGTATTTATTTTAATCGGTGTCCGAAAAAATGGTTACTTGTTGGTCATTGAAATTTATTGGCTAATAGTAGGCTGTTTGCAGAAGGAATGTTTTACGCGCACAAAATATATTGTCAATTATTTATAAGGTACATAATGTTATGTAAGCAGTGAAAGTTTGATACCATACCCATGGAAAGTAATCCACGTTATGCGGAGAGATCGAAACAGTGGAGATTGAACAAAGAGGTTGGCAAAGCGTCGTATGTCGATACCCTCCTTCTTCTGTTTCCCGAAATCAACCCCGGCTCTCTTGAGGATGTCAACGCTTTCTCTTGTCCAGGCGTTTTTTTCTGCAACAACACCCATGCATCACCAGGCATCACATTTCTATAAGGATTACGCTCTCAGTACAATTCAACTAACTACTTACAATTTTCGTAGTGGTAGTTCATATCTGTGGGATCGACCCCACTCTATGTTGAAGTTTTACCTCTAAAATATTGGAAAAATTTGTTGCCCACATGTACGCTGTGTTTATTTACATTTTCATTTCAGGTTATGCTTACCTTTTCTTATTTGGTCCATACATGTTTGGTATTGTGATAAAATGACCCTTTGACCAGTACGACTCAGCAAGATTGTTGGAAAATTCACTACCAAATAAGTGCTGAGGAATGTTTATTGTACTATTCCCTCTTGCATTGTCTATCAAGAAAATTCTATCAAAGAGGCTCTTTCAAGGGAATCCGAAAGAAGTTGTACTTGCTATGCACATTAGAAGCAATTTTTTGGCCACATGGCACAATTTATTACAAAAGTAACATTATAAGCTGTGTTTATGTACGTTTTTACTTGAGGTTAACTTTTTTATTTCGTAATTAAATTTTTGGCATGATCGTTTCATCAGTTCACGATCGTCGTGAATTTTCGTTTCCTCACAACAAATATTTGGTACACAAATTTTCTACGACAGTTCAAGTTTCCAGATTTTGAAAAAATAACCGTGCCCTCTAACTTGTAGGGAAATTCTTAATTTTACAATATACGATTCCTCGTATGTCAACCCTCTCACCGCATAACAGCACATCAAAGACCGTGCATGTTTATACTACTTGTTTAAAAAATACCTTCTTAACATTTATAACCTCTATGGTATGTTTACTGATCCATACACAAAGCGAAAATACTTGCTTAGCCCAAAAATAAGTTCTGTATTTGCTTAGCTCAAGTTTGTGCCAACAATTCCATGCACTAAATATTTCAAAATCAAAAGATAAATTTTTGTAAACTCATAGCAGATTGTGCATTTAGAATCAACTTTCAGATTATTAGGTTAGAACGCCTTCAATACACAAAATAACAATTATTTTCAAAATAATATAAAATATAACTAAACGAATCACTTTCTTTTTCTTTTACTTTAATGAGGTATCCTTAGGTGCTCACGCACTTCCCACATGATATTCTTGTATTATTGAAATATTTAGAGTGATCGAATTATATAACGTTGACAAACAATTTGTTTATTTCGATTTAAAATTGAGCAGAAATTACTCCAAATTTTAATAAAAACTAGTAAAGGTTAGAATGATTTAAACAGACAATTATTAAATGAAAAGACAGTAATCTAAATAGACATCGCAGACATTAAATTGCGATAATTATCATCAATTAGTATTCCCACATAACCCTCATAACCCACATTTCAAACGAGACATGTGAAGTATATTTTAACTTAATTTGGACCTATGAGCATATCATAGTGCACACGTAAGAAGACAGTTCGCTCAAGAATCATTTACCTCAGAATCTCATAGTGCTTTTCTCGCTAAATGCGATTGGGTCGATAGTGTGTATTTATAGAAATGTACTTCAAATAGAGCGTAATAAGCTTTGTAAACTTACTCAAGGCAGAATTTAAAGTGAAACTGCCACGTGTGACAGCCAGGGGGTGATAGCCCTCTTGAAGTGAAGAGAGACAACCCCAGTTGAATTATTTTAAGCCTCTGTACGTTAAACACCATCCTCGCATACTCATAGCCGTCCACCTCGAGGACTGATGGGCGGAGTGATCTTATTATCTCTCCAGGGAACTCTGTATCCTGGCAACATATATTTATATTCGTAAAATACTTTGTACAATATTTTAGTACAAGGTAATCCAATGGTTCATCCTCTGATAACTTTTGAGCTCATTAAAAAAAATGATTTAATTTTTTGTGTTCCAAACCTCTGAGGAATCTCCCCAGGGGAAAAGCCACCATGGCACCTCTCTCCTTGTAAACTTGGAAGGAAAACAAAAGTAAAAGTGGCATGTTTTCTTCGTTCCTTTTCTATATACTCAATATTAATCATCATACCAAATGAACACATTTATAATGTTAATAATAATTATTTTTTGAACGTTCTGAAAGATAAACTGCAAGTGCAACATTTTCAGGTCTTTGTTTTGAAAATGAGAACACTAGACAAACGTTGATTACATATTTTTACCTACCAACAGATTTTAAAACAATTTTAAATGTTCAAAGGTCAGTTAAAACAGACTGTCTGGGTGTGAAATATTATTAGCTTGTCAAATGTGGCAGCCGAGAGATAATCGTCCATTATTGCGGACAGGCATATCCGTACCGTATAACTGGCAGAATATGAGCGGTACACAATTTGACTATTCCGGCATATTTTCTCAGATATCTTGCATCTCCTGTCTGCAGTAAAAGGAGACTGTTAAACCGATTGTAATAAATCATAATACAGGATAGTACGATAAACATTGGTCATGTTGAACGCTCCTGCTTTGCATACGTGACTGAGTTAGACACCCACTTCCGGTATAAGTGTGGTTTTTTTTCTGTTATACAAAATTGAGGACTTTTAGCCACGAGGGCAAATTTTAACTATGTTTCCCCCTTGTTACTCAATAATTTTGCGAATAGTCGTAGTTATTAAGCCGAGGACTTCTTGTAATGTTAATCTAATTAATATTGATGTATATGGCAATCAGTTATTAAGCCCTTACCACGTTATTTTAGATTATTTAAACCCAGCAGTGGAGTTGCACGTATTTAACCCTTCTGTTAGAACGATTTTTGTTTTATTATTTAATGTCTCAGTTTACATCTAATTAATTTGTGGTTAGTTTAGGGGCAGGTTCGTGGTGACAACAAATGGTGGTTTCGCCCGACTACCCGTGCTTAATTTTGTTAATTTGAACATTTTTAAGCCCAAATGAGAACGATTCTATCAGATTATTTACGGTTTGAATTTTCTTCAGTACATTATAATACTTTAAGATAAAATATTAAAATTTGGTTGTTTAGTTTTGCAGCTGCTTATAATAAAAATTAAAAATAGTAAGAAAATTACATAAAGAAATAGTGTGATAAAACACGCATAGGATTATTTGAAGATGCTGTACAGGATCGGTGGGCATAATTAAGTTCCATTAATTCTGATTTCGTTATACAGAGCAAAGTGTGTTTAACTTATAAATTTATAGACAGTTCAAAAAAAAAGTGTTGATAAAAATTAGAAATCGTCGAAATGCGAGTTTATTAAAAGGATTTTAAATTTGAAGCGATAATGTTTCCACAGATAACATTTTTTTCTCTTGATACACTTAAAACTGATCGTCAGGCACAAAAATAATAATAAAATCACCGTCAGACAAGTACACAAAGGGACGAAAGTCACCAATTTTAGCGTCTGTATAACATTTATAACAACTGCCGCTTTTTTAACATTTATTTACATGCCTGATGGAGGTTTAATTGTGTCATGCTAAGAACCACCATGTTGTGTGCTTATACAATACACATTGGCTTTCAGCTCTATAAGAATTTATGGGGCATTTGGGTGGGATTAACGGACATATACAACTAGACTTACGATTATAATACACGTGTTTACGTTAAATTAACCATACGATAGAAGCATCTTAAGTTACGCACTTCGCCTGAGGTTCTCGTAATAATTCTCAAAACGCCAACAGAGCCTGAACATGGCTGGCGAGTTCAGTACTCTCGAACTAAATTAGTTTAACTTAATTCAAAAGAAAATTTAATTTAAAAGAGATAATGTGAATTATTATTACCATTGCTACAAATGTGTAGCCTCGATGGATTTCCCGCACCATTTTTGCAAATTCTTCTTCTAGATTCCACCTCCATACATTCATTATACCACAGTCTGGCCCTGCGAACCAACATTTTATTTATTTATTCATGAAATATTCGATTCATATTGAATTGTAAATCTAACATAACACACCATTCTATACCCTTTACTAATTATTTATTACTAATTAAAAAAGCTTACTGTTACATGTTAACTACTTATTTAACTATCAAAGTAAACTATATAAATTCCGTAAATTCGTTCCGATTGAAATAACTCTCTTTGAATAAAACCTACCAAAAAAATAATTTTTCTTTTACTTGGTCGTTCAGTGAGAGTAGTGATTTCCTGAGTGATAAGCTGAACACTTGCCCATAACCAAAGCGTTGGTCGAAAATGTGTAAAACACTTTCACACACGTTTAAAAATAAAAATAGATAACACGCTAACAGGCAAAATACATTGACCTCAATGTAACCCTATTGCTTGTAGTGGGCAAACAACTATCGTGAGACTGTAATAAATACAGAATATTAAACTGTTCACAACTGTTCCGTAATATCAGAAATATCACCTAAAACTTCTAAGCAAATTTCACAAACTCCTCATACCATTGGCCCCTTTTGATATTTGAATCGATATTAGCTTTACGCACCTGTCCAAATCAAATACGTTTGGCGTTTGAGAAAGGAATAAATTAATCGTTTATTGGTTGCTACAAACGAGCTGCTTTTGTACCGTCAGTCCTGATAAGTCTACTCAGCATCATATGTACCAACGAAATCAACCATGCAGACAAATACCTATTTCCACCTATCTCAGATTATAAATTCAAAATAAAAAATATTTCCCCGACCAAAAATCAACCCACCACCTTAAGGAAGGAATTTTGACTACTAGAGTAGATTGAATTTTCTATGTATGGCGGAAAGCATGATTTCAAAATTCTTGTGGCATTGTCACGTCTATAAATTATTATCGTGCACAGAGAAAGTACTGTACAGAACATAAAGTCGAGAAGGAAATTGTTAAGGTGTAGACACACAACACAACATAAGTTGTCAACCTCGGAATGAGAAATAATAAGCCGAATATTTGTATATGCCTACATTTTGGTGTTGTAAAATTCCTCTAAAAAGTGTCAAATAATTTCGTGTCTGCGTCGTAAGTTATTCAAGGTCAGAGGTAAAAACCAGTTTTTCACGGTTATTTCTGGATGATCTAGGACTCTATTGCTCCAACGATTTTATTATCTATTGAAACATTTTTATATCATAAAATTTAAGATAATGTTATTTCAAAATGTATTTTCATGCGCTCAGTAGTTTCTGAGATAGAGGGCGGTACGCGCGCTGCATGCCACACGTTGTGTAATGCACGGTCACCCGTGAATATCTGTGAATATTATGTTGAATTTGAATAGTTTGTATTATTTATTCATTAATACTTTATATTTAATCTTATATTGTTACGGTAAGGTGTGACCATAAAGTGGCGGGTATTTTTGTGTGTTGGTAACTAATTGCCGTCAGTCAGTTTTGAAATTCAATGAAACTTAAATCCACACCCTTACTGTTACATCTATACACGATCGTACAAGCGGTCTAATCTACTGATTCTTACCTTGGCGTGAAGGTCCTGCTACTGGAAATCCCTGGCCTTCCATCTTCGACTCTTTTCTGAAAGGGAACAAAATAACAATTTTAGTATCATGACATTAACGTGAGGATAGGTTGAAATTCTAACTAAAGGCTACTGAATAGCTATACAGGTGTGTATAGTGTAAGCTGCATTTATACCTTTAACAGTAAGCGAATAACCATTCTTGAAGAGGTTTTCGGAACACACCGGGATATAAGATGGTACATCTTGCTGAGAGTTGAAGAAAATGCTCCGTAGTATACCATTAACCTTATAAACACTGTACTATTATGACCTAAACAATCTCAGAGGGTGTAAAATCACTATTTAACTCTTTTTAATGTAGCTGTGTTAAAATTATATATGTCACCCTTTAGAGAAACACAAATTTTTACTTTTTCAGAGCTGGTTAGAAAAGAAATATACGGTGGTGATAAAGGGAAGACAATTGTCTGCTTCGTAATTTTACAACTCTGCTTAAAACCCATAGTGAAACTCACTGCAAATTTCTTCCTGAGTTTTGAGCATCCAGAGGACCTTACTTGATGCCAACTAACAGATGGTCGGGCTTGCATATGAGATTCATTCTTTCTTGATGCTTGACCCTCATATGACTTCAAAGGGTCAAACTGCCCCCAGGAAGAGTCTGGATAGGTCTTTTAATGAAAACTGCGTTATTGGCTGAAATGTAGCGAAGCCTCTCGTGGGACTGGAACAATGTAATTTCTGTCTGTCTATCTGTCAATCGTGGTCACACCTCGGGTTGTCACGCCTGACCCTGGCCACATCAATAATCTATACTGTACAAAATGCCAAATAAAAGGAAAATGAAACTAAAGACGATAATGTATTGTTTAATACAAATATATTTCATTAATAAATAGAGGAAATTGACTAAACATATTAGTTCTTAAAACTGAAAAATACCTTGACACAAGTATAATTTATTAATAAAAAAGAATTCACACAGTACAAACTTAATAATAAAAGGCCCTTAACAAGTGTGTGCACATCTTAATTCTTCTTTCAATTTTAAACTCATCTGGAAACGAGGATGTGAGGGAATTAAAAATATTGTTATTTATCCTTCGTGAACAAACCCTGTCACCGAACATTCTCTTTCACGGCATGTGGAGAGTTTTTCCTTTTAAACGTAATTTTTCATATGAAATCTCTTCTCTGTGAAGCGTGGAGTGTTCTCTCTTGCCCCTTGCACCGTTTCAGTAGTTAGAAAACAAGTTCAAAATACGAAGCTAATACTGTAGTTGTGCTAACAAAACTGCGACAATGATCATAATTTGACGTCGTACAAACATTTAGGCTCCAGGTAGCTCTTAGGGAAAGCCCATTAGGCCCACTGGAAAGGTCTTACACAAACGCATCCCGGCGGACCGTACTCATTGTTGTGCTCACGTTCCTCCTGTACAATATTCCCACGGTTTCTCATATCTATATTGCCCACCATAAAAGTCCTTTGTGATGGAAACAGAGACCGTCCGGCAATGTTGGGGAAAATAATAATCCTTGTTTGGAGGGACTTGACCGTTGAGAGCGACACACACACAAGGACATTGCTCGGCACACATTCATGTTGTTAACTGCTCATTTTATTTTTCTTATAAATTTACTTAAGATTATTATTTTAATATTTAACTCCTGTGTTGTACCTTATGTGTTTTTAACTAACTAAATAATTCTTCGTTTGAAGTTTGTTATTGACGATGGAAGGATTGTGAAGGAAAAAAATATTCCCCGGACATTTGCCATCGTTCAGTGATAAATAAAATCAGTAACACTACGTTTCAGGAATCACACCATGTTGTATGTCAACTTCACTAACTCTAAAACATGTACTTAATAAAAAAAATTAAACACAACAGCGTTGTGTTTAGTTTTTTATTAAGTTGACACACAACATGGTGGTTGTGATTCCTGACTTAAGCGTGTCACAACGCTCTGGTATGATTTGTATATTTTAACGTAGTTTGTAATTATGTGTTAGGTTAGTTATTTACCTGAAGAAGAGATCAGATTGCACATCTTGAATCTTGTTGCCTCACCCTAATTGGCTATAACTGTTAATGTTAGTTATTGCTTTGTTTGTTTAAAATAGTACATTTATTAAAGTAGAAAGCGGAAAAGTGCAGCCTGGCAGTTAATGTAACTGTAGGAAGAAAATGATCAATCTTGGGGGACAAGAATGGCGGGAAGAGTATTTAATCAACCGTTGGAAGCATACTGAGAGTTGGCCATATCTTCCGTAGTCGTGGCAAGAGAGATGGTAATCATCTGTGTTATTTTGACCAAGACTGTTCATACTTTGAATGTTCTTACACCGAATGCTCCAGTTCCTAAAATTAAAACTCGTCCCTACAACGAAAACAACTTCGATGTTGGAACGATTTTGTCATTTCTGACACTGGAGGATTGACACTCTCTCTTCGGGACGCCATTGGACGCTCTTACCATCACCAGAAAACCCGAGACTCCCACTCCACCAATCGTTGACTTAAAAGGATTACCCGTTTGAAAAGCTCTTTAACAAAAGATTTTCCGCCTCGGCTGACAACCTGAACCTGGTTCCACAGCCCCTACCATGAATAGCCCGTTACTAATCCGAGCACCACCTCCCCGAACCGCAGGCTCCACCCCATTTCACCACACTTTCCCAAACCTACCTACCCATTGCCAAAATGGAGAAGTTACTGTATATATCGTACTTTGTAGTTACGTACTTATCGTATGGCCCAAAAAACATAAAAAATACCATTCCACCTTAAAGGGAAAATCCCCCTAGGGTTAGGTGGCAAGTCTTTCCATACAGTACAGCCGTTTAGCCAGCAAGGGTGAGTGGGCTGGGGAGATGGGGCTCTTTTATAAAAACATCTGGGTTGGCGACTGTAACTGCGTTGTTGTCGCACGTGAGTCATGCGTGCAGGGGTGGGACAAAGATAAGGGCCTGATAGTCCAACCAGTCTTGATGTACATCACTGAACAGTCAGGTCTGTGAGTGGCGCGTTGAGATTCGGACTTGAAGTGACTACTCGTTTTTTTAACTAGTGTAGTTTTCGTGGTGCTTGATTTTGTTGAAGTGCAAACATTGTGTAGTACAATTGTGCGTTACTTTCGTTAGACTTCTTCCTTTAAAATGGAAAACGAAATACAATCGAAGTTGATAGGTCGCATAGTTTATAGACAAAGAAGGGAAATAATTTCAAATATTAAAACTTTATGAAACGCAAAGCTGACAACAAATCTGTTATGATTCCAACCGTTAGGGGCCGTGAGAAAACCACCGTAGCTACCGATGTTTCGGAAGTCATCGTTACCAACATCAACGCCGAGGATAAAAATTGAAATTTAGTGTTGAAAGAGAAGTGAGCAGGTTTTGTAAGCTAAAGAAATGCCCAGGGAGGTCAAAATATATTAGATGTTTTGAAAATGTTGACAACTGTATCATCCGGCGAACCATTAATAATATTCAGAAATACAGGCCATAACCGAAGAAAGGACTCCCACTATGGGTCCGGAGGACTGGCCTAGGAAATGTGAATACGTAAAAAAGTTGAAGACGAGTACTTTTCCAGGGAAGTAGTGATCAACAATTTTTCATCATGTAATTGAAAAGTGATTCTGCGTCGGACAGCACCGATGGGGACTCAGGGCGAGTAAAATAGAGGAACTTCAGTGATCGCCTTGATAATGTAAGTGGTTCATAAATTATAAAAGCACGATTTCCTTCAAATTTGTAGTAACATTTGTTTAATCTACTGGTTGCAGAAGAAGTAATTTCAAAATTTAGTATTCTAATATTTTTGAGAGAAAAGTAAACTTGTTATAAAATTAGTAAATTGTAAAGCAAAATAAACAGGACTCTAGATTTATTTTAATTTTCTTTTCAAATCGAAGTTTAAAAATTTTTAATCAGCAATCTCAATACTGAAGAGTGTGAGTAGTTCACATGTTCTATAATGTTTATACAATTTGAGTTTGCGCTGAACCCTTCTCAGTAAAATACCAACTTTGATATGTAACACGGATATTTTCAAAAATTTACGGTATTTTACTATTGTTGTTAGAGTAATAATTTTGAAGAACTAATACATATAAAAATAAACATATGTATCTAACACACACACACACACACACACACACACACACACACACACACACACACACACACACACGCGCGCACACACACACACACACACACACACACACACACACACACACACACACATGGCATCTTGGAATCTTTCTATGATAAACGACTTAATTTATTTATTTTTAAATATTTTCATGATGTCTGATGTTTTCATGAACAGGCTGTATGATCCATAGCCATGGCACAAACGTTCTACATACAATTATAGCACATAAAAGTTTCTAGAATTCTTGCATGCTAACATACAGAACACTGTGGACTACGAATAGATTACTTATTAGAAGTTGGAAGCAATATTCATGAATATCATTTTAGACATTCTTAATCGAATAAAATATTTATTAAATTGATAAGAGTACAAGACTTAATTATATGGACCTGTGTATTAAAACTTTATTTCGATTCAACCATATCATACAATGTTATTTGAAACTCCTGATTAATATTTTTGTTATAATGTTTAACACATTGTAGTTATTCAGAAACTGTCCATCTTAAAGGAAAACGTGTGCCGAATGGCATAAATATTTTTTATGTGTCCGCTGCTAACAGAAGACAATCATTTTGGCATTAGACAAAGCATTTTAAGTTTTAGGTGGAAAGATTAAGACATTCCCTTTACTGAGTGAATCACCCATTATGCAGAGATTTTTGCAATAACGTCTCCTCTCATTGTTTCTGTATTATTTGCAATTATTAACACCTTTTTAGTACTCCCCTCTAAAAAATTACTAAATCATGTGAAGTGGGATTTGTAAACATTTACCAATCAATCCAAAGCGCTAACAATGTCCTCCTCCTCTCGGGGTTGAAATGTGTTCCACAGTCAAAGGAATTATCGTACTTTATTTACCATTTATTCGGTTTCACTTTCTCATTCCGGTTAGAGCGATTGAGCAGACTACGTTCTTCTGGAGGAAGGTTCATAAAAATATCTAAAACACTAGTACTTCTAACATTATTCTCCGGGACGCCATGTGACACTCGTCACCAGAAACTCCTCAATTATCCACCACCTCTTCTTCGCCAATCATGGACATAAAAGAATTACCCGGTTTCAAAAGCTCTTTAAAAAAATATTTTCGGCCTCAGTTGACACCCTGAACCTGACCCCACATTCCCTACCAGCCATGACTGTTCGTTGCAAATCGGAGGACCACCTTAACGAACCGCAAGCTCCACCCCTATTCAATCACCCTACCCAAAACCTACTTTTTAATTTTATTTTCACCTTTTGAGTGCCACAGCGTCGCTAATTTTGACGGTACGAAAAGTGCATAAAGTGCCAGCGTCGCTAATTTTGAAGTTTCATATTTCGGTAATATTTTATATTGAACAAGATTATTTTGGCCAAATAACCAGACAGCTGTATTCAATAGGTTCCAAAACTATCGAAAAGTAGAAGTTTTATGTGTTTTCTCTACTATTTTATCTGTCAAACTTATGTTGTTTGGGTACTTATCAAGAGGCCACAATTTTTGGAAGAGTTTTTCTTATCGGGAACAAAATAAATTACGGTATTTAAAAAAAGAGACTTACTTTAACCTATTTTGGAATTTACAATTTATTAAGACACTCAGTGAAAACAAAAACTAAAAGAACAACGTTTTATTATTCGAAAATGTCTAGTCATTCGTGTATCTATTTGGAGACAATATTTGGCGATAGGAAGTATGAAGCATCGAGTATTTTTCGATTCATTATGGAAGAAGGAAACTATGATGAAGTTTATTTTGGTCCCTGATAAGGAAAACTCGCTTAAAAATAGTGGGCTGCGATATTATCGAAGTAACTATGCGATGATTTTGTCTTCCAGTAACGCAACGTAGCGGGCGAGTACCGTGTTGTGTAATGGTCTTTCTTGTTGTTTAAGTGCCGATAACCAAGCTTTTGAGTAAATACAAACTAAAATAGTAACTTATACAGTATTTTATCGCATTTCTTTACAAAAGTAATCCAGAGATTTGAGTTGTATTCAAGCAACATTGAACACAGAAGAATTCAACATTGAATTCTCAGAATAAATATATTAGGGTTATTGTTTAGTAAATGTGAACTTTTATGTAAATATGTTAGCAAGTATTTGTCTCTACATTTACTAATAATATTTATTTGTGTTATCTTGATGTTTTATTAGATTGTTTGTAAAGACAACACTATTACTATATGTAATGTAACTCTGGCAAATGAAGTACAATTTATAAAATGTCGGTACCGAGCAGCATTTTGTTCATACATATAATGCCATGTTTTTACAAAAGCATTTCTTTACAAAAGTAATCCATAGATTTGAGTTGTATTCAAGCGAAAACACTGAATTCTCAGAATAAATATATTAGGGTTATTATTTAGTAAATGTGAACTTTTATGTAAATATGTTAGCAAGTATTTGTCTCTACATTTACTAATAATATTTATTTGTGTTCTTGACGTTTTATTAGATTATTTGTGAAAACAACACTATTACTATGTAATTTCTTAACTCTGACAAATGAAGTACAATTTATAAAATGTCGGTACCGAGCAGCATTTTGTTCATACATATAATGCCATGTTTGTTTCTATTCTAGATTCATATATTATACATGGGTTTTATTTAGAAAATTATATGGCCTTTATTATGTTATAAAGAAAAAAAAACTTAAAAATACCTTATACACTCAAATTAGGTTCAAACTTAACTTTTTATAAAAAATTTTTTTTAGTACTGAAATTTCTAGTTAGTTTGTATATGCTTCTATAAAGCAAATTTTTTTGTAACGATATGCATCATATTTTGCTTTTAATAAAAAAAAAAAAACAGCAACATTATGCAAATTTGTTGGGTATATTTTACGCCTTTTTCACAAAAGCTTACAAATATGAAAAAAAAACACAATGCATATGCCTTGGGAAAATACCTGTGGTACTCAAAGGGTTAAACCTCAGTACTGTATTTAAATTTAAGGTAGGAAGATTGAAGCATTCCCTATCTAGAGGGATTTTATCCATCTTGCAGGACTGTTTCTAATTTCATCTTCGCTCACTATTTCTTGAATATTGCAATTTTTGTAGCGTGATTTAAAGCAAAACAGGATTCTACAAAGGTGAAAGTGGTCAGAGTGGTGGGGGAGGCTGCCGACATCTAAGCGAATGGGCACCCCGCATTCTGCCGGGCTGACGACCCTTGTTGCCAAATTTCCCTCCGTCCCTCGTCCTCAGTCTGCCTCAGTGTCATTTGAGCTTTGGTGGAGTGATCGCCTAGTGGTGCGCGCGCGTTGTGTTTGTTCTATTTGAGTCCGGTCTGCTTCCGACCAACAATCTTTTTCAAGAGTTAACTTTCTTGATACGTAAAATGTCTGAAATGTCTGCTAGTCGTAAAAATCCACGATCTCGACCCTTGTTTGTTCGGTAAAAGAATATTTTGCTCAGCAGCGTGGTAACAAAGGGACCTTCATTCCAATGGATAAAGTTGTGGCGAGTACTGCTATCGCGTTGGGCATTAAGAAAAATACAGTTACGAAAATATGTCAAAAAAGGGATAGATCAGTTGCTAACGGAATCGTTAAAGTCCAGACGCTTTCCAGATTGATGCTATACGACGTCACGTGTATAACGTATGCTATTAGAAAGAAGCATCCGAAGTTAAAAAAAACTGGTTATTTCATTAAGATAGGCTGAATTATTCATTGGCAGTAAATCCTCAGATTTCTAAAGCAAGTTGGATTTCTTAATAAGAAAATCGATGGTCGAAGAGTGTTGTTAGTGCGGCTGGGTCTCGTAGCTTTTCGCTGCAAATTTCTTAGAGAAACGTGGAAGCAACAGTTTGAGTGTATAGTTTGGTTAGACGAGACATGGGTAAATACTGGCCATACAAGACGACGGGTGTAGATGGACGACACGAAAGAAAATGTACCATGTGGTAAGTAAAAGCATATTTTTTTCACCATATAAACCCGTTCTTGAAATGGTAAAATATGTTTTTAATTACCGGGTTGAGCCTGTGTATTATTATACTCTTTATACGAACCCCCTTATAAGAGAGATACTGTGTTCAATAAAACATAGTTGTATTTAGATTTCAACGCTATATCTAAATGAAAACCACCAAAACTACACAAAATACCTTGTGCAGTGCTGAGTTTTACAAAATCCAATGTTCTAAAATTTTCTTTGCGCTCGATAGACCACGAATATGGCCAGGCCATCGTGTTGGATGAGGCCATACTAAAAGTGGTCGGTTCTTCGAAATTCCTTGGAATTTAACTTGATCAAGGTTTGACATAGAATGTTCATATCGATTACGTTTGCTCCAAATTAGCCTCAGGAATTTAATACTGCCCTATTCAGGTTATGATGATGGTTTAATCTATCCACATATTACCTACGGACTAGTGCTGCACCTGCATGTGCAAGTAACCAATTTATCAGAGCATTCAAGCTTCAAAAACGAGTGATACGCATAATTGGAAAATTAAAATTAAGCGAATCGTGCAGGCTAGTTTTCAAAAGATTGCAACTGTTGACCCTGCCAAGTCTCTACATTTTAGAAATAACGTCATATTGTATGTCTAAATGTACCTTGACCAAACGGGATGTTCACTCTTCCGAGACAAAACGTATAGAAAACTACCGAACCAGGAGACACAGGACGGTAGTTCATGAACGTTTGCCCTTACAGGCAGGGATTCCTCTCATCAACAGCTTGCCAAATGAAATTAAAAATTCACCTACGCTTAAAGCATTTAAAACTCTCTTGAAATGTTGTCCAGTGTTGAACGTGTTTTATAGCGTGAACGAGTTTATGGCGTATAATTGGGAGACCGCACAATCAGAAGACTTACTCTCGAATTGAGGTGGAAAAAAATTGGTGATGAATGGAGCAGAGTGAGTGTCAAAAATGTATGTATGAATGAGAGTTTGATGTGGCATGTGTATCAAAATTATTAGATACTTCACGTTTTTATACCAATGTACTTTTTTCTCCGTACAAAATTTACAAAAATACGTATTTGTTTCAAATGTTATTACTAAGCTAAGGATGAAAAAAATTGTTTAAATCGTTTGTGAAATAAAATAACTACATCAGTTTTAGATGGTCGGTGTTTATGCTTTCTTATATGTGGAAAGCATATTCTTAGGCCCAAGTTATATTTTTTAGTTATTTATTGGTTATTGCACAGTTAAAAACGGTTGTCTACTTAATAACCTAAAATTATCAATTATTTCCATAATAATAATAGTATTTACGTTTGCTATACAAATGTACTTTTTTCTCCGCAATTACTATTTGACTATTGTCGCCGATGAGCCGGTGATGCGGTGACCAGTGCTTGCGGCTGACACCTCCTCCTTACCGCGCCGCGGACCCAGTCCTATTCTGCTTTAAATCAGGCTATAACAATTTTAAATACTTTCCGCTAAAAGATTAACAAATCATGTAGAGTGGGACTTGTAAACATGTATCGATCAATCCAAGGCGCTGAGCAAATGAAGCCCCTTCAAGGTGGTCTACCAACCCACCAGGAAAAGTATGCAGAATCATGTCATCCGCAGTCAAAGGAATGGTCGTGCGCCATTCCTTATTTATTCTTTAAATATTTACATCTCTTCACTCCAGGAAACAAGCGATTAAGCAAACTCCACTCTTTCCGAAAGAGGCTCATACCATCTCCTAAAACACTAGTGGATAGTAATTCCGAGGTTCTACGTTAATTTACTAAAAAGTGGGAAGTTACTTTAGGAACTTCAATCGACGTCTTTCTGAGAGGAGGGTCTGATAAATATATAAATAAGGAGAATATAAGATCTTATTATTTGTAAATTAGTAATATTGTTGAGTGCTGTTAAAGTAGCAAATTCAGATATGTCTGATTTAAAATGCAATAAAAATATACCATTGCTGAGAGAATAAAAGTGCAGCAGCCAATACGCATATATTCCTTATAATATATTTTAAATAATAATAATAACAGTCATCATTTTATTAGGACACAAAGTTGAAAATTTAAAGTATTTGTATCATAATCGACTTAATTTTATTTAAATTATACGTACTGCAACTTTCATTATACCGAAAAGCCATTACAACTCACTAATTCAATTTACATAACGTCTTTCAGAGTGGTTCAATTTGTTTTTGTATGAACTATCTGATCACAGCCTTTTGAGATACCTTTTCTTAAGCCGAGGAGGTACGAGGAGTAGTAGGTAGTTGAAGCAGTATGAAGGACAATTGTATAATCAGGCCCACAGAAAAAAACTGTTGGTGATAAGAATGCACACTTTTTACAGTGACGACATGAAATATGTATGAAAGAAGTGACATATTATTATTTACAAAGAATGTAGTGTTCTTAAGAAATATAACATCCAAGTTTTAAATTTAACTTTTTTCAGTCATAAATGAATAAAAACATGACACTCCCTGAAGATATCATAAGCTGTAAGCTATGGGTAAATTGGACATTTTTATCTTCAGCAGTTTTTATTGTGGGTTGATTATTAAGTTATCTAAATTCTCTATTTTAATTCAATTAATTCTCCGTGGAGTTATGAAAAAAACGTATAACTTTCTCTGTCTTCAGGGAAGTTCTCTTAAATGCCTATGAATTTAAAACAAAAATAATTTCGCAAACAAAAACCGATTGCACTACCGTAGTACTAAAATTAAACTGTGTATGAAAAGGCAGAGAATACTCATCATATATATCTGGATTACTTTAACTGTGATGTATTGCTTTGCAGCAATACATAATTGCTTTATTAATTGCTTAATTGCAATATTAATTGCTTAATTGCAATATTAATTGCTTAATTGCAATATTAATTGCTTAATTGCAATATTAATTGCTTAATTGCAATATTAATTGCTTTAGTTGTAGAGCAATTAAATTTGTGTAACTTTTATTATAAAAGACACTGTAGCGTGAGTACTAATCAAGTTCTTAAACTGCACACAGTTGTATTGGTGCCGTTAAACAATAATGGCTAACTATTTCATATTTTTTTCTATTTTAAGTTGTAAATAAATATACTGCGAACCCATAAGGAAACACCATAATTTGTAGGATTGTGCGTTTCAATTTTTTATTTACTTTAGTTTAGTAAAGAGTTGGAGACAATTATATACTTTTACTATAAAACTGAAAATTGTATATTTCGAATAACTTTTAATTTGTTTTATTACTTTAGTGTTTTTATGCATTCAGTGGATGATACATGGTTATAACAACCATTTTAGTGTCACCCACTTAAGTAATAAGGGTTGCACCTTCTCTATTTCTTGGAAAATATGTACACTCCTAACACGCGAGTCTCTAGGACGAGTCTATTAAGAGTTAGCACATACAGACAGGCAACGACAGATTTGTAATAAATCCCCGTCGGGTACTTAATGATTAGATTAAATTGACATTCGCAACTGACAAAAACGTGCAGAATTTTGTTTCAAACGAACTATTCTACTTGTTTCCTTTCTAATTGAATTTAATAACCAAATGGACTTCATATTTTAGAATCTATATATTTTATCCTTTTGGTTTCCAATCAAGAATGCAGAAATGACTATTTTATTTACCAAAATGGTATTTTAATTACAGAAGGTACGTAAGCATTGTCCATGGGAAATAAACCTACGTGGGCTAAGCCCGTGCTCAGACTCGAGTTGATATTCAAAATTAATGAACGGGCTGAATATTTGACAATTATAAAACTGAAAATATAATGAAAGCACTAAAGACTGCGTGGATTTATTTTCAAGTATTAAAGCATCAAAGATAATCACTTGAAAAGTAGTTTGCAATAGGTTATAAGCAACAAGTGAAACAGTGCCACAGCAGATTAAAGTGACATGTAGCGATAACAGATTGGTGGTGGATGTACTACACGTCAAACAGTCCATCCGTAATTCATAGGCAGCACTGCCTCTGCACCCTCAATACACAATGACAATAGCCACTTGTTCACGTTTTAAACTAATTGCAGACATTTCATTAAAAAGATTAAATTAAAAAATATAAATGTATTTAAAATCAGTACCAAATTATTTTATTCTAGACGCGCGAAGTGTCAATTTGTTGTCACCTTGAATTATTAGACTCTTAGGGAAATTTTCAGAATAGTTCTACACAATTATGCGTAAATGAAGGGTTATTTAAAATTTAGTAGCTTTAAAAAAGTGTTCACTTAGTAAAACGTATTTATATTCTCATTAAATATTTATCTAGTTTAGTTTAAAAGCAAAATACGTCATTCGGCAGTGGAAACCTAAGATATAAATAACAAAACGAATATTATATTAGCTGTTGCGGCTCGCGGTATACTTTGAGTAAGGTAATACTAATTATAGTTTTCAATTGGAAGTGTAGAAGTCGTAACTTTTAAGTAAAACTGCGTATTTTATTTTGCACTATGCTATTGCACAAATACAAGACTAATGTTGAGTGGACTGTATTGTATTAATGTAATATTTAAGACTGCACCAATTCCCTCTCTAACTATAAAGTGATGTTTATAATCCTACAATTAGATATATTAAAATTACAATATATTACTAGGCAACATAAATTAACTATAATTGATAAACAAATACAATGAAAAGAACCAAGGACGGGTTGTAATAAATCATTTCATTTTTCAACGAGATAAACTATAAATGTATCAATAGAATATTTAATTTAAATAAATCTTTACTCAGAGATTTAAAAAAATTGACATTTTCCATACGTCTAGAACCTTTCATAAAAATGATGTTGTGTACTAGGAGGATCAACAAGAGATCATACACAAAAATAAACAAGATCAGGTTTACTGGAACACTTAAATGTTACGTCGAGAACAAATTACGTATTTTAGCTGTTACACAAAGGAGTAAACTCTTTGTTTAAAGTTTGTTATTGATGATGGAAGGTTTGAAAGGATAACATGATTTTGGACAGTTGCCATCGATATAGGTTATAAAAGGTATAACACAACGTTTCCAGGATTGGAATCTATCCTCTTCCTCAGGTGGGGAAGGTATTAATACATACAAAAATAACGAACAGAAAGAAGTAAAGAAGGGAAAGAAAAGGGTTCAAACATACCCAAAAGCTGTTTGGAGTCCAATCCAGACGTTGTCACTGCACAGGATGCAAGCAAGTCCCGAGCACAAATTACAAGTACAAGAATCTCAATCACACACCACATTAGCACAGGCTACAGTGGAATACTAACTAGAATGGCTTAAAAATACAGCTAGCATAGCCCCTGGATTTCAATACTCGAAACGTTGTGTTAAACCTTTTATAACCTACAACGATTTGAAATGTCCGAAGTCCTGTTATCCTTTCAAATAAGTATAGTTTTGACTCATAATATAAAACTAGTTTTTAAATATCAATAGTAAGAAATTTTTTAAAAGAAAAATATTTCCAAATATTAACAGTCACATCTAAAGCCACTTAGGTTGCATGAAAGTTCAAATTGACCCGTCCTTGTAGTATCTGAAAATAATTAATATTAAAATATACAGAGACGGGTGATATATTATCTATGTATGTATGGTTTACTGTACCTTCTACACTTTCTAGACGGTAACCGTGCAATGGAAATGTCCGCACACCACAAAATCTCTCCCGTGAGTGTTCTGAATAGGATATCTCGCTCTGGATAAGGACCTGCGTAATAACAATGCAGATTACATGCCGGGAAATAATTTTCACAATATAGTAGTGTTACAAACAGTAGATTATTTCCTACTTGATTTCGAGAGTTAATCGCATTCTGTAAACTCGCTACCAATTTAGTAGTTTACTGTTTTGGCTCATGATGGGCGTGATAGAATAAGATAAAGATGGTAGTAAAACCTATTATTGATTTGATACTTATTGTTTCTTTACCAGCCGTATGTCGTTACTGATATTGGTACGTCCAGATATTAAACTTAAATATAAACCACCTCAATATACACCAGTTTTTGGCAAATCAATTTTATTAATAAATCCAATAAAATTACATATCGTTACACAAGCAAACCCTGCTTTAGTTGACAGAAAACATTGACAGTTCGAGCCACTTTAACTTCTAAACACTCCTGTACTCAAGGTTGTGATGGTAAACTCCAGGGACATTTTCCAAAGAAATGGAAAACTCAGTGATCATTTCTGTTTTGCTCGATAACACCCATTATTAATTAATTGTCGAAAATATGGGTAGCTCTCAGGCTGACGTGTCATCCTTGTGTCTCATTGTACCAGCTCCACACGATTCCTAGATATTGAGTCCATCCATATGTTCGGTCTTGTTTTTCTATAGGCATCGTATTAAATTCCATTAATTTGCACAATTGGTTAGTAAATTATTGTTTTCGTGGTTGGCCAGATATACTGCGTGGTAGATTTAATTATAAAGACATTGTGTTTCGTCCATTAGCCATTTTGAATTCGTGTTTCCTTGAATTTGGTTTCAACAATGGAGGTACTTTCTATAAGTGTACTAGTTTCACCTATGGACAGAATGAGATTTTTAGTTAGATATGGAATTTACATTTCTTTTCTTTGTGCACATGTAGCCGTCCATCGCCATTACTTTATTCCGCAAATCTTATTTTCAAAATTAAAATGAGTTGGTGTGAGGGGTGTGGCCTTCATTATTTATTTTTTATTTGAGGTTAGTTTTTGCTAACGTGGTGCTAACAACTGTGGAGAACGTTTTTATCGTAGACCATCATTTTCGCTCAAACGGAATTGGACGTGCGGGTGGGCCAAGCTTGTCTGTCATAAACTGCATTACGTTTTCAGGAACATTTCCACACAAACCCGCCTAGTAATGCAATAATTCTTAGTATTGTTGAAAATTTTCGAAGAACAGGTAGTGTTTTGATACAGCGAAAGGGCTTTTCAGCTCGCCCAACTACTCTCTGTACAAATAAAAACCACGGAAGAGTGTTGCAGCAAGTGTTACAGTCACCGAAAAGAAGCCTAATGTGAGGTTCTCTTAAACTGAATATTAACAATACGTCAATGCGAAGAATGTTCAAAAACATTGGCGGTTTTCCCTACAGGGTAAAAACTGGACAACCTATGAACTGTAGAAATAAACTAGTCAGAGTTCAGTACTGTGCTTCAATGTTAGCAATGTGCTCTAAAGAACCTGAGTTTCTGAGTGATGTATGGTTTACAGATGAATGCCCTGTGCATCTTAATGGTTATGTAAACAAGCAGACAACACGTTTCATTGGATTTGAACGGCCTGACATTGTTGTAGAGAGGCCACAGCATAGTAAGCGTGTGTAACAATTTGGTGCGCTGGGAGGGGTATAGTACGACCATACTTTTTTGAAGGCAATAATGGAGAGACTCTTATTGTAAATAAGTATCGATATAGGGCCAGTCTTGATCGTTTTGTGAGAGACCTCAGAAGATTTTGTCGTGCACCAAACCTGCCGTTAAATTCACAGTGGTTCCAGCAAGATGGCGCAACCAGTCACACTGCCGTTAACAGCATTGATTTACTCCAACAAACCTTATGCAACCGTCTTATCTCCCTTAGAACAATTTTTCTTGCCCAGTCCACTCCCCGATCTTACAACACCGGACGCCTACGTATGGGGAATGTTGAAAGAAAACAGTTTCCGCGAGGACCCATCATCTAGCATCGTTCAACTCAAAGAAACAATAACAATGTGTATTAGGAGAATGGAACAACCCCTATTCATAAGAATGATGCAGGACCTACAAGAACGGTACGAGTGTTGCCTCAAACTAAACGGGGGTCATATTGAACATGTTAATACCCGAGTTTAACCGATTTTGCTTCCTTTGACTTGTACTTATTGGTAAAATCTATATGTAGTGTTACTGTGTTTACCATAATAAAATATTACCATTTCAGTACTGTTTATTTTGGCTAGTACTGTATTTGCAGATAGATATTTCAACAATATTAAAAGGTATTAACTGGAATGAAGTGTATCGAATTGCATCAAGAGAGTTAGCATTAATTCATAAATGGATTAATGATAATGTGCTAACCATGAACGTAGGTTAAACTAAATGTTTGCCAATCGCCCTGCGTGCCGTGGATGAGCGCTTGCTGTTCTCAGATTGGTGCAGTCAATGAGTGTTGTAACAGCAACGTCATTGAAAGGGTAGACCAGTATAAATATTTGGATGTAATGCTGGATTCGAAATTAAATAATTTGATAGCTACACCGAGAAAATTAAGAACATCCTTACGAAATTAATATATGTTTTTTATCAGCTGAGTCACATACTAAATTACGAATAAATCAAGCGTGTATATTTTGCTTACGCGCAATCCATTATGTTGTACGGAATAGTTCATTGGGGAGGCGCTTGTAAAAACCTAATCTACTTTGTTTACATTTTACAAAAATCAATAAGAAAAGCCGGTTTTAAAAAACCGAAACGCCACACGTCAATTCAGCTTTTTAACGAGACAAAAATAATTTCAGTAAAGCAACTACATACACAATCAGTTTTGGTCTACAGCTGACGCATCGTGACTCAGTGATAACTGAGGTTACACACCAACATATCGCGAGACATGTAGGTTCCCAGAGTGATAACTGCTGATAATTGCACAAACTTTATATATCGCGAATTTGCACAATAGAACAATATCTGCCCATATAAGTGGTCTGCAGGTTCACTTAGTTCATACAAAAAACTGATAACCGCCTGGCTGGTGGAGGTAGGAGCTGATTACGCAGAGCTGCTTATCTGTCCTGAGTAAGTTTGAATATGTCGAAATACTGACGGACACTATACACACAAGTACTGTGTTACAGCTGGTCTTCCCTCGTGTATGCGAGTATTAAAATATCTGCAAAGCCAATCGTTTTTTGCCTATTTAAAATTAATGCATGTCCAGGTGTTTTTCATCTATTATTATTTATATTTTGTTTTATACTCTGTTTTATATTTTTGGATTTTTTATTTTATAAATATTCTCATACAGAAACTGGTTTAAAAACCTCTGAATCTAAAAAAGGAAGAAAAGTATTTCTGTAATGCTAGTCAGTTTGATGTAACCGCATTTATGTAATTAAGTACGGTTGCAACTATTCTGTAGAGGTCTTAGTGTGACCTTAGGTTTGTTACTTTAAAAAAGACAGTAGCCTACATTATATTTCTAAATTTATTTTATTTTTCAGTTGATATGGCTTTTTTCTTTCTTTCTGTCTCTTTAAGTACAGAAAGTATTATGTAGTAAGCGCACAATGTTTTAATGGAACTCAGAGCCACGCACAGGATTTGTCCGATGTGGCTCTGCAGTCTTATTGTAATGTATGATTACAAAAAAATAAAGATTATTTTATTTCTGTTAACAATAAATAAAGTTTTATGATTTATGTTAAAAATATAGTTTCTTATAGGAAATAAGTAATAAAACTGTATTTTAACAATTGTCTGAATTTGTATACGTACCGAATTTATTAATCAATTATTAAGGGTAGCACGTATTCGTTAGGGACAAAAACACGGAAATGTCGACCCCGGCAGACAGCCATCAGTGAATGAGATTAAGAAAAATATGTTATTTTTATTAAGAGCAACGAAACAATGCGGCTTAGACTTTAGTAGGTTCCACGTCATGCGCTACCCAGTTCCCTGATGTATGTGAGGAGGCGTTGCCACCGTGGTAACACAACACAAGGGTGCAAAGCCCTCCCCGCTAGCTCCACCCCCTCGCGACGGCACGTGGACCACCCCCAGCATCATCGATGGACCGATCACCACATCTCTCAAAAACACAGGCAAGCCACTTTGCCCCTCAATTCCAATCGATCACATCCTAACATTTTTAACAAAAAATTATATCCAATACACAAAACATTATTGCAGTTTCTATATGAAGTTCTCAACAATTGTGTTTACACCTCTCCAACAAGCCCATTGAGTACTGTTGTATGAGGAAACACCAGTATCGTTCGGAGTAAGGCTTTCTTTACAGAACGTAACAAAAGTGTCATTACATCTGTAGGTATAATGAAGCCTAATATTTTGTAAGCACTGCTGACAGTGTTCCCCATTTTGCTTTTCAAAGCTAATATTTGTACTGGATATATCCTTATTAAAAAAAATTAATTTATCTTTATCTTATTTGATGATTTGCCTCAATTGAATCGTTATCTACCACTGCTCCTGTGTTGCCTTGAAGTTTGAACTGATTCGTAAAGGACGCCCAAACGCTACGTGAAGAGGAAGCGCTAAGTTTCTATCTGAAGAGGAGTAGAAGTTCTGACCGACCCAGTGGCAATCCAAACTTGTGAGCAATGTAGACATCGTAAGTCCTCGTCATCGATATGCCCAGATCATGAAATTTATCCACAATAAAAAACTTTTCATTTCAGATAAGTCGTCATAACACGACATTTATATTCAAGTCCAATTTATTCAGAAAACACAACAGAAAAAGAGAAACGGGCATAAAAATGTAGAGATTTTGTTATATGTGTAATATGTTTGTCGCTTTTTTGAGAGCAAGTTTTAGAGAGTACTTTTTAGAAGTATGTGCGTCTCAGTTATTTTTTATTTCATTCCACCAACAAAAAAATGTTAATAAAGTAAAAATCCCGTTATTAAAATAAAGGAGAGCCAATAAAATAGAATCTAAGTACCCTATTTATTGGAGAGAGCGCTTATTGGAAATGTATTGCGTACAAACGAGTTATGTGACTTACAGAATGTTGTTAGAAGCGGGGGAGGGGGGATAACTGTTAGTGTTAACGAATAATGCAGGGGATTGGATTAGGGCTGTTCACATTTCTGCTCTATTAGTTACCTAGGGCACTCCCCCAATAAAACCCAGATTTTCGTTATTTGTAATTTTATCCTAAAGCGATAACGTAGAGAACGTAGGCCTATATATAGTACACCGAAATTATCTCAGAGTATTGCTCACTCGTGTGTTTGAATTGTTGCTGAATAACTAGGTCAATGACACAGGTGACTGTTAGGACGCCATAACGTTCATTTTGGCTTCAAGGTCCGGTCTGTAGAGTTATGGATTTAAGGCGCAATTGACCGTATATCGTGTTTTTTCTTTGTTTTTCTTTCTTTTACCTTTTACTAAACCACTCTGCTGCCACGTCCTTTCGTGGCCGTACATCACGTGGACCCTAGGTCCACTGGCTGTAGATGAAGCTCTGAAACACAACTCAATTACCAATTTGGTACATTATTTATCTGATTCAAACTCACATCTAAGGGGATAAGCCAATTACGTCCCTGGTAGGGCTCGTAGGCTCACTCCGGTGAACATTGTGGGTGTTCCGAATCTGCTGTCTTATCTACTGTCCTTCTTGCAAATTCTTCTAGGGTTTGGACCTGTAAAGAGTTGTGAATTGTCTCGTTACGAACAAACCAGGGCTGTCTCGTGATGGATCGGATTGTTCTGGATTGTCTCAAGGGTCTTACGATTAGATCTACTACGTGTTGCCCACTAAGCTGTGGAAGCAAATATTATGACAGATGAGACAACTGCAAAGACAATTGAGACAGAGAGTTCGAAAATTCATCAACGTTTATTATGAATGAATGAAAGCAGACCCATTCTTTCGCTTCATCATGATTACGCCTCCCCCCGCTTGGTTTCTCTCGCAAGCGTTTCGTAGCAGCGCTTGGGAAAATCACTCTAAAAATAGAGCTATTTTCCAGTGGTTGTCAATGAAACTGTATCACTATTAAATTTGCTGGTAATATGTACTCTTAAGCAAGCACAGATCCAAGCTTATGCAATGAACTATTTTCTTGATTTTGCCACAGTTAATACGGTATATGTGTTAGGACACTACGGCTCAGGACAAACCTTTTGTCCTCAAGACGTGGCATTGAGTCCAAGACGGAAAGTTTATGAGAGGAACGGAAAATGGCAGGTGCCGGGCTAGCCCCGAGTCTAATCGCTCTTGAGAGAAGGGTCAGCTTTCTGCGTTCGTGAGAGGCAAATAGTTTTTGGCCTTGGACGGCAGGCCTTGGCGCTGCGCAGTGCAGAGGGTGGGAGGGGGAGGTTGAACCATCTCAAGGACACGAGCATTGCCCATCCAGTCGCTACAACGATGAGTCACGCACGCACGACTCTTCTGTCCTGAGGCACAGTATTCTGCACACTGATACTGTAATAAGGGTGGCTTCAGTCGGCACGAGCTCCTCCCGTTTGTGTTCAATGGGGTGATCGTGACAGGCGGAGAGAAAAAGTGGGGATGGAGGGGCCCCTCCTGCCAACTAGAGATAGCCCCGCGTATTAGAATAGTGGAATAAGCAGTCCGCGCGTTCTCGCTCTGTACTCCTCTGAATTTAATAGAGCCTGGTGGTGTAATATGTATATGTATGTATATGTATAAATGTAATATATATATATATTACATTTTCAAAGCTGGATGCTGCAGGATGCAGCGCAATTAAATTTATTTCATTGAACCGTGATTTTACAACGTAATTAATGGCAGGCAATTACTCTTGTCTACATACAAATAAACCAATACAACGGAGTATCGAAATACCAAAAAAGACGTAAGGAAGTCTAATGTAACAAAGTAACTTCGTTACATTCAGTGGCGTAGCTATAAAACATTCGAGGGTGGATTAAAACATCCAGGAGGATTAAAAAGAGCCCTACTTAGCATAGGAGTTAAAGAATTTATCTTCAGGGTCTCCAAACACAAAATCAACAATTATGTTGAGTTTTTTTAATTGCATCTTTCGTATTAAAATGTAAACCAATAAAATTGTTTCGTAACATTATATTTGGTTCATTGCATTTTCCAACTGCCTTAATCAAATAAATATAATTTGTAGTTACATTACTATTATTAGAAATCATTCGATAATTTCCATGTACTATAGATCAGATCAGCATTATAATCGCGTACGCCAGACGACACAAAATGACACTTATCAGGCTTGGTCGAAGTTGCATGCACAATTTCAAGTCTATAGCTTATTTCTCATTCTCTATATATCCAACAAACAGACAGAGAAATATATTGCTATTGCTATAAGTTATAAACTTGATCGTAATAATTTGAGGTTATTAAAATATGAATACTTAACAAAGTGTTTCAAATACTAAAGTTCTCAAAAGAAAATACGATAAGATATCAAAGGACATGCCACAGAAAGGAGATATGAGTCAACCAATACTGCAACCTTGCACCTGGCGTAGAAACGCTGGCTTGACTTATCACTAGTTTATCATATATATATATATATATATATATATATATATATATATATATATATATATATATATATTTAAACTAAATAATTTGAAGTGTTTCTCATTAAATGTAATGTTAATCTACGGCCAATAACTTCCAAAGGTAAGTTGGAGAAATTGATTTTGTAATGGGTACTGTAAAGATGAAATTGCTTTCAGATTAAAACGTATAAATACCAGAGTTTTAAATAACCACAGAGTAACCACTAGAGTTACAATAACAGGAACCACATTTTCATTTAGCTGGTTTATTTTGTAGTTTTAGGCATATAGCTGGATGGACATATAGGCTTAAATGGCTATAGCCAATTTTCAGCAAATTTCAGGGAGCGAAAACATTTTACAGAGAAATGTATATCATGTTTGTGGAATAGTTGATTTTAGTAAAATTATGGAATGATATTAATAATCTATAGACAAATTTTTGAATCTACAAAAATTACTAACAAAATTATCTTAAATTTAGTCCAAATAGAGGGGTGTTGGGGCTTGTAACACCCACAGTGGTAAAAACATTCGGGCAAATTTCAACTTGAATGTGTTAAGCTGAAATCATATTCGTTGTCGACGCAAGCTCTTAGTTCAATTTCGTGTTTTATTTGATTTTATATTTTATCTACAGCAGCTGACAGACAGACAACACAATAAATTCAATAAATTGTATAAATTTGTATAATTGTATCATAAATCTGTATAGTAATATAATATAATTATGATAATTTTGTATTTATTAATTATGTCACGTGCTATGTTAGGTATTTAAGTCAGGTAGTTGTCATTGATTTTGTCATATTTCTATAATTATGTTTTTGGTTAAGTAATTATTAATTTATTTACTACAAATTAAGGGACTCCACATTATAATATGTTGCTTTTTGTCCTATTAATTTGAATATATTCCAATATCACAAAAAGATAAACTGGATATGGTTATAATTTATATTTATGGCATTTTATGTATACTGAATTAGCTTTAGACTTTGAAAATTATATAATGTGTTTTTTTATTCAAATTTGTTTTATTAAAGCTTAGTTTAAATGGGTAGATTTATCGTATTTGAATTTATTTGTTAATTTCATTTGCTTGAGTGTTGTTTTCTTTTGTTTTTCTAAGAAAGTTGGAGCCTCTACACAGGCAGTTCCTTGCCTTTTGAGGTCCTATTTTGTTTTCTTGAATTTTGTTTATTGATGTACCCTAGCTGTATTAAAATAAAAAAGACATGTTCATATTTCTTTAATAAAAAGTAACATTGTTTTATTTTTATCCTCATGTCAATTGTGTCTACAACTAAGGAGCAATGTTTGTGTTTGTGCTTAAGGTATAAATGATGTTTATATAATTTTACTATTGTACATATTTTCAAGAAAATAAATAATTTTTCTATTCTATTCTAGATTATGACATTTTATTCGTTGTGCACCATCTCACATTTTGTAAAGTATCTTTGGAGTTATAAAGAAAGTTCAATATTAATATAATTAATTCGATATAATTTCTATGTTTTGCAGATATGTTCGGATATAAAACGACTCATTAATTCGGATATAAAACGACTCATTAATTCGGATATAAAACGACTCATTAATTCGGATATATAAAACGACTCATTAATTCGTAAGGATAATAGAAATCAGAACCGTTCCGAACTGAGGTCGCTATCAGCCGCATGTACAGGGTTTGTCAGGAATGTTCGGGATTTATCGGTACTGCTCGGCTCTGCCCCCACTCTTTCTCTCCGCCTGTCACGATCACCCCATTGAACACAAACGGGAGGAGCTCGTTTCAGTCGGCTGGCGCGCCGGAGCGGCAGGCCTTGGCGCGGCGCAGAGCAGAGGGTGGGAGGGGGAGGGTGAACCATCTCAAGGACACGATAATTGCTCAGCCAGTCGCTACAACGATGAGTCACGCACGCACCGACTCCTCTGGCCAGATGTCTAAGGTTGGAGCAATATTCTGCTGTAAACTATTTTTGTCTGTGAAGTTGGTCCACCCATAATAGCCTATCCATTTAAAAATGGTTAGAATCGTCAGTTGACGTTTGATTAGACATTTTTAACGTTTGTTTTGATATCCTTTTGTTAGTTTTTGCAATAACAATATCTGTGTGCAAATTTCTCAGTAGTCCGCCAACCAACATACATACCTTCGAGACAAAATGCATGCCATTCGATACCTTTTCGTTAGTTAACGTTAGTTTTGTCAAACACGACGTTTGTTTATGTCGTAAATTATTTTAAACAAATAGTACCATACCTTATTTTTTATGATTTGTATATCAAAATAATTAGATTTTCCAGTATTGTGGCCTAGAAATTACAGTTCTCTATTTTAATTATAGATTTGATATATAATAATTGTTTAAAATATACATAATAGTTTATTATTATTATTGATAGGCCTAACTAACTATTATAATACCGCTGTGCACAGCAACAAGAACGACTCGTCACCACGCACAAGCCTCTGTGGCCCATGTGGGACTAGTTTCATGTATATTAAGCCGTGTCCACACTATGCCGCGGTTGGCTTTTGGCAATGCCGCGTTGGCAAAGCCAATGCAATGTAGACGTGGCCGTTGGCATATGCCGCTGAGCCAATGGTTTGCCAACGAAAATCGCTCTAGTGTCGGTCTCCATCAAAGGAAGCCGGTGAGAGCCGGTAGTGGGACGAGCCAACCGTTGGCTTCACGCGGCATGCACGTGGTTCAGTTGTGGCTGAGACAGTGCCGAGTACAGTCATGGGAGTGGACGAACGATAAAGTGTGTCAACTTATTGAGCTCTACCGTGATAAACCTGTTCTGTGGGACTGTCGCTTGAAAGGGTACAAAGACAGAAACAAGAAACAAGATGCTCTTCAAGAAATAGCAGATGTTTTTTGGTGTTGACAAAGCAGTAGTGGAAAAGAAAATTAAAAACCTAGTGTGCCATTTTTTACGTGAAATAAAAAAGGAGAGAGACTCAAGTAAGTCTGGTGCGGGAAATTCTGATGTGTACAAGAGTAAATGGTTTTTGCTATAACAACATGCTATTTCTCCAGGATCGAAATACACCTAACGAAACGACGGGACACAATCACGCAGGTAAATATATATTGACACAGTAAGTATTAGTAATTATATTTTACGTTCATATCAAACACATATTACATAGTTAGGGCTAATTATTTGTCTTGTTGAAAGGATAATTTTCCAGCCGGGGAAGCGAAGAAGTCTGCAAATTCTTTTCTAGTGGCTTGTGCCTCATCAGTGCTTCTTCTTGAAGTTCGAGGAATGTTGACCAAAGCTTGATTTGAAGGGGATTGTCTCCAATGTCCTGGATTGATCTCACCTGTAGTTGAGCACTCAGAGTCGAATGTTCCCACGGGGTTGTACACTGATTTGGAATTACTTTTCCTCCTCAAGTAGTTGTGCAGATAAAGTACTGCCAACACCACCAGCGTAGCCCATTCTGGTTTTAATAGCATAGGTCTTTGTAGTATGCGGTTACACAGAGGATATTATGCCAAATGCATTCTCAGAAACTCTACGTGCTCTACTTAACCGATAGTTGAACACTCTTTCTTTAGAGTCCTTTTTTTGAATACCTGGATATGGTTTCATGATGTGCTTCGATAAAGGAAAAGCATCATCGGCCACAAAAAACATACGGTGTTTTTATCTGTTCTTCCAGGAAGAGGAGTAGGAGGAGGAAGATGCATTGTGTTGTTCCTCAGACAATCTCGGAATGTTGTGTGACTAAACACACCTCCGTCTGATATTCTTTCTTGACAACCAACACTTGCGTAGATAAAGTTGTAGTGCGCATCTACCACCGCAAATAGAACTATACTGAAAAACCCCTTGTAGTTGAAATATTATGTGCCACTATGGATAGGTGCTTGCAACTCAATATGCTTCCCATCAAAGGCCCCACACAGTTTGGGAAATTCCACTTATCATTGAACTCTTTTTGAAATAACTTTCCACTCTGCTTCTGTTTTTGGCATCTGAAACAAAATGACAACAATATAGCAATATTCATTATCCAATCATTAATCTTTTCCTTTTTTTTAGGACGAGCATACAAATAAAGATGGAGATACTGCAAACCAATCGCAAACTGTCAACCAGGACCAAGTTGCTGGACCAAGTGGAGAAACGCCTCGAAAACGTGTAAGTTTGCCAAAGGAACAGTCTGATCGGCCAGGCGGAGGCCCCCACAAAAGAAAAAAAAGACTACAGCTACAGAAGAAGCTCTGTCAATTATGAGAAGTATCCAAGGTCGGCATAAAGGTATGGATCAGTTCAAATCTTTTGGAGAGCAAGTAGGACTGCGTATTAAAGACCTCCCATCATCAAATGTTCAGAAAATTGCAAAACACCTTATTAGTAATATTCTGTTTGAAGCAGAAATGGGCAAGTACGACTATGGCAAACCCAATCGGCGGAAGTTACTCACAGCCATTCTACCAACACCGAACTACGTACAACAACCGATTTCTGTCCCGATGCCACCAGCTTGTCCCAATCCAAAACCCATGTAGTGAGCAGCTGTCTTTTCACGGAATCACACAGGCAAACTCTCCAGATTCAGTCATAAGCTCCCTCGCTATCAACCCATACGGACAATGACTCTATCGACAATATATTGATGCACCTGTAATAATAATTTTACACAAATTTAAAATAAAGAGAATTTTACACCTCATCTCTTGAAAATTCAAATTTGAGTTAAGACTTTTGTTCATTTTTGTTATTGTAATTAACTTAATACTCATTTTAACTAAGTAAATAAGGGTTTCATTTGTAATGGAGAGTGTTTTGTTCGGAACTTGAGACGCATGTCTACCAAATAAAGGTTTTTTCTAATATTACAATTTTTTCTTACCTTGATGTAATCCTGTAATACACTGACAATTGCTTCACAAACAGTCGGGATGATGGTTTGATATTATTTGCTTTGAAATCTTGAATGTGTAACTTAACGAGTGGTAAGAGTCTCCCGTTGCCAAAAAACCGCAGAGTAACTGCAAGGCGTTCATGTGGAGGAATAGCACTTCTGAAGGACGTGTCTCGTTTCTGGATGATACGAGCTATCTTATTTAGAAGATCTTCAAAGTCACTACTTTTCATTCGAAAAAAAAAGTTTTTGAAACCACATCCATATCTGTACTCGAGATTTAATTCGTTCTTCATCATCCAATACCAAAATCCTTCATCAACTCACTAGTTCCGTATTTTCTTCACTTTGAAGGCTTGGACGCACCCAAAACCGTCGTTTACGCAATTTTTCGTGATTGATAATTACAAACGCGCCCTAAAGCAACTAGTACATCCTCCTCGTCAGACATTTTGCGACTGAATGCCAACTCACGTGTAGACGACAAGCCAAAATCTAGGTTTGCCGCGTTGGCTTTGCCAACGCGGCATTGCCAAACGCCAGCCGCGGCATAGTGTGGACACGGCTTTACGTGTACTATGTTTGTTTTTTTACTCACAAATACATCACTTACACTTTATTATCATTACGTACTCTACTTACATATTAAGAATTAATGTATATAGATAATTAAGCAATATATACACATACAAATAGGGGGACATACTACATTTTTAGGGAGTAAATTCTTCTAAGAAAACAGCAATATTTTACTTTGTCTTATTTATGTGAATTTTCCAAGTTAACTGCGAATCCAAATATATTCTACTTATAACTAACTATCCACCTGTTCAACGCTTGTACAGCTACAACATTGTGTGTCCTTCGCCTTGCATTTTGTTTTATGGAATTTTAACGGATTCTGAAATCTCTTGAGGTCAAAGATAACATATTTAGTTTTAGTTATGTTCAAAAACATTTAATTTCCGTACAACTAATATTGAAGCTTTTAAAAATCGAATCCTATATTTTGTTTTAAGCTGTTCTTTAAGTTCTTGGAAATATAAAGCAAGGCTATATTCGCTATTTCATACGCGAATGATATGATGTTGCCTTTAAAATTTGTTGAACAAAAATTTATAATATATACAGTGTATTAGTATGGATACAATCGGTTTAGTTTTCGATTGAAAAATAAGAAGGGATGGAACTCGGGACACCTTTTTAGGAAATAGAAGTAAACTTTTTAGTCACTGTTACAATTTTGTCCATTTTTCCCCAAAATGGGATTTGGTGGGGGGGGGGGTTTGTGAAGTGAGCTTTAAAGAAACTAGAGCTTTCTATCTTGGTCCAGTACAAAATGCCAGCTCATTGAAGTTCACTTCCATTTCATAGAACGTTATCTCGAGTTCCATCCCTCCATTTTTATCCATCGAAAACTAAACAGAGTGTATCTATACTTTTAACTCACACTATAGTAAAAGATAGTAATAGGGCCTAATTGCCTAACTGTGACAGCTTGAGTTCTTCCCAGCAGGTGTGAAGCGAACGGATTTTAAGTGTTCCTCTGATACCAAATCCTTCAATTTTCTTAGCAAAACATTCTGATCTACCTTATCAAACGCTTTACTAAAATCGAACTACAGTCCCAATACGTGAAGGCTGTCGTTTACGGCTTTATGTACTCTTATCATAAATTTCAGCAGTGCAGATTCCGTATTGCCTTTTTAACCCCAAACTGAATTTCAGAAATAACCCTCATTTCCCTCCAGAAAGTTTACAAGTCTGGTTTTTATATAATTTTCAATTAGCTTATACAATACATAAATCAACGAAATAGGCGTATACTCTGAAACGTTAACGGTATTTGGGATTTTGAATTTTTTGGGACAGGTATAACGACAGACGTTTTCAAACACGATTTTAATCGTGTACTTTTCAAAAACCTTACAGAATTTGTGTTTTTTTATTAAGTAAACTTCAAATTTTAACACTATTAACGGTTAAGGGTTTATTTTAAAGGGGAATAAAACTAATAGGGTTTAGGAATATATTTAAGAATTTGTGCCGTTCGAAGTAACTGGTGCCTGTAAATAAACATATTATCTCCTGTCGTTCCTGTATCACTAATTTAATTAACTTTACACATTGTCGCAGCGGGATATAGCGATAAATAGCAATTGGAAGTTTGAAACTAGACAAATTCTTTATCCGGTCTTTATGGAATTGCTGTTTGAGTGATATTTACAACCTATCGTTAGCGGCATACGGTTGCTAGTATGTAAGTTAGCATGTCTCTGTAGGCAGATAAATTATGTTTACTTTTTGGTTTATAGGCCAAGAGTCACCATTTAAGGTAATAAAATATTTTCTCTTCGTATAGTTGTCTATTTAACGTAATTTGATACAACTATAAATGTGATATATTAGATATGAACTTAATGTTTTTTTTTAAATTATTAACAGTGTTAATAAATAAACTATCCATTTCAGTTAACGTGTCCTACTCGTATAGCCTACACAGTAAAATTAACGATGGATCAAGAGAAGGAATAATTAATACAAACACTGTAGATGTTTATGATTTATTAGGATGATGCCGAATTACTCAGATAGTAATATAATGCTATTTGGAATTTGTTTAGATATAGGCAGGCAGATTGTGACTGTGGGGGGGGGGGGTGGATCCTCCACTTCTGTTAAGGCGTCTGCCGATAGGCACTTGCCTTATGTCGGTGCGGGTCAGAGCCCTAGTAGCTAGTGCTACCTGTCAGTTCAGTATAGTAGTATAGTAAGTGTAGTAAAGTTTAGTCATCCATTGGAGGACGTAGACGGGGGACCTCCTGGGCCTGTAGTAGTCGGATGTGCTCCCAGGGCGAGGACTCTGCAGCTTCTTCGAAGGACGACGTTAGGCTATCCACAAAGGTCCTGATCGTAGGGATGTTGGACGATGCTTTGACGACGGAGTTCCTGATGAACCAGGGCGACTCAGTGGCTCTCCGAAGACAGCTGCTCTGGACTGCGAGCAGCTGTTTTCTGGCAGTCTTGCAGGTGAGATGGTACCATGCAGGAGCCGCGTAGGTGATCACCGGTCGCACCAGGGCCGTGTAGAGCAGGACCTTTGTCTTGATGGGAAGCTTCTTGGAGTAGAGCAGGGGGCCGATGCTGGCAAAGCCCTTCCTCGCTAGGCTGCACAATCTTGTCACGTGGGGAGTCAGTGAAAGGCGTCTATCCAGGAGTACCCCCAGGTACTTGACAGTTGTCCTCCAAGGGATGTTGTCACCGTTGAGTGACAGATGTCGGCTGTCCGCTTGCCTCGGACTTCTCGTAAAGTTGATGGCCTTACACTTGTCAGCGTTGACTTATATCCTCCATCTCTGCAGCCAGGGCTCCAGTAGATTCAGCTGCCGCATGTAGACACCGGCCATCCTCAGGTTGACGGAGGTGGCCGTGAGGAGGGCGTCATCAGCGTAGAGCGACAGCTGGACTCTCGGAGCTACAGGAAAGTCGTTTGTGTACCACATGTACAGGATCGGGCCGAGCACTGATCCCTGTGGCACACCAGAGGAGACTGGTCGTGAAGTGGACTTGGAGCTGGCAACGCTGACGGAGAAGGTCCGATGCTGGAGATAGCTGCGGATCAGCCTGAACATTCTGCCGGGCAGCGGGGAGTCAGTCAGTTTGTAGAGTAGCCCCTCGTGCCACACTCTGTCGAAGGCCTTGCTGACATCTATCAGGACCGAAGTGGAGCGGTGCTTCTTCTCCGCCGTGCTGGTGAGGAGGTTGAGCACTCTGCGGAGTTGAAGAGTGGTGGAGTGTCCTCTCCTAAATCCATATTGATCTTGGAGAGCACAGGCAGCAGTGATATCGGCCTGTGGTTCTCTGGGAAGAGCGGATCCTTACCAGGCTTGGGTATCATAATCACCTTTGCATCCTTCCAGGTGGTCGGGAAGTGCGCGAGTCGTAGGCAGGAGTTCAGGATGCAGGTGATCGTGACGACCACCCAAGCCGGCAGTTTCTGGAGTGCAGGATTTCCCAAGGAGTCCGGGCCAGGAGCCTTCTTCGGGCGGAGGCGACGAAGATGCTCTCGTACCTCGAGTGTTGTCACGGGGGGCAGTGGGTCGTCTTCGTCTGGTGAGTAGTCGTCCAGGAAGTTTTCAACCATCTCGCAGGTGTCCAGGTCGTAGACATCCGGGTGCGGGGAGAACTGATCTTCCATGGTGTCGGCGAAGGCCTCGGCTTTGTCGCCAGGGGAGTAGACGATGCCTCGTTGACCGTGGAGTGGTCTTATTGTCTTCTTCTCCCCTCGGAGAGCCTTGGAGACCTTCCAGATGCCGCTGACACCACCGTCAGCTTGGAGCTCCACGAAGTCGTCCCACGCGGCCGCTCGGTGTTCTGCCAGGAGACGAGAGCACCTCCTAGCCTGGCCGTTGAAGTCTCGCTTGGCGTGGGGACATCGTGTCCGCTGGTACTCCCGACGCAGTCTACGGCGAAGTCTTATCTCCTCTCTCAGGTGCTCAGGAAGTGGTGGATGAAGTTCCTTCCGTGAGAGAGGGGACGAGGAGATGGTCACTGCTTCCTGGAGAGTAGTGGTCAGTGCTAGTACTTGTTGGTCTAGCTGGTCTGGTGATTCGGCAGGAGTTGGTGGAGGCCGGGGTCTGTCAGCGAGGTAGTTGCCGTACTTGTGCCAGTTAACTTTGGTGGGACGCGCCGGGGGGTAGACCGGCGCTCCGTCGTCCGGCAGGTCGAATATCACCGGCACATGGTCTGACGAGAGATCAGACACGGCAAAAACCTCGAAGTGTACGTGAAGTGATCCAGCTAGACCAACGTCAAGGATGTCCGGTTGGTGTTGTCTGTCGTAGTGGTAGTGGGTGGGATCCTCAGGAGCCAGTAGTTCGATGTGTTGGCGGCCCTACAGGAAATGTTTGAGGCCACTCCCGACGGCGTTGGTGACTCGGCATCCCCAGTCCAGGTGCTTGGCGTTCATGTCTCCTGCCACAAGTGCAGGAACGCCAGGTCGCAGCAGGGTGTCCAGGTGTTGTGGCTGCAGCATCTTCTGAGGCGGGTTGTAGATCGAGGCGATCTCGAGTTCGGTTCCGTAGAATGGAATGGCTACTCGAGTAACCTCGATCCCCGGCGTGGGAACAGCGGGCAATAGGCGGTGAGGCTGTGATTTAGATATAATCACAATTAGTAATCCACTTCATATATGACAGCTTGAGTTTTGTTTGAGTCAACTGTTGTGAATATTTACTGCCTTAGCAGTACGCTGTGTGAATGTAGTGGAAGCATCACTGATCAGAATGAAGAATGAGTGCAGGAAGAAATACTAATGCACGGCCAGGTCAGTTGTAAAAAGTAGGACAGTTAGTCCACGGGTGTTGGCGGAGAAAGGGTGTTGTCCTACCCTGGAGAAAAGTGACGTTAGCCACCCTCGTCAGAACCAGGCGTGGACCTACAACAGTCCTGCAATTGTTTTAATCGCATCGCTCAACATCTTACAATATCTCTTTATATGCTAATTACCTATTTTTGAATTTTTCACCAATCTAATTATTTCTATTTGTTTCTGTTCTTTGTTATTTTCCTGCCCGATTAAGGAAATACTCAAAATGCTCCTCCTGTATAGCCGACTGGAGCGTGTTTTTAATGCTAATCTACTGTGATAATTTACAAGGTTCACGTCATAGGGCCTTCGCTAAGAGCTTGCCTATTTTTTTTCTTTTTCTTTATATTTCTGATTTTTTGATCCAACCAAGATATATTTTTATGTTAACCACTTAGGTGTATGAATAAAAGTGTCAATATTGTTTATTAACATTAAAAATCCTGTTTACATACGTAATTTTTTAAATTTTATACCATTGAATTTTTTTACATTATCTATGTAACGTTTCACATTCTGTTTTATGGATGTCTGCTTATGACTCGTGGCTCTTGAAGTAATATTACCCATATCAACTACTAGACTAATTATTTTATGATCGCTTATGTTTAAATCCACAGTATCCGTTTTAATTTATTCATGTTTTCTATCTAACCCAAATATGGTCAATACAGGAGGAGCTATTTGATTGTACTCTTGTAGTCTCATTAACAAAGCTTAAAAACTGGTATGATGATAGTAACTGTAAGTATTCGTTGTAAATCTTACAACGAATTAAAAAACAATTAATTAACTATTAATCACAATTAATTAGTAATTACATAATCATCATTAAAAACATGTATATTAAAATCTCCTAAAACATGTATTTGAGTGTTAAGTAGAGTAGCTCGTACATCATTTACTTTACCACTGTACACTTGGAGGAAGTTTTCGGCAGTGATTGTTGAAAATTTGTGGTAGTCCAAAATAGCATGAGCTGTGAATTTTTCTGTTGTGTCATTCCATTTGCTAAATGGAGCAGCGTCCAGAAACCCCATGTTTTATTAGTTCCTTTGCATATTCAGGTCTAAAAACAATGCAATTTTTGCAATATGCACCATCTTTTTCCTCAGAATATGCAAGCCAATGCCACTTCTTTAATGAGCTATGTTGAACCTTGTGTTTCTTATTGTTATGTCAATTTTTAGGGTAATTAAATCCCTTTTCGCTACCAAACAGTTCAGTAAAAATCTTATGTTTTAATTCCACTGGTCATAACGACCTTTACACTGCCATTCAGGCTATCACATATTACATCTCAAAATAAGTAAGGTTTTTTCTTACGTCTATGTCAATGTGTTCACAGGTATAAGATGTCGGATTCCTCCCTCGTATCCACGCCGTGCCACACCAGCCAATTCCACCACACCTCGCAGTCACTTGTAGCTTGTTCGTGTTATCCTGAAACAAAAAACAGCTGACTGTGTATGCTTCCCCTGATTCCCACCCCACCTAACTGGTTATACCAAAGCCAGCGGCATGTGGCGCGAATTAATTGGTAATATTAAATACTAAGGTCAGTTATGACACTTAAAGTTGTTAAAGGTTCTTATTATTAAAGTTAGTTAAGTATCCTGGTCGGTGTTTATTCTATATTTGAAAACTAGAGCACATATGACTTTCAAGGACGTTGCCAGTGATGGGACCCAAGGGTTCCAAACTCTCCCCCCCCAAATTTTCAATTTTACCAATTAATTTTTTAGTAAGCGAATACTATTATTTAAATAATTCAATATTACTGACATGTACTGCTGAAAGATTGTTCTCAACAAAGAAATGGGTCAAGAACTGTTTAAGGAACAAAATGGGGCCTTACTCTCTGGCCACTACGGGAAAATATCAGTTGTCTGCACCCCCCTTTCCATAATTTTCTCCTGGTTACTTCTTGATGAGTTCGTATTAATACTTTTACAGTGACTACAACCCCTCAAACTACTTACAACAAATATGAATTCCTGACCTTCACTTAATGTTTCAGTGAGGGACCCTCCTGGCCACCCTAGCTAACGACTGTCAATCTGAAGAACAAGACAAAATATGAGTACAATGCTCACATCATCTTGGACAACCCACCAGTTCCCCCCAAACTCCTTGGATGTCTACAAGATTGACTACAGTATGATTGCTCCATCATTCAATACATTGATGTAAGTGGCAATATGTAACAATTTTTTCAATACTCCATAAACTGCACCTTCTTCTTTGGTAGGCTAGTGTTAGGCTAGATTCCATTATAGTTAACATTAGCTTTTAAAGCATCAGTAACCAAATTGTAGACACATGAGTAAGAGTTTGCAGGTTTAATTCAAGCGGCCAGACCAGTTTTATGACATTATTACTCCATATTTGGCTATCAATAGCCATTAAATTCGTATCCAACCATTCCCAAAAGAAAAAGAGGAGAGTAAAGAAAAATATATTTAAAAAAAATGTATTCATTTTTGCAGGCTCATCTGACTAATGCTGAGAGAGATTTCAGAAGTATAGGATCTGATCACTTCCTGAAGTTTTGTTGTTATTTTCACCAAGTTGCAACATTATATAACTTATGGAGGTATTCCTTTGTCAAAGAACAGACAAATGGAAAAGGAAGCATTTTGTTAGCTATGTTTCTAGGAGAAATCTTTATACTGTGTCCAAAAAAATAACATCCTACAGTTAGGAAATACAGGTTAGATAACTCATCTGCTTTGAGTTTATCAAAACAGGAACTCAAAACATAACTAGGATTTTTAAAAAAGTGTAATGGAGTGTCGCCAGTGATCATTCCACTACACTTTTTCAATGCTTTTAGATTAGTGGTGGCATGTGAATAAGAACACTTTTTGAAACAATATATATTCTTCTTCTAATTCATTTATTTTTAGTTAATTTTTCACACATATTATGTACAAAATGGTCAAAATCTTTGATATTCAATTGTACTCTGTTAATGTTAAACCTCAAACACTTGTGCATTAAATTGTTTGTAGAATGATGGTGAATGTCTTATTGGAAGATATGATTAGTATGTGTCAAACAATTTGGGGTTTTTCCTTTAAAATATATAATTTAAATATTAAACTTGGATTTAGAATGTTTTCTTATTTTTTGTAAATAATACATAAGGTAACAATATAAAACACTTAGTTTAACACTATTGTTATGCGGCTAAAATCGAGATGGCAGGCCCCCATTGTAGCGTTTAATCACTTTCAACTATTTGAGAATTCTTTATTCTACATGTTCATCTTCAACTCATCAGCTAATAGTACTTGGAAATCTGTTATGTCATCAGACGTGTTGATTATATACGCTGTTAACAAAACTAAACTAGTTTAATATGAGTAACAATAGTTTTTTATGCTTATGTGAGATTCCCTGAAAGATACTAAAAATAATATGGGTATCAGAGTGACCAAACTTGTCATAGGTTGGTTGCTGAGGTGCAATGAACTGTACCTGGCCGAGTAATAGTAAATTTAAATTTAACCATTTGAAAGATTTCGAATGTTATTCTCAAGCAAAATACGTCAAGCTGCAGACGTAACAATTAAAATAAAAGTCTGATTATGTCCAAGAACTTCTAGGACCCAATGAATGTGTGTTTCATGGACCAGGCGCACCTTTTAATAAACATTTATTACATTTTAATATTTCCATTTTGAACACACACAGCGGATTTACAAACAAAAAACAAACTTTGCAACTGTTGTAAAAGGGTACTTAGAAGTATAAGAATGAGTGAGCAATAATAAATATCATTCAGAGGAATATTATAACGAGGTAAATAACCTTTTTATTAATATTTAACATAGTCCTTGACCACTCGTAAATAAATACCAAACTCTCAGATTAAATGATGTCAGAATATAGTATGGTAATTCAGAACAGTTAATGTAAGTCAATTTCGATTTATTTTGTTTTTATGTAGCCATTGTAACAAAGGCCTAGATACAGGCAAAAGGTAAGAAGAAAATTCCAAGAAAACAGTACTAGCTTAATAATATTCATTAGCTGAGCTTTAGTGAAGCCTATCACTCATGGGGATGGAATGTTAATTCCCATATTACTGGAGCTAAAATACTAATGAGAAAGCCTTTGAGAAAGTTTGGAAATTAAACCTAACGTGGTCCATCTATTATGTAAGTAGATTTGATTGTTCATTGACAATGATTTTTTAGATGATTGAAAACTAATCTGGTAGGTACTCTTTATCTTTTAAGGGCATGTGGGTAGCAAAGTGTGGAGTTCCTTACAAATTTTTATATATAGGGCTTCACAGAGCATAGAAAACCAACCTAAGTCACAAATAGCAGATAATAACCATAATCAGAAAACTTAAAATTCATACCAACATTTACACACAGTACGAAAAGTTTGCGCACTTACAAACTCAAAGGTTCATGGAAAGCTTTGAGTGAGCTTTAATTTTTATTAAAAATTAAGCTTTAATTTTTTATTTAAAGATTTTATTATTTCTTATTTGCTACTGATTTGTATGTTATAGAAAGTGAAACATAATAAATAGAAAAGAGCAATAAACAGATATTGAGGAAATTCAAACATTTAGGATATTATTTTGGGGGCTTTGAGACACAAATCGACCACAACAGATTTCCTTCTTATAAAAAATGACCAGTTTTATATTTGAAACTTTGTCAAAATCTTAAATATTTGTATAATAAAGGAACTAAGTATTTAGTATTCAACTTTTGCAATAATAATATAGTATTTAAAGCAACTTAATTATGAATAAAACTTCCAGAGCTTTTGTTACTCTTTCTTGGAATTACTATCATTGCCAAATAATAGTAAACTATCTTGAAATGGGAAATAGTATTTAAAGCAACTTAATTATGAATAAAACTTCCAGAGCTTTTGTTACTCTTTCTTGGAATTACTATCATTACCAAATAATAGTAAACTATCTTGAAATGGGATGTGTTGACACAATATTTTGAATATAGTCTTGTGTGTAGTATAATTAAAAGAATGGAATCTATTAAATCACTGGTCCATTATGTTTGACTGGTCCAAAAGCTGTACTGGAAAATATATCTTAAAGTAACTACAAACTCAAATAAATTTCACTATTCCCACATAAAGTCACTATAAATTTTATTTACTTTGGAAGTTATAGTATAGTTTCACCCTCAGAATTTAATAGGAATTATACCAAACATGACTTTACAGACATTCCTATGAAATTGAAGTAGTGACTTCTGGGGTAACTACATAGTCAAGAAACTGGATAAATCACAGACACTTACATGCAGCTAGTTTTATGCACTTTGGGATATGATTGTTTATATGTAAAGACAATTTTAAAAGTGTTTCGGTTTACTGTACATTTTCTACCCAAGAAAACTTTGGAAGGGTCATGGGTGGGATATTCTACTTATAAAAATGAGTTCCCTTTTCACACCAAATTTTTCAGCAGTAGGCATTGAAATTGCTATATTATTTCACATTTTAGCATAGGTTTCAAATGAATATTCTACCAGTATATTCAAATTATACTGAATGGGAAATGACTACCTAATTAGCGTAACTAATTCATTAAAAATATATTTTTTTCACAAATAAAGGGTGATTCAAAAAGAGTGCCGGTTTTTAAAAGACCGGTAAATTATATTTTATCGGTTGGCAACAACGTTTGAACTTGATTCTATTTCTGCCTACATTCCGATTGTTGACGCAGCTGATATTTTTCTCATTAGTGCATTCTGTGTAGAACCATGGAGAAGTTAACTTGTTCGCAACGAGTGTTAATAGTGAAAACGTTTTACCTGTATATGAGTGGAGAGAGTTATGCGGCTACTGTTAGGCGACTTCGCGGTACTCTAGGACGTAATGAAGCACCGAATGAATCAACAGTTCTCAGACTCATGAAAAAGTTTCAAGAAACGGGTTCAACAGTCGACCTCAAAAGATCTGGACGTCGTCGTTGTGCCCAAACTGAACAGAACATTGAGGTGGTTCGTGACAGTGTGACTGTTAGCCCAGCGAAATCAATACGTCGCCGTTCTCAACAATTGGGTTTAAGATGTTCTTCTGTACGGAGAATTCTTCGGTACGATCTCAAATATCACCTCTATAAAATTCAGCTGACGCAACAATTGAAAGTGTCAGATCACCAGAAGAGACGACAGTTTGTTGATTGGGTATTGATAAATTCGCAGGAGGAAGAAAACTTCGCAATGAATATCATCTTCAGTGATGAAGCGCACTTCCAATTGAATGAATTTGTTAACAAACAGAACTGCCGTATCTGGGGTTCAGAAAACCGTCGCATGATTAACGAAAGGGAAATGTATCCACAACGAGTGACAGTTTGGTGAGGCTTTTGGTCGGGCGGCGTCATTGGCCCTTATTTTTTGAAGATCAGTAAGGGCAAGCTGTGACAGTGAATGGAGACCGATACCGTACAATGATTAGGGAGTTTTTGTGGCCTCATTTGGATAACATAGACATTGACCAGTTGTGGTTTCAGCAGGATGGTGCCACCTGCCACGCTGCCCGTGAAACAATTGTGTTGCCCCGTGACCGCTTTCAGGATCGCGTCATTTTTAGTAATTCCGACCATCAATGGCCACCAAGGTCGTGTGACTTAACACCTTGTGACTTTCATCTTTGGGGTTATCTAAAGTCATTAGTTTATGCCAATAAACCCCGAACCATCAATGAGTTGAAGGAAGAAATTCGACGGGTTGTGGGCCAAATTGAAGTGGAAACTTGTCGTGCAGTCATGGCTAATTTCATGGACAGAGTTGTTGTGTGCCAGCGTAGCAGAGGAGGACACATGCATGACATTATTTTTCATACATGAAATCGGAAGGTTAGATGAACATATTTATGTATTTCATTTCAGATTTTCATTAAAATAAATCTCTTAATTTGATATATCAAAACCGGCGCTCTTTTTGAATCACCTTTTATATTTATAATGCATTGTCTATTTTTCATTCAGGGAGATTTAAGTGGATGTGTTCATAAACACTTTCTAGATAGATTTTGTAGTGGGGTGGATGACAATATTTCAGACTCTAGTGAGTCAAAAGATATAATAGGAATAACAAAGCATTGACTTTGATAGATTATTATGAGTTAGTTTCATTAAATAAAAAAAACTACGTGGACAATAAGGGATATTTTATTTTTGTTGAACCTGTAGGATGTTCTGTAATGGATATTGTAGCAATACCAACCACTCGGTATATTAGGTAGAGTTTTCGATTGAAGTTTTAAGCTGTGTATGCTCTGATCACCTGCAAATTGCGATAACAATAACATGTGACCTACATATCGCATATAAGAGTAGGGGTGAGCTGATGATACTTTGTTGTTATGTTAAAGTGGTCAGACTTTTCCTCCCATACATTTATTTTGTTAGCTATAGAACAAATCTGACATATACAAACTGTTTAATTCTGAAGCTCAACTGTTAGGTTTAAGTGATTTGAAATTCGTTCTTATTTTCCAAACTTCAATATACGAGGTAATAGATTATTCTGGCCAATTCTTTTTAATCCACCAATCCAAATTGAAGTATGTTATATGTTCTACTTAAAAATTACATTAAGTTCTTTAATTGCTTATAGTTTTGTGACATAAATATTTTAGTCTTTTAAGAAATAGTTAAACTACTGTTATAACATGGAGGAGGAAATGATTATTATCAGCATACAGAGCCCTCATCAAGTAGTAGAGATTCGTGGTGATGTGGCGTGACGTGTGCCTGTTCTCACCTTTATCGTACTTAATGCACAAAGATATCTCAATTGCAGACCGCATTAGGGCTGACATTCTGCTTCATGTGACCAACTGGCAGAGGGTTCAGTCCACTCAGCTACAGTCTGGTGCTCCTTACCATACTATGCAACATAGCACATATACGTCTAGATCGTAGTATACCTATGGATGAATTGCAGAGTTTATGGCAGTGGGAGAAAAACTTTCTTATAAATTTTAGGTATATTTAGATGGCGTTACTGTCATTTTCACTGATTACACAGAGACTCAAAATAATTAAATTGACTGGGAGGACGCTTTGGTGTCCCTATTCGAATTAAGGAAATTATAAACCCAGATACTATTCAGTTAACTCCCACCTCTCTGGTTCCATTGGAATTTGAATCTAATTTCTCCTACATATTATCACAGCTTTAACTCAACTCGCAACCGGATCAGAGTCCCCCAGTTGAGTTGTTATCAGCTCCTTCTGCACCACCAGATGCTGGGAGAAAAGCAAAATAATTTGGAAAATGATTTACAGATTTATAAATAAAAAAAGAATAAATAAGGGATATTAATTAAACATATGTTAATAACTATCCTGAAGTTCACCGGAAAGCTACTACAATAAAATATAATGAAAAAAGGTCACTCACTACCTTGGACTGATAAATCATGACCGGTTTTAAATATGAATGTCAGAATAATTATTCCCAGGACAATGTTGACCCTCGGTCTCCTTGCACCTGATGCTGTGCATTGAACTGGAGGTACAACTCCACCAAATTGTAATGTGTTAGCGGCAGTATAAGACCCTACCTGCCCTTGAGCCCTACCCTGAACCCCTTATTGCCTCTTCAACCATCAGAATCCAGCGGCAGATTTTAAGTGAAAACTGTTAAGAAATAGAAGGACATTGAAGCCACGATTATTACATGAGTAAATCATTGAGAAACTATTTATATATCACAAATTTCTTTGACTACAACACACTGTCACTTTCGCTTCAAACATCTGCAGCCTCCCATAAATGTGTGTTATGCAATGACTAACAACAAATCACCAGGACAGAGTTTGAAAGTGGCTGGTATGGATCTTGGCACAGACTGTTTCTGCTATGGTCAGTTTTAAGTAGCTTACTCCATAGTCAGTCCACACTATAGCCTGGTCATCCTCCAGCCAGAGTGAAAATCAAGAAATAAAGTACTTAGCTCTTCATAAAAGTCAGCAATCAAAATTCTACAAACGAGAAATAAATATAAAAACATAATAACGTAAATTGAAACCTTTTGGATAGTTGGAAAATTTTATACTTAGTAGTTTCAAGAAAAAATATTATTTTTTTCTGGACAAGGTCTTCTGGAACCAAAGGTTTCATTGTTAAGCAACTCCCCAAATAAATATCAGTAACATTACATTTTTGGACAACCATTGAGAAACAGGTTGGGGGATTTATAATGGACACTATCAGATGCATTTCATTCCCAATTTTGTGTATTTTTGGGATGCAGTACAATTTAGAATGGTAGATTAGGAACTATAGGTTTTCTGTATAATTGGTTGTCTAACACATTTTTACAGTTTTTAATGTTTCTGACACTGATCTAGTATATTTTTGGATTGGAATTTTCTGAAGGATATTGTATTTTCTCATGTTTAAAGCTGTTTAACTCTTTTATGACATTTTTCTTTTTTCATAATTACAATAGTAATTACTATTTAACTTTAAAATAAAATACATTCTTCGGTTTAAGATATTTTATTGCGTTAATGTATTCTCCGTTATGTATATGCGAGGAATGTTTTTCTTTAAGAATCTTTGAAAAGGTAGAGCATATGTCAGATCTTATGGTAGTATTTTACTGTCATGTAAATATTAAATATTACTTTGTAAGTTAACAATTAAATATTCATGATAATTTCTATTTGTTGGATTAAAATTTAAACCTTGCTTTTTCTTTAGAAAGTGTTTCTGATGAGTTACACACTACTTGTTGCTGTTTAAAAGGAGATTTGGTTTCTCAATGGGGAATTAGATCATTGGATCATTCAAGTAGTTTAAATTTCTTTTCTAACTTTTGCTGTTTCTTTCCATATTTGAAATCAATAGTGGTACCATCAAGTATGATACAATATATTATTGAAATAAATTTTAATAGATTATGTGAAGTGATTCCTGAGTATTTAAGTGCATTTATTTTGTTACTTCTTTTAAGCATTTTGCTAGGTATATACAACACCCGCATGAGTATATACTAGTGCTTATTGTGTAAAGTAGTAATTGCATGTTATAGCACTGTTTTCCAGTTTTGAGTTATGTTCCGAATTTCAAGACACTTGGACTTCCAAAAGTAAGCAGAAACTACCATACATGAGATACATCTCCGTCCATTCCATCAAAATTAGTAATCCCAGTCAACAAAACACAGTAAAAATTCATTTTTCACTAAAAACTTTTTATCTTGTACTCTGGTGCTGATATTAACATAACTACAAAACAGTGCTAAGTCCTTGCTTTACGATCTCTGTTTGCTATATTATCCTATTTGTTTCTTTAATCCAGTGTAGGAATTATGATGTAAATTTGTATATACACTAACAGTATTATCACAAATTATGTCTGATTCTTTAGTTTGTGATTTCATGTGAAATGTACACAGGGTCAATGCACTCTCTTGTTTTCTCAAAGTTTAGTCACGAAGGGAATGACTCATAGAACTAGTGCCCTTATGTTTTATTTCTTAGGCTACTGTGAATATTTCAATATCAAAAGAACCCAATTTGATACATCTTACATGCACATATTCACAATTTAGTTCATAAAATTTAATTTTATATCAATGTTAAAATAATATACAGAACTCACTAAATGGTTTAAATTTCTCACTGCCACCATCTATAGTAAAAGATATACAATACTTTTGTTATTATAGGGGGGGGGAGGATTTACTGTTTCCGTGAGAATTTTGGAATCTTTACCCAACATCTAATATACCAACATTACATATAACCCCATTTGTAAACTAATTTGGTTACATTTCTTAAAAATCAACACATATTAAATCAATGTTTGATTCTTTTAACACAAGGAGCTGGGAAACCTCTCATTGCACATAGTCCTAAAAGGACCTTAGCACTTGCTTCTGGGGTGACATGATATTTAGGTTGGGTAAGGTTGCTGGTAGAGGAAGGCTCCTGTCAAGATCCATGTCCATTAAGAACGAGGTAGCGCTCTATGCCTCAATCTTTCCACTTTGGAAGAAGGGAAGGGTGGCTCTATTCCAGTCTTTCCAGTCAAAGCGGGCTGGGGACAGTACACCTGTTGTCCAGGTTAGCTACAGTCTTTAACACTAAGGAGGCTTCCACTCACTCCTATAGCCATCCTCCTCAGTAGACTAGACCTATTGATCCAACCTCCTATCCCAATATCTCAACATTTGCTGTTAGTGATTTGCCGTTCTTGGACATCCTTAGAGTTGCCCAGATATAAGTGACGCATCGGTTTTTACTGCACCCAGTATAAGTGAAAGGTATGTCATCCAAAAGTACACCATCCCGGAGTGAAGGTATTTTCTTGTTGCTGAAAATATGTCTATATCAATACGATTGCTATCATATTGCAATACAACTACGATGCATACCATACAATAAGAAAAGTCGGACATGCATACAATTCAAGCCGCTGTGTGTGCACCGAGCCTTAGTATACAGTCATTATGGCTAAAGGCGAAAAGATTCAGATTGATTTATTTTAGTTATGGTTCTAGTGAGTGACTACAGACAAATGTCAATGTTCCCAAACACTTATAGGGCCTACACATAACGTAGTTAGGGTGAAAAGAGTTCAATGTGAAAGTGGAGTTCAGCTCCATTTCACCTCCCTCTTAGTGCAGCACCTGAAATCTGACACTGTTTCAGACAGCTCCTGGAATCTGGAATTCGCCATGCTTTGGGATGTGACTAAAACATTGTAGTGGACTCAATCGTGCACCTGCACCTGATAAGACAATAAAAACACTTCTTCATTGATATTACTCTTGATTTTGATGTCAAAATGGTAAAAAGAGTTCATATTGAACTTCTTCTATAACAATTTCATAAGTTCAATGTTATATTGTGAAAAATTAATATTTTTATAAAAAAATGTAGCTTAAAAATATATAAAGTGCATCTAAAGACACAAATTCTAAATTATTGTCCTAGTCTCCTCAGTATACCTGCGGTCCTGTGAAATATATAACATTTGTACAAAACCCTTACCAACTTAATTTGAGGAAATGTGTACAAGTCTACAATCTTTGTTTTTCTAAATGAGAAAACAAACTTCCATAAATACTGGCTTTAATACTGTGAAACTTTGTATACAAACTTTTTATATAGTTTTACATTTTAATGTAGCTTTAATACCATAATACCATGACGTTTTTATGATTATCGTTTGCTTAATTAAAGACTCTGCAATGTCATTACTTAACCAATAGCTCAATACAATTATTTACAATACTAAAATACATCATTAGCAGCTCGTGTATTGCTTCAAGGTCGCACTTATGTGTGCACTGCAATATAAAACAATGCTTCACCCCAGTCCACAGCCCATGCAACACGTCTGCTGGCTGTCAGTGTGGGATGTGACAACATGACTGACACCTCTGTGATGGTTGTCGTACTCGTGTGTACACTCCGATATACAACAATGCTTCACCCCAGTCCACAGCCCATGCAACACGTCTGCTGGCTGTCAGTGTGGGATGTGACAACAACATGACTCTGACACCTCTGTGATGGTTGTCGCACTTGTGTGTACACTCCGATATACAACAATGCTTCTCCCCAGTCCACAACCCATTCAACACGTCTGCCGGCCACACCACTCGGACACCTCTGTGATTGTGAAAAATGTTAACTTTCCCATGGACCAGAAATTTATTTTTGTCTAACAGCGCACTTATGGATCTTCGGCCAAGAGTATAGATTAACCTATTTTTATCGGCTTAGTATTTAGACAATAATGCAACTTGATACATATGGTTAAAATTACTATACTGTCATATTGGACAGTTTTAATATGATGTACTCTTAGCCGAAGATCTATAAGCATAATGTTGGTGTAAATAAAATTCTGGTCAATGGCAAAGTTAACATTTTTCATTGGCTTAGTATAATATGCACAATAATACAAATTGATACGTTTGGCCAAAAGTACAATACAGTTATGTTGGACAGTTTTAAAATTCTGTATTCTTGGCTGAAGAACCATAAGCGCACTGTTGTATGTATGGTCAAAATTACAATACTGTCTAACGGTGAGCTTATGGTTGTGTTACTGTTTTCTTGTTTCACTGAACGATGGCAAATGTCCGGAAAAATCCTGTTTCCTTCACAATCCTTCCATCGTCAAAAATAACCTTCAAACAAAGAAGTAGTATTATGGTCTAAATAGTAAGCCGAAGAAAATAGGTTAATCTTCCCAAGGCCCAAAATTGTATTTTTGACTAACAGTGCGCTTATGGTTCTTCGGCCAAGAGTACAGCATATTAAAACTGTGCAATATAACAGTAGGTATTGTAATTTTTATATTACATATCAAGTTGTTTTATTGTCTAAATACTAAGCTGATGAAAATAGGTTAATTTTCCCTAGGCCCAAAATTGTATTTTAGACTAACAGTGCGCTTATGGTTCTTCGGCCAAGAGTCTAAATACTAAGCTGATGAAAATAGGTTAATTTTCCCTAGGCCCAAAATTGTATTTTAGACTAACAGTGCGCTTATGGTTCTTCGGCCAAGAGTCTAAATACTAAGCTGATGAAAATAGGTTAATTTTCCCTAGGCCCAAAATTGTATTTTAGACTAACAGTGCGCTTATGGGTCTTTGGCCAAGAGTACAGCGTATTAAAACTGTCCAATATGACAGTATTGTAATTTTGACCATACGTATCAAGTTGTATTATTGTCCAAATACTATGCCGATGAATATACGTTAACTTTACCATGGCCCAAAATTGTATTTTAGACTAACAGTGCGCTTATGGTTCTTCGGCCAAGAGTCCAAATACTATGCCGATGAATATACGTTAACTTTCCCATGGCCCAAAATTGTATTTTTGACTAACAGCGCGCTTATGGTTCTTCAGCTAAGAGTACAGCATATTAAAACTGAGCAATATAACAGTAGGCCTATTGTAATTTTGACCATAGGTATCAAGTTGTATTATTGTCCAAATACTATACCGATGAATATACGTTAACTTTCCCATGGCCCAAAATTGTATTTTAGACTAACAGTGCGCTTATGGTTCTTTGGCCAAGAGTACAGCATATTAAAACTGTGCAATATAACAGTATTGTAATTTTGACGTTACATATCAAGTTGTATTATTGTCCAAATACTATTAATACCGATGAATATACGTTAACTTTCCCATGGCCCAAATTACCATACGTATCAAGTAGTATTATTGTCTAAATACCAAGCCGATAAAAATAGGTTAATTTTGGTTAGGCTATATATACTCTTGGCTAAAGATCCATAAGTGCGCTGTTGGACAAAAATAAATATCTTGAAAGTTAACCGTTTTCATCGGCTTAGTATTCTGTCTGAATGGTCAGTCGTAAAATGCTGTACTCTTGGCAGAAGATACATAAGTGCGATGTTAGCAATGTTTTAACACACAATTCTAGTCCATTAGAAAGATAACCTATTCTATAAAATTGGCTAAAGACACAACAGCGCAAGTTGTAATAAATACAAACTTATTCACCAAAATATATGTGAAACTTCTGTCCCAAATTCACTAGAACATATTCAAAACATATAATTTTCTATTCCTGATCCATTTAGACAACAAAACTTACCTTATTGCGTATTGTAGCAAGCAGTTCATCAGCACCGATGGAAAATTTTAGGGGCGATAAAGTTATAGACGGTCAGTCAATGCATTGCGTTATACTACTTAATTCAGTTAAAACTTAGTAAAAGTATTTTGTGGCTTATTATTCGTGTGACTATTAGTATCTACAAAAAGAAACATCTACAAAGAGAGAATCCAATATCTAAAAGTTCAATTATCTAAACTCTATTTTCATGAAATAAAATGAAAATTTAAATAAATATAAATATATTAGCCTAACGTACAAATGATAAAAAATAGACTAAGCCTACTACGTGAGTCAATCGGCACGGTGACGGCAGGTAAACCGGGTCGTGCATTTTGTATGCCGTTCGATCAGTCACAACGAACAAATGACAGATAATTCGATATGTAAAATTAAATAATAACTGTCCTGATGTTAATTTTTTTATTGTTTCTGACAAAACTGGGGAAAGTAGCCTATTTCCCATGACATTATGAAAAAAGTGGATAATGATGGCTTGAATATGAAGCTGTGTAGAGGAAAATCGTATGGTAATGGTGCTAATACGGCTGGAAAGTACCAAGGAGTGCAAGCTCAAATACTGAAAGAGAATAAGTTCGCATATTTTGTGCCATGCTCAGCTCATTCACTAAACTTAGTCGGAGTTCAGACTGCTGATACCGTACTTGTCTCCCAGTACAAAATTATTTTGGAGTTTGTTTTATTTTATTTTAATTTGTTTATTTTATTAATGTTTTATAGAGAGCTGCCATATAAGTTTTAATAGTAACATTTTTAAAATAATGGTGAACACTAAATTTGGCATAATTTCTAGCTGATTCAAAATAAACTTGGTACTAAGATAGTACTTACACATTGCCTGAATAAATTGGTTACCTATTTTTATTTCGAGTATTTCAGAACATAAATGAACATTGACTTATTTGACTGTAAAACAATTCCAAGCAACTTTTATTTTGACTTAATCTTCGAAAACTTTCCAGGTTTTATTTTGTAAGGCGTTCTAATGCTTTAGATGTACGAGGCAACAATTGCATGTTTGTGAATATGTTTACAAACATAATTTGAGATTGATCAGTTACAGACTAATTAAGTCCAAATTCACTAATTATATAAACAAATTTGTGTGCTTATAATGACTTTTATCTAATAAGATGTCTAAATATTTGCTAGAGTTTCGAGTATATTAAAATGCCAACATTGTGTGCCACCGTACCATCATTGTTGTACAAACTAATGGTCATCATATGTTCCATATATTAAATATACTCTTCTTCCAAATAAGCCGAAATGAAAGATTTACTATTGGTTTCCTAACGTAAATAGTTTGATAGGATTTATCCAATTTGTTAAAGTTAAACTCAAGTTTGTTCATCCTGATTTACACCAAAACCTGTACATCTAAAATCTACGGAGTTGAGGTTTTAAATTTTTTACAAACTTAGTTGATCTACTACGGTTTTCACCGGGCAAATAAAGTCAATGAAAAAGGGATAAGATATCCAAAGATGTATCTAATAACGATAATCTAACGTGCATTAAAATATAATAAAGGGTGAATGGAATAGTTATAGTTCTAAAATAAATATCCATATTGTTATAACAGCGACATTTTTCATATTGTAATTATTGATATAAATTCAAATTACTATTTGAAGGATATTATTCAGAGATACAGTACAAATCCTGCTCGCGTTTACTACAAGCAGGGCAAGCCTTTGTTTTTTATTTATAGTAAAACAGGGTGTGGCTAAAACATGTAGCATTAATAGTATGGTCTAAAAAGCTTCAATAAGTTTAGTTGTGCTCTAATTAATTTTTTAAATATATTAACTTAAAGAATAAACAGAAATAGAATAAATGATGGATATTATATAATTAATTTTGTTAATTGGTGATATTCAGAAAAAAAATTAAGAAAGCAAAGTTATGAGTGACAATGTTTACACAAATAGGACAATGCGTGCGAGAGGAAGAAATCTAAGGTCTATTAGCTTTGTTAGTCGGAGCACTTTGAAGAGAAAGTAGGCATATTTGAGAATTATATTATTTTATCGTTTATCGGAAATTTCAACTCAATCGTAGATAGTAGCTTATAAGTGACAGCTTCAGAAAATCCAGATAAAAACTATTATATTTATGATTACATCAAATCTGCTTGTGTTGCTGGTTGAATGCTAGAGGTTGCTAATTCAGTGCCTGGTCCGTGTCCATGCGGTGAATTAGCACCCCCTGCCGTGACGTCAAAGTCCGAGGGGGTGCTTATTCCAGGGGTGCTAAAGCAGCGTCCCCGCTCAGAGCTCGATCATCACACCGTCCGAGTCGGGAGAGGAACCGGGCTTACTGTAACGGCAATAGAAACTGGCCATCGGAGCTCTTTGATATATTGGTGGGGTCTGCCACAAACATACCCTAATTAAAATACTGACAATCGGTGCAAATGGTTTACACCCTCAGGTACAGTTGATCCCGGGCGCTCCCTTAAAATTATTTTTTCTTATACTTTCAGAGTTTTCACTCCGGACACATTTTTCTACTACATCTAACTACTTCGAGCTTTTTAATCAAGGGTCTCCTCGGTACCGAACTGTCTTCCAGTTCCTTCGAGACCCGGTGGAGAAAAGGTCACGTTGTGCCATGTGGTTTCTCCCCACACTCCTTACATTACAATATTAATCATTAAAGGTTATAATCTGAATTCCCACTCTCTGTTTAAATCTATGACAAATTTAAACAGCTGCATCAATTTCTCTCTTATTGATTCTGATTAGAAGTATTATTTTGTCAGAAAGTAATGTGACATTAATGTTTATTTGGCAGGGGACAGTAGTACAGCATGTTTTCCGGGTGAATATAGGTGGATTTTTACATTGAAAATGAATACTACTGTTAGGGAATTGATCACAGAGGAATGTGATGTTATTAAAGTGTACGCAAGTTTGTATTGATGTAATTCAGTGGTGTAAGTAACCCTTATTTGAATTGTTATCACTCAAAATGTTGGTAGAAATGCACAATATGTGAGTACACATACATATTTTACTGTATCTTTACGTCAGTAACTATGCGTGACAGAAGTTCGCCCTGGAAACTAAAATAACTCACCAGCGGACATCTAAGGCTTCGGTTTGTGTTTCATAGATACCAACTATCCAGTCAGAAGGTAAAAACTAAACTTTTGGAATTTGAACCTTTAAAAAAATGACAGGCATAATCGAGTGGGGTATAAAATTTATGACAATTTTCCCCTAACTCTAACTACGAAATTGAAGTTCAAATATCAATTTGCTGTTTATGTTTTGGTTGTGTGCGACTACCATGTAGATGTGGGATAGGTCCGTACGTGGTAAAGGGTCGGCGATATTGGGGTTTCTTTACACAGTATCTCCTGAACAAGCTCACGAGTAGAGTAGTGAGGTGTGCATTTACTTTTGATTGCCTCTAAAATTTTTAAGTTAAGAAAAGTTACATCGTGATGGTGGTCAAGTTTAGTCTTAATGCAATATCGTGATAACATAAACTGCAGTTTAATGTGTTTTACTTCTGTGCGTCAATTTTCTTCAAGACTTTAGCAAATATTTCAGTGATTAGTTCTGATCACTGATAATACCATGGTTATATCCCAATTCGTTATGATGTGGATTTCGTTTCGAAGCAGCGTTATTGGATAGAGTGCAGGGATAACATTTTCTTTTAATTCGTGACACTTTCATGTGGCAAACTAAGGATGAATTCGTTTTTTAATTGTAATAATAGAGATTGAGGAAAAATGAAAATGAAGTGTAAATTGCCCTATTTATGTGGGTAAATGATAGGATCAGATTGCCCCTCCATACACTAAACCTGCAGAGACAGGCAAATATTTATTAAATACATAAATAAATTCAAAATATATTAAATATTTGCATAAAGTATTAGCTGAATAATTAAAAATGGGAAGCATACGGCTTCATTATTTCATGTGCAAAAATATGGTATTCTATAAATTTTATATCTTTAAATAACAAAACATAACTCTTTATTTAGTAAATTGTCACTGATAAACCTTTTTAGTACCTCATAACAGGTCAGGAATAAATTAACATAATATTATGGTTCTGGACAATTCGATGATGGAGGTTAAATATGTATTTGTTCGATAACAGCTAGACTGAATATAGTGAAGATATTTAGTATCTCTTCTAATGTTAGTCACTTGCCTTCAGGATGTTAGGGAACAACTGTAGATATTGTTCAGTTGTTCAGTTTGCTTGTTGTAGTTGGCCCTCATGGGGCGTATATGATTAATGTTTTGGAACATTTTAACATTGTTGTACTTATTAGAGGCTGATCCCATATCTGTGTTCTCATATAGATTTTTAGGTTACGAAATTAAAAAAAACGTACAATTGTCCCTCCCGTAAGTATTAAACAACATATAAAGTTAAAAAAATATAATTAGTATTTATTCTTAGAGCTATTCTCAAACAATCGATAAGTCGCAATGAATAACTTCTGGATAAATTAAGGTCAGAACGAGTTGAGAAGTTGAAAATTGTATACTTTTTTATAAAGTTATAAAATGATAGTAAGTATCCAACAGAATGTTTATGTTATGGATATCAGCAGGTCGTTGAAGAGGTCCCATGGTGTCCCCCTTTCCTAATAGCGAAAAGTTCTTTTTTTAGGAGAGGCCGATATGCTTTTAAACCTTATTCTGCCTATACTCATGGGCTACTGGCTTGTGTGAGGATCTTATCAAACAAGATAAGGGGGGAAGTCGGTACAGTACAAGGTCGATGGTACTGATAAAAAGTGCTTCGGCCACATATAGGATTTAAACCTGCGCTATCTCTAACTCAGATTCAAAGTCTAACGTCTAGACCGCTGGGACGCAGCGCTACCAAAAAACATTTAATCCTCTTACAAGAGATATAATGAAAAAATTGAAATGTTACTAATAATTTTAGCATTTTATACATTTCATAAACTGAAGGTTTTATCAATTAAAAAAAAAAAAAAAAAAAAAAAAAAAAAAAAAAAAAAAAAAAAACGGGGATTATATTTCAAAGTTACATTTCCCAGTAAATAATGTAGACAAAATTTAAGATTCGGAGGCAGCTGACGCAATTTAGCCCGTTCGATATAAAAGTTCACAGAGGATTGAGTATTTTCCTTGACACCGTATTGTTTTTATTTCCTCTGGCTGAGACAAACTATACGTGATTTGATTTTCACATTAAAGATACACTATTTAAACTACGCTGACTGCGATACTAAGCGAATGATATCTCGTAAATTTTATTTGAAAGTGGAAACTTCTACTTCAAATACCTATCAACATATCAAAGAACACTTAATTAGAGAGAGATTTTTATTGATTTCAATATGATTAGCTATAATCGGAGTTTCCAAATTGTTTATTTTATTTGGACGATTATTTCTGAGTCATTTGGCAGACAGGACAATTCTGAAATTTAATATACGTAAAAATTGACGGAAAAATATAGTATCTGATGAGTTGTATAATGGCGTTATTTTATCGTTGCCATAATGGTTATCCATAAGACCAATATAAAAATATTTCCTAACACTCAGTCACATCCACTGAATGAGATACACCATCATCGCACTCAGTGTTCCTCACATAGAAATGGAGCTTCAAGGAATATTTCAAGTCTATAGGCCAGTTTGTTTTCGAGACATCGCATGGACAAAGATAGATAGACAGACTGACAGAAATTAAATGTTTCCACCACCACGTGTGAAAGGATTCACTAAAGCTCAGCCAATAACTGCGAACGTCCCAAGCACATTTGTGACACCAGGTGATAGTGATGCTTATTGTTATCCTGTGCTGTGTGCTGAACTAAGGTGTATTCTGTCACCTACCTTATCCTGTAAGTGTAATTTACCTCACCGTCTCAGGTAAGGGTGTTTCCAGCCGAAGTTAAACAGTTTCAGAGGGGGTAGGACCACCGATGAGTCGGGTCGTTGCGTAGAAAAGGCCCGTGTGAATTCTTGGGCAGCGGCAGCCATGGCCGAACTGTGAAGCAAGAGCAGTGCAAACCAACTATCCCAACGTTATCACCATAACTTTACTAAGTAATTAAAAGAGAAAATACAAGATAAAAATATATAACTTGTTCAAAATACTATGTTTCATTATATAAAACCGACATTATAAAAAAAACGCGAATGGTGTAAATTAAAGTGCACAAGGTGTTTCTAAGTAATAGAAAGTTTACAATTTCTACACAAATCTATTTTAATTCTCTTAATTGTATCCTTCTTCAGACGTTACCATACTTTATTAGTTTCACACTACGTTAACTATTAATCAAAACTAATTAAACTTTTGAACACTGACGAAGAATAACTAACTCTTACGTGTATTATTAACTCACTACGTCAAGGTTAGCACTTTAACTCAGTGGTGTAATAAAAACTATGTATATATCGAATAGGGTAAAATGGATATTCGAACAGCTCATCCTATAGGTACACTCCACACCTGATGAACATAGCCTAAATAAATTCAATAATTAGTTTTAAAGTTATATCCTCCTTTCTGGTCGCCATTCCTTCAAGGCATGGTAGTAGTCCCCATCGTCAGTCATGGAAATATATTTTAGCCCGATTACTAAGTAATTCATTACAATTATCACATAGACTTGCTTGTTCATTACATTGTAACGATACAATTTTGCTGCATTCAATATTTTCCACTGAGAAGTTACCGTTATATCAAACGGCTACATAAGGAAGACCTTCTAGTTTGGCTGTTCGGGAAAGTACAAGCTACAGCAGTTTCTTGATTTTTAAACATTTTACTTGAAATTTTGGGTCTTCCACAAGTTAATTCATCTCTATTTATGTACTACTGGATATAAAATATATGTTGAATTCTTAATCTAGTTCAAGTTAACATTCCTCAATTCCATATGCTTTATAACTGACAACTTTTTTGACAAATTTTACTATAAAATAACGTGCTTTTAAAACTGAAAATTACAATGGTACACTATTACAGTTGAAAGCTTAGTATATTCATACTATTATCAATTAAAATGTTATTTTCTTGTTTCATTGTTACGAATTTCACAGATTAAACTATTGCCCTATCCACCATACTTCCCTCCGGCCCTCTGATAAAAATTTTAAAATCTAGTGTTTACATTTAAAACAATAAAAATTCACAGTACCACGTTGCTATGGGATGTCATAGATACATCGATGTAGGCAGTAATGGTATATAAACTGCCTTTTATTTTCAGTTTCAATTATCATCCTTTACTTTTACCAAGCCAGACGTGCAGAACGACTAACTTATTCACTGACTAATTTGTATCATAAATTGGGTACTGCCAGAAGAGGAACAGCCCTTATATTTGGTACGCTGGCATAGCTCGTTTTACATCTAACAGGAAAATGTTAAACCTATAGCTGTATGTCTGTAATTTTTTAGTCATCCGTAAAGGTCAGAAAACCCAAAGTTCACTATAAGAAAGAAGTAGGGAGATTTCCAATTTCTACCAAACCGAAAAACACATTGAAAATTCGAGACATCTCACCTAGACATGTAAATTAAAAAACGTAATGGTCCCAAAAATGTTATATTTGTGTTTATTTGGGAGGGGGAGAATTACATCTTTTTCGAGCGATTACAGGTCGAGTTTTCCATTACAAATAATACCACTGTTAGGAAATTGATCACAGTGGATTGGGATGTAATTAACGTGTACACAAGATTGCACTGATTTGCCAGTGGGATAAGTAGCTATCTTGGATTAAATTTCTATAATAAAGTATGTTATTAAATATGAAAACAGAATACATGAATGTAAAATCTCAATAGTTTTAAGTTGGAACGTTTTAAATAATGACGAAGTATAGTCGAGTGAGGAATACAATTTAAAAATAATTTCACCCTGATTCCAACTACAAAATTGAAGTCCAAATATCAATTTGCTGTTTATGTATTGGTTAATAGTGACCACCAGACGTGGGATAAATCCATATGTGGTAAAGGGTCGGGCATATTTGGGTATCGCTTAACCATCTCCTCAAGATATAGAGTACATTAGTGAATTGTGCTTTTAATTATGAATGTTACTTAATCTTTGTAAGTTTACGTTACGCAGCTTGTGTTATGTATTCGAATTACATCGTGATGGTGGTTAAGTTTAGTCTTAATTTAACATGGTAATAAGATACGCTGCAGAGGTAATATTTGATTACTGCAGATATCAACTATCTTTAAGAGTTTAGGAACTACTTTATAAATTTATTATTTTACTTTACCATGTTATTTCCCATTTCGTGGTGATGTGTATCTTGTGTTGGCGCTTTGTGATTGGATAGATTACAGGGATGAGATTTATTCTAATCTCCTTAACTTTCATGTGAAAAACTAACGATTTCGTTATTAAGTTCTGTAACTTATTTTACTTAAGTTAAAAACAAACTGTAGTCCGTCCTAAAGCAAAAACGTCCTGATTTATACGGTTTAAGTTAGGGTCAAATAATTCTTTCCTTAAATTAAACCTGCAGAATCAAGAAAACAATATATAAAATAAAAATCCATAAATTAATTATCCTTTTATATTATGTTTTATTAAGAAAGTAGTTGAATAGTAAAACAAATGGGAAGCATACAGCTACAATATTTCATGTATAGCTATATCGTGTTCTGTACATTTTGGTAAGTCATCTAAGGGATTTTATAAAATAACTTGCTATTAGTTATGTATCTCAATGATGTCTAATGTGAGGTTAACTATACTCTGTCGTCCTAGAAAATATCGCCCACAGGAAAATGGTAAACTGCGATATTTTCCTTAGTTTATCGTAGGTAAGATACGGCCTTTGAAAAATAGACCCTGATCAATCACCCCATCCTATAGTGCTGTGCTGGTCCAGGACGGAGGACTTTGCCTCCTAGAGGTGGTTCTCCTCCCCACAAAAACATAAAATTGAATTGTTATTTGGCATTACTATCCCTTTGCCCTTGGAAAGTCATTGAAAAGACTGTCCCCTCAGGCCAGGTTAATAGAGGTGCTAGTCATCCCTTTTTCCATATCACCTCAACATTTGCACTTGATAACGTCATCTTAGGTCGAGTGGCCTATATGACGTACAAGGACACACATCTCTTCGTCACATATCTCTTCATTACGACTTATTATAATTACTTTTTGTGTCTATTATTATTTTGTGTTAGGGGGGTCTAGTATTTAAATTATTTGTAATATTATTGTTTGTGCTTGTAACTCAAACATCAACACAAATACTCTACATATAAACAGTCTTCCTATTCAGTACTCAGGGATTTGTACTACAATGAATAAATTTAATTACTATACTATAAGTAATGTTAAATGTGTATGTTAAATAATAAGAAGGGAATTATTTTAACACATTTTATTGATTTCACTTGAATTTACACATAATAATAATAATATCACTTGATTGCGGTAACAATTATAAAATTGCATACAAACGTCATAAATATTTAAATAATAAAAAGGTAGGCCACCTAGTACACTTCATTCACTCACGCACACAGTCACATGTTTCTCTCATTCACTCTCATCTTCATTCTCACCAGACAATCCTGCCACTGCCACACCAGAACCAGAGGATTGATCTTGTTAGTTTTGAATTTCGTTCCAGCGGCTCTCCATAAACTCGTCAACTGAGTAAAACACCCTCGACACCAAAAGGTGTCTTAGTCGAGTTTTAATTTTTTTGTCATTCAATTGTTTGATCTCTTCAGGGAGCCTATTGATTATCTTGACACCAACCTCTGACGGCAAACGTTCGAATGCTGCAGTTCTGTGTTGTTGAACGCGGAAGTTGTCCCTGCCACTAGTTTCATACTGGTGAACGTCCCTGCCTTGAACCAAGTTACACTTAGAACGGCAGTACAGGACAACCTCCAGGATATAGAGACAGGGCAAAGTCAGCAATCCAAGCTCCCAGAAGGTGTTTTTGCATGAATCTCTGAAGTTCAATTTTGAAATGATTCGGACAGCTTTCTTTTGACTTCTAAATACACGTTCGAATTTGTATTTAGAACAGCTGCCAGTCTCAAACCGTATGTCAGATGTGGATATACCAAGCCAAAGTAGGCCGTTCTTAGTATATCCAAAGAGCAAAATTTTGCAAGGTTCCGTAAGACATAAATGCCTGAGGAAACCTTTGAACAAATGCTGTCAATGTGATCGTCCCAAGTCAGCCCTCGATCTTGGTGCATTCCGAGGAACTTGGTGGAATCAGTTTCTTCTATTAGAACATCATCCGCCATCACGGTAGCGAAGTTGTCAGGTTCTTGCTGCCGAAGAAAAAAATTGACGACGCTTGATTTGGAACTGTTGGCCCTCAGACTTAGTGTTGAAAAATGCTGAATACATGAACTCAGTTCTAAAAATGAGTTGATTTCTATTTCATCTTTTGTTTTTGCTCTGATGCAGAGAATTGTATCGTCAGCATACTGAACCATCTTCCCCGTAAGGATCGATGAGTTCAATCTGTTGACGTACACAAGGAATAAGACAGGTCCAAGGATAGATCCCTGTGGGACACCATAAGTCATTTGAACCTTTCTTGACAGGGTATTCGCAATCTGCACACACTGGCTTCAATCCCTGAGGTAAGACGAGATCCATCCGTGCGGCAGACCTCGAACACCACATGTCGTCAACTGGTACAACAGTGTTTCGTGATGTATACAGTCGAATGCTTTAGAGAGGTCTAGAAATATGCTTATAAGCTAGCACATGTTCTCTTCTCTCCAGGCCATCGAGAACTGTATCGATTAGGTCTGTGACCGCATCGATTGTGGATTTGTTTTTTCTAAAACCGAATTGTTCGGAACAGAGGATTTCAAAACGATCAAGAAAATTTTCAAATCTGACAAGAAAAATCTTTTCAAGAACTTTGCTCATGATTAGGAGGATTGAAATTGGACGATAGTTGCTTGCAAGGCAGGGATCGTCTTTTTTAAATGGGTGTGACTTTCGCAGATTTCAAAAGGGAGGGAAAATGCCTTGTGCGAAAGACAAGTTGATCAAATTTGTGAGTGGAGCCAAAATATGCTTAGAGCAACGTTTGAGCAACCACACAGACATGCCATGCCGTTGATGTCACATGATTTGTTTGGTTTCAATCCCTGTATCACGCGGGCCACCTCCTCCTCACTCACAGGAGATGACACTTCGCTGCAATTGAGGCCTTTGAATGATGGGTCAAGTGATGCAACAGATAAAAAAAATTAGTTGAATTCACTTGCCACTTTAGAGGGATCTGAAATAATTTCGTCCTGGATTTTGAGCTTTGGAATTTGGGAATTTTTTGAGCAATTTCGCTGTGTTGTTACATTTTTAATAATGCCCCAAGCAGTTTTGGAAAATTTTTCGCAATTTATCCGTTTTGTTTCAATTTCACGGGCTTTTGTAGATTTTATTGTTTTCCGATATTTGCTCTTGAAATTTCTAAAAAAAAGTTTTAAATTGTTGATTTTCGGTGCTAATGTAAATCGAATAGTAAAATTTTAGCCGTTTGCGTAAATCTACAATTTCCTTCGTCACTCAAGAATTTTGTTTGGCTTATTTGCGTTCTTTAAAATTTTTGAAAGGGCAAGTTACATTTAAGTGATAAACAAAAAGATTATGAAACGCGGTGTAAGCTTCATCTACGCTTTCAAGATTGTCTAAAAACGACCAGGACTCATTTTTTTAAAAACGTATTCAAAAGGGCAATGTTTTCCGAGCTAGTGTCTCTTTTGATTTTGGATGACGGGTGTTCAATTTCTGGCTGAAAGTTACTGATACTGGTCTCCTGAGCGAAGTGGTCAGAGATGGCCGCATTGAAAACAGTGACTGAGGCGTTTGGAATGTTTGTGATGATGTTGTCGATGGCTTTAGTCGATGTGGCGGTCACTCGTCTTGGCTTGTTTACTGACCAGATCAATCCGAAAGAATTTATGATGTCGCGTAGCCGCTGGGTCAGGGGGTCGATGTGGTCTAAAACATCAATGTTAAAGTCGCCAGTTATTATAAACTTGGACGACTTCAAACAGATGGAATTTAGAAGATTTTCAAAATGTTCAAAAAAAATTTAAGCCAATAATTTTAATTTTGTCATCAGAATTCAGGTCGATTTTTATTCCATCCACTTCAAAATCTAAATCACAACTGTGAGTTAACTTGTGTGGAAGGAATTCAATATCAGATTTTATGAAAATTGCCACACCTCCCCCTTTAAAATGAGATCGATCGTAAGAATGTTGCCAATTTATAGTTGTCAATCCTGAACAGTCTGACTGTATCAGGTTTGAAACCATGTTCAGAAATAACTAAACCGTCAGGATGCAGTTCGCGTGCCATGAGCGACAGTTCGTCTGCTTTGTTGGTTGGCAGTCTGTGCATTTTGATGCACAACCGAGAAAATTTTGGTTGAATTTTGTAGGTTTGGTGTTTTTTTGTGGAAGTTTTTACGCAAATTTTGACGCTCTGGTTCTGATGTGTCTATCCTTCTTTTGGTACATTGGTTAAAAACCGACAGTTTTTTTTGTCCAGAATTATCACTGTAGTGAAGGTTGGCTGGGCGTTGGCTCTTCACCGCCTCGGCGAAGGTGTCGTAGGCCATGGTCCGGACCGGTGGAGGAGCTGGCGACGTATGGGCGGCTGGCGATCTCGGCTGGGCCGGCGGCGGCGGTCCGCAGGGGGCAGCGGGCGGTGCCGGGGCCGGGGTGACTGCGTGGTCCAACCTTTGCACACACTCCAGCAGCAGCTCGGCCAGCAGGTGTTTGTGTGGGCTTGAGGTGCATCCCGTGCGATGTGAAGGCCTCTCTGCCGAAGAGGCTGAAGTCGAGTACTTCTATCCCACGATGCCTCACGCACAGCTCCTCGATGTACGAGTTTACTCGCGCGGTCTCCAGGTTGACAGGATGGCTTGCAGGCAGGTCGTGTCTATGGGGCAGAGTAGCGACGACAACCCCGCCGGTAGTCCTCAGCTTGCTGGTGATGCGCCGCTCCAGGTGTTGGTAGATGTTCACCTGCTGACCGGCGGCAACATCGTTAGTGCCGGCAATGATGGCGCAACAACTTTCTGCTGGAGGTGGGGTGTCGGACATAAATTGTACATGAAATTTACATTTTGCACCTAGAATTTATGTGTCCGTCAGCACTCTTGATGGATTAGGATGATCTTCCTTGATTTCATTAAGTCTTCAATTATAGAAGAAACCCGAGAATAGAATGACCCAAAACAACACTCCTACCTCGTCCTGCATCATGTATCTACACGAGGATAAATGACTTAACTTCCGATTTGAATGCTCCAAATTAATTACCCAGTTGATGTTTTTGTATTTCCATAGTTACTATTAAAAATTGTAATATCAATACACATGTATTAAAATAACAAGCAAAATATTTTACTTCTAAAATTTGCATTCAAAAGTGTGTGTGTGTGTGTGTGTGTGTGTGTGTGTGTGTGTGTGTGTGTTTATTTATTTACTTATTTACTTCTGGATTGGTTCGATGTTGGGGGTAGAAATTGTATGAACTGTGTAGGTTATACAAATTCAAACAGAAAGACTCAGGAGGTATTTAGTTGCATTGGTGGGGTTTAGGGCCCACCATGAGGTGGTTCTGGTTAAGTTCGAGGTTGGAGGTCAACTATTGTATATATCTTGGAGCATAGAAGTAAACCTGAATGCAGAGATGTTTTTTCTTCTAATGTAAAAAGTAAAGTAAAAGTAAATCTTACTTTAAGTATATATACCTCTGAATGGTCTCATTTTGTAAGCCAAGGATGATTTGTTCTGTAACAGCGAGAATGAATATAGTGCAGATATTAGTATGTATTCCATGTTAGTCACTGGCCTTCAGGATGTTAGAGACCACTTCGTATTTTACAGTAGCTATTGTTCAGTTGTTTAATATGCTAGTTGTAAGTGACCCTCATGGGACGTACATGGTTTAATGAATTGTAAAATTTTAATACAATAAAAAATCTGTCGGTTATAGGGATTGAATGTAATTTATTGGTGTAAACATATGTAAATGTTGTATTAATTAAGGGCTGATCCCAAATCTGTGTTCTCATATGGTCTCTATCGATTATCACCTACTCGCCTCTCGAAAACCGATAGAATTTTTCCATATATGTGATACGTATTAAATATCTGTCAAACTCAGTCACAATGAAGAATTCTGGATGGATTAAGCATCAGAATGAGTAAAAAACTGGAAAGTTTTTCATACTTATTTATAAATTTTTATTATGTTAGTATGAATTTTAAGAGAATGTTTATAATATGGGTAGAAGCAGGCCGCAGAAGAGGGATATTGGTGTTTGGTGTCCCTCCCTCCCTCCTAAAACTGAAGGAGAAATATTGTTACAAGGGATTCAATTGTTACTAATAATTTCAGCACTATGTGCGAGCGCGCGCGCGCGATCGTGTGTGTGTGTGTGTCAGAAGTCAGGTTTATTTAAATTCCTAAGCGTCTCGTAGGACGCGTGCGGGATATCACATTACAAATCATAAATATCACTTTATATTATTATATTGACAGTCCAAACAGTGTCACTTAACTGTTTATAAACCAATAAATACGACAAAAAAATTTTTACGACAAAAATAATATCATAAATAATAAATATATACATTTTATGCATTTAACAAATTATGTCAACAAACCTTACTTTAACAAACCCCAAAGTATACTCCCCTCCAAACCACGCACTGATATTACTCCATGTTTTACTTACTTTCTAAAAATAATAAATATCCATAACTAAAGATATGTACATGTAAATAAATATAGTAAAATACAACGTATATTACATTTATTGAAAAGGTTGTGAAGGCTGAGTTTATATAAAAGTTAAATAAATACAATTAATATCAACACAGCAACTACAAAATATACGGTTGGGAATAAATAATATTATAGCAATATATAACGATAAATAAAATAAACAAATACAACAATCAACAACACCAGTTCACGTACAACAGATAAACATGTATAGGAAGAAATTAAACGATCTTTATATAAAAAACAACATCATAATAATAAATAAACAGTTTCTGAATAAATATCTTTAAGGCAGTTCCATGATAAATTGTCTGACTTTCATTTTAGTTTTTGGTTTGTTTGCAAAAATAATTTCGTTACCAAAATGTTCAACGAAATTGTTGAATACTTTAGGTCCCTTGTAACAAAATTGGTTTCTACTTCTCTCTTTAGTTAAATTTGGTACTTCCATTTTAATAAATTGAGAGGCCCTAGTCCCTCTATTGACAACTTTCACAGTAAATTCATTGAAATATTTATGTGTGTATGATAAACAGCTTTGGTTATAAATTTGGTTGAAGTTAAAATATTTTTCTCTTGAAATATGTAACTTAATCTGTCTCTTATGTTTATGGAAAAAATTATTCGAAATGATTTTCGCTGGCAGCTAATTATACTTTTTAGAATTGTGTGTGTGTGTGTGTGTGTGTGTGTGTGTGTGTGTGTGTGTGTGTGCGTGTGTGCGTGCGTGCGTGCGTGCGTGCGTGCGTGCGTGCGTGGGTGTGTGTGTGTGACAAAGTTTTAAAAGAAATCTATAATTGTTTGTTGTACAATATTTCGTGTAATAACAATTTGTATATACAACTCCTATATATAATTTAGGATCCAAAAGAATTGAGATATATTGTTTAAATAAAGGTGAATTTTGAATCGATCCAAAATTGTTCTTCAATATTTTTCCTTCGGGTTTTTAAATGCTTAATGTTTCATAAGCACTGAGTTCGTTTTTCTTATAAAGTGATTTTAATTATTAGAAGTTTGTAAATATATTATTGGGTTCTAATGCATGTTTTGTAATAACTGGTGTTTTAGTTTGTATGTATTAAAAATATCTTTCATGTTCTTTCAAATCTTGTTTAATAGATTTTTATTTTACCAATTTAATTTTTTTCACAATTTTCACAGTTAAGTTTTGTAAATTCAACTTTAATTTTCATTTTAAATTTTGTCGTTTAGATTTCCAATTTATTTTTATTTATCATAGAAACAGTTATTCTTATATCAATATTTCCTAAATACATTTTTTCTTTATCAAATGGACTATACCTCATGGATTGCCAAATACATTTTTCTTCTTGGTCTCTTTTAAAAATGGTTCTCTTCATTTTTTATAAAGTGTCGGTTAATTCGATTGAGTGTCCACTGAAAATACTCTTTACATTATTTGTTACTTTCACTGCAGTAGTTTTCCAATAAGAAGAGCTCCTCCTTCAATAATAATAGTAGTTTAAATAAGTAAATAATATAGAACGAGTAACATGTTAATTATCGTTCTTAGATTGAGTGTTAAATTGAATCAGGATTACCAGATTGGTGGTTACTGTGGCAGCCATTGTAGTTAACATTCGCCTGTTGATCTGGAAAAAGTCTCTTGCAGAAAACACCACATTTTGTGTTGCTATCTGCATCAAAAACGACTCCAATTGTTGTTTGAGCCCCTGATCCAAATCCTCGTTGATCAGCTTGCAGATTATTGGTGCTGTCTCCTCCGCCGCTTGAGTGACGTCAGAACTTGAGGAGACGATCAACAGCAGATAACAGATGTTACACAGAGTCCATATTCCTATGAAAATGTTGCTTATTCTTCTTTCTGACGTGACAGGCGAGAAGAATACAAAGAGAAGGACCGTTACTGTCACAAACTTACAGAATATTAGACTCAATAGGACGTCAGAGTAGAAGGCATTCGCTTGGCCTACAGCATCAGGTAGCGTCTGGTAGGCGTTCATAAAAGATTTTATTTTAGTACTAGATCTACCGTCTTGTCTGTGACTCTGATTGCTGTGCTGCAGGTTCTGGCGTCCACGCATCGAGTGTCTGTAACTCTGGATGATTACCTCATGTTTGATCTTAGCGTTAATGAGTCTGAACCTCTTGGCAACGCTACGAGTGAATTCGTGAAATTGCACCAACACACAGATGTGTCTGCAGTTCGCAACAATAACCCAAACAGTTCTTACACTAAACTGAACGATCTTTTCATGATATTTTAACAAGCTCAGTGTCAAACATGTGTCAGTTAAGTGAGATATCGCGAGAGTAGCCGTCAAAATAATAACTGCTGTAGTAAATTTAGCTGTCGTCCAATATTCAGGTGCAGCTAGTTGTAGTGTACGGTCAAATCTCTCCAAGGTGTTACAGGCGCTAATGTACTTAGAACACTTCCTGGCAAAACTGGTGCATATAACTGCTTCTGTCAAGATAGAGGAGATTAAAATTAAAGTTATAGCAAATCGTCCGGTATCTGTATCTGAACGTAGCTTGACATCTTCTGACAAGGTTGTGTACAGGTCAAAACTAAGGAACACTGTTTGTATAAAGGTCAGAGTCAATCCCCACCACAACACCACTGGAACAAATGTGAACCTCCTCCTTGTGCCAGATTCTAACTTATATTTCAGTGGGAACCCTATAACCATTTGATAAAAGTACAGAGATGCTCTTGAGAGAACAAACATTCTGAAAAGTGACTAAAACGTGCCAGATATCACATCAGCTTGGTATAAAATCAATTTTTCATTTCCAATTTTGTGTGTCTTATGTCGTTTTTTTGACACGATATTAATATATAATTTCTTATCAAATGGTTAATTCGTGTAAAAGTATTAGTAGTATTTTGAAAGCTGCAAAATAATCAGGTATTTTTATACCTTTCGCTCACTTTTCGAAATAAAATCATAACTTGGACACTTCCTTACATATATGTACGGAAGTTGTATAAAAGATACCGAACAAAAAGCCCTTCCACAAAGCCCTTCCACGAATGGTTTAAGCAATCAATATCCTGTCATACTCAAGACTGCCAGTGCTTTGTTTTAAATGTTGAAAGTGCACTTATCACAAAATATATTGGAAACTATTGTAAACTTACCAATACTTACCTTATCCATTAAACTCTTACGACACGTGTTTGTCAGGTAAACTGATTAATCGTGTAAAAGTTACAATAACTCCAGGCTTTAAGATGATTAAAATTAATTTGACTAAAAGCTTTCTTCTACAATGCATTAAATACTATCCTCCATATAGAGAATACAGGAGGGAATGTAGTTTATATTAAAACTGATGTGTCAGTTTTAATCAAAATTAAAATTACAGGCTCTCTGAGGATGTATTAGTGTTTGACCTGAGACTCACTAAATTACTCAGATGATTTTTATATAATGGGATTTCATAAAGTTTAAATAAAACTACAACAGTTAACTTCTAACACAATCCCACACAACATATAAGGATTCAATCCTCTATTATTCACAAGATTTTGTTATGCTGAAATTTATTAAAAATGACTGAACAACAAAATATTTTTTGGTTCAAATACTTTCTACATTACGTAGGTACAGTTAACCAAGAATTAGATTTGAAACTGACTTCAGAATTTACTTTCTGGTAAAAATAGGTTTACATTACTTAGGTGATAATATGTATAACTCGAAACAATAAAAATAACATGTTAAAATATTGTTCTTGGTTTGGGTCTGAAATTGAATCAGAATTACTAGATTCGTGGTCACTGTTGGCTGTCATTGTAGTTAACATTTCCCTGTTTCCTGGAAAAACCCTCTTGCAGAAAATGTAATACTTCGATTAACCATTTGTAGCAAAAAGGATTTAAATTGTCTTTTCAGCTCCGGATCCATATCCCGTTGACCAGCTTGCTCATTATTGGTGAAGTGACATTATCGTCCGCCGCTTAAGTGACACCAGAGTTTGTGTAAACGACCAGCATTAGGTAACAGATATCCAACACAATATCCTCAGTCCTCTTCTGATGATTCCTATTGGATGTCCAGAAACGGAATACAGGAAAAGGAAGTATAGTTACAGTTATAGAAGATTGTACTCATTGCAATATCACAGAAGGCGTTCGCTTGTTCTACATCACGCTTCATTTGAGGCCTGGAACTTGGAGGTGCTGTCTAGAGACTGTGAGGTAGACGTCAGCGGTCGCATTAATTGTCTATAACTCTGGATGAGCAATTCTTGTCTGATCCTGGTGTTAATTAGTCTGAGCCTTGAGAGACTTCTTGGTATTGGACCAACATATATATTCGTCTGTAATTTGCAATCGCCACACAAACAAGTGATACAATACGCATAATGTTCATTTCATGGTCTTTTACAAACAGTTTTGTCACGTATAAGTGAATTAAGTCAGATATTACTGGAGCAGCCATAAAAATAACTGTTATTGTAGTAAACTGCACTGTTATCCAACATGTGAGTTGTGAAAAGCATTGGAGATATCGAGAAACTTTGAGTACTTACTTCCTGGCACAGCGGTCAATGCATGACTACTTCCGTCAACATGGTACTGATAACGAGTATAGTCATACCAAAGTGAGTGTTGTTGGTATCTGAAAAACATTGCAAACCCTTTCAATAAATACATATAAATGATAATACTCAGTTACTCTTCTTGTAGTATAGTCACGGTCAAGCCGTACCAGCACAAAGTTTGAGAGTCTTCTGCATGTAGCTGATGCTGACGGGTATTTCTGTGAGAACCCCATCATAATTTGACAAAAGAATATAACTGCTTTCGAGAGAATATATATATATATATATATATATATAATATATATATATATATATATATATATATATAATTTTCACATTAACACTGTTAATATTATTACTGATATGTGTGATGGATCTCAGAGTTTCTTATGATGTGTTTAAGCTTCTAATTATAGATTCATAGATTATTAACGACCACTAATTATCCCGATTGCTATACTGTCAATACGAGTACATGTGATTAACACACATAAATTAATCATGTAAAGTTCAAGGAGATTTTGTGTGATTCATTAGAACAGCTATGAGATATTCATAAAGGACCTCAATCACTAAATCCAGACACAAAATGTATTTAACTGCTTTCTTTTTGTTTAAATTGTATTCAAAATACTTGCCAAAACACCGCAAGAGATACATATAATTAAAACGAACAATATTCAGAAGAGATTATTGTTTTCCATGAAAGCTTTGTTTCAAATATTGAAAGTGCACTTTACGCTGAGTGTATTAGAGTCTATTCTACGCTGAATAATATTTACCTCATCATGTAAAAACGTTTCAATGTCCTATATTGTTTCAGGACAATCTGTATATGGTTTATACAAACTTGATGTAAAGAATCGGCACTAATGTATATTGTCTCAGCGTTAGTGAAGTTTATCACTAGAGTGGGCTGGGAAAACTACTTCTGTCTGTCTGTCCTATATGATAAATCGAAATTTTGCATGAAGCATCATTTCTACATTGGCAATATCGAGATTATGGTGCATATCTTGTTCATGAAATCTGGCTAAGCGTTTGCGAAGCTTATTACTCAGGGAAATATCACAATATCTAATTTAGTTATATACTTGAAAACTGGATTAAGCTTAATTTCTACATGGACAAAACTGACTTTGATAAAGGTGTATACATCTCGATGAGGTCACGCTGAGCGTTAGCGAAGTATATTTTTCAAGGGAATATCTCGAGACGAGATCGAATTGACAGCGAAGCTTATAGCTTGAAATGTGCACGAATCTTGACTTCTAATTAGGCAAAATTGATTTCAATGATGGTGCATGACCCATCATAGGGTTTGATTGAGCATTATCGAATTATTTCTCTGAATGCACTAAATTAGTGGCATATCAAGAACTAATTGAGCTATGGGCTTGAAGTTTGGATGAAGATTCACTTCAGCATAAACAAGATTCCTTCAGTGTATGTCCCTAATCTAGCTAGAGGATTGGTAAGGATATGCAATTTGCCTTAAAATTGTGTGGGGTGGGAGGGAGTGACCAGGGGACAGCAGTCCTTATGGCGTGATATTAATACTTTTCGGTATTTAGGTCAAGGTAGCTTTTAGGACAGTGGGATGAACCCTATCTCACCAGTATTAGGTTATTCCTGAGTTATGCGTGTCACAACGCTCTGGTACGATGTTACCTAGATTGTAGTTGTATGCGTTTTAGGTTAGGTATTCACACGAGGAAGACCTGTCCTAGATTATTGGACAGGAGATTTCAAAACATGGCCTACCACCTCTCAGAAGTACAGTATAGGCAATTTTGGATTTTTGACTACCTATTGTATGCGAAGTTCGTCAAATCCTGAGAATTTCAGGATTCAATAGAAAATAGGTATAGAACTATACAAACAGCACACACATCCACTAGATGAAATTATAAAGCAAAAAAATGTTAAATTTCAATGGGCAGATGAATATAAAACAGTTTTTAACAAAATCAAACAGCTACTCACAAAACCACCAATTTTAGCCAGTTTCATGCAATACCAGAGAAACTATTATTAACACATATGGTAGCTTTTATATATATATATATATATATATATATATATATATATATATATATATATATATATACTGTATATCACCTTTATATGCCTTTAAAAACAGAGAAAACATTGTTTGTTGAAATTTCGAAAAACTCAAAGACAATTTATAAATTACAATATACACAGATTATTCAAGGTTACAAAATTACAAACAATCCAATATATGAAACTACAGAACGGATTTATGTTCTTTGTATCTCTTACGGACTCACTAATTAACGGGTTTGAAATTTTGGCAGCTCATCCGCGCAGGTCCACGAAATACCGCGAAAAGTTTATGGGTATTTTTATAACATTAAGGATTGCTAAACACATAAAAATCACAATTAGGGTTCTATGAATCCTATAGATACGCTCAAGACGAGTTGTCTGATGTTTGTCATAATAAATCACGAAAACTCTTGGAAACTCGTGATATCATTCACGTGAACTCAACTCTCTTCGTAAATATTGGACTCCGAGGTTTAATATATAAATTGATAGAGTTTTTATTTAAAAACTAGTTCACCTTCCTTTTTTTTGCAGCACCTGGTATCTGACGCTGCGCTGTCAGAGACACCTATAAATAGGTGAAGTGGTAGTCTCATTATCTCATCAGGTACACAATTGAGTGCACAAAGTTTAAGACAGCGTCAGATACCAGAGGCTGCAATAAAAAGGAAGGTGAACTGGAGTTTAACTCAAAATTCAATTGAATCAACCCTTACGACAATAGCTACGTTATGTATATAAATTGATAATTGAAAATCATATCTTGCAATGATAAATGTAATGGTGCTCGATATATACATATTTGAACCCACCACATTACGGGTTTGTATAATGCGGACAGTTAGGGTCTGAGAACGATGACTTATTCTTGTAACTATCAGAGACTTTAGTGATGTTTGGGAACTGGTAAACACAAACATAAATGCTTCTGGAAATCCTACATTTGGAACCGGAACGAGCATCATTTCATATAGAATTTAGAAATACAAGTATAGTATTACATTTTAACTTCCCATTACTTAATATGACTAAATTAGCGTTTTCACAACGTATGGCTACCCATCTGTAATTCGGTAGTGCCGATGGACGAGCGGTCTAAGTTGGAGATAGATCAGGTTCAAATCCTATTTGTGACAGTGGCACTTATACCACAGTACCATCGACCTTGTACTGTATCGACTGTCTCCATTTCTCTATCTCATAAGATCCTCGCACAGATCGGTGGCCCATTAGCACAGGCAATTTAACACTTAAAAGGGAATCGGCTTTATTATTATCTTATAATTTTAAAAACGACTATAACTATATTGAAAATTAAACATTTTGGAAACCACACAATAAAAAGTACAGTTAACAAAAAATAAGACGCTATTTTAAAGGGATGTTTTTGGTTTTGTAAAATGGCCATATATCTTAAGATCTAGTAATTACAATGCTTTTGTAGATAAAAAATAGGCTCCCAGAAAATGTTTTGTACTTGAAAAATATTAGCAAGCATTTGTATTACTTATGATATGTATCCTAGACTAAAAGATATTGTGATGTAAATTGACATGTATTCTTGTAGAGTGTGACATATATATTCCGTCCATAGACGGGAGACGAGCGGACACAGATTTACGAACCTCAAGTTATAATTAACAAAACGACAATTCGTTTTGGCATAGCAGACAACATCCTATCCTAGCCCGGAAAGATACCGATGTTTACCATTTTAAATTTTGATAAAAACTTAGTAGACGTGGACTTTCACATAAACATTTCAACCCTCTAAACTAATTAGTTCTAAAGTTATCATACAGAACAAGACAAAGACAGAAATCTGGTGTCATCAATTGGTAGGAGAGACTCTGCCTAACGCTCACACATCTAAACTTCTTAATGGCTAATTTTAAGTATATGAATATGTCCTATACATAATAACACAACTTAGATTTTACAATCAATAAATTTACTATATAACATTTCCTTGTACACATTCTATACACACGTTCACTTTCCATCTTCAGAACCATGTAATGAAATGAAGACTGAATTATCGAAGCATCGACAAACATCTATTGTTTTAGTGTGATAGAAGATATTCTCTGTGTTTTAAGGGTATATTCCTAGGTCTGTAAGCATTCATGAGTATACACTGTCTTTGTAAAGTTAGTTTAAATCGATCAAATATTTGTACTTAATAGACATACAAGAACCAAGTCATAGAAACTTTCGAACTGCCGTATATGACAGCCTCTTATTTAATCAATAATAAAAGTCAACAAAAGACAGTAATTTAGGTTTCTATGAAAATGCCATTGCAGATTAAGCTGAAGTGTTATAGCTTTGTTTGAAACCAACCAATCCAAGAAATTAATAATCGCATATATTGGTAAGTTACTGAAACATTGTCATATGATTCACCCGCAGAATCTATTACGATTGACTACCAATTTGTTTACTCTGTATTTTCCCGTTGGCAACTCGGTTAGTTACTCGTAAGACCAAATTAGTTAATTTTTTTCCAGAGGAAAATAAGAATTCCCAATGGACGTAATACCGACGTAAAGGTAGTAAAAGATTCACACAACATTTCAACACTCTATGTCAACTCCTTTCAACGGTACAGTTCTGCCCTGCTAAGGAAGAAAAGGGTATCTGACATCCGGCCTATTTTTGAGCTAGGCTGACTTTACTCTTTTGCTCATTGCCAAGCAGTAGATTTAAATATTAAGTTCTGGTTTTTTGAGGCAATTTGTAATATTGTATCCAGAATCTAAAAATATAGTTTATGAAGTAAAAAAATTCATTTATCATTTAAATACTTGTAGTTACATAAGTGTACCTTAAGCGATTCTAAGCCAAAAAAGCGTATCTGCCACATACGGTTTTTTGGCTTCTTGTTCTATGCGATTTCAACAGCATGATTGTAGGGCTAAACACAGTAACAAAGTCACATAATATTTATCTAGTGTTTAGTTTTAATGATAAAATGAGACTTCTAATTACTATGATGACAAAGTTACACACATTTTTAGAAATTTACATGAATAATTGTCTATACAAACTCAGTCAATGTCATGTTCTGTGATTAGATCAGGCTCCTCACTCACTGCTAGATCAACCCAAAAGCCATGTCTGTTGGGAGGCATCAAAGGCAACAAGTTTTTTAATAATGTCTTGTTTCTTTTCTTTGTTCACACCTCTGGGGCTGGTTCTTGTATTTGGTTTTGGAACTTCTCTCTTCTTCGTAAATCCTGCTTTTAAAAAGGACAATTGAAAGACTTCCCCACTGAATGATTTTCTGTATAACATGTCAAAAGATCCTCTTTGGAAAAGAACATGTACCATTTCACTAAGATATGGACGAGGAACTTTTATGCATAATTTTATACTGTGAAGAATAGTTAAATTCTGTGAAAAAGTCCTGATGCTCCATGCTCTTTACAGTAACCTTTCCAGAGTTACTAGCTTTGACAGCATCTTTGAAGTCTTCAAAATCATACATTTTTCCTTTTGACTTTATCTGAAACAATACAAAAATTTAAAAATTGAATAACTTAAGGAAAAAGAAACAAATAAAAAGCTGCGCCGAAAGTGGAAACGTAAAAGATTACTTAATTTTATAACATTTACATTATAAAAGTAGAGGTACTTGTAATATAATAGGTTCTAAATTCAAATTTATCATTGCTTACCTGTTTATTAACTTGGTGATGGAAATGGTCTGCAGACATAAATGTATGTCCTGTCTCTAGATAGTTTAAAACAATCTCATTAGCTTCAATATCATTTGAATTTACCAATCCTGTCAGGTAGGAAAACAAAGCCCCAATTTTTGTTCTGGGCTGCACAATTGTCCATCCAAATGTGTATTTTTTTTTTGCATCTCTTTTGTGCATGATAAAAGAATTTAATGCACTCGCAATGTCCTCCTTTTTCCTACCGGAAAATTCCCTCATGCCAGATGCATGCAAAAGGATCCATGGTTGGTTTTTTTCCAACAGGCACAAATGATTCATTGAAAAAGGACAATTCTACGAGTAAACACTGCTTCTTTGAACTGTTCAATGTGAGGCAACATTATTACTTTCTGCAAGTCCATTGTGTAGACAACTGTACCAGAAGGCCTATAACTATCTAAATTGTCTTTATCAATTGATTTTTCATATGCTTCTCGGGCTTCAGTATATTTCTTTTTATGATCTTTCCATTCATTGCATTCCGGACACAAAAGTTCATCGATTTGGCCATGATCTTGTTTGTGTAGATTGTACTTTTCACATCTTTCGCATTCCTCGTGGCCCAATTTTGCAAAGGAAATGTTCATTTCTGATATTACATTTCGATACAAGTCCGTATGAACAATGAAAGTTTCTTCTGCTTCGTGATCTTTCATTAATTCTTCGTGCATTTTTGCTATTGACAGTTCACAGGGCAAATATTTCCTGTTAGGAGCATGTTCTCTCCTATAATGTGATATACATGGATTGTATTTTAAAAATATGATCCTTGATAATACTCCTATCCACAAGGTTATGTGGGGGGTGTCTTCCCCGTTGATCGCGTTTCGGTAAAACGCCATCAGTTGATTTGTTCAAAACATTAGTAATGAACATGTCATTGTTTTTTTTTGTAGCCGAGTGTGGATAAGAAAAATGTTTTACAAACCATCTTTCTTGCTCCGTCACTGTCTGTAAGGAAGTAAAAGAATGTTTTTTTCCCCTCCTTGATTCTTCCTCTGGGTGTGTTTTCCTTTTAACTTTGCTATTTATCAATGTGCCCTAAAATAAAACTTTTCTCTCATTTTTCCCTCCATAGCCCAAAAGTGTTCGTGGATTTTCATTCTTCTGTGTCTGTAAGTTTGGTCGTGCATTTTCTTTTACATGTATTATTACATGGGGGCTGAAGTGCATGTTTATCTTTATTTTTTTTTCACGTTTTGATTTAATGTCTTCTTTACACCTCGGCGCAGCTCTTTTTCCTCGGGTTCCCATTTTTGGTGAACCCTTTAGGAGCTTCATCTGTTTCCTCGAGCAAAGCAGCTGTATTATATGTTTCTAAGTTCGACTCTGCTGTCTCCATCTGCTGGTGTTCCTCTGTTGGCGCTACTTCTATTGGGTTGACTTGTTCAACTACAATGGCAACATTTTCTACCAAATCTGGAGCTATGTCAAACAGCACGTCGACATTCTGTAGCTGTTGTTCTTCTTCTGCCGCTTCAGGCAATAAATCAAACAAATCTTCAATAAAATCACTGGCATTGTCTTCATTTGATTCATAGCTCTGCAAAAAGTGAAATAAATGAGTTTTTCATTAAGGCCTATATTTTATATATTTTTTCATGTAGGCTATATTTTCATCCTATGCAATTTACATATTTGGTAATTCAATGAGTTTATGACAGTAGTAAGATATAAATCAAACATAAAAGTTGCCTATAGACAACATTGCATAACCCTACAAAAGCTAACAAAATATGAGGCGTTGGTAGGCCTACATTCAACTAGTTCGCTTATTTATTTTATGTACTGAATTAAAATAAATATATATTACCGATATATTTTAGGCTATCAGTTTGATAGGGCATAGTAGATTAAGCAAATTACCTTTTTATTATCTGTAGTTGTCGTAGACTCTTCATGTCTGATATCAACTTCTGTTAAATTAGCATAAGGCCTACTACGTGTTTCCTCATTGTTCAAGTGGACGACCATAAAAAGTGATCCATTTTGAAGAACTGTAGGAGCGCTTGGCTGAAAAAATAATAATTTTGTAAATAATTTTTGCAGGGACCAGCAAACAAAAAGCATTTAGGCTACAGTGGCTTAATCTAGACTAATTCTGCATATTGATAAATTAAGTTTGTTTTAAAAGCTCTATTTCTAGGCCTAGGATTAAAACTATATTATGGTAGGCCTAATCAATATTGTACTTACATCTGCATTACTAGAAGTAGATGGCAGAGACTGTTTCTACTTGCTCAAACGATGTTGATGTACTAGGCCTAGGCCTAACTGGCAAAACTTCCTTAGGGGCAGGATTGCATTTGCTGTCAGAGTTATGAACTAAAAATGCGCATCTAGAAAATGATTTCTTACACACATTACATGTATAACCCATTAAATTAAAACCATCTGAATCAAACACTTCTTCTCAAGGTTTCAAACTCACAGTCCAATCACAAATTCAGAGCTTATAAAGAAATTCACTTCAAACCTAAACAATTTTGTTTTGAGGTTATATTACGGCTTAAATCAGCTGAGGTATAATAGTTATTAGTTATTCATTTTGCGTTTTTTGATGTCATTTTACACTGTAATGTTACACTATTAACAAAGTCAAGCTTAATTGCACACGTCTCAAAAGTTAATATCCAAATGGGGTAACTACATGTGACGTAATAGATATTCTAAGCAAGAAAACAGTATCTGCACGAGACTAAGCAAAACAACCGTATCTGCACCGCACATACGTTTATTTTGCTTAGACATAGTAGATACGGTGTTTTTGGCTTAGAAATTCAGAATTGAAGTGTAGTTACGGTATATTTCATATTGATTATCTCAAAAACTGTTTGTAGATTACGGTCCTTTTAGCTTATTTTTTTGGATTCCCTCGTTGTCAATAACATAAAAATCACCTCTAACCTCAAATTCCTTAATTTTGTCAGTTACGGTCTTTTCGCTTAGCAGGGCAGAGTTGTAGTGTATATAGAGAGACAGGAATCGGATTTCGTTCATGAGAAACTGACGGTAGAGCTAATCATAGTGATAGTTTATTCATTAATAAAATACAGTACTAGCCATAATAAACAGTACTGAAACTGAATCAGCTGTAGTTGCTGTCTCGATCAGCTGATTCAATTGTCGATTGTTGCCACGGCTTCGTGTTCATTACTTCTTTCTTATTTGAGGTTAGTTTTTGGTAACATGGTGCTAACAACAGTAGTGAAAGTATTTATCGTAGAGCATTATATTTTCGCTCATTCGGAGTTGGACGTGCGGGTGGGCCAAGCTTGTCATACACTGCATTACGTTTTCAGGAACATTTCCACAAAAACCATGGATTTGACATTGCTGTAGATAGACCCACAACATAGTAAGCGTGTAACCACTTGGTGCGCTGTGTCTGGGAGGGGTATAGTGGAACCATACTTTTTTGAAGGTAACAATGGGGAGACTCTTACTGTAAATCAGTATCGATATAGGGCCATTCTTAATCTTTTTTTGAGAGACCTCAAGAAATTTTGTCGTGCACGAAACCTCCCGTTAAATTCACAGTGGTCCAGCAAGATGACGCAACCAGCCACACTACCGTTAACAACATTGCTTTCTTCCAACAAACCTTTCGCAACCGTTTCATCTCCCTTAGAACAAACCTTCCTTACCCAGCCCACTAACACCGGACGCCTACGTCTGGACAATCTTGAAAGAAAACATTTTCCGCGAGGACCTATCTTCTACCATCGTTCCAGTCAAAGAAAAAATAACCATGTGTAATTAGGATAATAGAACAACCCCATATATTCATTCATAAAAATGATGCAGGACCTACAAGAACGGTACGAGTGTTGCCTCAAACTGAACGGGGGTCATATTGAACATGTTAATACCCGAGTTTAATCGATTTTGCTTCTTTTTACTTGTATTTATTGGTAAAACCTATATGTAGTGTTACTGTGTTTACCATAATAAAATATTACCATTTCAGTACTGTTTATTTTGGCTAGTACTGTAGTTGGGAGATAATTTGCCGATCAGCTAAATAGAGATCTGCAGTGAACGAACTTACACAGAGAGCAAACGAACTTTTAAATAGCTCTTACAACACTGCTGTAACTGTTACTGTTTCTGTTACTGTCAACTGTTAAATATTAATTTAACAGACCACGTTATTTCCTTACTATTCCTTATTTCTTGTCTAGTCGGGAAGCGCGAGAAGAGTACAGATACACTGGCTGTATTGTCAAACCTATACAGAAGCTGATGGACACGTCTTTCCATCACGCTCGAGGCTTGTGATACATTGTCTATTTACTGTTGTAGTTGTAATATCGAAACAAATGAAAAAAATTACTGGACTGAGTTAAATAGTTCGATTTCGAAAGTAATCTCAGTAGAAAACAAAATTTAATAATTAATATATTTAATACCAATAAATATATTTATTTTTAAAGTAAAGAATCATTTAAAACAAACATAAAACTTAAAAACAAGGAAGGTTAAATTAGTAACAGAGTCTAAAACCATGAAAAACACGGCCACAGTCTGTACCTACCTAGTATCACATGACGGGCGTGACGCACCCAAGTGCTGATGTCAGCTTACATCGCAGTTTACACGACAGCTGTTCTCTCAGCAGGCAACGCCTACAAGCCTACGTGCCTTCATGTCTACGCGCCTCATCCAGCGACCGCTGCACGCTGGGCAGAGCGCTCCTCCCAGTAAAATGAAAGAAAACACATTTGAAGTCAGCGCGTCCATCACAGTCTGCAATAGACATCAAAATATAAATAAAATTTATTCTGGATAATTAATTTTAGTACAGCTAAAGGTAGGCCTATTATTTAATAACAACTTAATACCACGCAAAACACTGTGTCGTTATTAACTAAAACAAACACTGGAGTCAATATTTGGTTGCAACTATAACCAACGATTGAGTCTCTGTCCTTCATAAATATTTTTGAGCTACTGATAGTGTTATTTAACCTGGGATAATCTTAACTTATAGAAAGATTAGGAAGTTAGATGTCCATCAGCCTACACCATAGTCTCTTGTGCATTCTTAATCAATGCTGTCCTCTTTAATTTGTGCCGCTTTGCGTTTTTAAAACACAAGCGCCCTTTTCCTGGTTGTTCAATTGAAATGAAATTGGATGAGGTTTTCGGTATTTTCGGAACGCAATATTTATTCAGTCTGTATGTTTACATTTAGTTATTATGGTTTTAGTCTGTTACATCAAAGTTGGTGATCCACTGTATTGTGGTATCTAACTCGCCCCCACCTCTTGGAAACCTCTTAAGAGATATGTAATCGAAGACACGTTTTATACATAAGTAACTGTTTTATACTATGAACTCCTCTTACCCTAACAGACTTCAGAGGTGCAGAATCCTATAAATGTGTGTTACACCGTGACCATCAACAAATCACAGGACAGAGTTTGAAAGTAGCTGGTGTAGACTTTAGCACTGTTTCTCCCATGATACGGTTTACGTAGCTTGCTCCACAGACAGGTCACCCTATAGCTCGGCTATCCTCCAGCGGGATAGAAGACAAGAATATAGCTCCAAAGTAAGTATTGAGTTCTTCGTAAAAGTCAGCATTCAAAACACTGCAAAGGAAATACAAATATAGAAAAGTATACAAAGCTCCAGTGCAGCATAATTAAAAGAGATCAAACCCATTTATATGATTGATATTAGTCAATTCAAAACTGTATCTATTGGTAACTTAAATGACTCTTCAAATTGTTAAAATATTCATATTTAATAACTCTTTTCCAACAAGGTGTACTGTTCTTTGTTTGAAGTTTGTGATTGACTATGGAAGGTTTGAAAGGATAACAGGACTTTGGACATTTGCCATCGTTATATGTTATAAAAGGTATATAACACAACGTATCGAGGATTGAAATCCTATCGTATGTATTAATACCTCCCCCACCTGACGAAGAGGATAGATTCCAATACTCAAAACGTTGTGTTATACCTTTTATAACCTATAACAATGGCAAATGTTCGAAGTCCTGTTATCCTTTCAAGCTGTACTGGTTGAAATCAGGCAAACTTTGAGGTCTTCAAGCAAATATTATTGTATTTATACATATCGAATAGTTAATGTACATTTAATTTTACATTTCCATTTTAACTGACGTAGTGAAACACGGGTATCATAAAACAAACGGGTTTTAAAATTTAGCAACCTAACTGTGTAAATTCGTGAAAGACCGACATACTTTTACTTCATCATATTGAGTAGTATTAACACATATAAAACAGCACTGGGGTCCAAAATATATTCATAGGTTCTGTCAGTGGTTTTTGCATGTGTCGCGAGAAATCAAGGAAAACTACGATATCACACGCGTGTATAAAACACAACATTGGATCGTAAACATTGGATACCGAGGCTTGAAATATGGGTAGGAAATTGAAAACATTTACTTACAATTATGAATGTAACGCTGTTCGATAATATGTATATTTGAACCCACGTGACTATGGTTTGGTGCAGTAGGGAGAATTAGGCAGTGAGAATAGTAACATGTTTGAGTAACTATAATAGATTTCAGCGATGTTTGGAAACAGGTCCTCAACAAGGTCTGTCAATCCCACAGTCTGTACCCCAACGAGCATGCTATTTGACTATAAAATAAGAAGCAAAACACAAAATGCATTCAATATTCATGTTATATTATATACTACGTAGATCAAAGCAAGATGTATATTTTCCTTACCGTGATGTTAACGCCAACCGTGTATTGTGATCTTACTGTTCTTATTCTTTTTCACTGTATTCACTAGCAATTTAACATAACTATTCTCGATTTAGAACAGTTTATATACATCAAGATTATGCTGTATGGTTAAACAATAGCAGTGACTGTAGGACTGTGGGCTCAACAGATTTAATATTATATAAGATAACATTTTCTTTACAGTACACGCTCGCGCGCGCGCGCGCGCGCGCGCACACACACACACACACACACACACACACACACACACACACACACACACACACACACACACACACACACACACACACACACACACACACACACACACACACACACACACACTACTTAATGTTTATATTTCATAATGTCTAATAATCTACACTTCTACATAGGTTTCCACTGCATAGTAAAATACATAAGCATACATTCTCGCATTGTGTTGTAGAATCAAGCAGGAAGAGGCGCCCGAAAGGGGTGTAATTATGGTGTTATACCTCTCCACATTGGTATAAGGCCCCGGAGGGTTTAGCTTGTCGGTAAACATGACCAGACTCTGGCACTAGACCCCCCGGGGGGCCTTATTAAGACTGTGTACATGTGCAATAATGGAACTATACCCCCGGGGGTATAATTCCAGTCCTTAGCCATGTTCAAATTGCCCCTCATGAGTGGACATTAAAATTGTCCACAGAGGCTTCGGGGGGTGTAGTTCCGGGGGGTGCAATGACGTAACCCCCCTACTCGTCTAAACCTTTAATCATACCAGTGGATCACCCACTCATCAGTATAGTTTTGACGTTTTCTTGTATACTTTGTTTAGTTTTTGTTACCGGTATGTTAGAAAAGCACAGTGAATATGTCTTTTTATTTCTGCTAAGTACGGATATGTGTTCTCTGTAATCAATTGAGGGTTCTGGACGTGGCTCATCTTATGTAAAATTAAATGTTGATAATCCTGGCTCAGAATATACTGGAGGATTCCTATTTATGTAGCCTTGTATTATTTAGATTTTGGAAATTCATTTACAATCATATCATACTGTTATTTTTGAGAATTTCTTTAAAACAATCATTATTTTAAAATGTCCTAAAGTAATAAAATTATAAAGCTGTTATTTATTTTTTGCTAGCAAATTGTGGCTAAACAAAGATGCTCCCATCTATACCTCGCTTAATTAGCAGGCGTCCTGTACTTAAACACCGACTCTACTGGAGCCCATGTTGATTGTAGCCCCATAACAACAATGTTAAACCCAGTCCAATTTTAAAACTATATTGTTAGTCGTCGTAGAATATTGAGAGGTGTCTAATTTTAAAAATATAACGTATCCAAACGTATTTAAATTTTTCGATATTTTTATTGATTACTACAAAAATATCTTAATCTTTTTTGTAGCTTATCGTTGAAATACTGAATAAAGAACGCGGTTTGATACATATTAGTTACGAGTGTAAAACTAAACTAATGTTTGGGTCGTTGGGCCAACGATCGGTGGAGTAATCGAACCAGACCCGTTAGAGCGAGTCACCATAATGCTAAGATGAAGGTTGTAACAGTACATAAGATTTAACATTATTCTTGATGTACGAACTTAAGGACTTTTCTCAACATCCGGCTCAAGAGGAAACTCTAATCGGCTGCGCGGCTTCTAAGGCATAGGGCTAACGTATAAAATAGCGTCATAAATCGAAACTTGTCTCATACCCTTAAATACTCACTCTAGAAACTTAAACTATAGTGTTTCCATGCTAATGAATTGTAAAAACCGGCATTTTTATCTGTTACCATGGATTTTACCACGAAATAAAAACTAATAAAGTAAAACATGTTTACCAAATAAACTTTAGTATTGACTGTAATAGAGATTCGAACTAATTGTACCATTGATCAAATTACTTTTATGCATGTACTTACTAAAGGTCACACAATAAAAGTGTAATTTTTAAAAAATCTAAATTTCATGTTTTTGAGCATATTTTGAATTTTAATGTTTTACTACCGTTGCATTTTAAATGCCACTGTCCGGAAGAACAAACAGTGCCTTTAGAGACATTTTAAAAATTGTTCTTCTTTACTTTGCTGATAATGGAATTATGGTTCCATGTGAATTACAGGCATTTATGTTGTTACTGCCCAAACAACGACCTAGCGATAAAAACACTAACCATGATCTATCTGCTTTTGAAACTTATAACTATATATCTGGGTTCGCAATCAACCTCTACTTTTCAAAAATTTTTATGAAGGATATATCAGGTTTTAAATGTTCGATTTTGTAATAATGCAGAGCTTAATGCCAAAAAGCAGGAAAAATCATAATCTGAAAATCGAAAAATAGAAAAAAATATAGTTTTGAAATTAGACATCTCATGTAGATTCAGCTCTGGTCAGCAAGGTAGGATAGTTTTTAATTATAAACCTACAATAGTTCATTACGCTTCAATGTACTTAATGCATCTTTTATTAGATTCTTTTACTTGTATTTTGAAATTGAATTTTAGTCTGAAGTAGAGTGCACTAGTTGCCTTTGTTTTAGTAAAAGGTATGTCATAACAAAAACATTCCAAGATGTAGTGCGTCGTTCACTGTGGAATCCGCCGCGTACCGGAACTCCATTATCTCTGTGCAGCAACACTGACTGCCGGAGTCAGCTATCTGCGAACTCCATGACGCAGAGCGAACATTGTGCGTCAAACCAAGGCGTCTCCTCTCTATTCCAGTTCATTGCATTACATTACTTTCGTTAAATGTTCATAATTCATAAAGGTTATTTGGAAATTCTTAAATTTTAAGGGTAATTTACATTGATAACGTAAATATCCCTTAGCCTGAATAATATACAACAGTTTTCTTACTATCTCGCTCATGCTGAGTTATAAAATACGAAAATTAGAATTCAATTTAATGATTAAAAAAATTGCCTTACAATCCTATTACAGTGTGATTGCCCGTGAAAGCCGGGTTTTTACTTATTGTGATTAAATAAAAATTTGTTTAAATAAACCATTATTACGCTTCTGTGAAAGTTAAGCCATTTCAATTTGGTAATGCTTTCTGACTCAAATGACCAGAGAACAGTCCCTGTTGATTGACTTAATAAATTGCGGCCCACCCGCCGATTTTACCGGTCAAAATTTATACTCAAATAGACTGTCCTGGATACAGAAGTCTGATTAATATATAACTAAATACATAAGTAAATTTATATTACTATAAACGTTATTAAGAGAAGATAATAATAGTGTGGTTTAAGCCTCAGGTTTTAAATAGCAATGGTTTAAGAAACTATAATTCAAAGAATGTTTTTAAAATGTAATAAGCTATGACTTTTAAGTTTTTCAGCCATCTGCAGGAAAGTTGTGATTTCCCACGGCGACGCCCGTGGACTACCGTAGCCAATTATACTTTCCAAATCTAAATGATTTATTTTCCACCGTTGTACAATCATTTTACCTATAAAGTTATGTAATAAGGCTGACCAGTTACCAATATATGGCCAAAATGAGTCTTGTATTACTTTTTATACAAAATTAAAAGAATGCCCGCCCACATTAGTTCTAAACAAACATAACATAATAAGCTCTACAACATCTCTTGCTATTTATTTAAAATAAATACAAAACTTAATTACACAGCATTGCACAAAATGCCATAATAACACACATATTCATATAATGGTGAAACAAAGAAAACAATCTGCAAGTAAATGCTACACTAATATTTATAATATAGAATGGCGACAAAGACGTGAAAAAAGCTTTATCAGACTATGACATTGTAGGGATTAAATTTATACTGTATTTAAAAAATCGGTTTCGTTATTTTCAATAAGCCAATAATGCAATTTAGAAAATAAAGTGTTAATACTGGAAGGAAACAGGATTTTTCAGGACATTTGCCATACATAGTTCAGTGAAACAAAAAATCAGTAACACTACGTTTCCAGGTTTGCAATCTGATCTCTTCTTCAGGTAAATAACTAACCTAACACATATTTACAAACTAGTTAAAATTGGTTATTTTAATACTACCAAAGCTTTGTGGCACGCTTAAGTCAGGAATCACAACCACCATGTTGTGTGTCAACTTCACTAACTCTAAAACATGGACTCAAATAAAAAAAAAACTATACACAACATTAATCATAGTAATACTATACTATGTTTTATATGATGGGGTAACTGATTAAAGTGTTTAGGACCACTGTAACAATAAGCTTGCCTAGAAGTAACTTTATTAACTTAGGAATTTTAAACATATTTTTTGTGAGTTTCTAGTTTTGTAAAAGAGATCGTTGGTACATTGATTACCACTTCTGATATAAAAATCTCAGTAATATAAACACCTATAATAACCGGACCGGTATTATTTGAATTTATGTGTAAAGCGGAAAAGAACCACCTCGTTTCTGTTTTGTCATCTGACCTGGCCGTGCATTAGTTTTTCTACCTGAACTCACTCTAGTGATGCTTCCACTAAATTCGTACTGCTAAACTATCAAATACAGTTTAAATCCAATCAGTATTATATTACTATCGGAGTAATAGGGCATCATCCTAATGAATCATAACCGTCTGCTGTATGTACGTATTAATTATTAACCCTATTGTTCTATTGTTGGTATAATACTTTATATGCAAGTAGACCTATTCATTAACTGCAATGGATAGTTTATTGTTTTATTAGTACTGTCAATAATTAAGCAACCAAATACAGAATGTAATTTGATTTAAATCATTGTACATTTTAGTATACTTCATCCGAACAGTATTATATTACTATCAGAGTAATAGGGCATCATCCTAATGAATCATAACCGTCTGCTGTATGTAGCCTACGTATTAATTATTACCCATATTGTTCTATTGTTGGTATAATACTTTATATGCAAGTAGACCTATTCATTAACTGCAATGGATAGTTTATTGTTTTATTAGTACTGTCAATAATTAAGCAACCAAATACAGAATGTAATTTGATTTAAATCATTGTACATTTTAGTATACTTCATCCGAACAGTATTATATTACTATCAGAGTAATAGGGGATCATCCTAATGAATCATAACCGTCTGCACTATGTACTTATTAATTGTTCCCCCTCTTGTTCTATCGTTGGTATAATACTGTATATGCGAGTAGACCTATTCATTAACTGCAATGGATAGTTTATTGTTTTATTTGTACTATTTAAACCATTGTACATTTTGGTTTATTTCATAGGTCTGGTTGACAGCAGACTCACTTAGAATCAACTTGAAATATAAGTGATGGTGATTTTGATGGTAGTAATACTACCACCCTGGCCCAACACCTTAAATGAATTTTCAACACACGTTGTTACTTGTATCATATTTTTGGGGAGTATAACAGTAAAGTACGGGCACGTATTCCATATGGCGTTACACGTAAAGATGCAATGACAATAGTAGTAGTTGTATAGTTTCAATTGTGGAATGGATATTATGGACATTTTGGATTCATAAAAGTAGAAAGCATCTTTAGTACAAATCGTCAACATCAACTAACATAACATTAAGTCTACATTAAAGTTGGTATTTTCAACTTTGAAATTGTAAAATTTACATTTTAAACGTAATTGATAAATATGTATTTGTTATAATATATCAAGATAAACGTATAAAATTAGGATGGAGTTCTGTGTGGTTAGCTTTTCCAGAAAAACGGAGAAAATATAATATTTTAGAATAACAGAGAAATAAACGAATCCGGTGAAATAATTAAATTAAAATATCAAATTTACTATTACAGTTATAAATAATATAATTTATAATGTTGTTGAATTTATCAATAAACTTTATTTAATGATAACACGTATTCATTAGTGATAGAAAACTTTAAAAGCAGCGAAACATTGCGTCTTAAACTTGAGTTGCTCTTCAATTGAAGCATCAAGCGTCAAGACAACACTATACAATGCAAATTTGTCTTATGGATACTGTTAGTATAAAAAATAACTTAAGAAAAGGTAACATTGTGAGCAAAATGTTAGACTTCATTACAATTACAGAATGTTAAATTACCCTAACACTTTTGTTGCACTTTATAAAGAAAGCCTTACTCATAACGAAACTGGAATTTGCTAGTTTTTTTATCCCCTTGTCACAACGGTACACAATGAACTTGTTGGAAAAGTGGAAAACCAATTCATGCGAACCTTATACTGAAAATTACAAATTACATTAGTACTTGAATTATTGGATATAATTTTTGTTGAATATATTATTTGGATGTGATCGATTGGAATTGAGGTGCAAAGTGAATGTGTTTTTTGAGGTTTCAGATTATTCCCTTGTGGAAAATGCAAAATATCGGATTTATAAACCAAATAACAGTACATACATATTGGCGATTATTTTTAAGAAATGAATGAAAAATTTTATTACATTCATAATAGTTCAATTTGAACAAAATAACATGATCACCTTCATTTAACTAGTACTAATCGTATTAAGTTAAATTTTTTAGTTAGAACATTTGAAATAAACTGTATTAAAAATTGGTCGTCAACACTATCAGATGATCTGGTTACTCCCAAAAGTTTCTTATGATTTATGTAAAACGTCAAATGAGTTTTGGGGTTATCTCTAACATTTTAGCACTTTACTTTACTTTAATCATTGATAAAACCGGCACTGTCATTAGTTCAAAATATGTAATGGAGGCCATTTGTAAAAAATGTCGTGACTCTAGTAAGTTTCTATATCTACAGGAAATAAAATAAACTAATGAAATAAATGAAAAAGGTGGTTTTAGAATCATGTCACAGCATCCTTGAAGTGATAAACAGTACAGAAGAGATCAAGCCCAGAGATAAGCTTAGCGATCTGCACCGAGAGCTGAGCCGGAAACGTACAGCAATAAATCTGACCTGTCAATGAAAGTAATGAGCGCCGTGGTCCTGGAAGGAGTACCCTGAGATTGCCAAAGGCAGTGGCAACCTGCTCTAAACACCCAATGCTCCAGTGTCGAAAATGATAAACCCGTTGCTACGTCGAAATTATTTTAGCGTAGGGACAATTTTCCATTTTAGAAACTGAAGCATTCGGTGTTACAACATCCAAAGTAAGACCAGTCTTATTCAAAACGTCTCAGGTAATTACCATATCTCTTAATGGTTGATTAAATGTTCTCCCCACCGCCAGTTAATCATTTTCTCTCTACTATTCTTTGGTAAACACATTACCTTGGCTTGCAGCCCGACTTTTCTACTTTAATAAATCTACTTGTATTAGGCTATATAAAACAAACATAGCTCTAACCAGCATGAACTTTAACAGTTATCGTCAACAGAGGTGTGGTATCAACCTTCTAGCGAAAATAAGACGAACGCTTTAATTATGTGTTAATAAAAAATGATTTACGTATGGCACGTACCTAATTTTTGTATAGTTTGCCTTGACGAAATTGAACCAAATGAAGTGTAGGTCTTACTGTTATACAATAAATAATTTTAGGAAACTATTAAGTGTATTTTTTTGACTTTTGTGTATGCTAGTTAGTATAAACATTTTACGAGTAGCGTTATATAACATTAATTGACGAATTTTTAATGTTTAGATGTATTATATAAAGTGCTTGAATTATGAAATAGAATACAAAAATGTTTACAAGGAGTGGTGTATAACATTAATTCAAGAGAGGTTGAGTGGTTAGATACATTATGAAAATATAGTTGAAAAACATTTGTCTGAAATAATTAGGAATGTTGGTCACCCTGCGTTATGGACTTAAATATCACCAGTATTGTAGCTAGAGCATTGTATTAAAATAATATACTCCTTTTTCCAAGAGTTACTGTCAGTCACGTGTTTTACGTGAAAAGTTTAATATTAAACAGTATTAAAATCAGCAATAAGATACTTACAACTACTTGTATTAACAATTTACCTTTATATTCATTACAAGTTTTTGACGAAGAATTATCGAAGTTGTGCCTTTTTGGACAAACACTAAACAGATACGTTATTTGTCATTACTTTAAATAAAAAAAGTCTGGTTAAAAATCTGTCATCTCCGAGCTCTTGCTATTTAATTTATTTTTAAAATAAACTGTTAACTCGCTTATTCGTAATTTTATTTCTAGAGTAAAGCCTGGTAAACCTGGGATTCTCTGGTAAAACCCTAACTGAGTTGGTCAGTAGCATTCTTTTAACTAATTTCCCCCTAAGATAAGTCAAGAAATCTAAAATAATTGCTGTTTTAAAACTTGCCAACGGATGCAGCAGCAGTTCTTGAAAATAAAACTCCTCAATGCCCCTCTTATTGCATTTTATAAAAACTTTGGGACATTTTATTTACTATCATATTAATAACTTCCGTAAGGATCGTTACCCTCCTGAAGAAGTAAATTTCTGGTTAAAATGGCTGTATTACCGTTTTATCCCAGCAGACCATAAAGTCTTGACAAGTGTTATCAAATACTGCCGCAACATGGCCGTTAGCAGCACTGTTACCTTGTAACCCTACCTACAATATATGATGTCATAACAGACAGTTAACGTCATAAACAGTCGACCAATAGGATCTTGTATGTCACCTGACCCCTCTCTACCTCTCCTGGCTTCCTTCGCAAGTCACATCCTCCCATTCCGTGCCACAAGCTCCCTGACATATTGCTACAGAAAATTTCTTCAGCATCGTTCAGGTAAATCGACATTGAAATTGGTTATGCTTAAAGCTTTTAACATTTTTCGTACTATTATTTTAAAAATCCTGATTTTACGTAAAAGAAACTAATGATTTCGATAAATGAACTTTAATAATTTATTTCTGGAACAGCAACGCTCAGCTGCATACAAGCTGCCCTGAATACAGTCGAAAAGTTTTAACTAGGGAATGACACAATGCTCAATCCTTCTTTTGTTTCTGTTTTCAATGTTCATGCATCAATTTAAAATTTAATTTTAAATGAACATTTTCTCAACTTTAATGTGTTTGTTTCTTTGTCATTCAGTAACCGTTTATAAAATTTCAATGTAATTAAAACCAGAATATTAAAACCAAAGATGTATAAGTTGTGCTAATTAATCAATTCCTTGTGTAAAAATAGCAATTTAGAAACAACCACTATATAGCTGTCTTAGTTTACCTATATACGTAGAGTGATTTTAATTAAAGTTTAATGTGCCTTTTTTAGGTTTTTATAATCTCTACTTTTAATCCCCTAAAAGGCAAAATTAATTATTATAGATAAAATATCTAGGTCACATGTCAAAGTAAATCCACAACTGTCGTACCATCCTGTAGTGGTTGTTATACTAATATGGGAAATACATATTGATTCGTTTGTTGAACAGTAACAAACTTCATTGTAATAAAAATTAATTCTGAACATAATTTATAATTATTTCGTGAATTGTCGCTCCTTTAATATTTATTTTTGTTTACTTACTTATTTGTTGTTTGCAGTATTGCAGTATTGTTTTCAGTTTTCAGAGTTGATCACACACACGTTATATAATGGTTTAGATTATATTGTTGTAATTAATATTAATCAATTGTGTACTAGAAATTTTGTAAGCATGAATCATTGTCAATCAATTGGTCAGCTCTTTGGTATTTTTTTTCTCTCAAACTTGATTGAGTATTGCATATAAAAAGGATATAAAATAGTGTATAGTGTTAATAAAACCAAAACAAAATAATAATTATTTGTTGGAACGTTCGTGAATATTGGAAAACCTGTTACTCTGCCTAGGGAAAATAATCCACACTTGACGTTCACACCTCGAAGTTGTTATTATGCTAACAGGAACAATATATATTATATTATTATTTGTTTGCAAATGTTATATATTCAATACATATTAATTAACTATTAATTAGTGATTAATAGAAAGTCGTAATACAATTAAAGGTAAAAGGTACTATTGTTTAAATTAAAATGAAGAACCGGTGAAAATGTAATCTAAATTCACAAATTTGCACAATCTAAAGCCAAACAAAACGGTGTCCGGATGATATTATTTGGATAGTTTTATAATATGGAGCTGGTTGTATCCTTAATCGAGAGTCAGATAATACAAACGTATGTAGTTTGGCTATTCTGAATTTTGAATATGTGTAATATTTTAAATACATGTGCATACTTAATTGCAAATTTTGTGTTTATTTTTACTTTTATTTAATTTTTTTTACTTTCTAAACTAAGATGTTGTTTTTCAAACTTCATAGTTACACGGTCTGGAAGCACAGTTCTTTGCAAAAATAACACTGGTATATAACATTTTATATTTAAGTTATCATCGAGATTTGTTATAAATTTTACTAGGACAGTCTGCAAATCCTCACAAAACGGGTGTGCATTTTACAAAATATTATGGACGCTCGGCGAGGTAACCTTCCAACTCTTTACACTCTTATTTTTGTTTGCAAAGTAGATGTCTCATTTTAGAGAACGTATTTATAATCATTCCAATGTGTGTAAAATCTTTTGGATATTCAAGTAATGATGTTTAAAAATTCCGAGGGTTTCTAAAGGACCCATATTAATGTTGAAAACACTACAAAAACGTTGGCGTATATTAATTATATTTTTTTAAGGATACATCTCTTATAATTTACAACAATGAACGAAAGTGTAAAGTGTTTTAAGTCCAACATTGTATATTTAGGACTAACTCAAGATGCTGGTAATATAGAAATATACAGGTTAAATAAATAGTGAAGACTGAAGGTTTAAAAGAATGTGGTCTCTTTTGCATGTGCAGTCTAAGAGATATATTATACATCGAAGGTTAATTCGAAACGTCTTTCGAATGGTAAGTTTAGGGTTACCTTTCGATCGGTAACAAAATGTTGATTTGTAAAAAGGCGTGCTCCAACAGTAATCGGATTGCTCAACTGCCATCAAATGTTCCGAAATGGTAGTTCTCATTACCAACTGTGTGGTTATTTCTAATGTTGTTTTTATCGCCATATCCCCGTGCGAAGAACTTTGGCTACACATTTCACGCTCTTAAATCTGCTACATTAAGGTAAGTATCTCTTCACTGTGTGGTTTAACTAAAATTCATATAATTTTCATTGCTTTCAGGATGCCTCAGGATTTTTTAAAGTGTATTATTAACATACAGAATGTCCCAGAACTCCCTGCCAAATTTTTCAGATATGCTAAACGCGAATTAGGCCCCAATCATTAATCGATTTTCTTAAACTTCACTAAGTTATGTTATTATATTTATAATTCAATCATCGTACTGAAATGTAACAAGAATAACTTTTTTATTATGTGTCGTTTTTCTAATATTTACGTTTAAAGTTTTTAACAAGCAGACATTTTGAAATTAATGCTAGTAAAAAAATTCTTTTCCCTTTAAGCTATAAGTCTTTAAACTAAATTTCAATGTATACCAATAAGCCGTTCTCAAATGAAATACTTAATACTTAAATAACAAATACAAAATGGCGGCTGTACAGTTAATTATTGAGTTTCGTAAGTTTAAATATATGGTTTGTATTTAGTTCGGGAATAATATATGTACATTTTGGTAGACTTTTCTAGGACACCTTGTATTATAAAATATAGGCCATTTAGTTTAAATGACAATTAACATCAGCATGCGACAAATATGACAACACTGTACAATGCTATAAAGAAGGTAAACCAGAGCTAAACTCAACATCCAAATTGAGTCAACCCTTCCACCACAGATAGCTGCGTTATGTTTGTAACTGTTTACGAGAACTCTGTACTGTTGTTTTATAATTTGCGGTCACACCTTCTCAAGGCCAGCTCTGATTTGACGGATTCGCTAAGATGAAAGATAATTACAATTAATTGTATAAAAGTCATATGTGTCCGATAAAAAGTAAGGGCAGGAGGAGTGTTTGATATTAACATTGAGTATATCCGACAGGCTGCAAAGAAATGAACCTGAGATTTGTTCCCTAAGAACGTCTATCGGTTACGCCCTTATTTTTGGTCGTAAAGTCATGCATGGGATATATATATATATATATCTTTTTTTAATATTTTTAGCTTTAATTATAAAGTAACACTTTATTGCCAAACAAAAGATGAGGTACGGAGGGTTTGGGCTTTGTTTCTGAATAACCAATATAAATATTTTAAAAATCAGAAGCGCTACATTGTTGGCTATGTATTAATTATGTATTATAAACAACACAGCAGTTTTTTTCAAAACTCCTAAGAAGCTTTGCAAAACACAAGAGGAAGTAAATAATATAAAATATTTTGGTAATATCTGGAGGCCACTCTGTCCCTACTACTATTTGTAATAACGCGATATAAGTAGGTAAATACATATATACGTAATATAAATACAAAATAGTTAAAGTTAACCTTTACGAGCGCTCACATTATGTGAACTTGAATTGATATCTCGAGGAATGTTTTTCTTCTTTTGCCAGAAGTGCAGGGTGGCACCGAATTCCCTTTTGATGGCCAGGGACATTTCCGATCTGTACTTCCAGATCACGTCCAGATCGTCCAACCGTTCCGACTTCAGATAACGTTGGACGATCTAGCACGTGATATTTGGATGGGAAAGTTCCAATACAAAACAATCTTGGCCACCAGTGCCTCATACTTCTGGAAAGGAATAAAAAATATCTCTCAATATAACATACCTAAATTAAGTTCAGATCGCGTGAGCGATCATAAAGAATAACATTAACTTTGGTACTACAGATATTTTTATGATGACCTAATCTAAACCTCCGAATAATACCTAAATTCCTAAAATAATATAGATAATCTTATTAGGACTTTTAATTATAAAATAGTATTTATTTCCCACAGTAGTTTGCTACAAATAAGATAATAAACAGATACATGCTATATTGTCGTGCGTGTCGTCCGCGAAGTAGGCTATAGAAAAATGGCGGAACCACTTCAGACACGAGCATGACAATACGAGCTTTGGTCACCCAGTTTTGGCTGCAGATGTCAGAGTACAATATTACAAATAAAACAATCCCATCTTTTTGGTGGGAACAAATGGAATGCATGTATATTCTTGCTAACGCAAATTATTAAGACATGTTAAGTATAATTGTAAAATGATTTTTCCGTTGTTAAATAAACAGTGTTATATTCATACGTGCCATAGAGTCGTCATTACGTACAGTGTAAAGTAATGACGTCATGGTGAGTCGACCAACGAGATCGTGCCGGACTGGAGGCCACCTCCCCACCACTTCTTACTCCCTCCCAATGTCGCCTTCTCCTGGACTCCTGCTCCGCGCTCTTGCTCCTCTCCCATTTCTATCCTTACCTTGCAAAAGTGACTTACTGAAGTTTGAATTTCGCCGTCGATCATGTAAACAAAACCTTTATTCATTTTCAACAGCGTACAATAACTAAAAAATTCAGAGCAATCATAATTCAAACACAGATTTGTAGTAATTTTATTTGATTCACTTAAAATAGGCAAATTCAAGTAATTGAAAAAGAGACTGAGATTTGGCACACTAGCAAATTTTTAGATCATATTTTTATCCTCTTCAATTTCTTATAAAATCTAACAAAAACTCAACATCCAATAATAAGCCAACTATGGCGTTTTCCAATCTTGAGTTCGAACATAGTTGATATGAAAATAGTTGAGGTTGAATTCAATTATGATAAAATTTAATATTTGTTATATATTACAATTGTATATATATATATATATATATATATATATATATATATATATATATATATATATATATATATATATTCATGTAGGCTCATAAAAGCCAATGCAGTTCTCCTGGAAGTAAGCATGTCCAGTTCGATTCCTTGACAAAATTAAATGTTTATTACTTTTAACATAGGGTGATTGTGCTGCCTTTCACAGGACTATATGTTCATAGGAAAATGTAATTCATGATAAATCATAAATCTTAATAGAGTCAAATATGTTTTATCCCTTTTCATATTGTTTTATCTTTTAATTCATAAATGGATGGCTTTGCTTATCAAAGAAAAAAATTTGCTTTTGTATACTACTGCAATGTACATGATGAATGAAAATAAAAATATTAAAAATAATTACATGCATAGTAAATATGTCTCTGTGGATTTAGTTGTAGGTGTAGCTATTTTAAAACGTACTTGGATATTACTTTTCAATTTCTACTTCATTTATCATTTTTGATAGCAATTATATGTAAATATTCATGATTGTCGATTTGTGTATAATGTAAAATGGCAGTTTTAATGTTATAATTAGTGTTTGAAGTACGGTATTAATAATGAGAGTGGTAGTAAGTTTTGTAAGTGTTGTTGCCGATAATATGATACAAATTAAGTGCAGAGTAAATTTATTGGTAGTGTAAGAAACTTTAATTAGTGATCCTTACAATTCTAAACATTAGCATTTTATTTCATTTGGGGTATATCCCGTTACTATATTAAATCTGATGGACAACATTTATGACAGATATTTGCTAGGACTAAAGTAATAGTTCATGACTTAAAGTAATAATAAACTCTTGTGCAATACTTTGCAGGCAGCTGGTTTTTAGGTAGGATGTAAGTCCTGATATCGTAATTACTTACAATTACAATGATATCTGATTACTTTTTAGATGTTCTGCTAAAAGATATCTGTGAGTATATTTTATTTAGCTTTAAGAGATTAGCACAGACCGTGATTCCTCTAAAATCATCTGTTAGAAGCAAGTTTTCATTTGCCATCACGAGTGCTCCTTACTCTGACATTTTCATATAAACAGTATTTATGAAAAAATAGCTAGATGTTATGGACAATGATTATAATAATCTACTGTGTGCTATTTTGCGGGAATTAAGATTTTACATATTGTCATGGCTTCTCTTCACTAGGCAATATGTTTGGACAAACATAAGTAAACACGTTAAGCTGGGATAATAGTATAAAAAGATCCTATTTGTACATTGCTAAGAGGATTAAGTCATACGAACATTTGTTTATTGTACTGTATTGTTTGAATGTTTTTTCATTGGTACGAATTCAGTGATTTTTATAAAAATTAACAGGAAATAGACAAATGTTCGTATGACTTAATGCACTCAGTAATGTATAAAAAAGATTTACCGGATTAATTTTATAAAAATGTCTGTTTTTTATATAATTTAAGTTACAAAATTTTAAATGGTCGTCATTTTGAAACTCAATATTTCAACTCAATATTTGTATTCTTTGAATATCTGGTTTTTCCGTAGCAGAAGAATAATATTAGCAAGTTTGAAAAATTATTATTATTAAATAATTTAAAGCGCAGTACCTTGTGATGTTATAAATTTGTTGTGTTCTTATTAATAAAGTAATGTTCTCTTGATTCAAAGTTCATTTCATTTTTCTGCACCACCAATACCACTAACTATATGCTGATTTGTAACCATAGATATTAAAAATATTAATTTAGATATTACTGGAGCTAAAACACATAACTGACAAAGATTTATTTTAGGTGATGAGAGTATTTTATAACTAAGTAGTATTCTTTATCTTTGAAAGGAATTTGGTTGGCAAAGTGTAAAGTTTCTCACAAATTTTTGTCTACAGATGACTTTATAGAACATAAAAATCTAACCTAAGTTGCAAGTAGCAGATGATAAAATCCGTAATCAGTAAAATTCTAACTGTAATTCATACCACAGCTTACACACAGTAACAAAATAATGCACTCATAAAAAGTCAGAGGTTTGAATTTGGTTGGCAAAGTGTGGAGTTTCTAAAAAATTGTTTATCTACAGATAATGACTTTATAGAACATGAAAATCTAACTTAAGTTGCAAGTAGCAGATGATAAAATCCGTAATCAGTAAAATTCTAACTGTAATTCACACCACAACTTACACACAGTAACAAAATAATGCACTCATAAAAAGTCAGAGGTTTATGTGAAGCCTTTTGTATTTATTACTGTACTTGGTTGGTGTAAACTTAAATTCTTTTATTTAAAGATTTTGTTATCTACTGTTTGTTATAGAAAGTGAAGCCTAATAAATAAAAATGAGCAGTAAACAGATACTGTAGAAATAAAAAAACTTAGCATATTATTTTGGGGTATTTGAGATAGATTGGACTTCTTTCTTATAAAAAAATAGTCAGATTAAACATAATTTTATACTTAAAAGTATAGAATAAATTATATAAATTTTATGTATGAAAAGGGAACTAAACTCAGTATTCAATTTAAAAAATAACTATATTGTATTTAAAACAGGTTAATATGTTATCTTATTAGCTATTTGAGATTAATTATGAACAATTATGAGAGCTTCAGTTACTCTTCAATAGAATGACTAACATTGCTAAATAATACCAAAACCGTCTTGAAATGGGATGTGTTGACATAATATTTTGAATGTGGTCATGTGTGTAGTATAATTAAAACACTGGAATATAAAAATTACTGGTTCGCTCTCTTTTTATCACAGATACAAAAGCTCTACTGGACAAAATATCTTATAGTAACTACAAAATTAAATAAATTTCACTATCTTGGTCTCCATAAATTTTATTTACTTTGGAAATTATGGGATAATTTCAATCTCATATTTCAATAGTAGTGACATTCTGTGAAATACTGTGATGAATATATTTGCTTCAGTTCGGCAAGCAGAGCACTATAAACTATTTATGAGTTTATGTAAGTGAAAGCATGACTTCTCAGATATTCTTATAAAATCAAAGTAGCGAGTACTGGAGCAACAACACAATCAAAACACTGAAGCATCTACATACACTTACATGCAAATAGTTCCATTGGAATCGTTCGCTTCGGAACATGATTGTTTGTACATAAAGAATAATTTTTAAAATGAATGTAAATTTGCAACCAAGAACAAACTTTGGAAGGGACTTTGGGGGGGGGGGGGGTACTTAAAAATACGAGTTCCCATTTCTCTCCAACTGTTTCAGTTGTAGGTATTGACATTTTTACATTTACAGGGAGATTTTGAGTGGATGTGTTCGTAAAAACACACTTATAAGGTGGATTTTTTTAGTTAAGTAGATGATAATATTTCGGACTCTTGTGACTCAAAAGATATAATAGGAATTAACAATGGTCACAAAACAATGAGTTTTATAAATGATTGTGGGTATGTTTCATTAAATGGAAAAAATCTATGGTGGACAAGGAGAGATATTTTATCTTTGTCGAACCTGTAGTGTTTGTGTTCTGAAATGAATATTGGAGCTATACCACTCAGTATGGTAGGTAGAGTTATCGATTGAAGTTTTAAGCTGTGTATGCTCTGATCACCTGCAAATTGCGATAACGATAACACCTAACTTGCATATCACAGGTGGGAGGAGGGTGTGAGGTCATGATACTCTCTTTGTTACCTAAGTTAAAGTTTCCAGACTGAATCTTATAACGTTTAAATGAACAAAATTTAAAACTCCACAAAATAACATAGATGACTTCAATATTCTGTATAAAATTCCACACATTTGATTTTCAACAAGTTTGTAATAAATAAATGATGATAAATTGGTTATAAACAAAATTGGCTTGATTATAAATGAAACATTCCTGAAAATTGTTTTATACTTTGTTTGCACCAAACAAAGTTAGTGCTATTAAGAAACAATATTTCAGAGACTGGCTATTATTAAGTGCCACACAAGAAAAGAACTCAGAATTCAACCTTACAAATGCAATTAGAAATTGAAATGATATCTAAAATTTTTATAGTAATGTAAATTATATGCTTGTTGAATTATTGAATGGGCTTACCCCCTTCCAGACATTATGTTTTTTCTCTTAGTACAAGAAGCTAATAAAAGACTGTACTTAGTTGTAATAGGACTTAACACTTGTTTCTGTAGTGACAGATATTCTGGTTGGGGATAGGAACTGAACAAAATAGCAATTTTTCACAATTTAATAAATAAAGAGTATTTAAAAAATCCTACATGAGGAGAAAATAAAATAAAGTTTCAAAGTATCAAAACATTGTTTTTGTTTATATATTGATTGGTTAAATTTAGGAATTTCCTAACAAATTTAAGGAGAGTTGTAATCCCTACCATGCTTTTATCTTTGCTTTATGGTTGAAATCTTGTTCTAAGAGAAACAAACGTGTCTGAAAGTTAAAATAGCAATAATACATGTTCTGAATAATGTTTTGGAAAATATTTTTGTAACAAAATTAAGTTAGTATGTATTTAGTTACAAACTTTCCATAATTGTAAAAAAAGAGTCCACAAATTGCTCTCCCCTTCCCACTTCTCCAAAATAGCAATTAATCTATCTATAGAGTGGAACCTAGAGCAACCTTTAATAATAGCTATGATACCTGGACCTTATATCCAGTTTATCAAATAGTGACTCAGCACATGCTCCCCACTACCATCCTTGTTCTTGGTACTACCTATTTTTCATACTGGCTGTATCAGTCTACCTTTAGAAATATTTGTTTAATAACTGAAAATTCACATTCTAGTTGCTGTATTTGATAGGTGTGTAGATACGTTTTTAATTTTATGTACTTTATTACATTTCCACTAAAGTTAAAAACCTTGATTTTACCTACTTGCTCTAGAACATAGTGTTGGGATTTTGATAAAATATTTTTGATGAAATATAATACCCTCAACATTAATGAGTTGTCATTTGCTGAAAATATAGGTGAGTGTGTTCTATATTCTTTATTTATCAATTATTGGTTATACACCATTTTACATAAGGTTTACATTAATACAAATTTTACAAAACAAAAAACAAAGAGCTGACAATAAGGATTATGCATACTAATTTGTGTAGTGTATACTTGGTTAATATTAAACACATCAGTGTGGTCCAAACCATTATATAACGTGTAATAAACTATGAAAACATTAAATAGTACAACAAATAATTATAAGTTATGTTAAAGAATACTAGTGAGCTGGAAACAGCAATAGATTAGAAAGAGTGATAACTTTGATAAGCAATGCTTTAGTATTAATAAGCATAAACTAACAAGCATAACAGACTAGTAATAGAACTCTAAAAGTACTGTAGCAGCAAATACTAATGCCTTTCTCTTCAGCAGTGTTGAATATACAGGAAATGTCGACATTAGTAAGTATAACATTTCCAAGACAGTGAATACAAAGAAAAATGGAGGAGGAGGAGGTGGTTCTGTATAGGTTTATTTAAAAATGGGTAGAATTTACCAGTGATAAAGCAAAGCTAATTTTTGGTGTAACTAGTCTATATTGTATGGTCTACTAATGAACCTATGATCCTCCTTTCTCAGACAAAAATCATGGTCGGCTAATTAAGATTTTGAAACACTTTCTAAATGTACAAAAAAGGAAATTCATACGATTAATGGAATTTCTATAGAAAGTAAGTGCTTGTATAATCGTAAACTTTAACCTGACTTTACAACTCATAGCCTGCCGTCTTTTATTAGCAGAATAACTGATCCATTTTAAATTTCTCTGTACAAAAAAGTTAAAAAGAATTCATTATAATAATAAATATGGTTTAAAATATATATTTATATTTTTTTAATGCGTGTCTTGTGATTTTTTTTAATAAAACAATTGTTTCCTGCTTGTAAACTTACCTCAAATCTACAAGTCTACCTAATTTTTGTATACATCCAGAGGCCTAACAGCTGTACATGATTTTAAAACCACAGTTTGTCTAATACTACAGTCTACACATCACTAAATCAGAGACTACTTTACTGTAAATACTTCTATCTTTGTAAAAAGAATTGCGGGCACTATATCTCAATCATGCTTATCAAGTTATAGGGATTGTCTGAAACAAGTCGTTCAGTAGTATCAAATGAAATCATACTTTATTCACAATTTGTACATAAATAAATATACAAAAATTGAATATCTTCATCACAGTTTTTGCTTAAAGTTATTTACTATAAACTATATTAACAATGACTTTATTATCCTATGAAATTTCATAAGAAATCATCAAAGAATACAAAACTTTTTCAATAAGGTATTGTTTCAATTCTTTCTAATCAAAAGAAAAATCATTATTCACATACAATACATTGTGGCAATTTCTTATGAAACTGAATACCTGCAAACAGTGGGTTTTTTCTTGTAAATTATAAATTGATATTTAGAGCTGCAATTTGTTTCCGATTTCTTTTTAAGTAATTATGATAGGAGCCAAATTTTGGTAATCTATCATTGGCTTCCATTACTGCCAAAATGGTTTCTATAAAGTATATTTCATAAATTGTCAATATACCTGAACTGGAAAAGAGATCTCTTGCCCTGTCTTGTGGTTTTAGACCAGAAATGATCCTAATACCTTTCTTCAATAAGATAATATTTTGCAGATACTAGTCGAATTATCCAAAACTGTTCCAAATAAGATGTGAGAGTGAATATAAGAAAAGTATACCATGTTTAGTCTGTCTTTAGTACAATATTTAGAGATAAATTTTAGGACATACAATCCAGAGGATGTTTTTTTTGAAGAGCCACCATATGAGAATCCTATGTCAAACTTTTATCTAACATCAAATCTAAAAATTTAGTCTGGTCTATTTGATTAATTTCTATATCATCAATTTCAATTTTTGATTATTTTGATTTAGATTGTTTTGTTGAGTCTGGAGTAAAATAAAATTAATTTTATCAGGATTAAGTAAAAGATTTTTATTGCTAAATTAGTTTTTAATTGATATTAAATTTTGCTTGGATATTCTTTCGATTTTATTTAATGATTTATTTTATATAGTAAGGGTAGAATCAGCCGGGTTTAAACAAATTTTGCTTTTTTATACCTGTGACAATTGTTGGCAATCCTTTAATATAACACAAAAACAAAACTGGTCTCAAAATAGACCCTTGGGAACACCATACAAAATGGTTTCCATTTGTGATTTAGCAGTGATTATAATTTATTCATTCTATCCACATATGCCAGTTTTACATATTGCTTCCTATTTTCAAGGTATGAAGCAAACCATTGTAAAGAAACACCCTTTGTACATAATTTTTTTAATGAAATAATAAGGCTACTATCGCATATGCTATCAAAAGCCTTGCTCATGTCAATAAAAATCCCTACAACTTGGTTACCTCTATCTATTGCATCCGCTATTGCATTCACAAAGTCAATGTCAGCTGTTATTACAGATTTACCCTCTCTAAAGCCATGTTTTACATCGTCATATAGTTTTTTTAGTTTCAAGTAATTCCACAAGTCTAATATACATTGACGATCATAAATTTTGGAAAAAAGCTGGGGGTATAGAAATTGTAAGATAATTAGTGGGATCCGTTATCTTACCACTTTTAAACACAGTTTTGATTTTAGAGATTTTTGTTTATTCGGAAATATACCACTAATGAAAGAAGAGATTATTATATGCATCAGTGGCTTAATTAAAATATATTTTATGTTTGTAATAAAAGTAATTGGTAGTTCATCAAGCCCTGCTGTAATGTTTTTTAAAGATGATATAATTTTGTCTAGCTCCACTTCATCCCGCGGGTTAAGATACAAAGTTCATTTTGGTGAATTTTGGATTATACTGGGATTAACATCAATCTTTAACCACGGTTTGCAAAGTGTGTAGAGATAGGAATAGGTTCATGACACTCTTTTTTGTTCTCATTTGACAAGAAGATGAGAAATTGCATTGCGCTGCTTTCGGAAGCACAGGACATTCTGGATGGGTAGAGTTAGAGATAGGGGCCGCCTCCTTTCAAGATCCATGAAGAAGTATTTTGGGCATTAATGTCAGTCATGTCACCTTAGAAGAAGGGGAGGCCATCTTTGTACTATCCAGTCAAAGTGGGGAGGAGTAGCATGCTCTGACTTGCCTAATAACTGCCTTTAACACTTAGAGAGCTCCAACAGTCATCATCCGCAGTAGACTAGACCTATCAATCCAACCTTGCACCCAAATACTTCAACATTTGTGGTCAGTGATGTGCCGATCCTGGACATTCATGGGGTTGTCCATATTTAAGTGACACATCGGTTTTTGCTATATCCAGTGTAGGTTCAACTGGAAGGTATAAACCAGCCAGAAGTGAACCCTCAAAGGATTTCCAGACAACGTAATCTATACAGAATCTTTTGTAAGATATGATTCTATGTATTCTTATTTTCATATAAAAATAACATTAGTTGTTGCTCAATAAATAAATTATAAGACTCTTGGTTTTGGCAGATTTCTCCATGTGTTTTGGGACCATAGCTATTTATTGTCAATTTATAATAAAAATATTTTTAGAAGGTGATGGACCTAACATAGTAAAAATTTGTTTTCCTGCTGCAAGAAAAATGTTGTTTTACTCAATACCATGAGGGAGTACCGTTTAATGATTCTATGACTAAGATATCTTCAAGTCTTTCTAAAAGTAAATTACATAATAGGGTGTATATATGAGACACACATTAAATAGGTATGGAACTGTTTTCGGAAAGGTTTACATAAAAGAATAATATAGTTTAACCAGTATTATACATCTAAATATTCAGGAAAACATGGAGAGATTTTTAATGATTTTTTACCTGTTTTCTACAGTTTTGTGGAACATTTAAACTTTTTAAACTATCTTGTTTAAGTGTGTGGATGCAAATTTTCAGTGTCCTGAACAATATTTATAGACAACTGCTTCTGTACTGCTGTGTGGGAATGGCATGGCATTTTGTAATTAAAATTGGCCTAAGGTTAGAATCTGTCTTGGTCCTTTTATCGTTCAATTTACTAATAAATGCTTTCCCAGATGGTTACAATGATGGGGAGGGAAGTAGAATGACTTAGTTTCTGCAGGGATGAAATAAATAGCTAAGCCTGTCATGATGGTAACTACTGCTAGGTTGCAAAACATGATAGAACTATAAGACTACAGTAAACAGCTGGAATTTGAAAATCATTTTTTAAAGCGCCAAGTTGTTGCTTTTATATTAAAGGCAAACATGGTTCATTGGTAATAAGGGCAAAGCCAAAAACACATTTATTTGTATTATGCACAGGAGTACAATAAATAGTGTCAAATACAACTAAGTCACTTTAATTAATAAATTAATGCAAAGTAGGTTTAATAATATTATCATTATATAAAGTTCTTTAAAAGAGTAAACTTCATTTTTAATTAAATATGCTTTTAACCTTAATTTAAACTTATTAATGTCTTGATTACTTGTTACTATTTTTGGAACTGATGTTACACATTTTTTCTAGCATATGAAATATTTTTATGAAGAAATGTTTAAGTAATAATAATTCTTAATTCTTGTGTTATAAGAAAGTTTTTCTTAATGACTGTAAAATGTTATATGAGCTCTGACACACATTCTAAAATGTAAAGACTATGTACTGTTAAAAATGTTCAGTTCAGTAAAAGGATTTTTAACTGATGGTTCCTTCCTAATTTTTTAACATTATGTACAGTGTTTTTTTTTTTGCCTCAAGAATTTTATTTAAATTTTGTTTTATATATACTCCATACACATGTATTCCGTATGCAGTATGGAATTAAACATGACATGGAAAATCATTTTTAGGACTGATAAATACCGTAAGGTCAAAAATTAAAAAGTTGTAATGTAATAAATTGTGACTGACTTATTTTACATTATCATGGGATTAGCCAATTTGAAATATAATTATGAATTATGGAAATTTTGCTATAAATATTGTTTATTTTTACTATAGTGATGCTTCCACTGCACTCATATATTACACTGCTAAGGTAATAAATATTGACACCAGTTAACACAAATCAAATATAAAATATAATACGAATTAATCATTTGAAAAGAAAACTCCAAACAACAGTGCATGACTATGCGAGTTATAAAGCATTATAATAATGAACCATTCTATATTCATCTAAAATAATTCTGCGCTATGTTAGGGTGTTAAGCAGTATATTAGAATTAACTATCCGTTTTTGTAATTTGTCAAGTGCAATCGAATTGTTCTTGATAATGTATGAACTGCTAATGGGTATCATAGTAAAGTAGGGTTACAAACGTAGACGCAGGGCCGTAGTCGGCATTGGTTGGCCCCGTCATATCCCGCCCCCTCACCACTGTCTGCCGACACGGTTCCTTCAAATAGACGTGTGGTGACGGCCCGGGCCCCGATAAAAACCCGGTCTGAGTATGGGCCTGAGTAACTGTAATAGTCTACCCAGTAGGGATCACTTCTGGCTGGTTTATATCTTCCAGTTTAACCCACCACTGGGCACAGCAAAAAACCGATGTGTCACTTTAATCTGGGCAACCTTATCGCTAAACCGCAAACGTCGAGATTCTGGGGTTCATGGGCAATTCGATAGGTCTAGACTACTATGGGAGATGACTGTTGCACTTGGTGGGGATTGTTTCCTAACCTCAGAGGTTCTTGCTGGCCTCAACAAGGGTGTGCCACCCCTGCTTACTTTGACTGGAGAGGCTGGTTCAGAGCTGGCCTCCTCTTCTTCCGGGGAGGAGACATGACTTTGAGATGTAGTGCCCTAATTCTTCTTCATGGACCTTGATAGGTACTCCCTAACCTTACCCATCCTGAATATCCTGTCACTCCGGAAGCAGCGCAAAGGTTCTTACAGGACTAAGTGCAATTTATAAGCTTGTTGTCCTAAAAGAAAAAAACTGTAATAGTCAAAGAGCGATAGCAAATTTACTCTGTAGAAGCGCACAAGCTTCTTTCTCAAAAGATTTTAAAATCATTAGACATTTTTCTGAGAAAGAATTGTATTCTCAGTCACACTAGTTTTTGTTGAAGTCAAAATAGGAGACATAAAAATGTAAAAATACAAAACGATAAATCCATTTAATATCTTATGTTTATATGTTGATGCACTTAAGAACAACCGTCACACACTAAAGTGTTAACTCAGTGTGAGCTAACCACATACAGGTCCCGACAGCGGCGACATACAGCCTCTTTATCCATTTGTTTGGCACTGATGCAAATATTTATGTGTCTGATTGTCCGCTAGTACCCGAGCCACAAAAAGTTAATCTGAGAAAAATGTGTCTTTTCATATTTTTAACTGTTCGATACCCTTCCATTTCAATCACCACCAATACAAGTAAAACTGATTTTAGGAAAAAACATCCAGATTACAAGAAGAAACAGGTTGTATGCTTATACCGGGTGGATTAGAGGAACTTGCTTATTCAAAAATCAAACTGAAAAAAAAGTAATGAAGACGTACATTTAATTTTTTTTCATTTCATAAATTACATCGTTCAAATTTTGTTTTGACTTCGTTTTGAATAAGACATCAGCCAGATGCGTCCATTGCTGTCAATATACAGTGACAATCAGACCCTGAAGTCTCGTTCACCTTTGTCATGTTGGCGATAGATTGAAGAATGCTGTTCTTCAGTTGAGCCACGACCCTGGAACGATCGTTATAAACCAGTGATTTGAGATGTTTTATAGAACAATTTTTTATTTGAATAATTTTATCTTAACCAGATGTTTTGTATTTCCTATTTTCAACGTGTTTAATACAGGTCTTATTTTTGTAAACATTTTAAGGCTTCATTGGGATTAAAATAATAAATAAAAATTATTTAGAGGTATCTGCTTTATTACTATTAGACACAATGGACCGATATATAATATTTTAAATTTTGATATAAAAGTAGTAGACACAGAGTTTCGCTTCAAATTTTAACCCTCTTAGATATTTAGTTCGAAGGTTATCGTGCAGACACAATGACAGAAATATGAAGTCGTAATCAACTGGTAGGAGAGACTCCGCTAAACGCTCAGTCAATTAAACTTTGCAGTGGCTAATTTAAAGTATATGAATATGTTTTAAGGACACAAACACACGTAAATATCTTATACACATGTAGACACCAACCAAGTTCGCTTGCGTCCCATATATCGATTTTCTCTCAACCAAGATCACATCTATTGATTTTCTGATGGCAGAAGGTATTCCGTTTGGCTTTACACTATGCATATCCAAATTCTTATGAGTACATGAACATATATGTTCAATATTTCGACGTCCTCATAAAGACAGTTTAAAGCAGATAACATAATTTTACTCAGCAGACAGACAATAAAATGGGTTGGTAGAAACTATTGAACTGCCATATATGAGATCCATTTTTTATCAATTTTTCCAGGCAACAAAATATAGTTATTTTGCTTGCTACGAAGATAACACTGCAGGTTAATTAAGCTAGCATGTTCAAGCGTTGTGTAAAACCAACCAATCTAAAAAAAGTAACCATCACATATGGTGATGAGTTACTGAAGAAATCGTATGTATTAACCGGCAATCTATTCTGATCGACCAGTGTAGCCAGGGCCACCTTTATATACCGAATTAAATTCAGTAGAAGTATTGATTCACGCAAATTTTGAACAATCTTCACTTTTTAGTTCAACTCGTTCGACAGTTGTCACGAGCCAGGCAGATATCGAGTTCGTTCATCAACAACAGACAGTGGAGGCTTCGCTTAACGCTCAGCCAATAATACTGTAAATACTAATCGTAATAATTGCTAAATATTAAATTTTTATATGCTTTTATCAGAGGCGCACGCACGCGTAATTTTGTTACAAAGAATACCGAAAGGCGTAACATTAATAGCGAGTAAAATTTTATAACTTTTAAGAAATAACAGATTTTAAAATAGTACAATCAGCAATGTAGTTCAACCACAATCGTCACTCCTTAACAACAAACGTCAATAATACACGTTTAGCGTCAACACCATCAAGCTTTTAGAATGATGAAGATCAAGTGAACTATTTCCAGCTATTCAGTAAGAAGCGCGTAGGGAATGGCAGGACTGTCGCTGTATTGTCACCCCTACGGGTCGCAGATAGATTCGTCTTTCCAGGAAAGATTTATATGCGAGTCTTGTTATGTACTATATATCTGCTGTTATAATTGCAGTATCAAAACATATAAAAATAAAACTGTGCGAAATGGTTCGACTACGAACATATTTCCAGTTCAAAACAGCTTAATATTTGTATCAATAAGGTGGGGGAGAGGGGTTACAACTACCAAAAAAAGTTCGAAAATTCTTTTATTTGCACATCAAAGGAATGCAACTTACGTCAAGAGGGCATGGGAAGGTATTCCTAATCGAGCAATCTACAAAGCGAATTGTAAACAAATATAAATTTTAGTGCAAGATGTGGTCAGATTTAAGACAAAAAAATGATTTAACCTTAATTATAGGTACCTGCGAAGCAAGAAGAAATAGCTGAGCTCTAGTGTGGCGGAGGTGGCAGAGAGGATTTATGTAAGTAGATTATTCTAACTCCAAATATAAGTAAGTAAAACATTGTATCAAGAGCTGAATTAATAGATAAGAATCTAAAACTTAATAAAATAACAGAGGGAACTTGTACATTTAAAGTAAGAACGTAGTTTTTCTTAAGAAAAAAAAAACAACAATATGAGAAAGCTCACATTGACTTAGTCCTAAAAGGATCTTTAAGGGGGGCCTTAGAAAGGGGATAGCGGGCACTGTTGCCATCTCAGTCGTCACTTTGTAGGAACGGCTGTTCTACTCCTTTCAGGCAATGCGGGCAGGTGACAGAATTCCCTCACCTCCAGGCTAGCAATAGCCTTTACAGAAGATGGGCCAAGAGATCTGAGCGCGCGGCCGAGGCTCTACTAGCCGTCCACGAAACATTGACCTCACTACGCGCTGTCACTTTGTGATTGATTTAATAACTGAACTATCGGAACACCTTTAATTTGAATATGACCACTAGACAACTGAATAAATCAGTAAATATACCTGTTCTTGCGTCTTGGGTCACGATAATACCGAAGGATGGGCTCTAAGGGAAAGCCCAATGTTTTTGGAAAGACGCCCCTCTCCCCCACCCCTCATCAGTCTACATGCCGGCCCGCACACGCAGATCCCTTGGCCCATCTGTGGTGGGCCTGAATTACCACCCCCCTGGACATATCACCCCCTGGAATCTAGAGGGTGCTAAATCAGCGCCTTTACCTTGTTGATGTGAATAATAAGCACCCCCAATGAATAAAACAATAATCATCTAACCATATTGCGATTTGGTAATGGGTATTTTTATTGTATTGCTATGGTTTGATTTTTATATTAAAAAAATACAAATAAATAATCGTCTATTGTAAAAATACTATGCATCCAATATGATTACGTTAAAATACTAGGCTCCAGGAATTCAAATACAACTTTATTTTTAAGTAACATAAATGATATTGCTTAAATCCGGCATGTGTAATAAATATACATGGTCAGAGATTATTCAACCTATTAACCAATTTAAAAACAATTATCTATTTGTTTTGAATTTTGCAAAGACCAATCAAACTTGGCAAAATTTTGTACTTTCACAGTACAAGTTGTAATGTTGGAAAGTTGTAATTTTCCAAAGGCAAAAATCAACGATCAATGATTTTTAAGGACAGACCAGTTTCAATAGTGTAATTCAAACACACTAGACAAACAATTACAATATTATGTAATGTTTACAAGAATCATTATCTGCTATTTCCATCGTGTTTTTCGTTGGTGCAAGGCGATAATGCTCGTAAAGTTGATTGCCTTCAGTTATATATCCATATCAGTTAGTTCAACTGTAATTAACAAAAAATAAAACTCACCATGTTAAAACACGTAGCAATAAATATATCACCATATTTTCAAAAGCATTATTGCTCAGGTCAAGACAGGCATATTTATATATGGATTATTATGGATCTCCATTGCCGAGTTTCCCCTCTGACATTGTGTGTGTGTTTTTTTACTAAACCGTTTATATTTTAAAACCTAATACATTAAATCCTACTAAGTCTAGTCAAATATTTATGGTGGGGAGGCCAGCTACAAAAAGTATATTATGATATCTTAAATACTTTCAAAAGAGCGCTTTATTTTATGTTTATAGTTATTAAAGTATTTTAACTTTCAACTCATCAATAACCTTAAATTTTACTAAAATATTGCAAGAATTACCTTTTAAGTAGATTCTATCGCAAATCTAATAACTAAACTTATGTAAAATAATATACGCACAGATTTACTGTAACAAAACACGGTCGACATCGAGGTTCACAGCAAGTACACAATACAAAAATCGAATAAACATCAGTTCCAGAGTATCTTATGCCAATTGCGCTCAGATCCGAGATCCTTCATTTAAATACATGGAATACATTAATATGTGTTGCCAAGTCAATTTTTATGTCTAATAAATTAAAAACTAATAGACAATGTAAATTTATCAACAATGAATACCTTTATGAACAATGACAGGCAAAAACAAACTTCTTCATTAACAATAATAAACTGCATTGTATACCATAAGACTTATTCACAATATCTGTTAAAAAACTAAATAAAAGCGACTTTAGGTTAACTGTTTTATATTAAAAATAATAAACAAGAAGCACAATCGTACAGTAATATTCAGACAATAATGCTATTATAGATGACAACATCATAGATAGGCTGTTTTATTGGAAACATCTGATTGTCGCATGACTATATTTTAGTAAATAAATATGTCCTGAAACATCAAATATTAAAATAAATTCATTAAACATAAAATATATGACTATATGCTATCCTTAGATAAGCCTGAAACATGCATTTCAATTGTTTTGCATAAAATAAAAAAAGGGGGATAAGATATTCTGGAACTTCCTTTAATTGTTCTCGCTATTCGGTGATAGCATCATTGTTATTACATTTTAGTTACACAATTTAATTAAAAATCCAAAGATATAGTTTAAGAAAATCGGCTGTGAAATAAGGGAGATAATTGGCTTTTTAAAACCGATTACTAAACAATATCCGCTTTCATTACGTGACAACACTGAATGTGGGCCACTACAATTAGCTGTTTTTAATTTTAACTGCTCTAATCAGGTGATTTTACACTATATTGTTGAACTGTGGTTATAATAGGTCATCCTTACCTTTCGCAGGATATAGGTTTCTTTTGGTTAAAAGATCAGAACTCATGATTAAAAATACTCGTAGAACTTGCAAACCCTAGTTATTGCATCTCTTTATGGTTTGATATTCCTATTCAATATTTTGTTATTCCAATGGAAGTCCTCAGACTTACTTTTGACCCTTACTTGTAAATTTATGCGACATTTGTAGATATGCTATTGATTACGGTGGTAAACGTATATGCTTAAATGTACCAGTAAAGATTACTAATTGTTGTAGTTGTTAAGTTTGTGCTATCCGAGGTTCACTTTACTGTATAAAAAATTATGTGTTATGTACAGTAATATTGTTATTATTAATGAAATAATATTTCTGCTTATGTTGACTATCTAATTAATAATTCAGTTTTAAACATTACAAATAGTTGAAAATAAGAGCGTAACAACAGAAAAATTAAATTTGGCCACAGAAGTTCTGCAATTCATTGGGTTAATCATTCATTACACTTTCCGATGATTAGCCTTAATATAAAAGTACATCTAAGCTGAAGTATAATTGATGTAAATTGATTTTACATTTCTTTTAGATTCTTCATTAAACATTTCACTGAGATTTCGCTCTGTTTTACAATCATGTCAGAATGTTGTCCTTAAGTTTCACACTTCCAGATACATGGGGTTTGATGTGCACGTGTGATTAATGAGACGCACAATAGTTAAAGATTCGTTAACTGCATAAAAAAGCGATGATTTTTACAATTTTTATCCGTACATCATAGCCGTGTTCTAGTTTGCATGTTCTCTTTATTCGTGTAAAAGTATCCGTCTCCTAGAGAGTATAATATGTCACCCCTCGGGCCTGTACCTCAAACACTTGTTTGATTTCTTCCTGTATTTCTTGCGAAACTTCGTTAAACAAATTCATTATACATAATAAGTTCTGTATTAATATAGGAATAACAACTGAGAAAAATGAAACATATCTAAAATAAAAATATACACAATATTCTAAACGTTATATTGATATTATTACTCGATGCGGCCAGGTCAGTGTTGGACAGTAGGGTCGGTAGTCCTCTAGTGTCGGCGTAACTGTCCTACCCCGCAAACCGTGACGTCAGTCTCGTTACAATAACGCGTGTACCTACAGTCATACAATAGATATTTACAGGTTCATTTTACTCTGTAAATTTCATACCTGGTAGACAGTTGAATACAATGAGCAAAGATGTTAAGAAAAAAATTAACAGTTTCAAAGCTTTTATATGTTTTTCCAGCTGTTAACTACGTCTTCGTTCACCATTTTCTGGCACGTCATAGACATCTCCTCCATGTCTTTTAAAAAAACGGCATACCACTTATTATTATGAAATAATTATGGCCATTGGAAAATATTCCAAGTCTAATTTCAACATTCCATGATTTTTTTGAAATGGCGTTCTTATGTAATTAACAATCTTACTTACTCTTACTCCCAGGGCCATTTATATCGGAGGTGATATTTAGCCGCACCAACAAATCTCCTCCATCTTGAACGGTCCTCTGCATCTTCCTCTGAAGCGCCCATCTTCTCCATATCAGCCTTCACCTGGTTCCACCATCTCACTTTTGGTCTCCCCCGGGGCCGTCTTCCTTCTGGGTTACCGTACATTACCCTCTTCAGTTTGCATTCCTCTTCTCTTCTCAAAACATGGCCTGCCCAACGGAGTCTTCTGCACTTTATTTCTCCTATTACATCCGAACTATTGTAGAGCTCCCTGATTTCTCTATTATGTTTTCTTCTCCATACCCCTTGTTCATATGATGGCCCATAAATTTTACGTAGAATTCTATTCTCGAAAACTAGAAGCTTATTCTCATCCTTCTTATTTATCCTCCACGTTTCGGATCCGTACAAAAGCACTGGACATATAATTGTTTTGTATATTCTAGTTTTAGTTACGTAATTAACAATCACGATTCCTTAATTTCCTATAGTACTTTAGATAATAAAAGACTTACGTTCCACGTTTTACAACAGGGTTACTCATTATAAAAGGAGTGACAAAATATATAAGGAAGAATATTTTACATGCAATCGTTGATAACAATTAATATGAAAGTCCCAATGTGAATTCTATTATACATTCTCGTAATGTAACACTAATTATCATCGACACCGCTAGAAACTGTTGTATAATCGTCGGTATAATCTTTTACCAGAGGAATATATCTGCTAGAGGTAAAATTGTCAGAAGTCGACCAAATTTTTTTTAGATATGAACTAGTAAGAAGAAATCTTTGCGGATTAATATGCTCCATCCTTAGCTACCAATGTCTCATCTATTATTTTTGACCTCATTGTTAAGTTCATAAACTAATAATACGTGGCCAAGTTGGCAGCATCATGTAAAATATACCTTTCTTCCGACTCAGCTCGAAGGGATATTTTGTATTTTATGTTTCTATATCTTCTTTTCCTTATGGAGAATAGGCATGACTCTATAGAGGAAATTTTCACGTACATAATAGTAAAACTTATGGGCCTAACCTTGAGGTATTGTTGTGAGCAGCATTCTACAGATCTTTCTGTAGGGTTGAATCTATGGAGCTGTTTGATTGTTCAGATGATCTACGGTACGCATAATAGTGATACGATTTTTTAAAATGATAATCTAGTTAGTTAGTAAATAGTTTCGAGCATTTAAAGGCAGACGTACTGAAAAATTATTTCTGTTTGTAATAAATGACAACTAAAAACTGTATTTTTTATGTGAAATATGAAACAATTTATTGTTTCAATACATATTTAAATGCAAATTCAATAAAATAAGACCATAAGTTAGTTGTACATAAAATATTTGCCGAGTACAAAGATAATTTGCTAAAACATTTAATTTTTTATGCAGAAGTGTGTCCCCTTCGCAGGTCAAGTTTTGGGCCATCCGCAAAATACTGCAAAGAACAATTTTATACTCTAACCGTAAACGCTTTTGTCTAAAATACGAGCCTAAATTGTTTGCCTGGAAAAATCTGGAAGTAAACAGAATTATATTAGTTTTTAATTTTATATAATTAAACTTCGAAAAAACATTACATTTTCGTGAAGCTGTTAAATAAGATAAATATTTTAATTATGGCTTGATATAGAAATAACGCAGTTTTAATTATATCGAGAAACATGATCCATTAAGTTTTCACGATTGGATTAAACTTACACCGATAATGCTCAGTGAATTCCCTTAACTAGACTATCAGTAGATTTTTCATTGGTGGGGACACTCATAAGCAATACCTGTACAATAAAAATGACACAGGATAGATACTTGACTAACTGTGTAGGGGATGGGGTGCTAATTCAGTGCCTGGTTAGTGTCCATTAGCACCCTCCCCCTGGCGTGATGTCACATCCCGAGGGGTTCTTATTCCAGGGGTGCTAAAGGAGCGTCCCCCCTCTGTACATAGTTCGTCCACCCTTTCATTTCAATTTCTCGTCATTTTTCACTAAGTGATGTTTCACTCCACGGGATTGCCCAGATTACAGCGACACGTCTATTGTAATGTATCCAATATAAGTTTGAACTAGAAGGTATAAAGCAGCCAGAATGTAAACTTTCTTCTGGATATGATTAGAACATGAAATGAGGATTTCAAATTTTATTTTCTCAAATAATACAGATATGTTTTTAGAAAACGTAACTTCGGTCTACAACAGTTATTAACCATAAGTACTTAGTGTTTATGGTGGTAAAATAATACACTTTCAAGTAACACATTTTATAACTTTAAGCAGAAAACATTACGAAAAACTAAGTTGATAAAAGCATTATAATGTCACTGACATTGAATTACAGAGAAACAAAATCAGTACTTATTTGTGCTTTTGTAACTAAAATCGAAGTGAACCGGATTCAATACTGTATGAATGCGATGGGAACGAGTGGGATAACTGCTTTGCCGAGGCGGTGATATATTTTATTAGTGACAATGTTTATGTGGTGTGTTTAAATGGTATCTTAGCATTTAATGAAATGTTCACGTTATCTGTGTACGCGTTGAGACTATAGTAGTTATATAAGTTTGATTAGTCGGCAGTGTTCTTTAATATAACTTGCCTGAAAACGAAGACATAATCTTTTGATAAATTAATTATACACGTTTAAAGTAAGAACTTTGTGCAATTTTGTGACTAGGTGCAAATAAAAATAGAAATATGGGTTTGTACATTACATATGACTTGAGCTTCTGGGAGTGACTTGATATTTCTTTATTTAGGAGTTTTAAATAAAATATAATTTAAGAAATGATTGTTTTAATTAAATACTATTCAAGGAATCAATTACTTTTAGAGACAAAGCCCCCTTTGCCTCCAGTCACTTGTCATTAAAAACTGAAAAAATCATATCTTTATCTTCTTCAGTTTTCCTTTGGGCTTAATTATACGATATTCATAAATTATGCTTCACATGCCTACAACACCTTGTGTAATGATAATAAAGTATCTGGAAGGTCTGTAATTAAAATATTTTGAAAAAATCCAACCAAATACCGATTGTCCCATCTTAATAACTAAAATTAACAAAGAATATCAAGGTACATATCGTTATAGAATATCGTTTTGAAGTGACAGTGAATGTCAGAAGCATTCTAGACTACGCTCGACTCGCCGAGTGTTATCAATTTCGAGAAAGGAAGTGTCGACATGTGCTGAGTTTGCGGGACACAACAGATGTTAACCAGCAGTCGGCTAGAATCAGTTACGAGAACTTGCTATGAGAACAGAGATCCTTTTGTCTTCTCTGAATGTGGAATAGCAGTTTATCAGCGCACCATGTTTTCACCTGCATCATCAACAGTAGCACTAATGTTCAGTCGGTTGTTTATAGCCCGATACATCTTACTGATATAACTACAATTAGTTTTGTTTGCAGTTAGATTGCTTTATCCTATCTTGGATTTGTTTTGGCTCTGAAAGTAAGACGTGACATTTTGCATGTATCGTTTGAGCGCTGACGCACTTATTGAGCGAAGATAATTGGAATGTAGAGCTGTCCTTTCCTGCATCAAATTTAGAGACTTATTGATACTGCTATCAAAATCATAGGTGTATCTAGGTGGTCATCATTTGGGGGGGGGGGGGGGGTCCCACTACAAATTTTTGTACCTCCCAGTTAAGCTGGGGTACAGGAGCAATCCCGCGAAATATGATAAACACTAATTATATTAAAAATTGTAACTTTGACAGCCGAATAGGAGCATATGCTGTGAAAAACCGGCTGTAACTTAAGCGAAAATTTACCTCATTGGAGATCGCCTGATAACACAAAAGACCTTAAACAAAACGACGCTTAAGTAAATAACAGAGGCTCGGGAAATGTCTATATCTTAAGAACTACAATGCACAACCTCCACGTTATACCTAAAATGTGTACATTATTACTTAGCCACTATTACTTAAATAGGCTATACGTATTTTACATTTAGATTTAAAAACAATTCAAACCAGACCACCCTTGATAAAAATTATTGATATATTAATCGACATGCATATTTATAGAGAATATATTTAGTATGCATATATCTACACAGTTGTATGAAATTAGTAATTGTGTGTATTTTACCGCTGCTGAGCGGTTGACGTCCAATGCGTATTGCGCACAGATGTAGACAATATGTAGGTACTTCAAGTTAAATATTATTTACAAAGCACGATATTCCGGTACTTCAACTATCTAATATTTTTGTTTTCGTACAAGAAGTGTGACAGAAACACGTTATAGCGATCGGTAAATAACTATCGTAATGATTAATGAACGCACACGATAATAAATCGACGAAAATGTTTGATAGCGACTTTAATGTTATTTTACTAGTAATGAAAAAAAACTCTAATGCCATATCAGATATTCTTTTTGCATACAGTTTTATAGAAACTATTGCAGGCATCGACTTGAGATCTGATAGTTACGCATGGTATACACGTGTTTGTTAATCTTTCACATCGCAAATTAGCTTTTAATATAGCATATTCTTAGAAACAAATACACTGAACCGGAAAAAAATAAAACTGATGTTTTTAGTTAGAAAAAAAATACTACTGCAAAAGGAAAATTGTAATAGGGTTTTCAATACAAGATATGTTTAAAGACAGTTGATTAATTCCTATGGCCACTGTTAGAGCCTATTTGAGCAAAGCGTTCTCTTTAATTCAATAATCAATATCAATTTTTGAAGCAAAAGTTGCTTAAGCATAATATTTAAAATAACAAAAAAGAACTTCAAGATACATATATTTTACAAATCAGCGGCCCACGAGAATTAAATACGCGATAAATGAAAGACTTTTGAACATAAGACTTATTGCCAGCGTTACATTTTTTTACCATACCAAGGGCTGGTTTAACTGTTTGAGGGCAGCTTTGAAAGCTATCACAAATTTTAATTTATAATTTGGGTCATTTAACAGGAGATGAGTAAATTGCAATTCAACGGGATTATCACACACGATCTCTAAGAAATTCATTTAGTTTGAAATACTAACTTTAACGACAACTCTGGTACATTAAAATATAAATCCTTTTTTTCCAGTAAACAGACCAGTGTTACCACTGTTCAATCTGTATCTAAACTATCTCATTATTAATATATTTCATTCAATTTTACTTCCACAAAATCCAGTTATTTGAATCTCTGGAAGCATAAATCTCTCTCAAAAATTACGACTGTTTCTTTTGTTTTCCTCACTAGTCATATCAACTCAAGTGATTGTTAGCCCTTACTGTTTTATTCCAATCCTGAAACACCTACGGTATTTTCCCAAGTGATTTGAAGATTAGTAAAACTATCCTTATCCTATAAAAATGACATTTGAATCTTTAGTTGTTTAGGAAAGTACCGAGTATTCATTTTTAAAATTGTTTGTTAAAATTGTACCTTTTTTCAAAACTTAAAGGCTATTGCCATTACTTTACTGTAGTAAATTCATTACTGTACTGTACTGCTTTCATGAAACCAATAATACAATATGTTCATTTCAATCAAATCAAATCGTTTTATTGCAGATAACAATATACTGTGTATATCAAACGGCAATTTTCATACCTAAAAATTGATTTTATTCATCCCAAATTCTAATTTACAACATTCAAACCCCATTCATTCCATGCCAGTTACGCCCACTCCCGGCGCTGGAGTCAAGTTTCCTCATCGCGTTGTCTCCCAGTAAAATGCCAGAAACTCATCAACACTGTAGAAAGCGTTTGACGCCAGGCAGAGTTTGACACGAGTTTTTAACATCTTGAGCGTTGAAGCATTTTTAATTGGATTTGGCAATCTGTTTATAAAATGAACATCTCTGCCTGTGAAGATAAATGTTCATAAAACACCGTCCTGTGCATTCCCGAATGGTAGTTATCTCTGCCTCTTGTCTCATATTCATGTATGTCTCGCCCTCAGGTTCAGGCATAATATTATATTTTTTCTAAGATGTAGAGACATGGGAAAGTTAACAGTTGCAAATTTTTAAACGCTGTCCTGCACGACTCTCTGAAGTTCAAATTAGTGATAATGCGAAATGCTTTTTTTAAATTTGATTTTTATGGGTTTATTTGAAGATTGAGGCTAGTGAAATGTTGGACACAATTGGTAAGGTCACCAAGACCTGTATTTCTAAATTTTGTTATGTGCTTTTTATAAAACAGAGAGTCGTGTCATCTGCGTACTGCACAAGCTTTGCATGCTCAGCAGATGGATGGTAATCCACATCATCATGGAAAGGTTCACAATATCTATCCTCAGTTAATTTTTTTATTTCCGAGATAAAATAGTCGTTAAAAATATTCGCCACGTTACTTGGGTTAGTAATGGGTTCGTCATTAACCTTAAGTAAGCATCGAGTAATAATATCAATATAACGTTTAGAATTGTGTATATTTTTATTTTAGTTATGTTTAATTTTTCTCAGTTGTTATTCCTATATTAATACAGAACTGATTATGTATAATGAATTTGTTTGACGAAGTTTCGCAAGAAATACAGGAAGAAATCAAACAAGTGTTTGGGTGTACAGGGCCAATGGGTAAGGAAAAACATTATGACAATATTGTAAAAAAAATTGAAATCTCAGTGAACTCTTTAATGAAGAATCTAATAAAAGGTAAAGTCAATTCAAAATTATACTTTTATTTTAAGGCTAATCATATCAGAAAGTGTAATGAATGATTAAACCAATGGGTGGCAGAACCTCTGTGGCCAAATTTAATTTTTCTGTTGTTACCTACTTTCAACTCGTAATTTTTAAAACTGATTTGTAAACTAGATGGTCAAAAAACGTATAAAAGCATAAATATTATTTCATTAATAATAAAAAAATACTGTACATAATATCTCATTTTGTATACAGTAAAATTTTATGAATTTTGAATGTTTTATTTTTCGGGTAAAACAGTCTTCGAATTTCGGTTAGCACAGACTTAACAACTGCAACAAATAGCAATCTGTACTGGTACTTTTTTATCTACCACCTAATCAATAGCGTATCTACTAACTCCGCATAAATTTACAATCTAAGGGTCAAAAGTAAGTCTGACGTTTTCCATTTAAATAAAAAAATATTAAATAGAAAGATTGAGCGATCAACAGTAAAGAGCTACAATAACTAGTGTTTGCGAGTTCTACGAGTATTTTTTAATAATTGTCTAGGTAATCAACATATTTTAGAGTGTATTTTCTGACGTTTTAGTCAAAATAAACTTTAAAATCACCTGATTGGAGCAGCTAAAATTAAAACAGCTAATTGTTGCAGCCTACATTCAGTGTTGTCACATAATAAAAGCGGATATTGTGTGGTACTCGGTTTTAAAAGAAAAGAATCTCCCTTATTTCATAACCGATTGGTTAAACTTTGTATCGTTGGGACCTTTATTATCATATGTCGCTTTTAATATATCTACGCTTAAATATTTTAGAGAATCAAGAATTGGTTCGACAACAATGTCCTGAGAGTAAATTCGACAGAACAAAACACCTACCGATTTTCATGAAAAACGATCCAAGTCCAAGGACACTGAAGATGCACTCCTGCGGTGACCACAGTGTGGTAGCCTGTACCGAGTGTCATCATGGATCGAAAATCAAGTTAGGTTACACACGTTCAGTATGTGAAAAAGAAGCTTAGAACCATGATTTATGCAATCATGCAGCTGGCGCAGGTGGTTTCTGGTGGTCAGTGTAGGGAAGTTTAATTCTCCTATGTACAGTCGACGTTACGGTACGGTATTCTGGCGTGGGGGGGCCTCGTCGAAAGAAAAATAGAATATATCCTATCCAAATTAATATACATCCACAATAATAAAAATACAATTTTTCAAGAAAGTACCACAACAAATTTAACAAGAAATTAAAGAGTACATTTTGAATTTAATATTCCTAAACTGGCATACACTTTTGAAATTAATAATACTTTTTATTTAACTCATCAACTTTATAGGAGTGTTCCAACTGATATGCTGCAGGCCGAGGGTGGCGGTGCTGCCGCCTACAAGCAAAGGGTGGGCGAGTGGTTGCTAAGCCTGGGCTGGGCGGCGGCGCTCATTTAGTCGCCTTACACATAATGGTAAATTGCACACACATTGCAATCACTTCTTCGCAAGCACATACATTCTCACACACACACGCACACACAAACACACGGACACACTACCAACAAGTTCCGAGCTTCCTTTCATCTATTGTGTAATATAATGTATGATTGACTTGACCAGCTCCGATTATTCTGACAGTAACTTATTCTACTTTGGATTATTTTCTCTTATTTAAATTATCGTAGAATACAGCAAAAGTTCGTTTACATTTTATACATGTGCATATGTATACCGAGTGTCTAAAAGTCCCACTTTCCTCAATATTAACTTTGATATGAATTATAGCGATGGAATAATTTACTTTGGGGGGTGTTTATATGACCAACTGAGGAGTTTTTCGATGTACGAAAATTGTTGACTCCTCTCCAAAATGGGGTCTTTTGGGCATAAGTCGAAATTTTTAAATACAAACCTCTCACTTTAAAGGTATTAAAAAAGAAGAAGAATAGCACAAACTAGAGGTCTCTAATGTTACCCTATCAAATTTGGTCGCTAATTGAAATTTGAATTATTTTATAAACCCCCTGTGCTTGTGAACAATTTTCTAAAGAAATTAAATGGTAAACTTCTTAAAATCTTACCTCAATTTCACTCAGATGAGATGTTCGAAATGACTACCATGTAATTCATGAAACAAGTAAAGCCTGGATTCAAAACTGCGTCTCACATTTTGTAACATTTCAGGTTTGATGAGGTAGCAGGCATCTTCGATCCTTGTCCTTAATTCATTGATGGTTGCAAGCTTCGAGCTCTATAAGCTTTACTTTTGAGAAAAACCTAAAAAGGATCCAGAGGTGAAAGGTCAGATGAACGTGCCACTCATAAAATAAAAGTCCTAACTTTTATACCACACAATCTCACATTCATCCCTCTGCCAGCGTCACGCCCAAAGCACCTCAGACAGAATCTGCCTCGGCTATAATACATTTTCAGTTTCGATACAAACTGGGAACGGCTATCGATGGGATTTTTTGGAAAAGGGCATTCCACAACCTACAAGCCATTACATGGAATGACTTATCAAACACTGCAGTCCTGTGCTGAGGCTTTCTCAAAACGTACGAGCCAGAGCATGTGCTTCTTAGAACACCATAAGACATAGATTTAAAATATTCAGAAAAATATCTTGGATAATTTTAATATTGAATGAACTAGTTTTAGAATTTGATGGTTCTTTGATATTTTAATTTTAGAATATTTGACTGAATATAGTACGGCATGATGTGCTGCTTCCATCTCACATCGTAAAATTAACGTACGATAGTTTTGAGTTCTTTGCAGATTCTCACTAAGTACTAGGGTCATGTCATTGATTACGGAATTACTGTAATTGACAAGTGATTTAGTCAAGAACAGCTTGATATGTTCAGGTGAAAATCGTTGTAAACGTTTGAGTGAGTGAATAAATGCGAAACCCGTTTACAAATCTCCGCAACAGCATCAGTCCAAGTTAAAATCGAGTTTATAGTTAAACCAAGATCTTTCACTTTGTCGTAGTAAGGTAAAATGCTACCATTTACAGTTAACGTTTCAATAGTATTGAAGTTTATTGAACTTCGTAAACGAGAGTGACAAATAATAATTGGTTTCGTTTTTGTATGTTTTAGTCTCAGGTTATGATTTTGGAACACATAAAGATGTTATTAATGTCCTTATTGATTCTGATGATACATTCGTAAATGGAGTCAATTTTAAAGTGTGAATAGGTGCAGGTCATCAGCATAAATGTGGTGTGAACTATGTATACGTACAGAATGAATGTCGTTCACGTACAGCACGAATAATAAAGGTATTGATCCCTGTGGCACCCCACCAAGTAACAATTTCCCAGTCCGAAGTCATGTCATCAACTTTTACACACTGCCTTCTCTCTGACAGATAAGATCTCAGCCAAGTTGATACATGTCTTGAAAACCCTATTAGCCTTAATTTAACTAACAATACTTTATGGCTTACGCTGTCGAAAGCTTTTGAAAAATCGAAAAGAGTAGGAATCATGTCCTGTTTATGGTCCATAGCAAGTCTAATGTTATCCGTCACCTTTAAAAGTGCAGTTTTCGTACTGTGGTGAGTGCGAAAACCAGATTGATAGTCACTAAATGTGTTGTTGTTAGGTAGATATTTAGTGAGTTGGCAATGCACAATTCTCTCTAGGTCTTTAGATAATGCAGGAAGAATACTTATCGGTCTATAATATAAACATGACGCTGATGCTAAAATCTTATTAAGAGGACGGCCGGACGGACAAAAACAGACTTCCATTGTGATGGGAAAACGCCACTCCTAAGAGACGTTTTGAAAATAAAAGTGACTATTGGAAGGACATCCAATACAATATCCTTTATGAGGCGTATTACGATGCCATCGTACCCAACAGTATTACTACGAATACGGCGTATAGCTTTCACCACGTCACCATGTATAACACTCAGGTAAATTCAGTATAACCACAACTACTACGAGGTAGATTTTTTAGATGTTTTAAGTAGTTCTCCACTTTGTTCTGACTGAAACTTTTTGACTACAAGATGTAAAACAACGGTTCAACTCATTCAGAGGTATAAGAACGTTCTGTAAAAAACGTTGTTTGCCTACTTCAAGGCTTTTAACCTTAAACCATAAGTCGCTTGAAGACTATTCTCAAAAAGACCTCGAGTATATCTCAGCCTGGAATTACACAGAAGTTGTATAACCCTGTATCGGAAGTAAATTGTATTCATCTATTAGTATCTGGTTATTAGAGCGCCAGTCTCTTCGATATAAGCTATCACATGGGCCATCAGGCTAAGAATATCCTCTCTTATTCATGGCACTGGGTGCCTCTTATTTATTCGTTTTGTCACATAAATTGCATGTTTGACATAAACAGATAAAATTTGTTTATTAAAACCATCCACCATTTCATCAACAGAGTTTCTCTAGGTTATGACATGGGATCAATAAAATATCGGACATAAATGCAGCCTCATTCATATTTTTAAATTCTCTATATTTGATAAACTTAGGTACTGCTTTAATCTTAGGTACTTGTACTGAATAAACACAATAGACGAGATCATGCTTTCATATGGCAAGGACTGGAACTGCCCATGAAACAATATCTTGTGGTTCCGAAACCACCATGAGGTCAAGACTCGGCAGTTTGATGAGTTGGCTCCAGTGGCAGTATTGTCAGATTACACGAGTCAAACATGGAAGTCAGCTGTCTGTAGTTATAGTCTTGATTATTTCTCATCAAATTAGTGTTGACATAGCCCATGATCAATATACGACTATATATATATCTATGCATGTGGTGCAAGAGAGCATTTTAAAAATCTGTCATATGTCCAACTCTCAGAACCAGGATCTGATTACAGTTAGTCTTGAAGGCCAAATATTTCACTAAGCTCATAAAATCAGTGACTGAGCATTGATATGAGCGGCTTTCAAATGTCTAGGATACGGAGATAAGGAAAGAGAGAGGACAAGAAGTCGACGAGGAGTTGGTGAAGGCGGGGAGGCGACCGCTGTGGCGAGGACTGTGTGTACCCACGGCCGACAACTGACTCTCAACGGGGACAACATTCCTTGGAAGACGACGGTCAAGTACCTGGGGTTACTCCTGGACAGCAGACTGACCTTCACTCCCCACGTCACGAGGATCTGTGGACTAGCAAGGAAGGGCTTTGCTAGCATCGGCCCACTGCTCCGCTCCACGAAGCTGCCAACCAGGACGAAGGTCCTGCTCTACACGGCTCTGACCCGACCAGTGATAACCTACGCGGCTCCAGCATGGTATCACCTCACCTGCAAGTCCGCCCGGAGAAAACTACTCGCAGTCCAGAGTAGGTGCCTCCGGCGGGCCACTGGGTCGCCCTGGTTTGTAAGAAACACCGTGATCAGATCGGCCAACGTCCCTACGATCAGAATCTTCGTGGATGGACTTACGTCAAATCTCGAAGAAGCAGCAGAATCCTCGCCGTGGGAACACATCCGTCATCTACGTGAACAGGAGGTGCCCCAACTCTGTCTTCCAATGGACTACTAGCTACAAGACTACACTCCACTACTACAATACACAAAACTAAAACACTGACAGGTAGCGAAAGCTACTAGGGCTTTGACCCTTGCATACACTAAGCAAAAGCCAAATGGGCAGAGGCTTAAAGAGACGTGGGGGAACAACCCCCCACAGTCACAGTGACTGACTGACTGACACTATCCCGAGTCGTGGCGAGGACTGTGTGTACCCACTATCCCGAGTCGTGGCGAGGACTGTGTCCACAATCAACGGCGCCGTGACATTCCCGCTCCGGACCGTGGCCGACACACACACACTTGAACTTAGTTTGTCATTCACATTGCTGTATGTATAAGTGTACCTGTTCCAATATTGAGATTGTGGATAGTGTAAAGTATCTGGGCTTATATGTTGATAAGTATTTGAAATGGGACCGCCACATAAACTTTTTATCGAAACGGCTAAGGAAAGTAAATTACTCTCTATACCATCTTAAGCAACACCTTAAAGATAAACACATGAAGCAACTATATTTTTCTTGGTTTGAGAGTATTTTAAGATTTGGATTAATACATTACGGTGGAACATTTAAAACTGTTCTAAAGCCAATAGTAATGGCGCAGACATTACGTTTGGTTTACAAAGAACAAACCGAATCAGCTATATTTTTAAAGAAAATAATATATTAAATTTGGACCAGCTGTATAAGTTTTGCTTGTTAATGCATGTACATAAATATTTAGATCACTATAAAATCAAAACCGTGAATAGAACAACACGCAGTTCCAGGTTTTATCAACTTGAATTGCCTCTTTTTGGTTCAGTTTCCTCTAGATGCCAGTTCTGCTACATGGGCCCAACACTTTTTAACAAGTTCATAGCCTATTATGGCAATGAATTATTTTTTGAGAAAAAGCCTAAAGTAAAAATGAAAGCATTAACTTATGTCACTGAAAGCGTGCCAGATTGGAGCAGAGTTGCTTAAATCGCCCCATTTATTTATTTTTATATTTTTTGTCTTTTCTATAATATACGTTTGTATTTCTATTGTTATTATTATATATAGCATACATTTTCTGTAATTCACTTTTACTGTACTTGTTATAAATTTATAGTTTTATTTCGTTGTTATTATTTATTTGTTATAAATTTATAGTTTTATCTCGTTGTTATTATTTGTTTGTTATAATATCTATAGATTTATCATAATGTTACTTATTTATTGTTATACATTGTTACAATTGATGAACTGTTGTTATTGTATAGGGTAATTGTGCGGACTCGGTGCAGGGTAATTGATTCATCGATTTCATGTGTAATTTCGATGTATCTTTGTTGAATGTTTATTGTTAATGCATAGCACGATGGATTATACAGTAGATACCTCAATTCTTACAGTAAAAAAATAAAATTTCTGTCTGCAAAATATCAACTAATTTATACTTGTAATATAGAATGGACTGTGGCATGAGGACTACCAGCATCAAACAGGAATGAACAATATATAGATTGATGTTCCCGCGCGCACCTTGCATGGTGCATTGGGAAAATACATTGTGAAATTATTAAATTTTTTGAATAAAGATGGTTGTCAACTGTGAAAACACACACACACACACAGGCTACATTAATATATACTGTATATACAGTATTACAAGTTACAAGATATTGGAGGTGCGCTGATTTGTTGCCGGTAGATCCGATAGCCGTGTCGCTGAACCCCTCCCCTCAGCTCCGTTGACCCACAACGACCACCACACAGCCCTACAGATGACGAGATGTTAAGTCCTGGCGGTGTTTACCTATGCATCATACACCATCCGCCGGTACCTGTAGCTAATGAAACGGACTATGATGGGCGGATGTCGTATTCGTCCATCCGCTGCTAGTCCTGACTGCTTGCCGACACGATGGGAGCGACATATGGCTTCTGCTAGTAGCTCGATGGCCAGGTTTTCTCGGCGGAGCTTCGCCACCTCGATGTCGGTGCTCTCAATCTCCACCTCCTTGACGACAAATATTGTGATATTGTTCTTCGCTGGTATTGCTCCAGCTCGTCCGTTGTATCAGCCAATTCCTCCAGTTTACTCGACTTGAGTCATCCCCACTTTAACTTATAACTGTTTTGATACAGTCTTGGCATTTACAGAGTACAAATCAACATGCATAGGCTATTTGTACTCAAGAGTCATAACCGGGATCATAATAACTTGTATTGTGTCCGGAGAGACATGGTAAACCTTGGTAATTCAGTGCAGCCTGGTAATTAGTATCGCGTCGGCCAATTGGTTGTCGTACATGTGATGGTTAGGGTCTAGAAGACACGGCTATCGGAACACAATGTATGCACCATGGAGTAGTGGCGTAGAATCCGATCGCAAAACGTACCTTGAAACTAAGAATTGCTAAAGGGCCGCCTCACACCGATCGTCTGTCCATCCGATGGGTGGATTTTATGTCTTGGATGTCAACGAGATACTCACACCGCAAACGGATGGGCGGACGGATCTGTTCTTTCAGTTGAGTTGCAACCTCCATCAGGGAAACGTTGAAATAATGGCATTCAGTGTACCTGGGGGTAACAGCGAGTTAGTGAGAAGTGTACCATGGATTAATTGCTGTTGACAGCTCCGGCAGTGATGACGTAAATACTGTCCTGCTGTATTCAGTTAGTAAAAGGAAACATTATGTGCACTCTGTTAATAAAAGAAGAAAAGAGTTTGGTGAATTCCACCATATAATGGCTGATTTATAGGAAAACAAAGAGAAATTCAGGCGGTATTTTAGACTACGTAAAGATTGTAAATAAAGATGAATTTGAAGAAGTTAAAATAAAACGGATAACAGAGTTCAACCCACGTAACGAGAAACTACTGGAGTGGTATCTGTTGAAATAATGTCGTGCGCATGCACAACTGAAAACGTCTACGCGGACGCCTGTAAAAATCGTCAGCGAGAGACTCCAAAACTCCATCCGCTAGATGTAATTTTCTTCAGTCGGTTGAACGGTCGCCGATGTGCGGTGTTTCATTTGAGAGCGATCTATAATGGTATATAACGCATCCGTCCACTGGATGGTAGACGTGTGGTGTGAGGCGACCTGTAGGTGATACGAGATGGCCGCCACAGCTGCGGGTTCAGGTAACCCAGTACCAGTAAGCACGAGGCCAATAAAGAGGGCATCTCGGTTCCTAAAGGAAATCAGCCGTTCCGCTTCGGCCCTGGGTAAACATGGCGGGCGGCGGCTCTCATGCTAGACCATAGTGCCGAGTGCTGGGCTAACCGAACACTCAACTAAACCAAACCGCACCACATTTCTTTCCGTCCAGCAACCAAGAAGACTGATCTCATGCAGGGTTATTAGTTAATACAACACCAACTTGATGTAGAAAACTACAACACACCTGTATATATTATTGAAAATATTATTTAGTTATTTTATGATTAATTAATTAAAATCATTTACTTTTATCATTACAGTGTAGCCTAAACTCTCGTTTTATTTTGCAATAATCATTTATCCCCTCAAATCAAATACTCAATTTTTCTCAACAATTTTAGATTATCATCTATTTACAGGGAGGTCAAGGACAGAGATATTATACAAGTGCACACCATAGATCTGCAGTATACTCTAATTCTTTGACGATGCTTATTGATCATAGCTTTAATATGAGACTATCCGATAATGTTGTTTAAAATTTCCCATAATTCGAAAATTTGTATTGATTATTCAGAAATAAACATGCATCTTGCGTAATTCATCTTTTAAATGTTTAAAAAGTAACGCATTGTGGTAAGCAAAAACATTCTTTGAAGTTTAACATAAACCAAGGTGAAATGACAGAGATGCATTGCCCGCCATCCCTCTTCATGGGAATTTTGATGAGGCGCGCTAATAAATAATAGATTTCATATATTTAATCGATTCGGGATGACTATAATAATTAATTGTGTGGTTTCAAACTAGTATCAGTTTTAGTGTAAAAGTGTTCATTTCGTGAATTTTGCTCACTAGAGTACTGTACTTGTAAACAGGATGACATCATGTGAAGAGATCATAGGTAGCAAAGTGATAAGGATTTGCTGAGTGGTACAACACAGATCTGTGTTACTAGACAGTCACCAAACGCCATTAGTCACCAGTGAACAGTAGTCTTGTGTTCAGTGTAGACAACATGTCCAGGTAATACTCCTTGAATATTGAAATCTGTAGTTGTAAACGATTTAGCCTTCAAATATTTTTATAGCGATATAACGAGTTTTAACAATGATATAACTTTCTAAATAAATATAAATATGTATATAAATAAATATAACATATAATAGTATATATTATTATATAATTATTTATATTTTCTTTTGTAATATACATATTGCACGTGTGTGTTTTAATTGTACATTTAAACATTTATTAACACGTTTATGTAACTAAATATTAGTAGTGGCAATTAAGGATTGCAGCTGATGGGACAGATAGTCGTTTTGCACACATACTCACGTGCTAGGTCAATAGTATTCCCTTTATAATAACATAAAAAATTAAATAAAACTTGGGTTTGATTGGAGAACTAACATAGGAAAATATGGCCAGTCCTAATACCATGTAGGCCTACTTGTGTGTGTGTGGGTTTGCGTGTGTGTTGGTGTAAAAATAACTTAAGTCCCAGCCCTAGTCATTTGCTAACACCAAAGGCAGTTAACACAGCTTAAAATGCACTACTCTTGCTTAAGAATTGACAGAAAGAAAGAAAGAAACATTTCTTTAATGAGGTGAAATTAGGACCTTAAGAGGTCCTTTCTTACATTTAACCTCTTAAAAAAAAATAATCTTCATAATGCAAATTAAGGCTTATTAACTAAAACTTACACTTACTGTATTCCATTCACACAGTCATGATTCAAAGAGTAGCCCCGCCGACTAGTAATTGACAAGACTAGTCAAACCTTTCAGTAGAACACTGCGTTGCAATTTATGATTCAAACTTACTCGAGGGACAGCACATCTGTCTGCAACTGCCTAGATTCTGGTCAGAGTCATTGGTAATGGCCAACTGATAGCAAGGACGTCCTTGACACATATAATGTACAAGAAGAGACATTACCATATCTGGAGAGACCCTAAAGTGGTAGAGAGGACAATTTGTATTGTTGTGTTTTTATATTTATGATCCAATTTATATGAAATTTATATGCCAAGAATTTAGTAGCACAAGGACCATTGGGCAACAGAGGCAAAGTCCTCCCAATGCTCGCAACAATATCCAACACACCCATGAGGTCTTGTATGATCTTCGCCTCTACTAAAGCCAAGTTTAATTTTTTTTTCATTTTCGTATCTATCAGTGCATTGTAAAACACCTTTAGCACTTATATTAGTAAATAGAATAAAACATTAAATAGTGCTGATTACATATATTACATTGTTTATCAACATTTACGTGGTAAAGCCTCCATTTTGAACCAACACAATATTGCTACTGTAATACAAGCATGACAGCCTAAAGCATAGCAGGCCCATGAGTGTTATTCTTAAAAAAGCCAGTAAAGAATCCAAACAAACATTAAGACGGTGCAATCAATTTAGAGTTTAGAAAATATATTTTTTATGGTAAATCCACAATTATTTAAGACACCTTCCCTGGATACACACAAAAATAATTTTACTTTTAGTGACTCCATGTAAAATTAAATACATGTAATGTAGAAACTTAGTGTATTTTATAATGAGGCCAAAATGTTACATGACAAGTCTACTCTTATAAATTAAACAATTAACTATGTTTGTCATAAATATAGCCAAAAATACACACTATATTATTTAATTTGAACTAACCCAAGTATAAACCACTCAATCCAATACTATTGTAATTTCTCTCCGCTGGAATTACAGATTAAACATTAAACCTGGAACTAATGCAGAAATGACCAAGTCAGGAGATCAAACAATTAAAGAGAAGGCTATAATACCAAAATGGAAATATACAACGAAAAACCAGAGGTAAATTCTACATTTGTTTATACAATCTATTTAACGTATACATTCAGTTAACTTTTAGTAATTAATTTAGTGAATTGTGTCTGAGAAAGGCAATCTTTCTTTTAAATATCTTTACAAAGGGTCTGTATTACGAATATACTGTCATTTCACTTGGATGGTTAAAAACAATATCTATTTTTGTATTCAAGGAAATTACCTTATAGAGCAATGAATTTAACAAAATAATATCTTGGATACCTTAAATATATTTCACCACCTTAATAAGGATGTGTTACTACAAAAGGCAGCAATATTATATACTTTCCAAAGTATTAACTAAACTAAACAGTTAACTAAAGGAGTGCTTTTGATTTTACAAAATAGCTCTCTAAAATAAATCCGTTACTATTCATTGCAAATTAGACATTTCTGACAGATAATGAGTTCATTTTACCTTACAACGGCAAGTAGACTTTTGAGAAAAATCATGATTTTACTGTAACAAAACTTTGAAACTTATTTATTAAATACCTAAGTATTTTCTTATATACAATACAATGTTCATGAGTATTGCTATAAAGACCCATTTATATAATAAATTAGAAATAACTCAAATTTCAAGATGCATTAACTAAATAATGCCTATTAACATGACTAAAGGCACAGATGACAGAATCAATCCAATACTGTTGTATTTAATCTCTTCTGGGATTACAGATTAAATGCAGAAACTAGAAATCATCCAGATGTATCAATTCAGAACTCTCCACAATCAACGAAGGCAGACGCAAGAATGAATAAAGTGCTATATTTGCTGAATGTGAAAAGGTAATTAGTAAATATTGCTTATACATTGTATTTTATTTTATTAATACATTCAGTTATCGTTTATTATTTAATTATGTGAATTAAGTTTGATAAAGTCAATCGTTCTCTTGAACATCTTTTCAAAAGGTCTGATTACACAAATTTTCAATATAATACATAGTTTCAAGTGAAATAATAGTATAACTTAATTAAAGTTAATTCAAAAGTATAATTTCTCTTAGTCATAGATATATATGAATTAGTCTCTTACTTAAGCTACAACTTACGAATATACTGTACAAATTGTAACACTTTCATATTTGGCTCATATTATTTGATTCGGTCCTGTTTATAAATTGCCAGATTTCCCTTGAAAGGTGTAAAATTTTACTTGGATAAATGAAACACAACATCTATTTTTTTTGTAATCAAGGAAATTATCTTTTAGAGCAATGAATTCTCAAAATAAATGCATTGGATACTTTAAATATATTTCACCACCTTAATGAGGATGTGTTACTACAAATGGCAGCAATATTATATCGTTTCCAAAGTATTAACTAAACTAAACATATAACTAAGGGAGCGCTTTTGATTTTACAAAATAGCTCTCTAAAGTAAATCCGTTACTATTCATTGCAAATTAGACATTTCTAATAGATTATGAGTTGGTTTACCAGTTTTAATTAAACGCCTAAACACACTCATGTTAGTTACAATATTAACACAAAATGCTCCTAGTTAAATAAGTTTGATAAAGAGCCTGAATTTGTTACAAACACGGCCAGGTCCAAAAGTTGGTTACAAACCCGGCCACGTCCATTTGTATTTTCTAAATATCTAATAAGCCACTTGTTTGTTGTAATACATCATGTATAATTTTAATTTCGGTCATAGATCTCAACTCATACAAAAAAAACCAGCTTTAATAGTATTTTGAATCATTATGAAACAGTTTTTTGCTCTCTCCTGAAAATTCTTGTAAAATGGACCTGGCCATGTTTGTAAATACTACTCAAATAGCTCTTTAAAGTAAATCCGTTATTATTCATTGCAAATTAGACATTTCTAATAGATTATGATTTGGTTTACCTTTTAACAGCAAGTAGAATTTTGAGAAAAATCATGATTTTACTTAAACATTACATTTAATGTAGTTAGTTAAACACCGACATATATATATATTTGTTCATGAACGTAGCTTAAAATTCACATTTTAATATTTTATTAAAACTAACTCAAAGATCCTTATGTATTAACTAAATGATGTCTTCTGGGTACAGGAATAATGCAGAAACAGGAATTAATCCTGAAGTATCTTTGGAAAAGTATGCACAGCCAACGACATCAAAGGGAACCACCAAAAATGTGCTATACTTGACAAACTTTAAAAGGTAATTAGTACATATTGTTTATACAATGTATTTTATTTATACATTCAATTATCTTTTCTATTTAAATTCTCGAATTATGCCTGATAAAGACAATCTTTCTCTCGAACATCTTTACAAAATATCTCAATTACATAATTTTTCAATCTAATACATAATGTCTAGTAAAATAATAGTTTCATATATTAACTTTACTTTTAATTAAAAAGTACAATTTCCCTTAGTCATAGATATACAAGAATTTGTCTCTTACTTAAGCTATAACTTACGAATATACTGCACAATATCACGCTCTTATTTTTTTGGTTTGGTCCTGATTATAAATTGCCAGATTTCCCTTAATGAAAGGTGTAATATTTTAGTTGGATAGTTGAAACACAACATCTATTTTTTTGTAATCAAGGAAATTATTTTTAGAGCAATGAATTCTCAAAATAAATGTATTGGATACTTTAAATATATTTCACCATCTTAATGAGGATGGGTTACTACAAATGGCAGCAATATTATATCGTTTTCAAAGTATTAACTAAACTAAACATTTAACTAAAGGAGTGCTTTTGATTTTACAAAATAGCTCTCTTAAGTAAATCCTTTACTATTCATTGCAAATTAGACATTTCTAATAGATTATGAGTTGGTTCACCTTTTAACACCAAGTAGAATTTTGAGAAAAATCATGAATTTACTTAAACACTACAGCACGTTTAACACTTTGTACCCTGGGCCCTTAATACATGTTTCGGCGTGGCTCCCTAGGGATTTATGATGCTTTTAAAAAATTCTGTGTTATTACAGTAATTATGTTATAAACTTATACTATATATCTTTTTAAAGATTGAGTTACATACTTTTTTTAAGTGTATACAAATATAAAGTTTATTTTTAAAATTAAGTTATTACATATAAAGTTTATTTTTAAAATTAAGTTATTCCATATGTTGCAGTCAAATATTAAATGGGAGGCTCATATTGTAAATGTCTGTAATAAGATTTCTAAAGGTACCTTTATGATTAGAAGACTGAAACAATATGTAACTCTAGATTTATTATTGTCAGTATATTATGCATACATACAAAGTCATTTATCTTATGGAATCATTGTTTGGGGCTGTGATAGTAATATAAAAAAACTTTTAATCTTGCAAAAGAGAGTTTTAAGAATTATGTGCAATGCTAGCTGTAGGACTCACTGTAAGCCTTTATTTAAAGATTTAGGTACTCTGACTGTTACATCATTGTATATACTACAGTTATTATTGTATGTTAGGATAAATTTAAATGTTTTACCTACAAATAGTTCAATTCATGATCATGATACTAGACAAAGAAACTTGCTTAGAATCAGGCAATGCAATTACCAAGCAACCATTAAATCAACATATGAAATGGGGATTAAAATTTATAATATGTTACCTAGGGAAATTAAATGCTTAGATGACAATAAATTTAAAATTAAGCTTAAGTCATTGTTGATTGAATTAAGTATCTATGATGTAAAAGAGTTCATTTTATATTGTACTAATTATTAAATACATTTATTAGTATCACTGTTTAAATATTGACGATGTCATACATGTATACAATGTGTTTATGGCAATAAAGAATTTGACTTTGACTTTGACTTTGAATGTTATGTAAAAAAATACAAAAAAAGTTTTTGCTACATAGCTTGTTAGTTCAGGTAGTTCGCCTTAGTGTGGTAATTTTTAAAGCACAATGGTCTGCATCAAATACAGGATCTCACACATTTTCGTTTAGATCGTTCATAAAATCAATATTTGGTCCCAGGTGTGTATCAAAATCGTTGTCACTTTCCGACTCGGAGTCAAACAAAAGATCGCGAATTGCATCACTTTTGATTTCATCACCCATATTATTTAAACTCGAAAATAATAAGTAAAGAATATAAAAGAAAATGAACGGAAAGTCGAGAAGACAGAACAAAGCGAGTGTAAATACAAAACAAAACACACGGATAACTCCACATTGCCTTGCATTTGCCTTTACTTCATTCAGTAAGAAACTAAAGTTCTGATTATTTACAAACAGTTAAATTAACATTTAGAATACATTATAATAACATTTGATTCAGTATTTGTCGGCAAGATTTGTAGAAAACTTAGTAAGACATCACTAAGACTCACAGCAACACAGAACGTGAAACACTACAAAGCAAACTGACAGTACCGACGATCAGCCGCGGCGCCTACGATCAGCTGTCTAGACTCGCTTGTAGTACGACGAAAAATATACGTAGTTCATTACTAAAACATGACCCAGGCATTTCATAACCAACAAATACGAACTTAGACAACCAATGAACAGAATCAAAATGTTTTAATCCAAAAATAAGATGACTGAGCTAACTAATACCATTAAATAACACGACCCGAGCTATACTCGGGCGCCGATAGCAGGCGCTGCCGACGCGGCCCGACCTATACTCGGGCTCAGGGTACAAAGTGTTAATGTTGTAAGTTAAACACCGACATATATATATTTGTTCATAAACGTATCTTAAAATTCACATTTTGATATTTCATTAAAACTAACTCAAAAATCATTATGTATTACCTAAATGATGTCTTCTGGGTACAGGAATAATGCAGAAAAAGGAATTAATCCTGAAGTATCTACTGAAAACTATGCGCAGCCAACCACATCAAAAGGAACCACGAAAAATGTGCTATACTTGACAAACTTTAAAAGGTAATTAGTACATATTGTTTATACAATGTATTTTATTTATACAATCAATTATTTTTTCTATTTAAATTCTTGAATTACGCCTGATAAAGACAATCATTCTCTCGAACATCTTTACAAATGATCTCAATTACATAAATTTTCAATCTAATACATAATGTCAAGTAAAATAATAGTTTCACCTAATGAATGTTACTTTTAATTCAAAAGTATAATTTCCATTAGTCATAGATATATAAGAATTTATCTAATTCTTAAGCTATAACTTACGAATATACTGTACATATTTCAAACATTTTCATATTATTTGGTTTGGCCCTGATTATAAATTGCCAGATTTCCCTTAATGAAAGGTATAAAATTTTACTTGGAGAGTTGAAACACAACATCTATTTTTTTCTATTCCAGGAAATTATCTTATAAAGCTATGAATTAAAAAAAAAAAATATCTTGGATACCTTAATTATATTTCACCACCTTAAAAGACACATTTTGATATTTCATTTTTTCATACCTTAATAATATATGTCACCACCTTGAAATATACATTTTTATACATTTCCCTTAATGAAAGGTGTAAAATTTTACTTGGATAAATGAAACACAACATCTATTTTTTTGTAATCAAGGAAATTATCTTTTAGAGCAATGAATTCTCAAAATAAATGTATTGGATACTTTAAATATATTTCACCACCTTAATGAGGAGGTGTTACTACAAATGGCAGCAATATTATATCGTTTCCTTTAGTATAATTCACCAACTTAAAAGACACATTTTGATATTTCACTTTTTCATACCTTAAGTATAATTCACTACCTTAAAAGACACATTTTGATATTTCATTAAAACTAATTAAAAAATCATTATGTATTAACTAAATTATGTTTTCTGGGATTACAGTATTAATGAAGAAACAGGAATTCATCCTGAAGTATCTTTGGAAAATTATGCACAGCCAACCACATCTAAGGGATCCACCAAAAATGTCCTATACTTGACAAACTTTGAAAGGTAATTAGTACATATTGTTTATACAATGTATTTTATTTATACTTTAAATCATCTTTTCTATTTAAATTCTCGAATTATGCCTGATAAAGACAATCTTTCTCTCGAACATCTTTACAAAATATCTCAATTACATAATTTTTCAATCTAATACATAATGTCTAGTAAAATAATAGTTTCATATATTAACGTTACTTTTAATAAAAAAAGTACAATTTCCCTTAGTCATAGATATACAAGAATTTGTCTCTTACTTAAGCTATAACTTACGAATATACTGCACAATATCACGCACTTATTATTTGGTTTGGTCCTGATTATAAATTGCCAGATTTCCCTTAATGAAAGGTATAAAATTTTACTTGGAGAGTTGAAACACAACATCTATTTTTTTCTATTCCAGGAAATTATCTTATAAAGCTATGAATTAAAAAAAAAATATATCTTGGATACCTTAATTATATTTCACCACCTTAAAAGACACATTTTGATATTTCATTTTTTCATACCTTAATAATATATGTCACCACCTTGAAATATACATTTTTATACATTTCCCTTAATGAAAGGTGTAAAATTTTACTTGGATACATGAAACACAACATCTATTTTTTTGTAATCAAGGATATTATCTTTTAGAGCAATGAATTCTCAAAATAAATGTATTGGATACTTTAAATATATTTCACCACCTTAATGAGGAGGTGTTACTATAAATGGCAGCAATATTATATCGTTTCCTTTAGTATAATTCACCAACTTAAAAGACACATTTTGATACAGTAGAACCCCTCATATCCGGCCACCACGGGACCGAGCCCCTGGCCGGATAACGATTCGGCCGGATAAACCAACCTACAGTACACAGCACTTGACGAAACAAAACAATTGTACTGTACTGTACTAACCGCACTTCAAATAATCAACGAACTGTTTACAGGTTAAACCTATTAGCTCAACTGAGGACAACACAGTAAAATGTAAACAAATAGATACACCAAAATAACGCAAGAGTCGTGGGAGACTAGTGCGTGCAACTGCGCGTCTGCAAGCTGTGGTAAATAAATTTCGATATTGGCTTCCGGGAAGTGGCCGGATAAACCAAGGTGCGGTAAAACCGAGGCCGGATATGAGGGGTTCTACTGTATTTCATTTTTTCATACCTTAAGTATAATTCACTACCTTAAAAGACACATTTTGATATTTCATTAAAACTAATTAAAAAATCATTATGTATTAACTAAATTATGTTTTCTGGGATTACAGTATTAATGAAGAAACAGGAATTCATCCTGAAGTATCTTTGGAAAATTATGCACAGCCAACCACATCTAAGGGATCCACCAAAAATGTCCTATACTTGACAAACTTTGAAAGGTAATTAGTACATATTGTTTATACAATGTATTTTATTTATACATTTAATCATCTTTTCTATTTAAATTCTCGAATTATGCCTGATAAAGACAATCTTTCTCTCGAACATCTTTACAAAATATCTCAATTACATAATTTTTCAATCTAATACATAATGTCTAGTAAAATAATAGTTTCATATATTAACGTTACTTTTAATTAAAAAGTACAATTTCCCTTAGTCATAGATATACAAGAATTTGTCTCTTACTTAAGCTATAACTTACGAATATACTGCACAATATCACGCTCTTATTTTTTGGTTTGGTCCTGATTATAAATTGCCAGATTTCCCTTAATGAAAGGTGTAATATTTTAGTTGGATAGTTGAAACACAACATCTATTTTTTTGTAATCAAGGAAATTATTTTTAGAGCAATGAATTCTCAAAATAAATGTATTGGATACTTTAAATATATTTCACCATCTTAATGAGGATGGGTTACTACAAATGGCAGCAATATTATATCGTTTTCAAAGTATTAACTAAACTAACATTTAACTAAAGGAGTGCTTTTGATTTTACAAAATAGCTCTCTTAAGTAAATCCTTTACTATTCATTGCAAATTAGACATTTCTAATAGATTATGAGTTGGTTCATGGTTCACCTTTTAACAGCAAGTAGAATTTTGAGAAAAATCATGATTTTACTTAAACACTACAGTACGTTTAATGTTGTTAGTTAAACACCGACATATATATATATTTGTTCATAAACGTATCTTAAAATTCACCTTTTGATATTTCATTAAAACTAACTCAAATATCATTATGTATTACCTAAATGATGTCTTCTGGGTACAGGAATAATGCAGAAAAAGGAATTAATCCTGAAGTATCTACTGAAAACTATGCACAGCCAACCACATCAAAAGGAACCACGAAAAATGTGCTATACTTGACAAACTTTAAAAGGTAATTAGTACATATTGTTTATACAATGTATTTTATTTATACAATCAATTATCTTTTCTATTTAAATTCTTGAATTACGCCTGATAAAGACAATCATTCTCTCGAACATCTTTACAAATGATCTCAATTACATAAATTTTCAATCTAATACATAATGTCAAGTAAAATAATAGTTTCACCTAATGAATGTTACTTTTAATTCAAAAGTATAATTTCCATTAGTCATAGATATATAAGAATTTATCTAATTCTTAAGCTATAACTTACGAATATACTGTACATATTTCAAACATTTTCATATTATTTGGTTTGGCCCTGATTATAAATTGCCAGATTTCCCTTAATGAAAGGTATAAAATTTTACTTGGAGAGTTGAAACACAACATCTATTTTTTTCTATTCCAGGAAATTATCTTATAAAGCTATGAATTAAAAAAAAAAAATATCTTGGATACCTTAATTATATTTCACCACCTTAAAAGACACATTTTGATATTTCATTTTTTCATACCTTAATAATATATGTCACCACCTTGAAATATACATTTTTATACATTTCCCTTAATGAAAGGTGTAAAATTTTACTTGGATACATGAAACACAACATCTATTTTTTTGTAATCAAGGAAATTATCTTTTAGAGCAATGAATTCTCAAAATAAATGTATTGGATACTTTAAATATATTTCACCACCTTAATGAGGAGGTGTTACTACAAATGGCAGCAATATTATATCGTTTCCTTTAGTATAATTCACCAACTTAAAAGACACATTTTGATATTTCATTTTTTCATACCTTAAGTATAATTCACTACCTTAAAAGACACATTTTGATATTTCATTAAAACTAATTAAAAAATCATTATGTATTAACTAAATTATGTTTTCTGGGATTACAGTATTAATGAAGAAACAGGAATTCATCCTGAAGTATCTTTGGAAAATTATGCACAGCCAACCACATCTAAGGGATCCACCAAAAATGTCCTATACTTGACAAACTTTGAAAGGTAATTAGTACATATTGTTTATACAATGTATTTTATTTATACATTTAATCATCTTTTCTATTTAAATTCTCGAATTATGCCTGATAAAGACAATCTTTCTCTCGAACATCTTTACAAAATATCTCAATTACATAATTTTTCAATCTAATACATAATGTCTAGTAAAATAATAGTTTCATATATTAACGTTACTTTTAATTAAAAAGTACAATTTCCCTTAGTCATAGATATACAAGAATTTGTCTCTTACTTAAGCTATAACTTACGAATATACTGCACAATATCACGCTCTTATTTTTTGGTTTGGTCCTGATTATAAATTGCCAGATTTCCCTTAATGAAAGGTGTAATATTTTAGTTGGATAGTTGAAACACAACATCTATTTTTTTGTAATCAAGGAAATTATTTTTAGAGCAATGAATTCTCAAAATAAATGTATTGGATACTTTAAATATATTTCACCATCTTAATGAGGATGGGTTACTACAAATGGCAGCAATATTATATCGTTTTCAAAGTATTAACTAAACTAAACATTTAACTAAAGGAGTGCTTTTGATTTTACAAAATAGCTCTCTTAAGTAAATCCTTTACTATTCATTGCAAATTAGACATTTCTAATAGATTATGAGTTGGTTCATGGTTCACCTTTTAACAGCAAGTAGAATTTTGAGAAAAATCATGATTTTACTTAAACACTACAGTACGTTTAATGTTGTTAGTTAAACACCGACATATATATATATTTGTTCATAAACGTATCTTAAAATTCACCTTTTGATATTTCATTAAAACTAACTCAAATATCATTATGTATTACCTAAATGATGTCTTCTGGGTACAGGAATAATGCAGAAAAAGGAATTAATCCTGAAGTATCTACTGAAAACTATGCACAGCCAACCACATCAAAAGGAACCACGAAAAATGTGCTATACTTGACAAACTTTAAAAGGTAATTAGTACATATTGTTTATACAATGTATTTTATTTATACAATCAATTATCTTTTCTATTTAAAATTCTTGAATTACGCCTGATAAAGACAATCATTCTCTCGAACATCTTTACAAATGATCTCAATTACATAAATTTTCAATCTAATACATAATGTCAAGTAAAATAATAGTTTCACCTAATGAATGTTACTTTTAATTCAAAAGTATAATTTCCATTAGTCATAGATATATAAGAATTTATCTAATTCTTAAGCTATAACTTACGAATATACTGTACATATTTCAAACATTTTCATATTATTTGGTTTGGCCCTGATTATAAATTGCCAGATTTCCCTTAATGAAAGGGTATAAAATTTTACTTGGAGAGTTGAAACACAACATCTATTTTTTTCTATTCCAGGAAATTATCTTATAAAGCTATGAATTAAAAAAAAAAATATCTTGGATACCTTAATTATATTTCACCACCTTAAAAGACACATTTTGATATTTCATTTTTTCATACCTTAATAATATATGTCACCACCTTGAAATATACATTTGTATACATTTCCCTTAATGAAAGGTGTAAAATTTTACTTGGATACATGAAACACAACATCTATTTTTTTGTAATCAAGGAAATTATCTTTTAGAGCAATGAATTCTCAAAATAAATGTATTGGATACTTTAAATATATTTCACCACCTTAATGAGGAGGTGTTACTACAAATGGCAGCAATATTATATCGTTTCCTTTAGTATAATTCACCAACTTAAAAGACACATTTTGATATTTCATTTTTTCATACCTTAAGTATAATTCACTACCTTAAAAGACACATTTTGATATTTCATTAACCCTCCAAGTGATGACTAAACCACTTCAAAGTGCTAGGCCATTTTCGAGCATATGACATTTCTTTTTTAAACAACTTTTTATATACGTACATATGTTCAAATTGCATGTATTACATATGGTTTTTTACACAAACATATGTTCTATAAGATCAAGTAAAAATAAAAATGCTTATCTTTTATCATAAAAAAAATCTGGTACTGCTAACCGGTTGTGTAGTTTTTTATATTTTTATTTTTCAAAATCCTTGACGTATAGTTTTTACAAAATGTAGTAGTCCTAGTTTCTAAAAATATGCAAAATGTTCCAAATATAATGCTGAATAAGAAAAATATCACTTCTTAACCTTTTGCACAACATATCACAATACTAATTGGTAAAAAACAAAACAATGTTTTTTCGCAAAAATTTTACTAAAATATTTACCACATCAACAAGTGGCAGTAAGTAGTTGAATAGTGATTATTGCCTCAAAATAAACATATATTTAGTTACTGATATGAGTAAAAGTAAGAAAAATGACAGATAAAGTATTAAAAAATACAAAAAAAAATGGCTTACATACATATTTACATTAGACTAAAAAAAATTAGTCTGAGTCACTCTCTGGTGGGGGTGCTGCTTGCATCGCTATCATTTCCACTCAAATCGTCATCAAAACAGCGCCTAATGGCACTTGAATTACTAAGTTCACTCATAGCACAAATAATTACTCAATAAACAATAATATAAGTCACTTACAAATCAAAAGAACGAAGCAAAACAATAACGTCACAGAGCGTCGGCCGCGAGACGACCGTAACAGACAAACACGCATCGAAATCAGCTGACTATTCTTCTTACTCTTCCTCGTAAACTTCTGAATTACATAGTTCTAATTACGTTACTTGATAGGGAATTTATTCCTACATGTAGCCTTATAAACCACGTCGTTATTGAGCGAAACCGTTCGTCTGTGATATGAAAAAAACGAACATATCGCACAGTGCGATAGTAGCACTTTGAAGTGTACGAACATATCGCACAGTGCGATAGTAGCACTTTGAGGGTTAAAACTAATTAAAAAATCATTATGTATTAACTAAATTATGTTTTCTGGGATTACAGTATTAATGAAGAAACAGGAATTTCATCCTGAAGTATCTTTGGAAAATAATGCACAGCCAACCACATCTAAGGGATCCACCAAAAATGTCCTATACTTGACAAACTTTGAAAGGTAATTAGTACATATTGTTTATACAATGTATTTTATTTATACATTTAATCATCTTTTCTATTTAAATTCTCGAATTATGCCTGATAAAGACAATCTTTCTCTCGAACATCTTTACAAAATATCTCAATTACATAATTTTTCAATCTAATACATAATGTCTAGTAAAATAATAGTTTCATATATTAACGTTACTTTTAATTAAAAAGTACAATTTCCCTTAGTCATAGATATACAAGAATTTGTCTCTTACTTAAGCTATAACTTACGAATATACTGCACAATATCACGCTCTTATTTTTTGGTTTGGTCCTGATTATAAATTGCCAGATTTCCCTTAATGAAAGGTGTAATATTTTAGTTGGATAGTTGAAACACAACATCTATTTTTTTGTAATCAAGGAAATTATTTTTAGAGCAATGAATTCTCAAAATAAATGTATTGGATACTTTAAATATATTTCACCATCTTAATGAGGATGGGTTACTACAAATGGCAGCAATATTATATCGTTTTCAAAGTATTAACTAAACTAAACATTTAACTAAAGGAGTGCTTTTGATTTTACAAAATAGCTCTCTTAAGTAAATCCTTTACTATTCATTGCAAATTAGACATTTCTAATAGATTATGAGTTGGTTCATGGTTCACCTTTTAACAGCAAGTAGAATTTTGAGAAAAATCATGATTTTACTTAAACACTACAGTACGTTTAATGTTGTTAGTTAAACACCGACATATATATATATTTGTTCATAAACGTATCTTAAAATTCACCTTTTGATATTTCATTAAAACTAACTCAAATATCATTATGTATTACCTAAATGATGTCTTCTGGGTACAGGAATAATGCAGAAAAAGGAATTAATCCTGAAGTATCTACTGAAAACTATGCACAGCCAACCACATCAAAAGGAACCACGAAAAATGTGCTATACTTGACAAACTTTAAAAGGTAATTAGTACATATTGTTTATACAATGTATTTTATTTATACAATCAATTATCTTTTCTATTTAAATTCTTGAATTACGCCTGATAAAGACAATCATTCTCTCGAACATCTTTACAAATGATCTCAATTACATAAATTTTCAATCTAATACATAATGTCAAGTAAAATAATAGTTTCACCTAATGAATGTTACTTTTAATTCAAAAGTATAATTTCCATTAGTCATAGATATATAAGAATTTATCTAATTCTTAAGCTATAACTTACGAATATACTGTACATATTTCAAACATTTTCATATTATTTGGTTTGGCCCTGATTATAAATTGCCAGATTTCCCTTAATGAAAGGTATAAAATTTTACTTGGAGAGTTGAAACACAACATCTATTTTTTTCTATTCCAGGAAATTATCTTATAAAGCTATGAATTAAAAAAAAAAAATATCTTGGATACCTTAATTATATTTCACCACCTTAAAAGACACATTTTGATATTTCATTTTTTCATACCTTAATAATATATGTCACCACCTTGAAATATACATTTTTATACATTTCCCTTAATGAAAGGTGTAAAATTTTACTTGGATACATGAAACACAACATCTATTTTTTTGTAATCAAGGAAATTATCTTTTAGAGCAATGAATTCTCAAAATAAATGTATTGGATACTTTAAATATATTTCACCACCTTAATGAGGAGGTGTTACTACAAATGGCAGCAATATTATATCGTTTCCTTTAGTATAATTCACCAACTTAAAAGACACATTTTGATATTTCATTTTTTCATACCTTAAGTATAATTCACTACCTTAAAAGACACATTTTGATATTTCATTAAAACTAATTAAAAAATCATTATGTATTAACTAAATTATGTTTTCTGGGATTACAGTATTAATGAAGAAACAGGAATTCATCCTGAAGTATCTTTGGAAAATTATGCACAGCCAACCACATCTAAGGGATCCACCAAAAATGTCCTATACTTGACAAACTTTGAAAGGTAATTAGTACATATTGTTTATACAATGTATTTTATTTATACATTTAATCATCTTTTCTATTTAAATTCTCGAATTATGCCTGATAAAGACAATCTTTCTCTCGAACATCTTTACAAAATATCTCAATTACATAATTTTTCAATCTAATACATAATGTCTAGTAAAATAATAGTTTCATATATTAACTTTACTTTTAATTAAAAAGTACAATTTCCCTTAGTCATAGATATACAAGAATTTGTCTCTTACTTAAGCTATAACTTACGAATATACTGCACAATATCACGCTCTTATTATTTGGTTTGGTCCTGATTATAAATTGCCAGATTTCCCTTAATGAAAGGTGTAATATTTTAGTTGGATAGTTGAAACACAACATCTATTTTTTTGTAATCAAGGAAATTATTTTTAGAGCAATGAATTCTCAAAATAAATGTATTGGATACTTTAAATATATTTCACCATCTTAATGAGGATGGGTTACTACAAATGGCAGCAATATTATATCGTTTTCAAAGTATTAACTAAACTAAACATTTAACTAAAGGAGTGCTTTTGATTTTACAAAATAGCTCTCTTAAGTAAATCCTTTACTATTCATTGCAAATTAGACATTTCTAATAGATTATGAGTTGGTTCATGGTTCACCTTTTAACAGCAAGTAGAATTTTGAGAAAAAATCATGATTTTACTTAAACACTACAGTACGTTTAATGTTGTTAGTTAAACACCGACATATATACAGGGTGTACATAAAGTCCTGCACGGGTATAATATTTTCTGAACGATAACAGATAAATAAACAAGATTTGGTATATCAATACTACACCTAAAAATCTACTTTTTGAAGGAACTATCAGTTTTCTATAATATCATGGGGACGTCCCGCAAGGAGTCAGAAGGAAATCTTAAATAGGAGCATAGGTCAATATGGACATCATTTTAAAGGGCTTATCTAGCAGAGTTTAATGCCGCAAACCGCACTCAAAAAGATTGATCCAGTACAAAATGGCGGCTGTTCAAAGATTTTACTTGGTTACATTTTATTAGTAGCCATAACCCCAGTAAAGCAAAAATGCAACCAAACGAATACTGCAGCTAACTACTACATTATGCTTGTCAGTTGTACAGAAGTGAATTATGACATTACTTATCCTCAAGGGTTACAAATTTGGTCCTAATATATTGATAACGGGGAAAACCTGATCAGCCTGATCAGCTCTTTGAACAGCCGCCATTTTGTACTGGATCAATCTTTTTGAGTGAGGTTTGCGGCATTAAACTCTGCTAGATAAGCCCTTTAAAATGATGTCCATATTGACCTATGCTCCTATTTAAGATTTCCTTCTGACTCCTTGCGGGACGTCCCCATAATATTACAGAAAACTGATAGTTCCTTCAAAAAGTAGATTTTTAGGTGCAGTATTGATGTACCAAATCTTGTTTATTTATCTGTTATCGTTCAGAAAATATTATACCCGTGCAGGACTTTATGTACACCCTGTATATATATATATATATATATATATATATATATATATATATATATATATATATATATATATATATATATATATATATATATTTGTTCATAAACTTCTGGGTACAGGAATAATGCAGAAAAAGGAATTAATCCTGAAGTATCTACTGAAAACTATGCACAGCCAACCACATCAAAAGGAACCACGAATAATGTGCTATACTTGACAAACTTTAAAAGGTAATTAGTACATATTGTTTATACAATGTATTTTATTTATACATTCAATTATCTTTTCTATTTAAATTCTCGAATTACGCCTGATAAAGTCAATCTTTCTCTTGAAAATTTTTACAAAAGATCTGAATTACATAATTTTTCAATCTAATACATAATGTCAAGTAAAATAATAGTTTTACTTAATTAATGTTACTTTTAATACAAAAGTATAATTTCCCTTAGTCATAGATATATAAGGATTTGTCTCTTATTTAAGCTATAACGTATGAATATACTGTAATAAGTTCAACATTTTCATATTTAGCTCATATTATTTGGTTTGGTCCTGGTTAATAATGATAGATATAAAATTTCACTTTGAGAGTTGAAACACAACATTTATTTATTGTATTCAAGGAAATGATCTTATAGAGCAATGAATTGAACAAAATAATATCTTGGAAACCTGAAATTTATTCCACCACCTAAATGAGGATGTGTTACTACAAATGGCAGCAATATCATATCGTTTCCAAAGTTTTAACTAAACTAAACAGTTAATTAAGTGAGTATTTTGGTTTAACTAAATAGCTCTCTACAATAAATCCGTTAATATTTCTTTCAAGTTAGACATTTCTGATGGATAATTGGTTGGTTTACCTGACAAACAGCAAGTAGACTTTATGAAAAATTATGATTTTACTGTAACATGACATTTAATCTAATTAATTAAATACCTAACCATATTCTTTCATGAATATAGCTATAGAGACACATTTTAATATTTAAATATCAGGATACATTATGTAAATGATACTGTACATATTACCATGGCTAAGGGAATATATTACAGACTCAATCTAATACTATTATATTAGCTCTCCTGGGATTACAGATTAATTGCAGAAACTGGTGAATATATTAATGGAAATAGTTATTAAGACACATAATATAATGTAATTTAAACTAATCTTAAACATATAAACTATTCCAGTTTTTTACAAGTTAGTTTATAGGAAAAAATTAAACATGCACTACGGGTATGCACTTTTTATTAGTTTAATTATCAGGATGTATGATGTAAATGACACTCATACCTTGGCTAAGGGCACAAGTAACATAATCAATGAATATTGTTGTTATTGCTTTCGTCTGTGATTACAGTTCAAACGAAAAAAAGAAAAATTGTCCTGAAGTGCCCACTAGCAGTAAACAAACAATGAAAGCAAAGGTCCTCTTTCCAAAACGGAAGTATACTGCAAATGTCCAGAGGTAATTTGTAAAAGTAGTTACAGAATTTAATATATGTACACAGAGTGTTAACTTTCAGTATATACATATGTGAATTGTCTCTGATGAAGTGTGATGCATAATATACGTTGCTTTTTGTCCTGTCTTAAGCGATTAAGCGACAAAACGTTTGCAAAATCAACATTATTTAAAACTGGGAAACTATTCGGTCAATGCCTGATAGTGGCCAATGTATATTCCGCAGCCTAAAAGTGTTCTACAAACCAGTTATTTTACCAAATCTTTGCCATTTAACACAGAAAGAAGTGTTAAAGTTTACAATGATCTTAGAAAATGTATATTTTTTAAATATAACTGATCAGTTTAAAAATTTTCTAACTTCACATAATTTGAGAACATGAAAGAATTTCTTATCTTTGTTGTAACTCTTACAAAACAAATACAGTTCATAGAAATGTAATTAATATCACAAGCATGTTTCAATGTTAATAATTTCTTATCAAACAACCCTAATGAGATTTTTTTGATATTGACAGATAAAAGAAATTATATCCTTTTTTGTGCAGATATGGTCACATCTAGAGGTTAGATCTGGAACTTGATATGGCTAAGATCTAGTATTTAACTGGTCATATATGGTAGACCTTATCTATTTTATCTTAGTTTGTTTTATATTATAAATTAACTAAATTAAATAATAATTTAACATTATGAAAATAACAATTAATCTTACCTTAATTTGAGCTTTCTTAAAATTACAAATGCATTGTTATTAAATGATGTTATTTATATTAAAAGTGAAATTGTATTAATTAACATGTTAATGTGAAAACTTAATTGTTACTTACTGCATTCTTTTTTCTTTATTAGAAATGATATATTAACATGTGATAGTAAAACTGTCACTGGCACTTGACTCCTCAGGTGGTTCAAAATTTTCATTGTGGAGTGGGAAGGTAACTTTAGGCACGGACCTCTTTCTTTTTGATTGGCTTGTGGCCACTTCCTTCTTTCTGCAACAATGATGCTGATTCTAAAACAAGATAAGAACACAGATGTTAAATTTGCACTACATAGCCTAATTATAAGAAGTAGACATATAGCTAAATATATGGAGTCTTAATTAGATCTACTACATATATAAATTTTATATGAAGTTATTTTTAATTTATGCACCTAAATTTCAAACATGATATTATGCTATTCAATTTTATTGGACGAATTTGTTCTTCAGTTGTTTATTTTATAAAAATGCATATACACAAACAAATGTGTATGCATACACACATGTGTGTGCGAGCGCACACACACACACGCACACACTTTGTTATAGTACCTATATTACATTTATTAACTATAATTATGGATGTTATATCAACATTGAGTTCAATGTTTCTTTATATGTTTCATTTCAAAAATACAGTACAGTGCATATCTATATTATTGGAAAATTTATAAATCCAGTTATTTTATACACCAATGGGGTGGGATATATATTTTAATTGTTTAACTTCAATTGATACGCATATTGAAATGATATATAAAATAAGAAAGGGTAAATAAAACACGCACACTAACGATAGAATATTATATATGTAGTAATGCCTTCAATATTAATGAACATTCAGAATTTTATTGTGAAATATATTGCAAATTTAACTAAATAACAAATATGATAGATATGGGACCTATATCTATCTATATAACTATGTAGCCAGATATAGGATTCCACCATATCTGGCCAGATAAGACTATCCATATCTGGCATATCTAGTCAGATATAGGGCTCCATATTGACCATATCTAGTCAGATACGCCCCCCCCACCCATATCTGGTCATGCTTGGCCATATCTGGCCCATATAGAATTTTATTAAGCCATGTCTGGATTTTAATATGGCCATATCTGGCTGGTGTCAGACATTTTCATAGGGCAAACCCAGCAACACAGTAACAATGTAGTAGCTTTCATTTAAACGGCTCTTGTTTTTAATAATTATTTCAGTTTCTTTTAAAGTTATCAATAGAAACAACAATTTCAATCTGATAGCATCCTGAAAAGGAGCCATGTGATTAGAAAATCTGAGATTATAAATTTACCGGATGGCTGAATTGTGCATTTTTTGGATTTAATCAATCTCCCCCCCGCCGAGTAGCTGTGCATGCGACATGACGGTGTGTTGATGTGCCCTGAACCTTCCCAAGTGCCGTGAGCGCTGCCGTAGTGTTACGTGGAGAGAGAGTGACAAATGATATTAAAATATGGAGACATCCGTAGATGGAAGGACGGGTGAGACACGAGGTAAAAATGGTGCATTCTCAGATGCCAAGTCATCGATGTTGATCTTGGTTCTTGCCTCATTTCATCCGATGGGGGAGAACTTCCAGCTCGGTCAGGGTTTCTAGAGCTGTAGTGGGATCTACGGAAGACCAATTCACTTTCAATAAAAATCATCATTGGCGTCGGGCGTAGGAACAAGTGTAGAGAGGACCTATCATGAGGGGTAAGTTACTGCAGCTGGACCTTGTCACCTCTGACTTGAGCAACGAGACACTATACAATGACTACGAGAAAAGAGGACATAGAGACACGGTGTGACATTTCCACTACCGCAACTGGACCATGTTTCCAGAACGGCTCCTACGGTACAACTGATCGTTCGAGCCTAAGGTCTAAGGGGTCTAAGGGACGATCTACCTAATAAGTTATCCTTCCACAAATCCTTCAGGGTTGTGATATCTTCTAGGGATGTTTGGTGTTCAGGAAGGCAACTTCTTCCACCAACGGAACTAATTGCTTAATGATAACTTTAAGACAGCAAGTGGCACAAATTATTAAATTTCGGAGTTAAAGCCATGCAGAAAACTTCTCTGCATGGGTATTCATCCTATAGTTCTCAGGCAGAAAGTACTGCAACTGTGGAGTACCTACGTCAGGATATAGGAGCAAGATGATCAGCATTTAAACAGATAGCCAGGCAGAGTATATGGGATTGGACTCTTGAGATAACTCTAAACTTGTTCTGAATTATTATAAGGTCATTTCTTCCAAAGCAGAAACAACAATGTTGGATTCCACTTGTCATGGAAAAATAAAGTGCTGATGCTTTAGTAATCCTAGGCCCTGCAGCTCATATGATAGGGATTTAACTGTTCCATGGAGTTCCTTTGGTGTAAATTCTCTAAGGCCATCTCGAAATTGAACATATGAAACTGTAGAGATTACATCAAAGTCGAAACCTTAAGGATGAGTAAGGTGGTTTTACTTTCACCCAGGATAGCGTCTGATCATCTCTCTTTAAGTAGATCGCTGGCATATCATGTTCTGTGTCCAATTATGTGATACAGGCATATGAAAACACGCTTTCATAGAGTCTGCATTTTTTTTAAATGATCCGATCTGTAGATAATGTGGTGAGAAGGTGGAAACTGTTAAACACCTGCTTTTTCATTGCTTTGCGATAGTAAGGGAGCATTGCAACATCTTTTGCATTTCTGAACAAGGATGGTGTATGTTTTTGTCCAGGAGAGCGTGATATTTTATTTTCAGGGTTTGGTGAGTCTGCTGAAATTGTAGTATGCTTCACATAAGAAAATTCCCTTGGAATAATGCCCACTTTAAAAATGTGTATCTTTATAATTTTACTACAACTGATTGGTAGAAAATATATTACACCCTTTGATTTAACACCTAATTGTTTGTAACAGTTGCGCGGCGTAGCAACATAGGAGCAAGTGGAGCGACCGCTCCAGGGCGGAGTACATTGCGGGGCAGCTACGGGGGGGGCGGAAATTTGTGAATATAGTCCATTGAAATAAGGCCTGAAATAGTTGAATGAACAGCAGCGATTCTTGGAAGAAATCGAATTCCACAACACCAAGCACACGTATACATTTACCAAAGTTCACCTTGAAATACATTGTTTCTTTTCTTTTAATATATAATTAATTAAGAAATTAACATTTTAATTTCTTCGAGATTATTATGCGAAAGAATAAAATTAATAATCAGGGGGGTTTTGGGATGATAAAAATTTGATTATCGCATTCGTTTTTCTATTAAAAAATATAAAAGTTAGCTACAATTTATTTCATAAAAATGTGTAATATCAATGCTTTTTAATTCTTGCTGAAACTCTCAAAACAAATAGCGGGAAGCAGCCCTCCTCATCACCTTCGACAAGCATCACGCAATTGCTGTGTCTTTGTCATTTTTGTGTCAATCTGGTCATTCGATTTGGCTTTGCTTTGCACAATCGGTAGTACTGATTTATAATTGTATCGTAGAAAGCATTAATATCTCTTCAGACTAACATGATTCTAGATTCTAGGAGTCATGTCGGAGAAGGCGTCAGATTTCAGAAGCTGCATCAAGAGGGAATTTAACTCAGTATCAAGGAAGGAGGACAGTATAAATTATAGACAATTTTATGTGGTGTATGTATAAAGTCTTACAAATTATCGTGACAATCTTTGGTAAATGATGTCCAAAAAACTAGGTGCTGTAGAGTATTGGAATCTAAAAAAAGAGAAGCAGGATGCAGAACATCTCGAACTTATTAGAATAAAAAAGTTATTTTCCTACTTTTCGAGGGCACCTTCAGCAGTTGCAGTTTTTCAAGGAACCAGTTGTGGTTCACAAGAAGCTACAAGCGTTGAGGAATTGGAGCTAACACCTGTACCTGAACATGCAGACCCAGGTATTCCTTATTGTGAGGTAGCTTGAGATACCAAGTTTCATCCCAAAGGATGCTTAGATATCGTGTCTGAACATCGTAGTGCACTCAATTGTAGACCTCATGAAACAATAAAAATACTTCTTCGCCTATATTACACTGTATTTTGTAGCCTGGGTATCTCTGATGTCGAAACGATGTAAAGAATTAACTTTCAGCTTCTTTGTCGCCAATTTTGTTGGATCTCTTCAGACTAACATGTCTCCAGATTCTAGGAGTCATGTCAGAGACGGCATCAGATTTCAGAAGCTGCATCAAAAGGGAACTTAACTCAGTATCAAGGAAGGAGGACAGTATAAATTATAGACAATTTTTATTCGTATTTGAATATTCTGTTAATTGACTCAAATAAAATATTAACTATTTAATTAATTACCATGTTATATAAATAAATAACAAAAATATAAAATATTACTGATAGCAAAGTTCCTCTATGTCTTTCAAATCCTTTCTAAATCTATTTATCTTGTATGTTAGCATTTAAGAATGAGTTTTAAAACATTTACTCCAGAGAACGTTTTCTTAAAAATTCCCAGTTTGTGTACATTTAGCTTCACTAGCAACATGGTAATAGAAGGTATCTTTAAATATTTTAAATAATATTCCTAAATTTCAAACATAGTTTATTCTGAATTATTATAAAACAATATTGTTGTATATATAATTTAAAACATATGTTTTCTAAAGAATCAGCATTTTGTGGTAAATCATCTTTTAAACAAGACATGATGAAGGGATTTTATTTGTTTATTTTTAAGAAAGGTAAATAGTGTTATTTATAATCATAATGTTTATAGCTAATTATAATATATTGATAATAAATCTTGAAAAATGTAAAAACCTTGGCTGCACCTTTAAACTAAAATACATTGGTAATACTATGTTTACAAAATTTATAAAACAAGCTTAATTGTCAATATTACTTCTAAACAGGAAAAAATGCAAAAACCTGCCGATACGTCCACTTCATGCTGACTACGATTTTTACAAGAAGCCACTTATGATTGACGATGAACTTTTGTCCTATGAAAGATTGTAAGTATATGATCCTATTTTCTGGTTATTTTATAATCTTATAAGGAGCTCAAGCATATAATAGGTACGCTATTAATCTTGTAAGATTAGTAGCCTGATAGATTAGTACCATAATCTTGTATATTTTGCCATTACATCTAGTGGTGAACTGTCAGTAAATTTGAGGGTCTTAAAACCATTGCAGTATTAATTTAGGGAATGGAAGAGAAAAGCAGAAATCTCTCTCGAAGTAAGCGATAATTCTTCTGAGTGTTTGTTACATGCTTCTAGAGAGTATAACTATACTGCAGTATATACAGTGTAAGTTAAAAGTATAGATACACTCTGTTTAGTTTTTGATGGAGGGATGGAACTCATGACACCTTTGAAGGTAATAGAACTAAACTTTTTAGCCACTGTTATAACTTTTCCTATTTTCCCAAAATGGGATTTTGGGGGAATGGTTTAAGGTTTTTAAATGTAAAGACCCATTAAGAGACCTCATTTGAAAGGTCTAGATAACAAAAGAAGAACAGTGAAAACTAGTGTTTTCTATCTCAACCCAATACAAAATGGGAGCTCATTGAAATTAATTAAAAATTAATAGAGACAAAAAATGAACATCCACATTCAGAAGCTAAATAACTTCAATAGACAACCACTTTCTTTACAAACTAAAACCTGTTTTACAGTTATTACCTTATTATCACTTAATTGGGTGTTTAAGTTGCTCAACTTAGAGAACAATTTGGAGGCAGGTCTAACCCCTTTTCATACATTAACGACTATAAAATAATAGGTCACATAGTAAATTATTGATTCCCTGGAAATTGGTGGGTCCCTGTAGAAATACAACAGTAGTCTTAAATTGGCTACACATGTTCATGGCCATATGATGAGATATAAGTTTAATCTTTTTTAACTACTAATAGAGGTAGAAGAAGTCATGAATTCTATTAGGTGTCATCTTATCAAACACTTTCGTAAAAAAATTATCATGAAACACATTCATAAAACTATTAATAATACTTTACTGTACCAGCTGATGAAAACGGAGTTGATCAGAATCAGAAAAATGGCAGTTACTTATAAAATTAGTTCCTCATTATATGTAAGAGATTGGGGCTGCAGATTGAAGAAACAGTATACTGTGCAGATTCTGTTGGTGTTTATACATTTGAAAAAGTTACATACATTTGAATTAATATCAGGGACACATAGATATAGTAATTGTGGCTGTACAAAGAAATTTCTTTCAATGACTGTGTGAATGAAGCTCTAGATGGTCTTCGTAGTTTTACTTTCTCACTGTTTCAACATGCTTTACTTATTTTGTTTATGGGTGAAAGCAGGACCAAACCATAGACAATTGACAATATCTGTAATCTTTAAGATACCTGCTTTATTTACATCTTTAAGTTTAGTATTTGGTCAAAAATTTGGATACAGAGCCAAGGAATGATTCTTGATAGATGTCCCGTACTTTAAGGTCATATTGACACGTGTAGTCAGGGAAGTCCTTCCATTTCAAAAATTCTCCTGTCGAGTAAAAGGGCCTATCAAGAAGCCAGATTGTCAGTCGCCAGTTCAGCTGTAGGTCGCTGGAGTTCTTTGCGTCATCTGGCAATTGGTTGAACTACCATCTGAATAATGTTGGATGCCGGTGTAGAAGAGGATATTGAATAATGTCATGTGTTATAGTTGTGGACATCTTGGTTACGGGGCTTTGCAATATACGTTGTACAGAGGATAGTTTCATGTTGCTATTACTGTGAGAATTCTGAACTTAACTGTCCTGGTATTTGAGGTCTGCTTATCACTGAGAACTGCTCTTTTTTGCAGAATAAGACTTGTTTTAGATTTGTTGGAGTAGTTCCTCCCCATGTAGGCATTCCAAATCTCAGATTGAATTCCAATAATGCAAAATAAGAAGTTCTTACTGTTTTTAAGTTGATGTCTTTTTTATTCTACAGATAACAAAGTATCCGAAGCTTGATTTTTTATGGTAAATGATCAGCGTATTCAGTGGTGTAGAGGCAAATATTTCAGTGTGGGAACGCTAGGTACATCTGACAAATTATAAGGAAGTTTTAATTTATATGATTTCCTAGAATGCTTACAATTAATTGCTACGAGCATACAATTGAATGTATCTAAGCTCATGGTATAACACTGAGCCGTCAGGAGGTTTACATTCACTTATATTGAAAACTATAGGAAAAAAAAAATAAAGAAACAGTAATCTTATTTTTATAGATTTAAATTATTTATTTGGCAGTAAATTATTAAACAGAACGTCATTAAGAATTGTTATGAAGGTTCAACTAACTTTACAGTCTGGAGTAGTGTAAGTTAGTAGAGCAGACAAGTACATATCATTTGACTTTTGTTCTAAGAGTGGAATTGTAATCAGCACTTGTTTTTATATTTTCAATAGATCTGAGTGTACTTGGTACTAATTCATTGTAAAAATTTCAGTGGGTACCCTCTTTACCACTTGTTCTACAAAATGAACACGACACAAATGGAAGTGGAGAAGGAAACCGAATACATGTGAGTACCAAAATACCTGATTAGTAGATCCCAAGAATTTAATCCTTCTTATTCTATTTCACTTGGTAAAATAACACATTCTTTACTTTTCCTTTGTTTTAATCCCATGAAGATAATTAATAGAGTTTCATCAATTTTACAATCATATAGTACACTAACCATTTACTAACGCCTTTTCTTACTTTGAATGCTCTTTTACTTCTCATTATTAAAGTCTTATTAAATCATATTGTAATAGGTAGGAGCATAATGGATATTGACGTTTATTTAATTGAATTGTTCTCGCGAAAAACAGATCTTTTACTCCTTTTGATTGGAATCAAAATTTGATAGAAAACGTCCATAACTAGTATGGGAACGCCGTTCCCACGCGTTCCTGCTCCTCAACACTACTGAGCGTATTATTTCTAAGATAAGTTAAGAGTCGATTGTGATGCTTAGGTGTCATTCTTGAAGTCGAGGCCATGTTGTGCTATATGAGTTCCTTAAAACTTTAGTGGCAAAGACTATTTGCACTAATTGGGATTAATTTAAGACAATATTATTAGAAAAAGAGTATTCCTTGAGTAAATAAAAGGCTTCTTGTATAACAGATGACAGTTGTTCTTGTTTCTCTCTGTGAGGGTGATGACAGTGAATATGACAGTTTTGAAAATATTCTCCAGGTGGGTTGGCATATTGTTGGTCAATAAAAGAAACAGGGCAGGTCCCAGAGCAGAGACCTGTGGAAGAACTCCTTGTATGCGGATAAGGTCTGGACAGAATGCATGTGTCGTTTTACTGCATTTGGTCTATAACTCTACCAGTTGTTCTATTGCTTAGGTAGCTTTTGAACCATTGTTCTGATTTTTTAGTCATCCCTATTGTTTGTAAATTGACAAGCAAGCTAAGGCAGTCAACGAATCCGGCCTTCTTTGGGTAGGTCTATGATGTGTTCGACAAGCTGTATCAAAGCTGCTTCAGTTTATCCATCCATAGATCTTAGACCGCTGATGACACTGTCATCAAGCTCGCAGAGAAAAAAGATTTGATTTAATCAAGGAATACTGTTTTTCAAATAATATTGACCTAAACGAATAACATATTGCTGGTTGGTAAACAGGTTGTTTTGGTAAAGATATTTCTTGAGCTACTCTAGCAATTTTCTCTATTACTCTGTGCAAATTTAAAATTAGTGATATTCGTTGATAGGTATTTTTTTAATTGTAGATCCTGTTTTAGTTTGGGATAAACTTTATCCTTTCTCACATTAAACAATATTTTTTATGTTTAACTTAATTACCTAGATTCAAAAACATGTTTAAGAGTTCAGACATCTGATAACGATTCTGACAATGTCTTATACAGTAAGAAATGACATATACTTTGCTCAAATGTTGCATTTTAGTGGTTCTTCTTGATACCAATTAATTTGAGTTTGAAAATTGTATAATAATTATATTTTTAAAAAGAAAGATAGGACAAACCATGATCAGCAGAGGCTACATAATGAAAAAACTCATAAATTGATCTATTATACCTTAGCAAATATACAGCATTTAAAAAGAGTCTGGAGTAATGTAAGTTAGTAGAGCAGATAAGTAAGTATCATTTGACTTTTGTTCTAAGAGTGGCATTGTAAACAGCACTTGTTTTTATACTTTCAATAGATCTGAGTCTACTTGGTACTAATTCATTGTAAAATTTCAGTGGGGACCCTCTTGACCACTTGTTCTACACAATGAATATGACACAAATGGAAGTGGAGGAGGAAACCGAATACATGTGAGTACCAAAATACCTGATTAGTAGATCCCAAGAATTTAATCCTTCTTATTCTATTTCACTTAGTAAAATAACACATTCTTTACTTTTCCTTTGTTTTAATCCCATGAAGATAATTAATAGAGTTTCATCAATTTTACAATCATATAGTACACTAACCGTTTAGTAACACCTTTTCTTACTTTAAACGCTCTTTTACTTCTCATTATTAAAGTCTTATTAAAACATATTGTTAGAGGCAAGAGTATAATGGATATTGACATTTATTTAATAAAACTGAATTGTTCTCTCAAAAACAGAATTGCCCTGATAAAGTTAAGGACTCCATTATTAAGTTATTGTATAGGTGGCAGATGCTATTGTTTCATGTGTATCAGTAAACATGAAAGTACACACCTTAACAATGTCTTACTAGCTGATTAATTCTCACACTCACAGAAGAGGGTTATCTGAGTCAGTTTTGTAGAACATAGTAAATTTATTTTTAAGAGTTTTACACAGTTTTGTGATTATTGAGGTAGTTTTTCATTCAGGAACACGTCAATCCATACACCCAGATTTAACTGTATACTTAGGTTTTAATACGTTCACTGCTGAAAAAATATGACGACTTAAGGCGAATGCGGCATGTCAATTTTTCTAATTTATGCTCTATTTCTGCTTAAAACTATTTAAATGGGTATCTTTTGTACATTCAATGACTAATTCATCAATAAAATATAATAATAATAAATAACACCAATTGGCGTTATTAGCATATAGCATAATGACAAATACAATATGCGGGTAACGCCAATTGGCGTTTTATGCGTATTTATTACTAAAACCAAAGTAATAAACTGTTAATAATTGTATTAATAGTACTTACCATTTCCATTGGTTCAGTGATCAGTAATATGTTGTCAAGTCGTAAAAATACACATAGAATACAGTTTGAGCTGTAGTAGTCCCTAAATTACTATATACACGAACTTATCTCAATTTAATTCTTGTGATTTTTCTTCAGCTTTGAAACAGTTTCCGAGGCATAAAGCTGGCTTATCTTACAAGCCTCACAAAAGTAGGTAGTATCCTTTCTTATCCCATTGCCATTACACACGATACAACGTCTTCGTAGAGATCTGCCTTTTTCACCCATTTGGAATTTTGATGGGAGGTGTTGTGTTGCTTTTCTTTTGGGTTCTTCAGTTTTTAGTAGAGTCAGGAGACTATCAATCACTTTTATCCTGAATTCCAACAGTGATGGTTTATTATCTACGTTGTGTTTGTTGTATTAAAAGAAAGCATTTACTATGCACATCTGCAAAATGTGTATGAATAACTTTTTATACCACCTAATGGTCTTTCTTTCACATGGATAGTAACTGAGTAGCTGATCTTGCCGGTCGATTCCGCTCATATACTGATTATACTTTACTATTGGTAGTGGTTTTTCTTTTGTCTCTCCTCTTTTATTAACATGTTCTGTCATTTCATTTTCATACTGGTTTGATATATATAAAACAGCCCTTTTGTTCTTCCACTTCCCTACCATTGTCCCCTCGTGATATTTTGCAACAGTTTCTCCCTTTTTTAGTTTTTTGGTCACAACTTCTGAAGGATTGTTGATCCTATCGACACACAGTGTCCCAGTAATGTAGGTTTATTCAGCCAGAAGTTTCTTGGTCAGTGACACACTGTTATAAAAGTTGTCGACATATACAGCATGACCTTTACCTAGCCTTTCGGATAACAGATACATTACTACTTTTTCTGTGTGACCTGCTCCTGACAAAGCATCTAAAGCTCCGGCATAAATGCAAAATTTCAAACGGAGTCCATTTGGTTCTGTCAGAAGATACAACTTTATCCCATATTTGTGTTTCTTTTATTTGATATATTGCCTAAATACGAGGCGACCTCTCCACAAAACCATGGATTCATCTAGGGACAGTTCTTTGCCTGGCGAGTAGATATGGTGCATCTTATTATAAAAATAATCAACAACTGGACGTATCTTATGTAAGTGGTCTTCAGAATCTGGGTCACTTTTGACAAAATGTGAGCACCTCAAAATTACAAGGAACCTATCTCGAGACATAAATTCAGAAAAACATGTTTTGAATAATTGTTTTCCAATAGTGTTGAATGGTTGGCATTTTTACTATTCCCATATGAAAGAAAAGCCCTAAAAAGTTTTTGAACTCAGCTAATGTTATATCTTTCCACTGACTTATTCCAGAATTCTCATGAGTGCCAGAAGACAAAAACACTTCTGCATTTGCATTGGTTTCATTGATAATGGCTTTGAGAAAGGCTTCTTCAACAAGAAGGTTAAAATAATCAATAGGGCTATTATTTTATGGTGTAGGAACACGTAGTCCAGTTGGTTGATTAAATAAAAAAGTTTTCATTATTGGGTTATCATCCCAAACTAGTGGTATTTTAGAAAGATTTGTGTGTCTAATTTGACTGGTGCTTGGTTGGGGAGAATCGGGATTTGAGTGGCTACTCAAGGTTGACGCGTCTGGGCCGCCACTTGCAGTATCTGCTTCAATTTCAGATTCAGAATCACTTTCATCACTTGGCCTGTAACTTACTCCACTACTGTATGCCTCTGATCCAGATTCAGAATCGTAATATCTATCAATTTCACTAACTGTCAAATTATTTGGATCTCGCTGCTCGCGGTTCCTATTATTATTCATTTAAGAAAACTATTAAAAGTATTGCATGGAAACGACACGCACAGGATAATGTCCCAGACCGTACTCAAGGCTAATCAAGGTTAGTTGTTCCGGCTAATCAAGAGATAACGCTGAAACCGGTCGGGAAGTAACATCCCGCCCAAAAATCGTCATAGCATCACAAAACGCCAAATGGCGTTTGTCGCAGTGAACGTGTTAATGACCAAATCTCCACCTGATACACCTTCCAGGAAATGTAAGATTGTAGCAGATAAGATATAGAACCAGCTCCTTATCTTTGGACCTTGACCTCATATCTGATACTGCCGTATCGTTGTACAATGTTGTACAATGCTGTTACGGGTCTCATCATTTTGTATACAAGATCATTTGACAAGTGTTTCTAGGACACTTTAATGTCTAAATTGATCGTTTGGAATCGATCGTGATTGAGGAGGCAGTGGGGGAGCGTCGAAATATTTTGTTTCATTTGCGAAAATGTAACCACATCACCTCATACCATATTCGTATATCAGTCTTAAAATTAAATAATTTGAGAAACATTCGAGTTTTGAACGTGTTATATATTACATTCTTAAAAGACAATTTCAGCAATATTTGATTATCAATTTCAAATTTTTTTGTGACAATGGAAGCGCATAAAATATTTTTGTTTTTGCTTTTTTTTTGTTTTTTTTTTTTGTTAAAAGAAGAAGCCCTTTTAAGCCTTACTCTGTCCGTCCTCATGGGCCACTGGCCTGTGCGAGGATCTTATATCAAGCAGAATAAGAGGGAGAGTCCGTACAAATATGCGCAATGGTTCGTCTGTACTGCGGATTCAATGTCATAGAACAGAAATATTTAATAAATTAATTGTTGCCGCATGCTGAGTTGGAACTCTCTTCCAGATATCATTTTGTATATAAATATGAAGTATAAAAACACAAAAAATGTAATCGTTAAAACTTTTGGCTTGAATTATAAAGGCTAGTGAACAGTACCCACATGAAATTTAAAGTAAACGTATAACTGTGAGTAAATTTATTTTTATGTGTATACAGAAAATTTCAAAATTGTAATTTATGGCTCGACTGTAGGTGCTAATCAACAATACAAATGGTTCCATTCTATAATGTGTTTTAATTTACCTCCTTTATTGAAGGTAAGGGTACACTTGATATTCTGTATAAATTATGCGAACACAAATTAAAATAAATCTGCTTTATTATAACTGCAAAAATATATACTTGATTCACAAAAACGTAAATACTGCAGACACAGTTCACTTGAATTTCCCACTAGACATATACAAAAACAACTAAACTTGAAGAATGACTGATAAAATTTTGATCGGAATAACGCAATAATGTTACAGAAGGTGAGAATTAACTTTCCAATCAACTCTAAAGTTGGATATTGACATTCTTTCAATTATTTCATTACATTTTATAATATTATATTGAGATGTTCTAATAACGTATATATACGGAAAAATATACAAAATTTGATATTAAACATGGTAGGACATCACGGCCGGCAGAAGACAGGACAACTGACACTGGGTGATTCTAGTTCCCGGTGCATCGACGTTCGGTGCTGATCGGTGCTGATCGGTCGGTTGGCGATAAGCTGTTACGATAAACAAATAAAGTTGTGTTGAACAATTATAGGAGCTGGATTGGAGCTTCTCATTTAATATGAATTCAACTAAAGGATTCCTTTGTTTTTTTTTTTTTTTTTTTTTCCTTCTGAGGGAAGAGGACACTTTGTCCCCGCACTTTAGTCCTAAAAGGACCTTTGCGCCTCCCTTACTTTTATTTTTTTTTGCCCTCAAAAACCGAGGCTTTTGCAAAAAACCAATCAGATTTAAGGGCTCCTGTTCTTTGATGTCCTTGGGGCTGAGGAGGTATGCTCCCAGGTATCTTTTCCTAGTCTCTACGATGGCAGGACAATCCAACCAAATGTGCTCCGCTGACTCCTCCTCCTCTCCACAGAGTCTACATTCGCTGCTCCGACTAAGGCCTACCTTCTAAAGGTGCTTTCTCAGAGGGCCATGTCCTGTCAACATTCCTAATATCAGTCTTATATCCTCCTTATTCTGGTCTAGGAGAGCTGTCCATCCTTTTGCATAAGGAGAGATAAACATTTTGGATATTCTTAAACCCGAGGCTCTGCTCCAATTCTTATATCTTGTCCTCTTTTCCCAATCTTTTAACCAGAGCTTTAATGCTGGAGAGAAGGATATTCCACATCCTGGCTCTGGCCCCCACCAATATGGATTCCGCTCCCTTTTTGGCGAGGATGTCCGCTTTTTCGTTTCCATGAATTCCTTCATGACCCGGGCACCCATCCGAGTGTTACTCTATTACTTGTTGCTAGCTCTGCTAGGGCCTTCCTGCATTCCCAGACCGCTTTCGAATCAATCGAACAGGTTATCCAGTGCCTTCAGTGCAGCCTGACTATCAGAGAGTATAAGGTATGATAATCCTTTAGTCCCCAACTGTGTGAGTCTTCTAGAACATGAAATCTATTGCCATGACTCCGCCTGAAAAACTGAGGCATGTCTTCCCAGGGGCACAGCCATGTTCAACTCCAGGTCCATGTATTCCATATCCTGCCCTTGAGTCTAGGAGTGAAACCATCGTGTAAAACTTCAGGACTCCTTTTTTTGGGTAGGCCTCCCTTTTAATCCATTCCTCCCTACTTCCGATAGAGACCGTGTATGGTTTTTCAAAGGAGTATTTCTTAACCATAGTATCAGATTACTTTGGTTAGCATTTCAGCCTCAGGGAAATTTTCCTAATATCTTCATATGGCCTTCTAGGGAGGTAACATTTATTACCTTTGTCCCTAGAAGCTTCATTGCGCTCATCGCAGCTGTTCTCATCACTTCCTGGCCAAGAGGAGTATAACCCAGAACCGCTTCCATTGCTAGTGTTGGGCAGGAGCTCATTGCTCCCGTGATGCTTAAGCAAGCTAACCTCTGAAGACTCTGTAGCCTTTTTGCAGCTGTTGTTTGTTCGAACCTTCGGCCACCATACTAAAGCAGCATATGTGACCATTGGTTTCACTATGGTTTCGTAAATCCAATAAAATCATTTTGGGTTTAAGTCCCCATTTAAATCCAAAGAGTCTCTTACAGGCCCAAGGGCATTATTGCTTTGGATATCTTGTTTCTAATATGGGAGTTCCAAGTGAGCTTCTCATCCAAGATTAAACCCAGATACTTCACTTCTTTTGTTTGGTTTATGCTGATTCCCTCCAGGACCGGTTTAGCTAGCTGGAATTTCCTTTTCCTGGTAAAGGTAATCATGTTTGTTTTTGTTGGGTTGATCCGCAGACCTTCCCCATGACACCAGTTGCTTATGAAGTTCAGTTCTGTTTGTAATTGGCGTTCCAGCCTGCCAGTGTTTTTCCCTTTAATCATAAGCACTAGGTCATCCGCATAACATAGTAGCCTTATCCCCCTCTTCTCTGCTTTTCTTAGGAGATCATCCACTACCATCGCCCACAGGAGAGGAGATAAGACTCCCCCCTGGGGGCAGCCTCTTTGGGCCGTGATCGCAGCCGATTCGTCCCCGTACTTGGCTTTCACCTGTCTGCTTTTTAGGAGGGCTACTATCCATTTGACTACGTCTGAGGAAAACTCCAAAACGTTCCATCGCAGTCTTCATGGATTGATATGCTACTCGGTCGAAAGCTCCCTTCAATGTCCATGAAGACGCTGACTAGGGCTTCCTTTTTTTCGAAGGTATTCTCCACCTCTCTCACTAAACTGTGGGAGAGCTGTGGTGGTTGATTTTCCTTCTATGTATGCGTGTTGTGTGGGACTAAGTGGGTGTTCCAGTAATAATATTGCGTCCCTTATGTGTCTATTTATTATTTTTTCCATAGTTTTCACCATGAAGGAGGTTAGGCTTATGGGTCTATACGAACTGGGTTTTGTTGGATCCCTGTCATTTTTCCGCAAAGAACACCACTAGTGCTATCCTCCAATTCTTTTGGTATATATCCTAGAGGCGAAAAACTGCTTCTAAATAGAATGCTAAGGGTATTTAGTAGAATGTCCAGCCCCTCTTGAAGCAGGGCTGGAAAAAACTCCATCCGCCCCAGGAGATTTAAACGGCTTGAACGATCTTATCGCCCATTTAATTCTTTCGTGTGTGAATAGTCTGTTAGAACACCTGTCTGGCTTTTGCCACCTCCCGACTGGATCCCCCCCCATATAGAGAATAAGTATCCTCATTACGAGTTAGTTGACCCCCCGGGAAGTGTGTCTCCAGAAGTAGTTCTAAGGTCTCCTTCCTGTTCATTGTTAGGTCACCGTTGTCCTTTACTAGAGTCCCCATAGGATTTGTATGCTCCGTTTGGAGAGTTTTTTGAAGCCTGGATGCCTCGGGAAGACTGTTGATATTTTTACAGAAATTCCTCCAGGTTCTTCTTTTATTTGTTCTTAGTTCTTTCTTATATTCATTTTGGGCCTGTAGATAAGGGAGCCAGTCGTCTGTCCTTTTTGCCCATTTTAATAATTTCCTCGTTTTGTTTCTTAATGTTTTCCAACCTCCCAGTCCACCACGGCACATCCCTCTTCAACCGGTTTTGCCTGGGAGGACAGTTTTTCTCGTAGGCCTTTATTATAGCTTGCTCTACTATTTGTGCAGACCTTTCTAATTCAAATTCATTTCTCTGCAAGGGTCCTATTTCTTCCAACTCTTCTGCCAGGGACTCTCTGTAACCTCTCCAGTTGGTCGATTTAGGAACCCTGTGGGTCACGTATCTTTCCCCTGTCTCCTCTATGTCGAACCTAATTGGACAGTGGTCCGATAGTGAGGCCTCCTTGGAGACGTGCCACCTTACTATATTTGTTTTTTAGTCCTGTAGATAGTGTTATGTCCAGGACTTTCTTTCCTATTTTCTAGTTATAAAGGTTGGGCTTGACCCTCTATTCTCTAACACTAGATCATTGCTGAACATAAACTGTAGAAGTTCCTCACCTCTCTTGTTTGTGTTCGTACTTCCCCAATACGTGTGGTGAGCATTGCAGTCGCAGCTGAGAATGAGGGCCGAGCCTCTGTCTCTGCAGCTCTGCAATAGTCTTTCTAGTTCTTTTGGTGGGCAGCTTGTTGACGGGTTGGGGAAGTAAGCTGAGGCTATAGTAACCTCTCTTGTCCCCTTGCAGTGAAGTCACCTTCACTGTAGCCGCCACCAGATCCCTTGTTATTAGATCTGTAATCGGAAAGACTGTTATTAGTTTTGAAGTTAGAATACAAGTTCTTGGGTTTTCAATTGTTCGATCATAAATGAGATTACCTACCTGAGTTGTCAGTCCTCTGATGCAACCTCTATAGATCCAAGGCTCCTGGATTAGGGCGATATCCAGGCCTGTTGAGATAAACCTTCTTCCCAAGATGTCAGTTGCGCCCTTTGCATGGTGTAGGTTTATCTGTATTAGGCGCATACTTACGCCCTTCTTCCCACCTCCCCCAGGTGGTCCATCCCCGTCTCTTCTTCTGGATTGCTTGGAGACTTTATCCCCTTTTCTTCCTCGAGCCGAGACGGATGGTCCTTTGAGTGAAGGTCCCTTCTTCAAGAAGAGAGAACAGGTGGGTCTTTCTTCTTCGACCGCTGCTCTGGCTTGTGGAGTAGACCTTTTAGGTAAGGTATGTATACAGATTGCTCTGACACCTTCGTGGCCTCCTCCACTTCCATCTCTTCAGCGGTCATTTTTTCTGTGGTGACCGTCTCAGATTTCTCTGTAGTCCCCCTCTTCCCTTGTGGGTTGTTCTATGTTTTCTTGATGTTTTTTCTTCAGTCTAAGCTGAACTTTCCCCAAAACTTGTAGCCGATCCATGGACCTTCCTTCTCAAGTTTGTTCGCTGTAGCACAGTCGACTGCCAGGGTGAGTAGGACAGACTTCCCCTCGTCGCTTTCTCCGCAGAACATTCCATTCTCCGACAGATAGCTCTTTGTTTTGTCCTTTTAAGAGCTTCATTATCTTTTCGGTTGTGTCATGTATGCTGTCAGGAAGATAGACAGTCGCGATTCTCGCACGAGGGATTTCTTCCTCTGGTACTATCCTTAGACTGGCCTCTTCCCAAGGCTTTAGGGAGTCTTGCTTTCCTTTAAGCCATTCTGCTGTTTTCAGTGTTTTCGCAGGTGAAGATTAGAACCCCTTGTCTCCTGTTGATACCGTAGAATCTTGGAGAGTAGGAAACCCTCCTGTTCCTCCACGATAGCTTCCAGATGAAGCTCTGGATCTTCTCCATCTGTTCAGTTGTGAGTAGTGTCTCGGGAAAATTGGAGTGCAAGACCCCTACCCTTATACCAGCCACCGCTTGTTTGTATGAAGGTTTCTGGGGTTGTCCAGATTGCTCCTTGCGTTCCCCTTGATTTCCTTCGTTCTTTGTTTTCTTCCTCTGATGGGCCTCCGGAGTGGATCCATCAGAGTGAGGTCTTTTCGGTTTTCTTTCCCTCTTTTTGTTTGTTCAGTTTCTTATTTCTTTCTTCTGGGATTGGTTTTAAGGCCAATTCCCTGGCTTCTTCTTGGGAGTACCCTCTTTTTCGGAACCAGACCATGCGTTTTCCTGGCGGCTCCAAATATACTTAGGCAGTGCTGGGAGCTGTCTCTCGACTTTTGCTCCCTCTTCCTTCTGGTGATCGCCCTCCAGTATCGCATCTTCTTCATCTGTTTCGACTCTGACGAGTCGGAGGCTATTGGACTTCTACTAGGAAGTCCGCCTGTTTTTTGGGTTTTGGTCAGGATTGCTAGGGTCAGAGCCCATCATCAATCCCTCTGTGTTTCGTGAATTTTCATCCACTTTTTGAGTGCTACAAGAGCTCTCTGGTTTTGTTTGTTTTTCTGTAAATTCTGTACTCATTGTGTTCCCACGAGTAGCGGAGATCTAAAGGTCACCCCAAGCATTGTCCCGCTCTACTTGGGGAAGGCTAGGTTTAAACTGGAGGTCGCCAGGTATCCAGAGTTCGCATATTTACGACCAAGCTCTCCCTTGATCACGCAGCCCTCGGCATATGCTGTTCCACCTTGGCTTGGATTAACAGAAGGAAAATTAGAATTAGAATAGCTTAAGATAGATTGTTGGGAAGATTACCCGGCAGGTGAGAGTAGTGGGAAAAGAAAGTTAAAAATTTTGGATAATTCAAAAGAAAGCCGCCAGATCAGCTCAGCCTGATCGGAATTATAAAAGAAGGACAAGATTTGGATCAGGCAGTTCCCAGGTGCACGCGCACGAAAAGTACAGCACTCAAGAAGAGAGAAGGTGGCTGTGCGTGTGCTTCGTGGACGCTCTGGCTTGGCACATGTGTTGGGGTATGAAGACCCCGCCACTTCGCACCCAAGGATTCCTTTTAGAATATTTATAAATGGCATATTCTTCAAGCGTGTTTAGACCGGCGTTTATAAACTAACTTGTTCCGATTGCCATAGTTTTTACATCGGTCAGAAAGGCAGATCGTTTAGCCAAAGATTTAAAGAGCATTACCCTAAACCTAAATTACATAAACAGACTTCGTAATTTGCTCAACATTTGATGGATGAGAACCACACAATAAACGGTATTTATGAAAATATGGATTATTGTTTTTATTAGTGAATTAGTAATTAGTCTTATATCAAGGTCGCAAAGGCACCAAATTAAACACGCTTCTTCTGACGGCCGTGATGTTCTATCATGTTTAATATTCGCGTGCGATAGGCTTATCACATGTTGTGTTTCTCTTACTATATATATTCGTTGTGTTTGTCCTGAGTTCGTGAATTTTAAACTTTGACGACACCAGAAGATGACTTATTAAAAGACGAAACTATAATAGTGTATGACTGCGGTTTGAACTGTTTGACGAAGGTACGTAGTTATTGTTATTAGTCAATCTGCAGATCAGGGCTATATAATATTGAAGGTAACACAATAATTATTTAGCTGAATTTCAGAGTGTACTTTTAAACGAAACAATAAGAGCCAGACCACTCAGACACCAGATGAAGTTAGAGAGTAGAGTCAGTAGCTTCCATTGTACAATACTTGACCTAAATTATTTCAGCATACGAACAGTTAAAAGAAACTGTAACTTGACAGAAGGAGAACAAATCTGACGCAGAATGCGTAACACATAATTTTTCGAAGTTTAATAACTTTACTAGAGCGGATTTGTAGATGAAATGGATATATTAAATTTAATTCACTCTCGTGACATTGCACTTAAAATGGAAAAAGGCAACATCCAAAATTTAACAGAGGAAATATATAGTCTGTTTATTTAGAAAGTCCTAAGGACTTCGAGACAGCTTTAGGAGTTCCCGTAGAGTTTGAGACTATAAGAAAAAGGAAATAACGTTTTGAAAAAGATGTTGAAGCAAGACTATAAATCTTCAGCTGAAGAAAATTATATGATATAGTTATAATCGTATTGTCACAGAATTAATAGACAAGGAACTGAAATTTAAACTCACGCATTTAAATCTGTTTTACATTTTAATTAAAACCCAAACAATACAGATTAAGAAATGAAAAAAAGGCATTTCAATCTAATAGCGAAGTATCCTGAAAATTTGACAGAGAGCATAAAGTTTGAAATATTTAACCTATGTACGGTTTTCAAATCCAAATATTTACACTCAACGGTAAAACCTTCTCACTGAAATTGTCGAACAAAATTTATCACTGGAAACTTCAAATTGTTTTCTTATAGGTTTGTAGTGTTTAAAGGCGGTGTTGTTTTCAAACTATAAACAGTGTCAAACCATTAATCACTGCGTATCAATTAGAAGATCCCAATCTACAGATTATTACAGTGAGGGAGAACTTGAAAATTGCGTTGTGATAAGAGATTCGTGGTTCTTGTACAGTAGAAGTTTTAATGAGAGGGCCCAAGTTCACACTATGTGGGGGTATGAGAGGTAGTAGGCTGTGAATTATTAGTGTACATTTAGCTGAACAAAGGTTATTTGGAGCACATTCAGCAATGGTTTTTGGCTGAATGTTAGTGAACATTTTCACTCATGGGGATATCTAGAGAATAAATTAGCTTACATACTTAAGATTTTGTACATTTTTCTCTCCGTGGAATGTCTCTCATTTTGTCACTAGCCAGCAGAACTTGTACTATTGAAACTAATCTTAAGTTTAATAACTATAGACTTTTGAAGTATCATAAGTGAGGGCAATAAGCGTAATCAATCTGCAAACATCAAGCAGACGTCTACTGTTGTGTCACTGATTTATTCTGTCCCTGAATAGAGCAATGTTGGTTGGATACACTAACAACCTATTGGTATTGTTTCAGGGAATTTTAATACTTTCTGGCACCTGGAGGAGTTCCATGTCTACTCAGAAGCTACTATTTTTTATCAATTTATTATTAAAAGAACAAACATTTATTTTTAAGATATAAATAAGCAAACACTACTTTCAATAATGATATATCCACAGACCAAAGGAAATATAGGCTGAGTAGGCTCATGTAAGAGACACTACAGAAGCTTAACCTGAACCATGCACACCCTTATTGGTGATAACAGTGAACCGATGTCCAAAAACTAATGCTAAATTTTAATTAGACGTGTTTCATTAACATTGCCGTGAAATAAAATTACAGTTGTAATTTAATTCTTACATTTCACACTCTTGTACAAAGATATATTGGCACCATGATAAACATTTTTTAAAATCTAGTTTGCTGTTCATTATTGATCAAATTAACGTGAATATCACTAACAAAACACTTCTTAATACAAAAACACATAAAAGTCTATCTGCGAGGATATTTTTGTTTATTTATTTGTAATATTTGTCAGCGGGAAAGTTGTTGGAAAACACTCGAAAAAAATCGTTTTCTGTATATTTATTTCAATAACTGAGCAGTTTGCTACAAATCACATCAGAAGTGGGATTCATGAGTAGCTGCCAAAGCTCCGTCCCGACATTATCAGCCAGTAACGTGCATCAATTAAATTTTTTGCGGACTAACCTATGAGTTGTCTGCAATTAATTTATTGTCTTACTTACATGTGCTAACTAAAATGAAGACAAAATATGTAAACGCTAATTTTACCTATGGTACTAATTGATTATTTAAATGAAATATCGGTTCCATAACAAACCTGTTGAAGTTGAAAAAATATGAAAGTGATTATATGATGTAATAACATGATATTTATGGGTAGTTAATGAAAAAAGTGTGTATATTTTATTAAGTTTCATATAGCACAGAACAAAGTAAAATTACATCAAACCACATTAAAAATGATAAAGTTATTGTTAGTTATACTGCATTAATTGCATATTGCAAATATAACACATTTGTTATTATTTTCAAATGAACTAAACTACAAACACATTTTTGACGTGTACACAATATTAGTCTACTGTATACTGTAATAGTGGGCTTCGGCATTCGCTAGTTTTGTATTTACCCTCCACCTTATTGATGAAAACGTTCTTAGATGACTTTACCTACCACTTGCCTATGGTCCTTATATTCCTTTCTTTGGTCTGTATATATATCATCTATGTTTTCTGGTTTGAGCTGCATAAAGAAACTGCTAACAAAGTTTAAGTTTCGAAATCTAGAAAACTTAGATAATAGTCATAACTAACCACATAAGCGTAAGAGTGTAGGATAATGAAATAATTTTATGTTAGTTGACCTTATGGTTTTTTTAGCTCATTTTAAGGAGCTCACAATCGTCAGATGTTTTTATCTAGTACTTGTGTTGATAATGTTTTTCCACTTGGTTATAACAATCGATCAAAACTTATGACCTAGAATGTGATAGAGGCGAAACTCTCAGACAACAGAGCATCATTGTTAACATTTAAAAAATCTTAAGTGTTGTCTTCTGAAGTATTTCCGAGAAGAAAAGTACACTTTCCAGTTGTATATTTTCAGAAAATTTACAGCTGAAAATATTTTAAAATTAGAATTTCTTTTGCGTCACTCAAAAGTGACGATTCTGCCTTTTGAGTACCAATTCCAACGCTGATAGCTTTTGAAATATTTCTTTTGGTATATTTCAGGAACCTTTTCAAAGACTATTTAGGGAAAACATCCCCAACCAAATAAGAAAATATGGGTTATTAAAGAAATTAAAATATCAATAGAAAAGAATGCTATATTCTGAATCTAAATTGAATATACTGTAGTTATTGGCATATTTTAACAATTACAGAAAGGTATTTAGAAAAGTAATTATATTTACTAAAAAATGTGAGAATTAATCAAAAGGTACATAATTTATTGTCAAAAAAGAATTAAGAACGAAAAACAGATAATGAATACCCTTTGAAATTACAGTACCAAATTAAGAAAATGTGAACCAGACTATTGAACAACTTGCTAGCAACTTCAATTAAGGTTTTACTGACGATCCCTAGGCATCTAACAGCAACAAGCAAACTATTTGGAATGATATAAACTTTAAGAAATAATAAAAATAACTTTACAATCTTTAAACTTTTAAAAAGAAACGCTTTGAAGTAAAAAATATATAACTGGAGTAAATAATAAAGGCCGTGGAATGGGAAGGCCCATATAAATTTAAAAAAAGTCTGAATAAATTAAACATCCGTTGTGTAAGTGATTTATTTTGTCTCTTTGTGAAGGAATCCATATGAAAAACTTAAATTTGCTGATATCAAACGAACTTTTTTTAAAGGCAGCGTTAATGGTCTACCCAGCTACGGTTCAGTAGCCTTGTAGTCGTCTTTTTCTAAATCATATTAAAAAGTTGTAGAAGCTCTACTAATACAAATGAATTCATAAATTCTTGTCAGAATTGGTTCAAGAAGCCAATGAGCACAACAAAGCTATTGGTGATATTGTTGACTAGATATCAGCGACCTTGGACTGGTCTCGGAGAGCTGTTCTCTGTGGCCTGTCCATCAATGGTTTTGCTTGTGTAAACCAAACCAACTGATAGCGAAACTAAATAATTGGCATAAGTAACACAGAAGCAAGTTGGTTTTCCTCTAATTTAAGTAAAAGAAAATAACGGGTTATTTAAAATACGTACAGCAATAACTGTATGTCACCGCGGAAGAACCTTGTTTGTGATGTTCCACTGGGTTATATCTTAGGATCTTATCTTTTTAACACGTATGTCAATGAAATATGTTGTATCACTTGAGGTAAATTACATCAATATACGGATGAAAAAACACTAGTCTGCAGCAGGCCAAAAGGGTCCCATATTGACAAATGTGAAGGAAGAATTTGAGTCTCTTAAGATCTGGTTCTCAGTAAGTGGTATTGTAATGAATACATAAAATACAAGTAATTGAATTTAAAACATACAATTAAAATTTCTAGTTAAAAACTTAATTAAACAACAAAAGTATAGTTTTACTGAACTCTGTACTATTTCACGAGGTCGAAATTGACAGCAAGACATTGGTATTCCTATATAAAAGTCTGCAACGAGATTATGAGGTTAAGTAAGTGGTAGAGAGGACTTTATAGTCCTAACTTCGCCTCTAATAAAGACATTTTTCAATAATATTCTCTCCAAAAGTTCTTGTCCAGTTAACCACAATAAATACACAGCTCGCGGTTTATCATGTTTATTTTGTTTTAAATTATAGAATCCTTGCATGGGGAAATGTAGGTCATTCGAAAACCATTTTTAGAGTTTAAAAAGGCAGTAAATATTCATGCAAAGTTCCCACCAAGCACTCCATGGTAGGTAACATTTATTAATCTTAAAATTCAAATATTGTGTAGTATCTATTTATTGACATTAACGTGCATTATCAGATTCAAAATGTATGTTTTTTATTTAAGGACAATATACCCAGCACCAGAACACCTAACATAACTAAACCTCCACAGTATCGGCTTAAACTTTTTAAATCATTTAAGAAATAATAAATCCCTTACAAAATTTAAAATAGAATTTCGGAAATGGCTTCAGAGGAAATCATTGCATCAGAAGAATATTTTAGTATGTAAATAGTTTTACTTTTCTGTTTTTGTAATCTTTAGTTTATAAAACAATTAAGATTTTATATTGTGAAGCAACACTGTACGTTTTGTTATAAGAACTTGACTAGAAGTCACCAGTAATGTATATGATTTGATGTGTTACTTTAAAGTAAATAAATAAATAGTGTAATTAATTATATTACATACAATATACCCTCGTCACTAAGAATTGTTTGATTGTTTGCTATTTTTTATCTACAATTTTACTAACTTTATGAAAAAAATCAGAGTAAAGCTAAGCTTACTAGTAGAATGAAATAAGAAGAGCCATTTCAAGCTATACGGCAAATGAGTTATGTTTCACTTTCATATATTTTTAATCTTTAAATTTGATTAGTTATATAACTAATTTTTTACAATTGTATTAAATGTTATACTTGATATTTGCCTGATAGCAAAATAGATGGAGAATATGTTACTATTACTATTTAGTGAAAAAAGAAATAAAAATTCATAATAAAATAAATAATACAATAAAATAAATAAAAATACTTTAGTGTTATAAGTTGTTATTGAGTATTAAAATAGTGTTAATTTTTTACTGTTAAAAAACAAAATAATTTTATATATCAATATAAGTGTAGTTCATGTTTACAGGCCTTTATACGTATTAATTATTACATTTTGTTCATTGCTTAATGGTGTTATTTATTACTTTCCTTAGTTCATCAGATTAATTAATCTGATAGCTGTAACCATCACATATTTATTCTGTTCTTGTTCTACACTTATCGGTCTGTGTTATCGGTCCTAATACATTAACAGCGTCAGCAAAATCTTAGTGAATGTGACGTCTTTGGTATGGAACAATTCATGTCTCTTGTCGTGTACTTTTTGGATCACTTCAGAGGAACATGACTCCAGATTGAAATCTGTGACAGCGTCCGATTCTAGACGCTGCACCAATAAATAGGAAGGTGAACTGGAGCTAAACTCAGCATTCACAATATTGTAAATGCTGTGACTTAAACCTGCATTTTATCAGCATTTAAAACATTGATATTTTAAAATTTCAATGTTGAAAGATAAATGTTGATTTCAGCATGTATAATACACATATTTATTTTGTACACATTCAAACTAGGATAATCAAAACATAATTCTATTTAAATTTGGGACAGTTTGAACTTTCCTCCCGGTCCCTTGACATTCATGTACATGCAATAAAGTATAGCCAATATTTGCAGTTAATTTTTAAGCAGAATTAACAAAGACTGCCCAAATGAATAAAGCCTAAATTTTTATAACTCATATGTTCTCCTTGAATCTATTAAAACATAACAGGTTGCAACCACAGAATTGTATAACAACTTTGTGAATTTTTTAATATATTTATGATTAACGTTATTATAAACTTGGGAGCATGTCTTATCTCTTCTCATAATAAAATATAATCTATATTTTTCTTAATAAATAAGCGATATTCGTCCTAGGCAAAGTGTCGGTACACAACATAAAAGTGTTATAATACATGATTATTATCAGCTCTGAAGGCTAGTTGGCTGAGCTATAGCGAAGCCTAATAATACTCGTGGGACTAGAATTTTTCTGTCTGCGTGTCTGTCTATCCGCACGATATCCCGAAACCGAACTGTAAGCTTCATTTCTACTTGAGGAACAACGAGTTTGATGATGCTGCATGTCACTCCTTGGGATTTAGCTGAGCATTAGCGTATAGTTTTACAGTAGTTGAAAAACAATAATTACAACGAAAAAATAGCAGAATAATTAAATTTTTAAACAAACTCAATACACTTTAAAGATTCAAACGTGTGACAATATCACATGTAACCTAACTATCCCAACACACAACATCTTGTTAAAGCCACTTTTTGTGCAGACTTTTATTATTTAAACACTGATAGTGGATGTAAAACACAATTGAACTATGGAAAATCTTAAATTATCATGTGGAAAGATATGTCGGGAAAGATTTCAAACGTAGACTTTAAATTTGGAAGGAAATCTTTTTACAAGAAAGAGTTCTGTGATGGAAAATTGTTGTGTCAATATCTTTTTTCTACAATTGCCTCTCTGACTCTCTGTCTCCAGATAGTGAAGTGAGCTATACAGGTAGATTTGAAATTATGCATGCAACCTGAGCGATGCCTGTTACGACAAGTGGTGTGACGTAATTCTACTTTGTATTTATTTATTACACAATACCCCTCTGATTTTCGGATACACTTACTGCGTGACTCTGCTAATTGATGTGCTAGCAACCTTGTTTTAAAGACTCGAGGCCTACCAATTTATAATGCACTAGATTAAATTAGTATAGCCTAAGAAATTACCTCCTTTAAAATAGACTACATGCCCAAGTACAAGCTGACCTTTGAACTGATAGCCAAAGCATTTAAGTCTTTAACCTAGTTTAAGAGATTACAACCAACTAAGAAAAATGTTAAATGCTTCTTTAAGGGAGGCAATGTTTGCTAAAATGTATATGGTTTAATGAAAAACTTTATGTACTATTTATATTTAGTTTAAAATAATACTGTTTTATTAAAAGATAACTGTACAAGATTGGAGTTAAGGGGACAGGGTAAGAAAAAAAAAGATTTTTTTTCGAAAACTATTTTAATGTTTTTTCTTGTTCTTTGAAATATTCTCAACATTTTGATATATAATACAATATATATATATATATATATATATATATATATATATATATGTATATATATATATATATATATATATATATATATGTAAGTCATGTTTATTTACGATATTTGTGGACATTGCACGCAACGATTTCGCCAGCAATCGTGGTGCAAGTACCAAAAGGCAGTTGTGAACCAACAATATTTTTCCCATAAAAAGGCACTACCTGCAGTAGTTATGAAGGAGATTAAACCTATTTTTAGTGACCTAGCCAAAGCAGATCTACTAAAAAATGTGTTCATGGGAAAACCCAAAATCTAAATGAGAGCGTGAACAGTGTTATTTGGAACCGCATTTCCAAAACTGTCTTTGTAGCTAATAAAACATTGCATTTCGGCATTCATGATGCAATTTCATGTTTTAATGATGGTTACATTGCCAAATGTGAAACTATGAAAAAATGTAACATGAAAATAGGCCTAAACACAATTGAAGCTATGAAAGGTTGGATAAGGACCGAGTATACTTTGCGCAAAAACAAGTGTTAGAGATCACAAAGAAGGCTACACAAATGAGAAGACATAAAAAAATGAAAATTGAAGATGTGGAAGAGGATCCTGATGACCCCAGCTATGGTTATGGGATGCATTAAAAGTAAGTTTACGTTAAATTCATGTATTTACCATTAAAACACTGTCTTTCTTGGTGGTTTTTGCGATTTCCGAAACTTACTTTTTTTAAATACATTTGCACACTTTTCTCAGCATTGGAGAGGTTTAAAGCTCTGAAATTTTTATCATATATAAAACTAACTCAGTTGTATGGTTTAACGAGAGATTTTATCAATATTCATTCTAGAAAAAAAATTTTTTTATATTAAGCTAAAAACAAAGTTTTTGTTGTAGTTTATAAAAAAATAATTTTTTAAAAATATTTTTTAAATTCCTCCAGTTAAACATTGTACAATAGTATAATTATTATTGTGAAAAAAATTCATTGGGATATCTGTTATGGTTTTTGAGAAATGTGTGCAAATGTTTGGTCAATTTAACATTGTTTAGATAGGCCCTACCCTGTACCCTTAAAAGATCATTTTTATTAATTTCAAAGTGATAAAAAATCGACTACAACTCTCATCAGACTTAGAGTAACCAAAAGTTAACTGCGACTTATACTGGATAGCATAGGGCAAATTTTATGCAGTGCTCCAAAATGTATAGTATAAAAATGAATCTGCAAGCCTGGTACTTTGTTTTATTATTTATTAATTATCTAAAGAGATCGAAATTAATAATTTTCACCATTTTTATCGCAAGGAGCTAATCTTCTACACTCAAGTGAAGTTTAAACAATATATCTCAGGCCTAAGTGCATTAAACGTTAATTTATTTGCCACAACCCAGGCTCGCAATAGTATGTCTCGTGCCATAATAAATTGTATAAACCAAGGAATTAGTATCTCAAATAGAAATAAATTTACTTTTTAAACAATGCAACTAGTTTTAATAATTTGGTAAATTTGTGTACAGCCAATCAAAATTTAACCTATTATGGTCAGGGACATTTCATGTATGCCACAGCAACATAACCTGTATCCACCGTATTTTATCAGCAATATGGCCGTTATTCAGAGTGAATACAATCCAAAATAATGCTTTACATGTAATAAATCTGGTCACATGGCTAAATATAGCAAGCTAAAAACTTGTAAGTAGGGGAGCAATAAATCCCGTTAACGCCAGAGTTATTAATCTCGGGAAACCCCTATAGTTAAATTCTTTGCTTAAAGTTAGTTATATTCTCTCTAATCTGGACTTCTTGCAGTTCGTCAGGTTTCACTTAATTACTTCAACCTTGAGTGGCAGTCACTTGCCCCATTTCTAAATATTTTTGGCGTCTTAGGGACTTTTTACGCCTGAAGAAGAGGATAGATTTCAATCCTTGAAACGTATTTGAATTTTTTTAATATATAACGACGGCAATGTCCGAAATCTTATTATCCTACAGGTAAACATATACCTAGTAATATGTATACGAAAAGTACTAGCCTAAACATGCAATACTATAGGAACTTTACAGCTAAGTATGCAAAACGCCATTTCATCAAGATGTATGCAGGAATAATCAAAAATAGACTGAAATGAATAAAGCTATCTATGAATAAATTAAATGTGAACACTATGCGAGTAATTGAAGAGATATATATATATATATATATATATATATATATATATATATATATATATATATATATATTGGTTTGTAGTAAATTTAAAACAAAATTTTTACTGAACATTTGAGCATCCAGAGACATAATTGGCTGAGCTGTAGCGAAGCTTAAGACTCGAAAGGGCGGACAATTTTAATTTTTCTCTGTCCGTTTATCAGAATGTTTATTCGTACGATAACGAAATGACATATAGACTTGAAATTTTGCAAAAATCTTCAATTCTATATAAGCATTACTGAGTTCGACAATGGTATCTGTATTTTAGCTCAGCATTAGTGTATATTTTTCCATAGTATTATGGATAATCGGATAACCATAATGGCAACGAGAAAATAGATGAATAAATTAATTAGTGAACCCTACCTACTTCCAATCATATGTGATCTGAGCATGTTCCATTTTTATTCAGAGTGAAAAATTAGAGCAGGACGTCAATGTTAGAAGTCGGAGATAAGATTTGATTTAAGCGCTCTCTTGCATTGTAGTATCCTCTCTAGCTCACTGGAACTTTTTATTATTCGAACATTTCCATGAAACCTAACTTAATATACAAAATACTGAATTTATCATGTGGCACGATATCTTAAGAAGATTTCATCCACAGACTGAATTTTGAAGGAAACTTAATTTCTACATATACAAGAACATGTTGTATTATGCACGTCCAACCATGGAATTTCTCTGAATGCAATGTTTGCACCAATTTCTTTTCTGTATGATTGCCTGTCCGTCCATATGCCTGCATGAAATTTCAAGAATTAAATGAATGTCAGAAATGTTTGCATGCCACCTCAGCGAAGTCTTGTAAGTAAACGGATTTAAATTATTGCTTCTAAGAAATTTTTAAGTAAAGTAGTACCAGCTTAGGATAATGTTAATGCTATGTGTTCATCAGGTTATGTTGATATTGTATTTAAGAGGCAATTATATTACTGTATTTTAAGTTTCATGAGTGAGTCTAATTAGACAACAGCCTTTATTAGATGAAGTAAACAACGCCAGTGTAAAAATAGGCCATTCTGAAGAACAATAAAGTTATTAAAGTTAATAGTGAATGATTTTCCGATTGTTTTTACTTTTTAATTAGGCTCGGACAGTCTTCCTACAGTTAATAAAATGAAGGCTATACTAAGAAACTGGAAATATTTACTTTCTTTTATGTGAATTACACAATTATTACCAAATTTTTAGCTGTGCGAAGTAATTTTTATCATTGATCTCAATAAAGGTTTTTTACAGTGCCGTATACTGAAAGGGAGACAAGACCTCACCTCTTTCTGCAACAATAAACAAGCAATACAATTACATACAAGAGTACGTTATAAAAACGAGCTAACATGCGACTTGGATTTGGAATTCATTAGGACTACTTTGAATTTTGCATTTACTAAACATCGTCCTCGGTGACTTAGATTTGTGGACTTGATAGGCACTAAGATTGAGGTTTGCGAAGCTTTGGCCACTTATGACTTACGGGACCTGACAGCCCTGAGAGAGACTTGAATAGGTAGGCCTACCTTACTGCTTGTCTTAAATTTTGCTTGTCCAAAGAATGCAGGGAGAAATGGTAAATTGTGTTACTGAAGATAAATCTGCAGCCTTCTAATTACAACAAAAGGGATTATTTTACTGCACTTCCGCAATCTCGTATTGCTAGAGATTATATGTTCTAAAAATATATTCTACTCCTCTAGAAAGAAAGGTGGTTTACACAGCGGTGTTTATAGAATAAGTCCTTGTAAAATATAGTTGTAACAATGCAGTCGTCACACAATGATAGTATCAACACAAGTATATGAATGTTAGAAAGCACAACAGTAGTTTTAGTTGATTTATTCATGGGAAACTAAAACTACCTATCCTTTTTACGAAAGTAAATAGTTATTGTTATTAAAGGCATAACACTATTCAATGTGTAGTGGCACACACTTAAGGGACCATAGGACACCAACTGAAAAGACACCTTCAATTAGTTAACATTAACTTAAACAATTATAATACGTACATTAAGATTTAATACAAAATATCATAAAATATTTAATATAACGGGTGTTCATAAACGATTTTTGTAATAATTGTATTATTCTGCATATTATTTGCTAGTGGTGGAAGTTAGGTCTACCATATGATATGGCTTTGTTTCCCTATTTATTGAAGGGTCTGTTCGGTTACAACGTCATTAAATCCTAAGAAGAAAACAATAACGTATCACGAGAAATCCAGATATATAATGTAGTTCACAGAGACTGAAGTTTTAATTTTTGCGAGAGTACAACAGATAACTCGCAGTAACATTCTTTAATGGGTAAACAAGTTTTCTAACACTGGTACTGTAAGAGCACAGGAAGACCACTTATACAATGGCCACCTCGTTACCCTAATACCACACATTGTGACTTTGTTTTCTTGTGGGCTTCAAAATGGACATTGTTTATTGAACATAAGTACACACAGTAGATGAGCTCGGAGAAAGAATTACGGCAGCCTTTCTTCAAGTTTCACTACAAGAGTAGGAAAACACTGAATGGAATGGAACTCGCGGACCACGGTCTTGTTGTTGTCCCGGCTCTAATGGAGAGCATGTAGAGATCCACTAGATGTACGATGGAAGATTTTTGTTACTATTTCATGTAAAGAAAAGATAATCCAACTTTTACATGAATTTTTATTATTATTTAACAAAGTTCTACTAAGCTTTTACGGGTACCCAGTATTTAGACCTATACCACTTCTCTCAAATATCCTGTTATGTAAAATTGTGTTATCCCAATATATAGAATAGAGTGCGTGGCAAAACCCTATGGCGATTGAAAACTAAATTTTTTATCATTTATCCACTAACTGCATACGACATGTTGACGTTTTGAAACATTATTAATTTGATTTTTGGTTAAACAACACTTGAACAGCATAACATTCTTAATCTGTAATAATATTTATCTGTTGAATCTATCATTAGATGAAACTAATAACACCCAGACACATTCAACAAAACGTTAACCAGATTGTCATCCACGACAGTGCATGCTGGTATTACGAAAGGAATGTGAAATGAGAAATTGTTCAGTGTAATAATATACTATCATTCATTCATACAATTGGTACGTTAACTAACAAAATTTAAAGTGTATTAAATTTGAGCTATGTTTCTGTTATTCGTTACTGCTGATTTTGACTTATCTACTATATTATGTATTATGTTATTTACGTTGTATATAAATAGCAGTGTGTTGTCAAATATAAGAAAGAACTCTTTATTTAAACTACTTTTAAATATATAGATATTCTAGAACCTCTACTTGGAATCCTTACCGAATCAGAGTAATAAAATTTCCCTAAAATTTATCACTCTCAAATCCTGATGTCAACATATATACACCACACGTCACTCAACGCTCAGCTGTTGTCTCGACAGGACACGTCAGCAGCAGCGGCAACTCGACTACATCCCGTAGTAAGTAACAGCTGTAATGCTACCTAAGTTCTGATGTCAACATATATACACCACACGTCACTCAACGCTCAGCTGTTGTCTCTACAGGACACGTCAGCAGCAGCGGCAACTCGACTACATCCTGTAATAAGTAACAGCTGTAATGCAACCTAAGTTCTGATGTCAACATATATACACCACACGTCACTCAACGCTCAGCTGTTGTCTCTACAGGACACGTCAGCAGCAGCGGCAACTCGACTACATCCTGTAATAAGTAACAGCTGTAATGCAACCTAAGTTCTGATGTCAACATATATACACCACACGTCACTCAACGCTCAGCTGTTGTCTCTACAGGACACGTCAGCAGCAGCGGCAACTCGACTACATCCCGTAATAAGTAACAGCTGTAATGCTACCTAAGTTCTGATGTCAACATATATACACACCACACGTCACTCTAACGCTCAGCTGTTGTCTCGACAGGACACCTCAGCAGCAGCGGCAACTCGACTACATCCCGTAATAAGTAACAGCTGTAATGCTACCTAAGTTCTGATGTCAACATATATACACCACACGTCACTCAACGCTCAGCTGTTGTCTCGACAGGACACGTCAGCAGCAGCGGCAACTCGACTACAACCCGTAATAAGTAACAGCTGTAATGCTAACTAAGTTCTGATGTCAACATATATACACCACACGTCACTCAACGCTCAGCTGTTGTCTCGACAGGACACGTCAGCAGCAGCGGCAACTCGACTACATCCCGTAATAAGTAACAGCTGTAATGCTACCTAAGTACTGATGTCAACATATATACACCACACGTCACCTTAACGATCATCTGTTGTCTCGGCAGGACACGTCAGCAGCAGCGGCAACTCGACTGTATCCCGTAATAAGTAACAGATGTAATGCTATAAAGTTCTAATGTCAACATATTATATACACCATACGTCACTCGACGATCAGCTGTTGTCTCGGCAGGACACGTCAGCAGCAGCAGAAACTCGACTACATTCCGTAATAAGTAACAGCTGTAACCTAAGTTCAGCTAGTTAGGTAGTGTGTGCGTGCTACCTAAGTTCTGACCACTACGTGCAAGAAGCTGTCGTCAGTGGAATGAAACTTGAAAGGGAGCCCAAAATTAACCAAACAATAAGAGACACAAGGCCAAAAAAACATCGCTCGCCTCAACACTTCCCTGTCAACAGAAAAGTGGACTTTCCTTCACTCTTCTCAATCCGTAGAGCAGCAGTTCAAAACATTTAACGACGTCCTAAATTTCCATATTAACACATGCTGCCCTACAAAAACGATTAATATTTGCGAAAAAAAAACAGATGGATTACAAAATATTTTGGTTTCGAGAAAGTGAAATTTTTCTCCGAAATTAACAAACGTACTCGTAATGAAAATTTTAAAAAAATACAAAAATAATTACAGGTAAGTGATCCAAGCTGCGAAAGCATACGATGTCTCCAAATCTATTATTTCTTCTAAAAATATTTCTAAAACAACTTGGGACATCATTAACAATAAAACAAAAACTAAAAAAACAAATCAAAATTTAAAATGGGAATATACTTGTGGAGGATGGAACTGAGGTTGCCAATCAGTTTATCAAAATTGAGCAAGGTCCTCGGCCATCTGAACCGCAAATACGCCCCTCGCGAAGACAGGGTCCAGCAGCCTCAATGTTGCTGACGCCTGTCACTGAGGATGAGCTTCACCCAATTAGTCAGCCGCTCCCAGCCAAAAAGTCAAATGATCTTAATCTAATGTCCACATGGCTCATCAAACAATGCTGCTAACATTTGGTGAGACCCTTAACTAAATTGGTAAATTATTCATTCCAAACAGGAGTTTTCCCCTCCCTCATGAAAATTGCAAAAGTTTTTCCAATTTTCAAAAAAGACGATGAATTTTCAATCAATAACTAATGGCCTGTCTCAATTTTGCTAGTATTGAGCAAAATTTTTGAAATCTTTTTCTCATAAGAATGCTTCACTTATTGGACAAATACAGTCAGCTATCAAATGAACAATTTGGATTCAGAAAAAGCAAATCAACGACAGAGGCAGTAGTGAGTCTTGTCATTATGATTGTAGAAGGTATAGCATGTCGGAACCACACAATGACTTGTCCAAAGCATTCGACTGCGTTGACCATAGCATACTGCTCGACAGACTTGGGTCCCATGGCATCAGATGCGTGCCCCTTAAATGACCTAGCTCATTTCTAAGTCATAGATCCCAAGTTATCCAAATATCAAATCAATCGTCAAAACCAATAGAACTGAGTTACGGTGTTCCCCAGGGATCCATTCTTAGTCCTGAGCTTTTCCTGCTTTATGTCAACGGCATAGGATCATCACTTCTGCATGGAGGACTAGTGCAGTATGCCGATGATACGACTCTCTGTTTTAGTGCAATATCACGAAGTGTTGGAACAACAGACCTTTGTTGACATCAATAATACTTCCAAAGCCTCAATCTCACAAGAAACACCTCAAAATCCAACGCTTTAAATTTTGCTTTGCGCGATGTAGGCAACCATTGTGGACCTGCCGTCTTTTTAGCTGATTCCACACTGGAAGAAGTCCTCTCTTCAAAATTCCTAGGAATACACCTTGATCGAGGGTTGACTTTGAATGAGCACATCAATCATGTTTGCGCAAATATTTACTCAGGCATTTATGCCTGGTGATCCTTAGCAAAATTCTGCCCAAGTCAAGTACTGATAACGGCGTATTATGGCTTAATTTACCCCCATTTGTCCTACGAAGTGATTCTGTGGGGAGCGTGCGCAAACTCTCAGTTTCAGAGAGCATTCAAACTCCAAAAAAAGCTATTCGAATAATCGCAAAAATAAAATTCAGAGAGTCGTGCAGGTAAGCTTTTAAGGAATTGCAGTTGTTAACTCTCCCATGTCTGTAAATTTTGGAAACCACTTTGTTTTGTATGTATACGTGTGCCTTAACCAGAGGCCGGGGCATACATACGCATGAGACATGAGGTAGAGAACTACTACTAACTGAGAGCCACAGAACAGTGGTTTTTGAACACCTGCCTGTGAGGGTGTTAATTTTATTAACATACTGCCAAATTCAATAAAAAATTCCCTAACACCCAAGGCGTTCAAAATGCGCCTTAAACACCTTTTGGTCTCACAAGCATTTCATAATACAGGGGAATTTTTAGCATTTAACTGGGAGACCGCCCAATTACACGACTGATTCTGCTGTTTACAGTGGGGTATATTGGCGAAGAATAAAAGGTGCGGTGCACAAGTGTAAAATTGCATTCGCGAATGAGAATTTTGTGGTATGAATGTAAGAAGTTTTAGATTAAAATTTGTGACGTTTGCTATACAATGTACTATTGTCGCTGCAATAAAACTGATTTGAAGTTTTGATGTCAACATATATACACCATACGTCACTCAACGATCAGCAGTTATCTCGGCAGGACACGTCAGCAGTAGCGGCAACTTGACTACATCTCGTATTAAGTAACAGCTGTAATGCTACAGAAGTCCTGATGTGAACATATATACACCACACGTTTTTTATGAATACAACGAATATTCTCAAAATGTCTTGATATGCTCTCGCTAGTAGAACAGCGTTTAGTTTTTATAATATATAACATCTGGCTGACCGACTGACGTTCCGGATCTTCCTTCTCAAAACACATCTTATAAACATATATTTTGGAAGCCATTGTCAGTCATTCTTAACTGAATGTTGACTAATAGCTAATATCAGAGTATAGATATCCAGTGTGAAAGCCTAGGGTTGTTCCGATACCACGAAAGTATCGATACCAGTACTTGCATCGGTATCGGTAAAAAAGTACTCGATACTACTCAGGTATTGGATGAAGAGTATCGATACCTGATAGTATCGAGTACAAAGAGTCAATCCACGTCCGTCTGTAGTCATTCGTGGTAAATTCCGTGTTATGGAGTTGTCTTCATACTGTTATTAATACACAGTATCAAACAACAACCGCAAAGAATGTATTAATATTAGTTTAAGGTTACCTTAATTTTTCCAACTAATAGTTGGTGTAGTGCATGCTGTTGTGAGGAAAACATTGTTTACAGAGCCTTTACTGAGTTACGCGTAAAAAGCATTGTTACATTTCCACAAGAACAGTTAAATCCAGAGTTGTCGATGTGTTGAGTCAAATGTAAATAAAAGGGCGGAGTCTCTGTAGAGTCAGATATAGAGAGGCGGAGTCACAACAGAGACTCGTTTGCTCCATAAGATTGGTGGAGAGTGATAGAGTTACTATTATTGTAAAACTAAATAATCCGCAATTAGTCTTTTTCTTTGCGACCTGTAGACATTGATTACCGTAATGATAAAAGTATTTTTTAAATTGCGCCTTAGACAGACATTAAAATACTGCACTATATTGTCAATGACGTAGCTAGCGAGAAGTCCGGCCCCCCAGAATTTTTAATTTTTTTTTTTAGAAAACGATTATTATTATTTAAATAATTCAGCATTGCCATAATGATTCTTAATTTACCTTAATTACCGAATAATTTTAAACTCATTTTAATATGCAGCCACTTAAAGCCCGACTGTTGACGAGCTTGATTGTCTTTACGAGCTCTATTTGCCGAGCGTCTAGACAGGTGTGACAATAAGTTTTTACCCCAGGGCCGGATTTACCAGTTTGCCGCCTATAGGCTTAAGATAATTTGCCGCCCCAAAAAGGGGAGCACACCCCCCCCCGCCAAAAGTGGGTCCGGCGGTCCGGCCCCCCCCCGGGAAAATTTGCATTTTTCAGGAACAAAATAGTAATTTGGATGGCGTTTTTAAAGCATTTCGTAACAGTTTTAATGTAGTATAAATTTTTTTAATGTTTAGTCAAATAACGGGGAAATATCGCGACGCGGTGGTTAGGTTAGGTTATTTCACGTTATTTACCGACCGAGAAACACAAAATAACGTGAAATAACCTAACCTAACGCCGCGGCACGATGTTTTAGCTTGATCAACAATCGATATGTTCGTATTCGATTGTGCCGGTGGAACTATATGGAACTGCAGCCCAAATAACACACATTTTAGAAAATGTGTATTTTTTGCAGACTTACACTTACTTGGAATGTTGTTAAATATTTTCAAATCTTGGAAAATTGTTTAATTTAAATCAATCAAATGGTTTTGCAAGGTGAAATTAAAGTTGACAAAATTATTTGAATAACTGGTTTATTATAAGCATGAGTTGAAATATTTAAAAATAACGTTTGTACATTCTAATACAAGTTCATTGTGTGATTAACAGAACTAATTTATTGTATATACAGTAGGCTATTTACATTTTACAGAGCTTTCTTACGAGCCTTTTTAATTGAGAACTCTTTAATTAAATCTTCATAAGAGAGCTTCTTTGTTAAATTTGCTTCTATACATAGGAGGGAAAGTGAATTGAGCCTGTTTTCAGAAATGCTTGTCCGTAAGTAGTTTTTAACTCTTCGAAGGCAGGAAAAGCTACGTTCTCCCGCGCAATTAGTTGCAGGTATGCACAAACTAATTCGTACTGCTATGTCCAAGTTAGGGTAAACATCATGCAACGAGTTCTTTCTCAAAAAGGTAGAAATTCCTTCCAACGTTTTATCTGAGGGATTGTCCATTCCCACCGCACAGTGTTTTTGGAAGTGAATGCACTCTTCAATAAAATCGGAATCTAAGTCATTTTGATAAATTTGATGAAGTTTCGTTGCCTTGTTTCTTAGTTCCTCTTCTGTGATGTTGATGTCTGTTTTGCTGTCACACAATTGAGTCAGGAAGTAGAATTTATCTACAAAGTCACTATAGGCCACTTTTCTTCTCTTAAATTCACAAATAAAGGAGTCTAGAATTGGAAGAAATGTGTTAATTCTCAAGTCATCTCTGCCAGTCAGGTTGACTTCTTCACTCCGGGTTTCGTCTGGCCAGACTTTTCGCTTGGTTTGTCTGCTTGTGTCTTTTTCGTATGAATCGTATGTTTCAGTTTTGGTTATCTTCATACCCAATTCCTCGAAATAAGAAAAGTTGTTTCTTTCTGACACAAAATATTCCTCTAGAGAACCATACAAATCCCTGACTAACAAAACGTCAACGGTTCCACTTTGTATAGTTTTACTGACTTTGTGAATTCTATGGAGGGCAGTGCTCCAGAAGCATACCATAAATGCAGTCTCAAAACGTTCTAGATTCCGAGCGATTCCTTGAGCCTCACATCTGGTTGTAGCCTTTTCTGTTGGGTCTTTTGAAATTGTTGTCAAAGCCTTGTACACTTCGTCCCAAGACTCTCGCAAGCTCTGACATGCATCATCCCTAGCCGACCATCGTGTAGGACACACCCTTTTTATAGTCTTATTATTCTGATAAGAATCTTCCATTACACCTATCAGGCACTCCCATCGTTTTGTAGAAGATGTAAAAAACACATAAAGTTCTTGAAGCAACATGAAGAATCTGCACGCTTCTTCACAAGATTCAGCAGCAGATGATCCGACCAGATTTAAAGAATGAGCCGCACACGGGATGAATAGAGCTAAAGGACTTTTGCTCTTTATCTTTGCCTGAAGACCATTGTAAGTCCCCGACATATTTGAGGCATTATCGTACGATTGGCCTCGGCAGTCATCAATGTTTATTTCCAGATTTCCTAGTTCTCTCATCACACTTTTAAACATACCCTCTGCGGTATGTCCAACTGACGGGATGAAGGTAAGAAATCGTTCACAGGGTACACCGTCATTTAAAACATACCTGACTGCAAGAACCAACTGGTCTACATGAGACATGTCTGGGGTTGAATCAACTATGAGAGAAAAATATTTTGACTGTTTCAATTCTTCACAAATTTCTTGTCTTACATTTTGAGCCATTAATTCAATGACTTCTTCACACGTTTGGGAAGAGAGATAGTTTGTATGACCACTTCCACAATTACCATATTTTTCAATGTGAGTAGCTAAAAAAGGGTCGAATTCGGAGATAAGCTCTAAAGCCATAAAAAAACTTCCATTTCTGTTTGATCCAAAGATTTCATCATCGCCTCTTAATGCAAGGCCTCTTGATGTCAAGGCCTTAACGGCCGCTATAACCCTGGCCAAAACCTTTTTCCAATAATTGGTTTCTTTGTCTAGCTGCTCAGTTAACATACTGCCAACACGTTTCAGAGCAATTTCTCGTGATTTTAGAGTAATGATTGCCGACTTGTGAATTGGTGAGTTTTCGTGATGACTGGCCCGACTTTCACCATTTTTCCAGTCGTTGAATCCGTCTTTACAATCAAACTGGGATTTCTCTTTGAAATTGAATGCCAAACAAGGGCCACAATAAACAGAACCCTTGCTTTTTGAGAATACCATCCACTTTCTGTCCTGAACCTCTCCATTTTTCAATGTTCGTTGAAACAGAGATTTGGATAAATATCGTTTTTGATCCTTGTATTCTCTGACGCTGTTTGAGAAATCCAGGTCAATATTTTATTTGAACCCATTTTTTTGCGATTGAATCTCGAGTTGCATCATTCAAAACCCAGAAAGCTGGATCTTCGCTGGAACAGCAGGGTGACAGCAGCTCCAACGAAAGGCTTTCAGTGGCGATCTCGTGAGGTATGATGATGTCTTCGTTTAAACTTGCTAGATTAGCTGGTGGATTTGAGCAGCTTGGCCCAGCTGAAACATTGTCGTCCAGCTGGCCGGCCGTCTCGTCAACGGAATCGTCAAGTGCAGGTCCTTCAAGTACTGGTGCAATCTCTTGTTCTCCTGGCGTCTTAAAGAACAAATCTAGCCTTTTGGTTTGTTTCAATACACGTTCTTGTTCTTCGAGTTTCTTCTTCGCCCGTTTCTTGTACTCCGCACCGCTAAGCCTCTTCCGTCCATCACTCATTGTAGTTGTAGAGAAGCTAGTAGTAGCCTAAAATATAAAACTCTACGTTAGAACCGAATAGTCAGTTATTTGGGAGCGTAATCTGCGTAACTGCCATCCTAGGGGTCCTGGAGAAAACGAGATTTGAAAGCTCTTTTTATATGGGAAGAAGGAAGAAGGTCTGGAGGGCACACATATACCAGCCAAAAGGGGATCTGGAAAAATGTTGGACTTTTTTCTGTGAGAACGCAAGCAAATACATTGTATTACTTACATGAATTTTTATGAGATTTTTTCAATTTCTTTGAGTTTCACTCGCCAAAAAATTTTATTTTGTCTTAATAATGAGTTTTAGAGTACTTCTGTTCTTACTTATCTAAAACATATGTTAAATATGCCAAAATATCTGTAGTTTAAACAATTTTCCCTACCAAGTAACACTCATGATTTAGGGTACCTACCTAACATTCCATGATGTAGAGAGTAACACTCATGAGGTTTATAAGGAGTAATAAGTACAAGAGCAGCGGTAATAAGCAAGTAAAGTAATTATCCTAAATTTTAATTGGTTCATTGATAACACATACGACAATTGAGTATATTTTATTAAGGGGGTGCTCTAACACGCCGCTGACCATGAAAACAGGGCGTGGAATTCAAATGATCACTGCTCACAGAATTAAGTTATCCTAAATTTTAGAGTATTGGTGTATTCCTCAAATGGTGATCTAGGATTGCCGTTTTTTAAATGTTGAAAATATTAAACAATATAGTGTAGGGGACTTGGCAAAAAGTCCAAAAATTAGTGATTTTTAACCGCCCGTTGAAGGCTAAACAGATTTTTTGAGAGGAAATTAAAAAATCGAGAACCCTAGATTGATTAGTTGTCAATAGATTTCCGTAAAAAAATATTACTTTTTATGAGCACATTTTGTGAGCACTGTTGGAATATGATCATTTGAATTCGACAAGCCTGCAAGCGTGAAATTAACATTGCGCTTATGGGAGCCGACCGGCCAAAGGTTGCTAAAACCGCAATGGTGAATCGCCCCCTTAAAATTAAAGTTATTAAAAATTGTATATATTGGGACCTCGAAAGGACAGTTGATTTGACAACGACCCACATGTTATTGCAATGGTTACTTGTTAGCTAAAATTTTCCATTCACTCCACTCTTACATCTAAGTCTCATTCAGATTCAATCATACTTACAATTGATTGTTGACTTTAACATTGAACTAGCTGAATACAACGAGTCAACTACTTATATAACACCGTAACCGTGCCGCCGTGTGCACAACACTAACATCAACCACCAACTGACAGCGCAGTGTAGTCACTGTAGACTGTAGTGTAGTGTAATCTGTGGATGCGTGAGTCGTGAGTCAGAGGGTGCGTCTGTCGGTCCGTTACAGCGTCAGGTGACTATCAGCTGAGCGCCAGTGTTGGAGAGGTGATGAGGGGCAGGGGAGCGGAGAGCTGTCGCGCCAGCCACCCAGGGCTGCCGGCTGCCAGGGGGTGTTGCCAATGTAAATCGGCAGATCGCCGCTCGTTGCGCGAAGGAACAAGGCGTTCGTACATATTTTGTAGTAATACATACAACGAAATAGGAAATTAAAGTGTATGTGTTTCCTAAAAGCTCTATTTATATAACACAAACTTAAACTCGTATAAGGAAAATAATATTGTATTTCACAAATATTTCATTTTAATATTTTAATTTTTTTTCAAATCTGCCGCCCCTTAATTTTGCCGCTCTAGGCTGCAGCCTACTTAGCCTATTTAGAAATACAGCCCTGTTTTTCCCACATATATTTCGTTTGTTGAAAGTGTGAAGAACACTTCCTGTGTCAACATGTACCGCTGAAAGATCGTTCTCAAAATTGAAACGGGTCAATAGTTTCTCAAGGAACAAAATTGGGACCGAGCGGTTAACTACATTTGCCCTACTCTCTGTCTGCTTGAGGAAAATATCAGTTTCTCCAGAGCAAGTGCTACATTCAATGGTTCAGAAGTCAAGAAAAAGTTTACTTTTGTAAAAACCTCTTTTACATATATCATATCTTACTTAGCATTTGTATACTATGTACTGTGTTTTGCAGATAATAATATCTTTATAATAACATTACTACACAAGTTTAATCAATTTCAATTATTAATCCTGCACAGCCTACTAAAGCATTAGGCAAATTATGTCAGTCGTCAATACAACTTATTCAAAGACTTAAAACTTTGTGCAAAATACACTACTTTGTGAAAGTTTCAAAAATTTGAACGTTTTAGGGGGGAGGCTTCCCAGCTATTTCTTGAGTGGTAATATTCAAGGCTGTCGTGGCTAGGGCGAAGAACAAGTTTTTATTTATTTAATTGGTTTTTAATTTCCTTATATTTGTGAAACAGACGCGTTGTTAGAGAATAAGTACGTTTTCTCACTGTCGGTGTTTACATTTTCATTTTTGTAAGTTTACATTCATAATATCCACTGACCGTAAAACCAGTCACATTCTTATTTGTCACAGATAAATTGCATTTCAATAACATATTCACACATAAGGCGCCAACCTTATAAATTCTACCATTTCCAATTCATTCAATATTCAATTAATTAAACGTTACCGAAATAATGAATTAAGATATGGATCTAATTGAATACAGCAATATCATCATATTTGATAACAGTTAAACGAGAAATATGATTCTCATCATGAGACACAGAAGGAATTGAAGTGAGCTCATCAAGTTACCAAATCTTGAGGTATAAGAGAATATGGAGACTTTACACATGTATGTTTGCGAGAAGATTTGGTTTAGTTAATTCTTTTTAACCTTAAATTACCATAGTGGAATTAATGACATAATTATCATGGTAGGGTCTTTTGTGATCCCAAAGTTTTTGGTATTCAAAAATCAAGAACATACGTTCTAGTCCAAAGAATGTTAAATAGTTTTTTATCAAGTTATTTTATAATTTACCAAACGAAAAATTAAAATGGTATATTTATATTGTATTCACAAACAAACGAAATTTACAAAAAAAGCACCAAATAGAGAAATCAGTATCTGACATATTCTACGATGGTCAGATACAAAAGGGGGAAACAGATTTTTAAAAGATAAGCAGGAATGATGAATTTCCTTGTTCCAGGGCTATGTGTGAATAGGTTAGGACTGGTGTTTGGTGTGCAAATGGGGGGAGTCAAAAATTATAAACATAATTCAAGTTCTTGTAATAAAGGTTAGGATGATGTGTCTGAATAAGTGTCTGGTGTTTTGGAAGAGGGTGGGGAGCATGTGCCGATTGCGCTGAGGTTGGTAGGTGAAGGCGATAAGTAGTAGTCCCTTTTACGGGTAGATGGCTCCACAAGCGCGTATTGCAAAAGGTCCAGACTGTTAAAGTTCGCACGCATTGCCACCGTCGCCCACACTCCACAGCTCAGCTTGCAGTGCGCAGTAGTTTGCAGTCTGAAGAGGTTAGCCAAAAATTTACATCTCTAATTTTGTTGTGAAGAAGATTTTAGATTCGTCCCCTTGAACTAAGATAGTTCAAGTGCTACTGGAACCTTTAGAATTATCCAATCAAGGTAAGCTATTGGGATATTAGAATAATAACCTACTGATGTTAGGAATTTTAGATCCTGTGATTTACATTTACTTAATTGTTCAGATTTCTCACATTGTATGTGGACAGCTAACGATATATTATTTGTAATTTGTTGGGACCCCATTCTGTAAATTTCGATAAAAGTTTTGATTGATTAAGTTTTTATCTTTATCATCACCTTTATCATGAGTGGTATGCCACTTTGAGAACATGTGCCTATACCATCCCTGGCATTGTTTAAGATGATTTTTTTTAAAATTAAAGCCATGTTTGTAAATAATGTTCAATGGTTAGGTGAACAAGTTACAGAATTTCAAGTTCCTCATCACACTGTCTCGAAATTAAATTAGGATATTGTCATAGGGTATTCCGTGGATATTCCAGTGGTACTTATCGTAAAACAGTCTATGACGTTCTATAATACAGGGCGTGTTCAGAAAGTAAGTACCATTAAAAAAAACACAGTTTTTCAACACAATTTTATTTCTACATGAAAGCCCAAACCTTAAACTATTTTTCGACATAGTTTCCACAAATGTTCAATAACTTGTCGTAGGGGGTGATCAATTTGTCTATACCCTCTTCAGTAGAATGGAATGGAATTTCTGAATACGACTCATTACAATATTAAAAATTTTTTTTTATCACAATAATGTGTTAGTCATAATGTTATCATTCAAAATATGTTCGAAACTCAGGACTGCAGAAATGCATTTACTGTAGTTTTGGTGAATTTCATTTAGATATAGCGTTAAAATCTAAACACAACTATGATTTAAAACTAAGTTTTTAACACCACTAAAACTATGGTGGTTCAAGGTTGTTTCTTTTTAATGAAACATATTTTGTTAACTTTCCGCGTCTGGCCCATGCTCGTTGGAACACACGAACCATGAGAGGTTCCTACGATCATGCACTCCACTCGCCCCTTAAATGGATGAAGCCGTAATAAATTAAGTATTGTTTTAATATATTAAACCGTTTCACATCACATTTTCTCACACGAGCTTTGGGCCTCCAATGGCAGGTTTAACAATTAATCGTAGTAAAGCAGATTTACCTTTGACCTTTACCTTGTAAGTTAATAGAGAGTTTGTAATTATGTTATTTATTATATTGGTAAACGTAGATTCTCATTATGTACCAGTAAAGATTGCCATTTGTTGCAGTTGTTAAGTTTGTGCTAACTGAGATTCGAGGACTTTGTTCTACCTGCACTCAAATTTCATAAAATATACTGTATACAAAATTAGATTTTATGTACAGTAATTTTGATATTATTAATGAACTAATATTTCTGCATCTATACATCTATTGACTATATAGCTTACTAATCAGTTTTAAAAATTAAGAGTTGAAAATAATAAAGTAACAACAGAAAAATTAAATTTGGCCACAGAAGTTCTGCCATTCATTGGGTTAATCATTCATTACATTTTCCGATATGATGAGCCTCAAAATAAAAGACAAATTAGCTGCGTATAATTGTAAATTGTTTTTAACCTTTTTTTAGATTCTTCATTTAAGATTTCACTGAAATTTCGCTCTGTTTTACAATCTTGTCCAAATGCTCGTTAAGACTTAAGCTGACACTTGACACTTACAGATACACAGGGCTAGAAGTACATGTGTTATTAATGTAACATAGAATAGTTAAACATTTTTTAACTGCATACAAAAAAGGCGAAGATTCTAAAATTTTTGTCCATACATCATTAACATGTTCTAGTTTGTCTTTTCTCTTTACTCGTGTAAAAGTATCCGTCACCTAAAGAGGAAATTTCTTTCTGTATTTCGTACTATATTTCATCAAATAAATTCACTATACATAATAAGTTCTGTATTAATATAGGAATTACAACTGCGAAAAATGAAACATAACTAAAATAAAAATATACACAGTTCTAAACTTACATCGATATTATTACACAATTTTGCCAGGTCAGTTTTGGGCACTAGAGTCGGTACTCTACGTGTGTCGACGTGGACTAACCCTCCTACTTTGCAAAACGTGATGTCTGCCTTGTGAAAATTCAAGGACTTAAATGCTCCCTGAAAAAAAGTAAATTGATTTAACATTCTTTTAGATTCTTCATTACAGTTCTGAAATTGATATTTACATGTTTATTTTTCTCAGTATATTTCATACTTGGTTGACAGCCAAATATAACAAGCAATGATGTTAAGAACAAATTTAGAGTTTCAAGGTTTTTTTATGTTTAATAACTGTTACCCGTGCCTTCATACGCAATTTTCTGTAGCTTAACTGGTATGTCATAGACATCTCAATTATGTTTTTTTCAAAAATGGCATACCACTTATGAAATTAATTATGGCCATTGGAAGATATTCTAATTTCAATGCAACATTCCATGATTTTTTTTTAACTGATGTTCTAATGTAATTAACAATTACGATTCCATCATTTCCTATAGTACTGTAGATAATAAAAGACTTATGATCCATATTCTAAAATAGGGTTACTCATTTTAAAAGGAGCGATAAAACATAAAGGGGAGAATATTTTTCTTTTAATGTTGATAACATTTAATACGAAAGTCCCAATATGAATTCTATTATACTTCTATATACTGGTCCTTGTCCATGCATCCATGTGTTGAATTGATGTCAAAGCCTGAGGAGGTGCCTCTCCCATTATGCCCGATAATATCACTTTTCGCTTTTGTTACAAAAACCGGGTCTGACTAGAATCAGAGAACGTTCTTATAGTTTCAATTCAAAATGAAACATTTTATGAAGCCAAAACTGTGTTCCATTTGTTACAAATAAAACTAATTTATAAGGAAAATCTAAACAAAACGTAAGATGATTAATATTTATATCAGAGTTATGACAAATTTAATGTTCATATAAGCTGTTTGCAGAATAAAGTAATTTATTGACCTTGCAGTTTAGGCAATTTTATTATAATTTATATTGCTCCATATAATTAGAATAATATAATTAACCACTAATAAAAATAGTGAATTTAGTACACTGAAATTTGGTCATGCTTCCCCAATACCATTATCACCTTATGAGGTTAACATGGTCGTAAGATTAAAATGTACACTTGTAAGTGTGAGAAGATTTTAGATTTGTGCATTTTTAAAATTAAATATTTCATTTCTTTTTACAAAATAATAATAAAATAGTAATCTTTTTTTATTCCTCTAATTTTTCTATATATATAGATAAACATTTACAATTTAAACATTTAAATACATTTCATACAAACCCAAAATACCACTCTGAATTTAAAAATAAAATCCTACATAATAAACACAAAGAAGTATATTCACCTTAAATTTCCATTGATAAATGGCATATAGATAAATCTCTCAGGACTAGCATGACTAGAGGATTAAATCTAAACCTAATTTTACGGTCAGCAGAATATTATACAATATAAAATACATAACCACCCTAAACTTGATTAAAGTTGAAATTGATAAATTAATACAGTGGAAACCAAACTCAGTAATATTGTGTGTACATTTAAAATATACTAACATTGTCAATAAATAATGCTATTAAAATGCAATGTTACAAACATACCAAAACAGTAGAGATGTTGATTAATTGAGCTATGAATGCAGATTACAGTGACCGCCCCCTCCCACGAGGTGCAGAAGTAGAAAGAAGGAACTGGCTGCACCCCCCTGGCTCTTGACGGCAGGCCTGGGGTTGCTTATTCAGGGAATGGGCATGGACATAGTCAAGGCGCTGAATGAGCACCCACAGTTTTTAATATAGTTATTTCATACATTTAAGACTAATGCATTACTTTTCCAATAGAGTAAACAAATCGTTTAACAGTAATGTTTCGAAGAATACCCGGTTTAGAATATTTTGTCGCTGTTGATCCATCAACACGACTTACAATGAATTCATATTAAACAATTCAGTTTAATGAGAAGTGATCAACAAGTGATGTCACGTTTTGTTCGAAGTTTTTCTACGATGAGCTGGTAGTCTAGGCAGTCAAAACGCCTTGCTGAAATACAGGAAAGCCGCGCTGAGATTGGCTCCAGATTCTAAGTTATGAAGGATGTGTTCTACTATGTCTGTGACTGCGGTGATGGCACGTATAAACCCATGTTGTCCCCTTAGAAAAAGATTATTCTGGTGTAGATGTTTATGGAAGCGAGCCAAAATAACTTTTCTAGTAACTTAGAAAAGGTGGGGATCAATGATATTGGCCTGTAATTCTCCATGACTTCAGTGTTCCCTTTTTTGTGGAGGGAATAAACCTTAATGATCTTCATGTTTCCACGGAAGAGCACCTGGGTCAAGAATTTGTTTATAATGTCGGTTAATGGTGGACAAAGTTCTTCTTCACAGAATTTCAAGAGTCTAGAGGAAATGTCATCCAAGCCAGTTGATAAAGTTGGTTTACCTCGTCAGAAGCGTGTGAAATGAGACCAATTCTTGTTCTATAGCTGGTTGATGATGCTGCATAAGAAGGGTAGAGTCTGAGAGATGTTGGATTTAAGCATTTCTTCGGCTGTGGAGTTGAAATACTCATTGAAACAGCCCACAACCATTTTGTGGTTTTCAACAATTTTGTGTGAAACTTTCAGTTTCCAGATGATTTCTCTTGGTTTATTATACGCTCTTCTCTTGGTTTATCATACGCTCTTCTTTCAGAGTTTATAGTGCTTCAGATAGCATTGCTTTTATTGGAAGGTTGTGAAATTGCCTTTTCACTTGCGACTCTTCTGGAGGATTTAAGTTTTAGATCGTAGGATTTCTTCTTACGACTAGCTTCCAGCCTGTCGCACTCTTCCAGTTAGCAAGAATCTGTTCTGGGCTTGGAGAAAGCGTGTATTTAATATATCCACTTCTGCATAATACCGGAAAGATCTTTGTAATGGGTAATTAGACCGCGATGTTTTGTAAGGACATGATGCATCTAGTGCCAATGTAAATGTTTTTATGAGGTCTGAAAGAGATTCATTAACATCAGCTATTAATGAATCCCATGATTACTTGTCCAGAAGTGTCTTCAACTGCAACAGGTTGCGATCACATGAGAGTAGAGATTGGCTGAGTTTTAGTGACGAGAGCGCAGACCTGACCGCTATGGTCGAATATGTATTCATGAACCATCTTGATATTAAGTTGTTTTGAGTTTAGATTGCTGCAGACATCAATAGATAACTCAGAGGTACTGGTGACTCTTTTTGAGGGCAGGTTCACTCTGTGAATGTCGAGGCAGGCAAGAACGTTATGAAAGGCTTGATTTTCCTTAGCTTTAGCCGCGTTGAGATCACTAACCATGCAGATAAGGGTATTCTTACTCAGGAGTATATCCAAAAATCCTGAGATTCGACCTAGAGTTTCCACGACAACAGTTCCAGTAGGCTTGTAGATGCCACACAGGTAAAGATGTTTTCCTCCATTGAGAGCTATTTTTATACTGGCCATCTCCTAACGAGTTCAAGTCAATGCTTCTTTGTTTCAATCTCCTCTACTTTATTGCCAAAGAATTTATGAATGTAGATAGCAATCCCACCTTTTTCGTGATTTTCTCTGCAAAAGATACGAGATTGTAGTTTGCCAGATGAGTGCTGTTAATCCTAGATTGGTTAAGGGCATGCTCAGTTATAACATATATATTATAACAGTATATAACAAGAGAGAGGAAAAATCTCTTTCGACAAACAATCATAGGCCTTCCAGCAGTCGCTGATAATAGTTGTTCCAGAAAGAATCCACTCCTTGATAATAGCCAGCAATTTCGTAGAGTCCCCTGATTCTACAGGAACAAGAAAGGATTTCTTTCTAGATGGGTCAATACCTCTGAAAACCCACTGCCCCTCGATCCAACATCCCCGGTTGTACTTTCTCTTGCCGAAGTAATCTGTACAACAGATTGAGGTTCGCCAACTTTTTCTGATGTGGTGTATAAAAACTTCTCTAGTAAAGAGTACCAGTCGACCATTGTCCCATTGCTTAAATTTAATTCTCTTTCTATCAGACCCTGTCAAGGGGGTAAAAGATGAAGGAGAAAACTACATAAAAAAAAATATCCCGGATAGTGATGTGGCTCCTTTCAACCAGTGTACGTTATAGGTACACTGCTTCTTCTTTTCCTGTGATTTAGAGGCCCACCACATCTATTACAATGAAGAGTCGTTCAATACACTGTGTTTCACAAAACATGAAACAGTTTGATTTGTTCATTGCACCGCTTTCAAGCAACTTGCGCGAACACCCATTACACTTCACTGGTTCAATCACAAAATCACTTGTTGAAGGTAATTCCATTGTCTCAGCAAGTCACGAAAACGTAACTGCACTCAAAAAGACGCCAACACAAAATGGGTAATGGTAACGTGAAAACACAAAGTACTACGTCTTTATTTTGGAATGTAGAACACAGAAAGTTTGTTCAATTACAAAATAGATTGAAATAATTAATAAATCGTCAAATAATCATGAAAAAATTTTTAGAACAGGAGCAGAGGAATAACGTCACCATAGAGGTAGAAATTGTTGCGAAAATGCTTGGACCTCTAAAATTTCTTCTACTTTGTTGGCCTGTGTTGATGCTTATTATCTCCTCCATCTCTTTTCTACCCCTCCCTATCTTGTTATCCCCCCATCCAGAAACCCTGATTCCCCCGGTCCCTTAGTTTGTTGGACTATTCGAGATTTAACCTAAAGTCTAAACTATAACGTGGCTAAAGTAAGTAACAACCTGATATATGTAGACTAAAAACTCAATCAATTTATGATGAGTATTGAGTAATAATTTGTAATTATTTTGGATGTTTTAGGTAAGAAAAAGGATAAATAAACCAATAATGACGTCTTCGGATTCAGACGAATTCGACGCCTATACAAGAACAGCAGAAAATATCAGGAGGAAACGAAAAAAACTTGAACAACTTAAAGCCACTTTATTTTCAAGCAATCATGATAATATGAAATTTGATTCTGATGATGAGGAATTGCAAGTAATATATGAAAATCCGAAACTTATTGATAATCGAAAGGAGAGAAAGCGTTTCATGATGAAACCAAACAATGTTATAGTGATAAATGACAATATAGTAAGACCAAGTACATCAGCAAAGGGAAGTAGTTTTCAAGAAACAAATGCTAATGTTATTATGATAAATGAGAACAAGGAGCCTTTGATTGATTCTAAAAGTAGTGAACCCTTAATTGATCCAAACGTGATTGTGGTAGAAGACAAACCTCTTATTGATAATCGAAAGGAGAGAATGCGTTTCATGATGAAACCAAACAATGTTATAGTGATAAATGACAATATAGTAAGACCAAGTACATCAGCAAAGGGAAGTAGTTTTCAAGAAACAAATGCTAATGTTATTATGATAAATGAGAACAAGGAGCCTTTGATTGATTCTAAAAGTAGTGAACCCTTAATTGATCCAAACGTGATTGTGGTAGAAGACAAACCTCTTATTGATAATCGAAAGGAGAGAATGCGTTTCATGATGAAACCAAACAATGTTATAGTGATAAATGACAATATAGTAAGACCAAGTACATCAGCAAAGGGAAGTAGTTTTCAAGAAACAAATGCTAATGTTATTATGATAAATGAGAACAAGGAGCCTTTGATTGATTCTAAAAGTAGTGAACCCTTAATTGATCCAAACGTGATTGTGGTAGAAGACAAACCTCTTATTGATAATCGAAAGGAGAGAATGCGTTTCATGATGAAACCAAACAATGTTATAGTGATAAATGACAATATAGTAAGACCAAGTACATCAGCAAAGGGAAGTAGTTTTCAAGTAACAAATGCTAATGTTATTATGATAAATGAGAACAAGGAGCCTTTGATTGATTCTAAAAGTAGTGAACCCTTAATTGATCCAAACGTGATTGTGGTAGAAGACAAACCTCCTATTGATTCTAAAAGAAGTGAGCCTCCAATTGATCCCAAAGTTATTGTATTTGATGATGATACAGGATACCCAACAAATGAAATGCCTCCCATTGATTTTAGAAGACGTTACAGGAATAAAAGCTTGGACACTTCCAAAGGTGACGACAATAAGTCTCTTGATACTAGTGAACCTGTATCACTTAAACTGCTGGTAGAAGGAAAGAAAAACTATTTAGATTTTAAAATGAAGAAGAATATGAAAGTAAGTGAGCTTTTAAAAATGTGTGCCGAAGAGCTGAAATGTGTAGAAGAAGATATAAAAGTTCAATTTGATGGTGAGTTTTTTATTACCTAATGATGTCATATCAGATTTAGATGTAGAGGAAGGTGATATTTTTCATGTTCACATCAAGCAATAGTTTGACAATATAATCTTACCTGTTTATTATAAAATGATGCTGTAGTATAAAAAGTTCTTGCAATAATAAAATTAATACCTATTGGAAAATTTGTATTCATTTACCAGTGCTTTACATAGTTAAAATACTTTTATATTAGCTAGTTTAGGTATTTCTAATCAATAATTTAGTATCCTGACTCGATAGTGGTGGTGGCCGCTTACTATTCTGCATCCTAGCATAACCTAACTTGTATGAAGATTGTTAGCTTAATTAAAGAATAGGCCTATTCACGCTTTTATAGTTATAAATGTATTTATTTAAGACCAATAAATGTGTTCACATTCAACTAATGTTAACTAAAACTTAAATGCCCAAATATTATTGACTAACATTTTAGTAACATCTAACCGACAGACATCACTTTTACTAAACAAGGCTTAGTCATACTCATCACGTCTGAACAATTAATACTACGTATGACTTTCAATAAAATTATTAAATTTAGAATTAATAGACCTTTTTAATATATTGTGTCATGTATTAAGAATTTGAAGTTAAGTTGAAAATATTAAAATAGATTGTATTCCGATATTAGATATTTAAAATCTTAAAGTATATAAGCTAAAAATTTGTCTAAAATATCTTTACAATAATGACAGTATATATTATGTTAGTTATGTAAACTTAAAAATATGCCATTCATTATCCCTAGTTGTGTAATAATATATGATTTTGATTGTTCTGTAAAACTGCATTAAAACGTATGAGTGTAATTAATGAATATGTGAAACATTGAATACGTATTTATTCATATTTTTCATTTAAATTTAACAAGTACATGAACTACTTTTTTACTGAGCTTTAAATGTTAAACTGATTTTGTGATGATTTTGAAGACCTTTCCCACAACTATTATCATCTGGCATATACTGTTGCTATAACAGTGTACATAGTAAAATTCTCTTGCAGTTCACTAGCAAAATATTTATTTATTCAAAAGGCAATTTAAGTTATTACGAGTAGTTAGAATGGTTTGTTTAATTTTTCCCTCTCAGTAGCTACTAACTACAAATGTGACAGAAATGGTTATACATTTGAAATTATATTCACAAATATACAACAAAAATAATGTTAAAAATGATAGTATTTATTTCAGAGCATTGCATTAGAAAGACTATTTTGTAATTTATTATTGTTTTTATGATACTTATCAAAATTATGTCCATTTCAAAACAAAGTACTATTAGAAGCAGTATGATTGTTCAAAACGTAGTTTCATATCGTCAGCTTTAGTGTTGTTTAAAGTTAGTAAAATAAATTTTAAAACCTCCAGTTTTAAATCATAAAGGTGTTATTTAAAATAAGTTAACAAGTACTGATAAAATTAATCCTAAGCCCGCACATTGGATTACAATTCTGTGGTTACTAATCTGTCAGGAGATAGACACTGGAGAAAAACAGAATAACCTGTGCTTTTAGTTATTGTGCTAGAGGTTGTACAAACATATAGTATGCAATAATAACATAACCAATTAAAGTAAACAATTCAAAATTTAGTTTAAATGAAATACTTTTCATTATGCAATAACTGAACTATTAGGTATGAAGTACATGTGTTAAAGCTAGTAGTTACAGAAGTTTAACACTGTTGACTGTATCTGATACCTATGGCACAAATGCAGGACTACTAGTAGCTGCCCTCACAGCACTCAGTAGTCTCTAGTACGTATAAAAATTATTTCATTGTATCATAGGTGATGTTTCAGATACAGTTCAAAGCATATCTCCTTAGTTTCAAACACGTATATAACTGATGAGAATGTTTTCTCAGGTTACGTAAATGTATATGTTATATTTCAAAGGAAGATATTTGATACGTTTCAAAGAAAAATATACGAATATAAACAAATATGTAACTACCATGTTTCTGAAACGTACATGATATTAGAATTGTATATGAATAGCAAGAAAGGACAGTTCATACAAATAAAACTACAACAATTCTTTGGATAGATTCCAATCCTCGAAACTTTGTGTTATACCTTTAGTAATATATAGCATTGGCAAATGTCCGAATCAAAATCCTGTTATCCTTTCAAAAAACACAGTCAAAGATACAAATACTTAATAGAAATGTTAAACATTTATTTAAAGATATAAACTATATACACTACAAGATGAATAAATTAACATGTACATAAATCAATAACATTTTAGGCATGCAGCTTTTAAACTAACCCAACTAAGTAGGAACTAAAGAAAACTGAATTAACATAAGTTTGCTTTATATTTCTCTTCAAGAGTAAAAATGCCAGAAAGTTGTTCTTAATAACAGCTTCTAATTTTTGTTTTCTTAAATAATGCAAATACAATTTTTAAATTTAAAAACCAATAAAACTGACACTAAACTTTAACTGAAATTACTTATAAAAACACAAAAAGTATAAATTTATGTGATATAAATCAAATGTGGTAAAAAGTTACGAAAGATAAAAATTAACATTTAAAAACAAATGACATTTATAAATTCACCATAAAATATTTAAATTAAATTTTTTACAATATACAGGGTGAGTTTTTTAAAGTGATCCAATAGCTAACTTTTTAATTACACGACTTAGCACCACACTTTAAATTTGGAACTTGCTCAATTTTAAGTTTCACTCAGGGATACACTTTCAAATTTTTTGAAGATGGCCGCCATTTTCCAATATGGCGGTCAACTTTAAAATCTCTTATGGAACACCCTGTATTTTATGTTGTTTTTAGATTCTACTCAACAAAATAATACATTTTTGCTTTTGAGAGTTTTTCAATATCTCTAATGGTTCAGGAGCTACGTGGACTGGAAGTTTTCATAATTTTTGCCAATATGGCGGCCAACTTTAAAATCTTTTATGGAACACCTTGTATTTTATGTTGTTTTTATATTCTACACTACAAAATAAGACATTTTTGCATTCTAGAGTTTTTCTATATCTCTAATGGTTCAGGCGCTACGTGGACTGCAAGTTTTCGGATTTTTTCGGACTGATGATAAAAACTTGCAGTCCACGTAGCGCCTGAACCATTAGAGATATAGAAAAACTCTAGAATGCAAAAATGTCTTATTTTGTAGTGTAGAATATAAAAACAACATAAAATACAAGGTGTTCCATAAAAGATTTTAAAGTTGGCCGCCATATTGGCAAAAATTATGAAAACTTCCAGTCCACGTAGCTCCTGAACCATTAGAGATATTGAAAAACTCTCAAAAGCAAAAATGTATTATTTTGTTGAGTAGAATCTAAAAACAACGTAAAATACAGGGTGTTCCATAAGAGATTTTAAAGTTGACCGCCATATTGGAAAATGGCGGCCATCTTCAAAAAATTTGAAAGTGTATCCCTGAGTGAAACTTAAAATTGAGCAAGTTCCAAATTTAAAGTGTGGTGCTAAGTCGTGTAATTAAAAAGTTAGCTATTGGATCACTTTAAAAAACTCACCCTGTATATCAGTAAGAAGACAAAAATTATTTACATTTTAACAAAATGACCCATAAAAATTATAAAACAATTTTTTTAATTCAATTAACTTCTGGCTTACAATAAAAAACTATATACATACATGTACTGTAAATGCCCAACGTTTGAACTACTACTTTTCTTGGAGATGCTGCTACTGAACCTCTCCTTTTTGGAAGTTAGTGATCAAGAATATTAAGAAGCCATCATGATAAGTTTATTCAATAAGTAGTATTTTTCATTATCTAAGATACAGGTAGTTTAATCAAACAAAATAATCCTAGTTCTTTAAATTGGCATCTGTTTACTTTTTTCTTTTAAGCTGATCAACAGTACTGTATTTGGCCGGCATAGCCTGTAAATTTAATCAATACTCGAAAGTCCTCTCTGAGGTGTTGCTTCACAGAAGAACAACACCTCAGTGATTACACTTTTAGTTGCAAAAGGTTTTAAAAAGTGAAATCTATGAAAGAATGTTGAAAGTACACATGACAAATTATATTACTTATTATCTGACCTTATGAGATCAATCCTTGGTTCCTTATGACTAATGGAAAGGGCATTATATTTAATGCTCCTTCCATTAGCCATTTCAAACTTATCAGACAGAACATATTGCACATGTAAAGTAAATATATAAATTAGTAAACAAATTTTACTTTGCAGACATGTTATGAAAATTAATGAATAGGATATGTGTTATTTTTTATTTTATGAATCGTCACAAGGAATCTAAACAAAATTACCCCATACCCCTAAATCTTTAAAGTGTAATGTTGGATTTCGTGTCTTATAAAACAACATTATGATTCAAGATTATCGTATAAAAATCGTGGTTATCCCTTTAGTAGTTTTTGAGATTTGTGCAAAGATACGAAAGATTATAATATAATAATAATAATAATTTTATTCCATCAATAATTTACTAAGTATAATTCACAATAACTTTTTTTCGGAATTTACTGACCACTATTACCAGTAGTGTGGCCAGTGATATAATTTAATAATAATATTAAGGCACTTAATCTAGAGTCCAGCAACTTAAGTAGTTATTTAGAATCGAGCCTCCAATTGTAGTGTTTTCTTTTTATTTTTTAATACTACTGACGTGAACCAGAGCTGATATGTTTCTATGAATATCCAAATATTGTCGAATAACGCCAGTGATTTTATTTTCATTGGTTGTCCAACCTGTTCAGAGAGCAAAGTTCAGTTTTCCTCTCCGACAGAGGTTTGTCCAAATTGTGCCCGACTCAGTCATCCATTAGCCGGCATCGTTCTGGATACTTAGTGACACAATTCATCAGAAATAAATACTACATATACAATACATACATATACATATCCAAAACCAATGTTTTTACATATAGCTGCCTGTTTTTACATATTAGGCCCAACACAGAATAAATCTACACCCTCTTAGTTATAAACGATACAACGGCGCAACAAAAAATGAGTTCGAACTAACACACAACATAAGTTGAATGGTTTTCTAAAATTAATACCACATTTGAATCTTCCTTTCACTACAAAATTTACAATTTAATATGGTTTTACTGTAACCGTAGTATTTTGCGTAACAAATTGTTAATTGTAGTGTGATATCAGTAAAATATTTTTAATGGGGAAAAAGGTTACATGTTTGCAATCATAGATTGCACATATTTTATTATGTTACTCTCTCAACTTTTATCTATTACAAATAATGAATTAAGTTTTATATCCAATACTTTGATATAGGATTTTTCAAGAATTGAAAACCCAACCAAGGTTACAAGACACATAAAACCAGTTAATTAAGTTGTGATACACTGACTACTTTGTTAGGATTAGATAAGATGATAACGTACGTATTATTGTAGCTTATATGCATTTTCCAGCTACTTGTTACCTAATACCAATAAATAAAGTACCAAATAGTTTGATCTTTTGGCGGTTTCCCACTAATCCTATCCATATTTACAATATTACATAAAGCAATACATACAGTAGTAGAGATCAATCTTGTCTTAGTTGGAGCAATAGTACTTATAATATCCCTCGCAGATAAAGTCATGATAATCGCAGAAAGTTTGGAGCTGGTGAGGATTAACCAAAGTATGTACTGTATAGTTTTAGGGGAGTCGAATATGGAATTAATACCAATGATTCAAAATATTGAATATGTAGAAAATCCCTAAAGGAAATACTCAATTAATTAACGGAATAGTCAGTTAAATTCTGTATAATGATTAAAATGTAGAAATCTATTTGGCTGTAAAAAATAATAATGTTTAAAATTAATATATTGGATTAAATGAGTACACTTCATTAGGCATTTTACGTGAAAGCTTGTTATCCTTCTCATAAGTTATGAAATAATTTATGCTTACGGTAGTTATTTTTAATATTCAGTGTATATAATCTGTGTCACTCGGTCAGCCAGAGCGGACGATGCGGTGCATGAGAGAGGGCTAATGGCCAGTAGCGTAGCCAGAAATTTCGTTCGGGGGGGGGTCCGAAAATTTGGGCCCGAAACCGGGGGATCCGGGGGACGTTTTGTATGTTATTTGCCAATGAGTTCACTGGTAAAAGGTAAATACCAAAAATATGGAGCTTTAGTAACTACGCCTTATAGAAAGTGGAAAGATGTAATAGGCAAATTCAACTCTCACAGCAACTCTAGTACCACAAAGTTCGATTCTGGCCGAATAGAAGGCACCAAAGTGATGTTGGATTCACTGGATAAGAAAGAAAAAGAACAAAACAGAGCTTCACTCAAGCGTATAGTTGACACAACTATATTCTGTGGAGAAAATGAAATACCCCTTCGGGGACATTGGGCCACTGACGGCCGAAACCCCTTTAGAAAAGGAGGGCAATTTTCGAGTGTTGCTCGGGTACAGATCAAACTAACGGTCAGGAACCTTACCTCAATTAGAAAGAAAAAGAATAAAACAGAGCTTCACTCAAGCGTATAATTGACACAACTATATTCTGTGGAGAAAATGAAATACCTCTGCGGGGACGTTGGGCCACTGACGGTCGAAATCCCTTTAGAAAAGGAGGGCAATTTTCGAGTGTTGCTCGGGTACAGATCAAACTAACGGTCGAAAAAATGCACCGCAAAAACTGTACTGATTAGAAGTTCGGCTACTTTTGATTTCACTGATTGAGGTATTTATGAATGAATTATAATGACGATTTTTTGTATCATTACACTGTAGACGAGTATATAATTATCGGAAAAAAAAATTAAAAAATCACTTTCGGTCGGAAATAAAATACACCTGAAAAACTCTAATGATTAGAACTTACAACCAATTCGGACTTCAGTTATTGAGGTAAACGTGGTATTTTTGATCGAGTTAGGACGACAGTTTTTTATCATTAATCTGTACTCTACTACCTATATAATTATCGAGAAAAAAATCACTTCCGGTCGGTAAATACCGAAGAAACGCTCTCTACAGATTCAAGTTTTGACGATTTTGGATTTCACTGGTTGAGTGGTTGAGGTAAAATGGTACTTATAATTATATAGGTACATTGTATAGTTTAATGATAACAAAAATCGTCGTCCTAACTCAGTCGAAAACACCACATTTACCTGAATGACTGAAGTCCAAATTAGTTGAAGTTCTAATCAGTAGAGTTTTTCAAGTGTATTTTCTAACCGAAAGTGATTTTTTATGTTTTTTTTTCGATAATTATATACACGTCTACAGTTTATTGACACCTAAAATCAACGTCGTAACTTAATTCTAAGCAGTCATTTTAAGTCCTCAAGACGAATTTGAACGAAGTAGTCGCTAATTTAAACTGTTCGCTATGTTACGGTTCACGTTACTTTGCGATGTCACGTGACCGCGCCCTATAGAAATACCGTGATTACACTACACTATCCGAAAGGCCGAGCCCAAAAGTCTCGTTTGATACTTTACGATTTAAACGAAAGGACAACTCTATTTTTAACAACGGCCACTTCAATTAAATAAATCAATTAATTTAAGGTTTGTAGACAAAAGTAATGACAACTCTCCTTTTTTTCTCCTGCTCCATGCTTTATTTTTTAATAAGTCTTAAAATTTGGGGGGGTCCGGACCCCCTGGACCCCCCCTTCGGTACGCCACTGAGGCAGGCCAGCTGCGCGGACGAGCAGGAGATGATTGTGTAACATCGCACATTGAACAGAGCCTCTGCACCTCGAGGTTTGTGGTCGTGTCACAGTCAGGCCCGCGCCTCCCGCACACGTATTTACAACCCCAAAGTGGTCTCAGCAATCGCTCAGTCGGGTCTGCCGAGGCCTGGCGGGGATATCCGGATTGGCGGGCCCGCATATCCTATCTATTGCATCAGGCTGAGCCCGTGCATAATATTATGTAGACAAACATGAATTTTGTTATTCATTCGTGTCACAATAACGGCCTCTTCCACCAAATGGACATTCTCAAGTTGTAAAATCTACATTGAGGGAATACATAATGTTTTCTTTTCGGAATTAACAGAGTACTCGGTTTATCAATCTTGAAAATATTCAATCTTGTACTAGACTTAGGTTTAGTGGCTCATAATCTTTTTTGATCACACCGATAAGTGCCGAAATCAATGACTCTGGTTTCATGGTAGTTTCCAAATGAGTTGCAAATATACTCAATCAATACATAGTCTATTCATCAAAAGTTTCACATCATTGTAATACTACATCTTTCAAAAAGGGCACGAACCCCACAGTACTTGTTTGTATTATTCATTTAAATCATCACAGTGTTGCAAAACGATAGCGCCATTGAGCTCTCCACTCCCAATTCTGAATCTCTGTCTCCAAGTAATACTGTCTTTAAAATACAACATGTTTGTTGTTATGTATAACCTATTTTACATTGTCTCTGGATCATCCGAGATTTTCGTTATCCGTCTCGGGTCCCATTTACCTCGGATAGGCGGGATTCTACTGCATAATTAAAAATTTTAAAACAGCGTTTGGATGCGTATTAATGTCTTTAAAATGAGATTTACCTCACAGTTTTGCAATCAAATATAAGCTCGTAAAATTGCTTGAAGTTTATCATTGTTCTCATAGGGAAAACGTTAAAATGCCACCATGCCACCATTATAGCCGGCCGATCACTGGATAAGCTGGAATCGCTTATCAAGTCTGTAAGTCTGTTGTTTAGTGGCAGTACTAAAATAGTACTTTTGAAAAAAAGAGTAAAAGGCAGTAAATGGCAATACATAGAGGAACAAATGAATTTAATATAAAATGTATATATATATATATATATATATATATATATATAGTTTATATAAGTATGTATTTATTTATATATAAGTGTAGGACACAACAATCAAGACATAGGCTATAAATACATTTGAAATAAGAATCTATACATAAGTAAAGTAATATATAAAATATTAACAATTATTGATTTAAAATGTTGTTAAACAGGAACCCAAAATAATTATACAATATCTTAAAGTAGAGTAAAATGAAACATAAAATCTAAATAATACAACAAAATTGGAACACAACAATCAAGACGTAGGCTATAAAAACATTTGAAATTAGAATCTATAAGAAGTAAGAATCTATACATAAGTAAAGTTATATATAAAATATTAACAATTATTGACTTACAATGTTTTTTAAGTAAGTACCCAAAATAACAAAAAGATTGTACAATATCTTAATGTAGAGTAAAATGAAACATAAAATCTAAATAATACAACAAAATTGGAACAGTCACTATAAATTAAAAATATAAACCTTACTAAAACTTATTAATAAATAAGGCTACCAAAATGTTCTATAAATCCCAGTGCTGCTGTGCCTGCATAAAGGGCAATGAGGGATGACCTGGAAGGTAGGTAGCCTGTCAGTGCATTCAGCGCACAAACACACATGACCACAAGGAATGACCACGTGTGAAGCACGCTCCATCAGACAAACTACGCAGTACCTTCCAGGTGCTGCCTGAGCGGGTGGCGCAACAGCAGGGCCAGCTGCTTGCACTTCAGGAGGCAGAGGCGGTTGGACGACTACTGCTGCAGGAGGCGGAGGCGGTGGGGCGACTATTGCTGCAGGAGGCGGAGGCGGTGGGGCCACTACTGCTGCTGGAGGAGGAGGCGGTGGGGCGACTATTGCTGCAGGAGGCGGAGGCGGTAGGGCCACTACTGCTGCAGGAGGAGGAGGCGGTGGGACCACTACTGCAGCAGGAGGGGGAGGCGGTGGGGCCACTACTGCTGCAGGAGGAGGGGGCGGTGGGGCCACTACTGCTGCTGGAGGCGGAGGCGGTGGGGCCACTACTGCTGCTGGAGGAGGAGGCGGTGGGGCGACTATTGCTGCAGGAGGCGGAGGCGGTAGGGCCACTACTGCTGCAGGAGGAGGAGGCGGTGGGACCACTACTGCTGCAGGAGGCGGAGGCGGTAGGGCCACTACTGCTGCAGGAGGAGGAGGGTGGGACCACTACTGCTGCAGGAGGAGGAAGTTCCCTATCTCCAGCGGGGAGGTCAGCTCGTGGCTGTATCTGTAACATACAACGGAATGAGTATGAATGAGTTTTAAAACATGCAAAAGTATGCCAAGGAAAGAAAGGGGTTCTAGTTTCATTAGTTTTCTTGAAATATAATATACACAAACCTTTAAAGCCAATTTGAAATACGAAATTGCTGTAATAATTATGACCTCCTTAGGTGTCAAAAATTAACTACAACGAAACAGTAAGTTTACAAATCTCAGGGGCAGGACGACGATTTTGCTCAGCTTGCAGAAGTGGTGGTGGCATCACTGGTTCTGCTGCTGCTACACGGCGCCCATCATTGCCAGGGATTGCCGCTAGCCGCACTCGCTCAGCTCTCATTGTGTCGGCTAACGACAAGGTAAAGTGCGACACGCGGTTTAGGAACTGCGCCTCATTGTATCTCCCCTGGATCAACATGGTTGACGCCTGGTGTATTGCAGCGTCTTGGCGCACGTAGGCACGCCTTCTTTGGCGAACATGCTGTACGCCATTCGCCATTCGATTGTAGTCCTGCCACTGAGCATTTTCAATTTTCCTGAGGTTATCTGTGAAACGAGATAAACAACCTCAGTTTATTGACACTTGTATAAATTAGAGAAGGCATAAAGACCGCAACGGAAGACCATAACTACTATAACAATAAAAAGGAGTAGACTTCTTGGTTTATTAGTTATAATTACAATACTACATTGTCTATTTAGACATAAATTGGAAAGACAAGATAAATGTTCAAATGCCGAAGTAATGCTTAAAGTGCAAATAAAAATTCAAAGCATAAAACCAGGTTTGTTTAATATTAACATAAAGTTATTTTAGTTGCAAGATTGAAATTAAAAGAGTATCGCACTTTTATTGTCATTTGCTGAGCGTAAGCTTTAAATTTTGGATGATACTTTATTTTTTTACATAAACAAGAATAAGATCTATGATATTATTTGTATAATGGAATTTGGCTGAGCGTCATTGAAACCTATCACCAAGTAGGCTAGCACAGCTTCTCTTTTGTCTGCCGGTAGGATATAAATATTTACTATCTGTCTGTATATCTATATCTGTCCGCAGGACGTCTAAAGAAATGGCAAAAGACTTTTTACCGTGGAACTTCCACACTCCAGGATGTGGCCCCATTGTCCTTAATAAGCTGCTGTGGAACGCCTCCAGAGCGTTGTTGGTCCGGTGCGGCTCGCCAAACACGCTAAATCACCGACCATCCGCATCCAGAAATTTTCCATATAGCTGCAATATACATAAAATACTCTATAAACTATAAAAAAAGAAATTCTACCGTGACATAGTTTGTTACAATCGAAAACAATTATTTGTCATACCGATATTGTTGTGACTATATCTTGGAGAAATAAAAATGTACAATACAAAACATAAAATACCTGTACCAAAATGCATAAAAATTACTCGAAAAGGCTTAAGTTGTGATAATTTCTAAGGAAAGATTTTGAAAATTGCTGGAAGCAGAGTAATTATATAGGAAATCTAACAATAAACTGATTTTGAGCACACGAGAAACACCAAGGCCTAGCTTTTAATACCAAACATCCTGATAAACTTACCGAAGCAGTATTCTGAATCTGGCTGCCAGACCGTGTAGCACTGCGTAGTGAGTTATGACCCTGAGGCCAAGTGCTATTCTTTCAGCAGGCAGCAAAGCTAATGACATCAACATCTGAAGAGTCTTAGCAGCCTCTACGTTGGTGTCAACTAAGTGTTGGAGGCGAAGCTGCCTGTGCATGCGATAGATTGCCTAAAAACGTAAATTTTCTTGTATAATATAACTAATTGTATGTCACCAGATAATAAATGTCCACATTTTTCCTTTATACAGTATATTAAACATTTACTGTACAAAATAAGGTGTTACGATAAAAGAGGCACAGCAAAAAAGCGTATTGCGAAGAAAAGGTCCAGTTAACCCTGTTGGACAAAAGGAATTTATTCATTTAGTCTCTATGTTCTTAGAAAAAAGGAATGGTAGGCATACACAGGGCGCTCTCTGCTCTGAGCTTAAATTTGGGTACTATCTTGAGGAATGGTTATAATAAAACAATATAATTAGAGTTAAACTTATATATTAAGTTATTATATATACCTGTGCAAAATTAAAGAAGCATCCGGCTACTCGAGCATTAGGCCATACTAACTGAGCAGCATTGCTCATAGCCAACTCAAAATCAGCCAAAATGACCTGCGGATTCCAATCAGGAATCACCAGGTTTTAAAAATATGAAAACACCTTGGTAGGACTCCTGTGTCTTCCTCGTCATTAGCACAAAAGCTACCGGAAACAGCTGAAACACGAAGAATAGTTTGTTAGTTTTAGTAACTTCCTGGGTTATTAAGAGTTTTAATTACAATTGATAATTTTTCTACATGATCTCTTTAATCGATGATAATATCTAGTTAATGCTGCTTTAGTACAAAATGCTAAAGAAATCACATTGATTGCCTTTAAGAAGTCCAATTTTTACATTGTTTGTGTCTCTTGTAGGTGCCATATCGTTTGTCCGAAATAACTTTTCAGCCACAAATTACGTATAATTATAATATAGAGTAGTTTAAAACCATGTAATATAGACTAATTTAATGCACTACATCTTTTTATTTCAGAAATAATTTCAGTTTTTCTAAAGATTACGCCTCAAGATTAAGGTAACACATTTACATGTTTATATACCTGAAGAGTGTTAAGATAAACAACGGTAAATTACAACTATAAACTATATAACAAACTATTAAATTTGGAATTAAAATGTATTAGGCGATTATTGCTTTAAACAAATTAGGTTATAATAAATTCATAGGACGGGATCGATTAATTCCTCTTATCCACGTGTACATAATTAAAATACGACCTCCGGTTACTGCTAATACTTTGTAGGTAAGAAGACGGGTTCTACACCTGGAAGTAGCGCTGAGTGATAAGACAGGAAGAGAGGGAAGGAGGCAATAAGGTTGAGCTTGCAACAGTATAGCAAACTCTGACCGCTATAGATCGCATGCGCATCGTCGTATCCTGTTTTCAGTAAAACGCAGCCGCTGGCACATTCCACTCCACCCCAAGTACCGCCAATTAGTTTTTTGCCCCATCTGTTTATATCTCTCTCCTCGATCTCCCTGAACCCAGTGGCGTAGCAAAGGGGGGGGGGTCCAGGGGGTCCGGACCCCCTCCGAAATTTTAAGACATTACAAAATAAAGCATGGAGCAGGAGAAAAAAGAAGAGTTGTCACTACTTTTGTCTACAAACATTAAATTAATTTATTAAAGTGGCCGTTGTTAAAAATAGAGTTGTCCTTTCGTTTAAATCGTAAAGTATCAAACGAGACTTTTGGGCTCGGCCTTTCGGATAGTGTAGTGTAATCACGGTATTTCTATAGGGCGCGGTCACGTGACGTCGCAAAGTATCCTGAACCATAACACGGCGAACAGTTTAAATTAGCGACCACTTCGTTCAAATTCGTCTTGGGGAGGTAAAATGACTGCTTAGAATTAAGTTACGACGTTGATTTTAGTGTCATTAAACTGTAGACGTGTATATAATTATCGAAAATTATTTAAAAAATCACTTTCGGTCGAAAAATACACTTGAAAAACTCTACTGATTTGAAATTCAACTAATTTGGACTTCAGTGATTGGGGTTAACGTGATGTTTTCAATTGAGTTAGGACGATGATTTTTGTTATCAATAAACAGTACAATAAATAAACACTGTACCTATATAATTATCGAGGAAAAAATCACTTCCGGTCAGTAAATACTGAAGAACAGCTCTCTACATATTCAAGGTTTGACGATTTTGGATTTCACTGGTAGAGAGCTTTTCTTCGGTATTTACCAACCGGAAGTGATTTTTGTCTCGATAATTAAATAGGTAGTCAAGTACAGTTTAATGATAACAAAAAATCGTCGACCTAACTCAATCAAAAATACCACGTTTCCCTTAATAACTGAAGTCCGAAGTAGTTGAAGTTCTAATCATTAGAGTTTTTTCCGGTGCATTTTCCGACCGTTAGTTTGATCTTTACCCGAGCAACGCTCGAAATTTGCCCTCCTTTTCTAAAGGGTTTTCGGACGTCAGTGGCTCAATGTTCCCGAAGGGGTATTTCATTTTCTCCACAGAATATAGTTGTGTTAATTATACGCTTGAGTGAAGAGCTCTGTTTTGTTCTTTTTCTTTCTTATCCAGTGAATCCGACATCACTTTAGTGCCTTCTACTCGGCCAGAATCAAACTTCGTGGAGTTTCTGTAGCTATACAAGAAAATTTGTGGTACTGGAGTTGCTGTGAGAGTTGAATTTGCCTATTACATCTTTCCACTTTCTATAAAGCGTAGTTACTAACGCTCCATATTTTTGGTATTTACCTTTTACCAGTGAACTCATTGGCAAATAACACACAAAACGTCCCCCGGATCCCCCCCGGTTTCGGACCCCCCCCAAACGAAATTTCTGGCTACGCTACTGCCTGAACCCTAGATCTGGCAGTTTCTAAAGTAGCAGTGTACTACTTTATGTTCAGCATTCGTTCTCTTAGAAACTCGTAACAATATTTGTGTACTAATTAATATACACTTGTCTTGTTATATTTTAATTTTATCAGGTTGAACATACATTTGTAAACAAAAACTGCAAAGTATAGTGAAATGTTGATAAAATTGGTTTTTAGAACTGTAAAAAAAAACACAAATAAAAACTTAGAGATAATCACTTTCCTAAATTGTGAATGGCCGTTAGCATTAAAGCGTAGGAGTTGTCGAAAAGTGTAAGTATAGAAAAATTGTCATTTATTACCCAATATTAATGTGTTTAAAAACTGTAATATTGTGTTTGTATAGGTAAATAATTGAATTTAAACGGTGCAGCGTTGAATAATATACAGTAATATTGCGGAAATAGTGGTGAATCGTCATTTGTTAATAAAGTTATTATTTAAGAAATTAGTTATTTTAAAACAAAACACACACACACACACACACACACACACACACACACACACACACACACACACACACACATATATATATATATATATATATATATATATATATATATATATATACATATGTTAATTACACGGTTATACTATTTATTTTAACTTTACTTTAAAAATAATATTTGTCTATATAGTAGAGATTAAATGTTTGGAAGAGGGATGGTATACAGAGAGAAATGGGTAACGGGAAATTGAGGGACAAGAGTATATTTTATTTATCTTTTGCCTTCAGCAAGGTATATTATTTTCACACAAATTAACACTTGGAGAAAAAAATTCTGACAAACGATATGCCTCTCGTCACACATATGAAAATAAAGCTGAATTCCCACCATTGACTCGTGTATAAAACTTAGGAACGACCGTTCTAAACGTAAATATGAATAAATACATCGTGTCATATATTATTTTACAAGTTAATTTCTGTATACATACATGATTCAAGAACTCGCCATGGATTGTCACCAGCTGATAAGCATGCAGCTGTTCGGGCAATACTTTAAATGTTCCATCAATGTGGAGCCGTTGCGTGTTGACCAGCGCAGTCCGTAGTCGCGGTGAAACATAAATGGCTGCTGTCCACCCTTCAGCCTCTCCGCCAACGACACCTCGGAACAGTGGTTCGTCGCCACCCTCGATGGTCATAGAAAGATGTCTCCACTGGTCTCCAAGGAGTATGGTGGAAAATTCTTCCAAGGATCGAGGTATTGGCGGGTTTCCCCGTTGACGATATCTGTATATTGTTGAGCGTACCCAGGGATACCCGATCCTTAAAGCTGCTCTGGGAAACCTATGGAAATCATCATAGTATAATAGACTGTTTGTTAAAAAAAACTGTATGTAAAATAAGGTTGTGTACATCTATAATCTTGAATTATGCAAAGCCTTATGCATTTAAATACACTAGGATAAAAATCTTAGATACCCGAGTTTGACACTTAATGAACAACTAACCAGTAGAGCTAAGAAATAATGGGAGTTACATTTAAAATTAGCTTGCTCATTTTCGAATTTAGGCATATTTTATTAACTTCCGTATACTATTATTACAGTTTTGTTTTGAAAAGTGAATAGTTCATATTATTTTATGTTTATTTATAAAAGATTAACTAAAGGAGTTTATACCACATATGTACACACACACACACACACACACACACACACACACACACACACACACACACACACACACCACACACACCACACACACACACACACACACACACACACACACACACACACACACACACACACACACACACACACACACACACACACACACACACACACACACACACACACACACACACACACACACACACACACACACACACACACACACACACACACCACACACACACACACACACACACACACACACACACACACACACACACACACACACACACACACACACACACACACACACACACACACACACACACACACACACACACACACACACACACACACACACACACACACACACACACACACACACACCACACACACACACACACACACACACACACACACACACACACACACACACACACACACACACACACACACACACACACACACACACACACACACACACACACACACACACACACACACACACACACACACACACACACACACACACACACACACACACACCACACACACACACACACACACACACACACACACACACACACACACACACACACACACACACAACACACACACACACACACACACACACACACACACACACACACACACACACACACACACACACACACACACACACACACACACACACACACACACACACACACACACACACACACACACACACACACACACACACACACACACACACACACACACACACACACACACACACACACACACCACACACACACACACACACACACACACACACACACACACACACACACACACACACACACACACACACACACACACACACACACACACACACACACACACACACACACACACACACACACACACACACACACACACACACACACACACACACACACACAACACACACACACACACACACACACACACACACACACACACACACACACACACACACACACCACAACACACACACACACACACACACACACACACACACACACACACACACACACACACACACACACACACACACACACACACACACACACACACACACACACACACACACACACACACACACACACACACACACACACACACACACACACACACACACCACACACACACACACACACACACACACACACACACACACACACACACACACACACACACACACACACACACACACACACACACACACACACACACACACACACACACCACACACCACACACACACACACACACACACACACACACACACACACACACACACACACACACACACACACACACACACACACACACACACACACACACACACACACACACACACACACACACACACACACACACACCACACACACACACACACACACACACACACACACACACACACACACACACACACACACACACACACACACACACACACACACACACACACACACACACACACACACACACACACACACACACACACACACACACACACACACACACACACACACACACACACACACACACACACACACACACACACACACACACACACACACACACACACACACACACACACACACACACACACACACACACACACACACACACACACACACACACACACACACACACACACACACACACACACACACACACACACACACACACACACACACACACACACACACACACACACACACACACACACACACACACACACACACACACACACACACACACACACACACACACACACACACACACACACACACACACACACACACACACACACACACACACACACACACACACACACACACACACACACACACACACACACACACACACACACACACACACACACACACACACACACACACACACACACACACACACACACACACACACACACACACACACACACACACACACACACACACACACACACACACACACACACACACACACAACACACACACACACACACACACACACACACACACACACACACACACACACACACACACACACACACACACACACACACACACACACACACACACACACACACACACACTGGAATCCATACAAGAAGAAGAACATACTCCCGTACAATTTTGATAACTTACAATAAAAATTATAAATCAATAGATTTTAAAATTAAGATAAACTAGCAACCTATTTTGGAAAACATAAAACAAATTATCATACATATAAGATAGAAATAAATAAACTATGTAAAATTGAATCATCAGATAAAATAAAGTCATTTATTTAGACCAAATACCACAAAATACATTATATCTTAGTATCAAGGAGATTGTTATGCAAAGTATGTTTACAACACCAGGAGTTATAAAGTGATTTTAGATCAGCTGGTGACTTTACAATAAAGGAATTTTATTCTCCTAAAATATGGCTTAATATGAGACAGAGAAGAACCTTTTTCCATCAAAGTTAATCAACATTTGAGTTATTAAATACAGTAATACTTTTTATTATTTGTATTAAATTGGTGAATCTTGGTTTTTGAATCCATGAACAGAAAAGACATTTACTAGATGATGAACACTTAAATATTGGATGGCAACCAGAACTCTCAGATCTGCAAGAATTACTAGTACCAGTATTAAATCTACACTACACCGACAAAGATGATTGGAAGATGAATAAGTAGTGTCAATGGAACACACAAAGTAAAACTGGATTTAAACTCAAGTAAGATCTACCCAATTTAAGATTCTGAATCTTTCAAAATTCAAACCTATTTTTGTATATATTCAAACCTAACATGCACCAAAACATTCTATATCTTGGATATAATTTTTTTATGTGCCCATGGCAGTATAATTCACGAAAATCTGTATATGACAAATAAACTTAATAATAATTGTAAGTCAAAGGTTTATTTAATTATATCAATAGCTAGTTAAGTAAGGGTAAAGAACGAGTTAATAAAAAAATAAAGCAAAAGACAAAATTAATACTGTTAAGATAATTATTATTACTTACCTTACACAAACATCGTCAAATATGACTCTCGGCGCCCTTTGGTCAGTAACTGCCTGGGCCTTGAGTTCATTTTTCAAGTGCAGAAGTTCTACAGCCACTTCATCAGGATCGTGGTTGTGGGGTGTGTTGGTCACTTGAGCAGTTTGTTCATTAAAGCATGCCCGGCTTAAACATGTATTCATATTACATTTTAAATATCGAATATTGTTTTGTAATTTGTTACTTTTATAAATAAAATTGTTGTGTACATAGAGTACACCCCGGTCACTACGAACGATATCCATAATTATACAGGTATAAGAGCTCTGAAGTGACTCCAGTGACTACCTCAATAAACTGAATTTTTCTTTCAAACGAACCTCTATTTATACGGCCGGCATGAGATGACGAAATAAAAAAAAGTTCCTGGAAAACAAACCCCTCCAGGGTTTCTAAAAATAGCACACCCCTCACGACAAGATAATCCCTTAATTGCAATACTATTACGAAATTTTCGTAATTAGTCTATCTGGGATATAGTTGGGTTACTTTGACATTACAAAAGGAAACATGAGCTGAAGTTAAGCTGCCACTCTCTCTCCCCCCACCGAAGTTCTCACATTGTGTCCCTATCACATTTCTGAAAATAGATTTACCTTCACAAACAAAAACAGTAGTTGGGGGATGAACCACCTGCAATCTATTGCCTTAATATCACATAACGTACAAAACTTCTGTACAGATTGTAGTTTGATCTGTTTTTCTCATTCTTCATATATTAAAAAATCGTAACTTTATTAAAATGGTACTTTCATGTATATATATATTATTACTATGAAGTTATAGAGAACAAGTTTTTTGTCAATTGGAATTAGTTTGTGTAGACATTCAACAAAGTTTATACAGTTGTAATTACATCAAGTTGGTTTAGGTTTTGTTATAAATAATTAAACCTCTTTCTTTCGACATATTTTAAAACTCGTTCAAATAGTGATCCAGGAACGACAGGAGATAATATTTTTTGTTACTAGCAGTTAGTTACCAATGACTTCGAACGCAACATATTCTTAAATATATTCTTAAACCATATTAGTTTTATTCCTCTTTACGATAAACTATTAACTGTTAAACCGTCATTTGGAATATCGTAGTTAATAAAAAACACAAATGCTGTAAGGTTTTTGAAAGGTGCACGATTACAATTCATGTTAAAACTCGTTCATGTTACCCGCGTTTCGCACACAAATTCCTAGGCTTCCTTATGAGCACTTCTCGCTGCAGTGAATTATATATCCGACGTCAATGTTAAGATTTCCTTGTTCAAAGAAATATGCCTAAAAGTGTAGACTTGTAGTCATTGTAATTTATATTTTAAAAAAAATAATGATGTAATATGATGGAGCTGTATAGTATTTTTTTTCAAACAGGAATAGACATATCAGGTACCTATTATTTCAGTATCCAAGACACTTTCACAGTTGGGGGTATCAGATGTTTGTTAATCGAGGGTTTTGCAAGCGTACCTTTAAAGTTGTGGTGCTCCCTTCTACGTCGATGGATTCGTTGAAAAAGTACCTTAAAAATCACAACATTATTTCTTTAAATATCACTTTTATTTATTACATGTGCAGAGTGTATACTTTTTTTAAACCATCAAAATTATATCATTTGCCATTTTGTGAACTATAACGTATATTGTGTACTTCTATATAGTAATTCTTATACAAATTCAATGGAACCGTTATTTTAAACTAATTACATCTCCATTTAGGTGATTATTTTACTACACTTTACGTTAAGTGAAATAAGATAGCTATTACAGATACGTCTCATAAAGTAGAATACACAGTCAAACTAATCGCATTATAGGTACAAAAGCTTAGAGGCCAAATTCTGCTTCTAAAGAAAAATGTAGTGAAATTAACAGTAAATAGTAAATATTATTATTTTCATATATTGTGTTGTATTATTTCTTGGATTTTATAGAACTACTGTTAACAAAATATTGATTTGATTAGTGCTTAACTGTTGTAACTGGTATTTATCCAAATGCAGGTAATCATTTTTAAGATACTCGTATAATTTCTATACGACGATGAAACACCAACGTAATGGAATCTTTCAACTCGTACACCACTATACGAAAGAATTATAGGTGTAATTATTTTGACGGAAACATTATTTTATAGTAACAGTCAAATCGTCAATTTATGGAAGAACTGACCTTGCCATATATTAACACATAAAACATCTACACCCTCTTCACTTTAACCTAAACAACCGCGTACAAACAATAAACTATTACAAAATATAAGTAGAATGGTTTTATAAAATTAATACCGCATTGGAATCTTCTTTTCTTTTCATTGTACAATTTACAATTCAATACGGTTTTACTTTAAACCTTGATATTTTGCGTAACAAATTGTTGATTATAGTAACTTAGTAATATCGGATTTATACATACACGAAACAATACATACAGTAGTATAGACCATTCTTGTCTTAAAGTTGGATCAATAGTAGTTATAATATCCCTCTCAGACAAAGCCTTGATAATCGCATAAAGTTGGAGGACCAGATGAAGACTAACCAAAGTAAGTACAGGTTAAGGAAGTCGAAAATGGAATTAATCTACCAATGATTCAAAATATTATTAAAAATGTAGAAAATAAACCAAGGGAATAGTCAGTTAATTAACGTAATAGTCAGTAATAGTCAGTTAAATTATGTATAATGAGTTAAATGTAAAACCCTATTTGGCTGTGGACAGAAAAAAATAATGTTTAAGATTACATATTGGATGAAATGAGTACACTACGATACATTACGTATTTTAAGCGCAAGTTTCTATCCTACTGATAAGTTCTGAAATAATTTGTTCTCTTTGTAGTTATTTCTATTGTTCGGTGTATATAATCTTTCACTCGGTCAGCCAGCGCGAACGTTAGGTGCATGAATGAGGCCATGAATGAGGTGCTAACAGTAGGCCACCTGCACATTGAACGCAGGTGCTGTGCGGACGAGCAGGATATGATTTCGTAACATCGCACATTGAACAAAGCCTCTGCGAGCATCCCTGTTTGTGGTCGTGGCGCATTCAGACCCGCGCCGCCCGCACACGTATTTACAACCCCAAAGTGGCTTCAGTCGCCAGTAGGGTCTGCCAAGGCGTGTGGCAGAGATATCCGAACCGAAGACTGGCTGGCCCGTATATCCTATCTATAGCGTGAGGCTGAGCTGTCTATAACCTTGCATAATATTATGTAGACAAACATGAAGTATGTTATTCATTCGTGTCACAATAACGGCCTCTTCTATCAAATGGACATTCACAAGTCACAAAATATACATTCAAGGAATACATAATGTGTTCTTTCCATGATATTGAATTATCCACAACTAAACAAAGAAATTTACATGACGATGTTACTTTAATATTAGTTAGGTTAAAATTAATATACGAGCTTGCCGATTGGAGTGTTGAGAATATTAATAATTGGCTTTTATTTTCTTTGAACAGTAGCTGAGAACCACTACCCTGCTTCGTCAGTTGCTTGATTAATTTTATTCTCTAAATCATCAAGAGATTTTGTTTTTATAGTGGTGTCGTCAGCAAACAGAACTACAGATAATGTAGTTAGGTTATGTGAAAAATCGTTCATGTAATTTAGAAATAGTAGTGGACCCAGCACTGAGCCTTGGAAACGCCACGATCGTTGAGTTGTCAGTGGGAAGAAAACTTTATCGAAAACTTATTTTTAATTGTAACCTTTTGTTTCTTATGTGATAAATATGAAGATAATAAACTGTGAACTGAATCTCTTAAGCCATAAATTCTAATTTCTTTAACATTTTTCTGTGTTCAAAACAGTCAAAAGCCTTTGAGAGATCACAGAAAAGAGTTGCAGTATGATGTTTTTTGTCAATTGAAAAATCAAATTGTATCAATTAGTTCAAACACTGCCTAGGCTGTTGATGAGTTAAACTGATTTTTATACAAAATGTTATATTTAGTAAAATTTTTAAGAATTGTGATTGGGACTACTTTTTCAAAAAAATTAGAAATCACTGGAAGAAGGGGACTCAAGATCCTCATCCGCTTTAAGTTTTAACTTGTTAGTTTCTCTATTAACCACCTCCCACATCGCGTGTGGCCTATTCCTCGCATCCAATATGAATCTGTCATTTGCCATTTTTTTGGAAGCAAGAATTACTTTCCTTAAGATATTACAATACTTCTTATAGTATTTAGTGAGCTCTTGACAGTTCAGTGATTTCTGATCTTCCATAATATTTTGATCACACCGATAACTGGCGTAATCAATGAATCTGGTTTCACGGTAGTTTTCAAATCAATTGCAAATATAATTAATCAAAGCATAGTCTATCAAGAGTTTTACATCATTTTAATCTTTCAAAAAGCTCACGAACGCTTCACAGTACTTGTTTGTATCATCCCTTTGGATCATCACAATGTTGCAAAACGATAGCACAACAGAGCTCTCCACTCCAAAAGAGTTTTAAAATAACATACATAGGTACTCCTTTTTCACGATTCTTAATTTATTAGTCCTCATACCATTGTTCTGCTGCACCGACTGAAGTCGCACTTTCTTCATTCTTGCAGTCTGCTTGTTGCACCTCTTGAAAACTTTTCATTTTAGCTTTCATATCTTATTTCAACACATTGTGTTTGATATCCTACGAGTTTCGTCTAACAGAAATATAGTCACCTTGTCTGTGTTGTATTAAGCACTTCTTTAAGCAAACTAAATGCTATGTTGTAGTTTTCTTCGGTATCTGGTGGATGAAGTACACAGACTAACGGTAGATCTCCTATTTTGTCAGCAGAAGATAAAAATGTAAGGATTGTGTTTATTTGGTCACCTAATCCACTAGAGTCTACAAAAGTTTTATAGTTTATCATTCTGTCGTTTCATGATTCGAGTTACCTCTGATACAGTTTTAGAGTTTTCACCAATACTTACACGAAACATCTTTTTTAGATAAGCCTTTGTTATCACAGGTTTCTAAAACGTTTCTTAATCTCTGTCTCCGAAATAGCGTTTCCTTCAACTGTGCATGTGAAAATGTGCATGTGAATAGACTGAACGTTTCTTTAAATACGAAAGTCACATATTCGGTCGGCTTGAGATAAAGAAAAATCGGAAAAAAACTACCTGAAAAACTAATGCCTTCAGGTTTTCTAACAATACGTACACTTCTCATAATAAGCATATAATTTATTAGCAATACGATTACAAAATTTTTGGAATTAGTCTGTCTAGGATATAGTTTTGTAATTGTCACATAGAGCAATGTTCTTTGGTCCTTTACAAGACGAAGAATTCTTTCAGAAGATTAGTATAATACATACAAAAGAAAAGTACCTATTTGATTTCATTCCTTTCTTTTTAAAAATATGAATAGCTAGTGATTTAAATTTGCACATTAAATTACAATTAAATAGTGTATTTGTGTACATTGTTTTCCAAAACCTCTCGCCTTACCTCAGATATAAATAAAAATATGCGTATTAGACAGCTTTAATTATTTCTAAACTTGATATGAGAGACATCGCTCTCTAAACACAACATGCAGAGTTCTAATATTGTCCAATAAATTGTCTGATAAATAGAAGGAAGTGTGACAAAAAGAAGAGGCTCATTGATTTTCAAAGTAATCAAGTATTAGTTTGATTCATGAGTTTGATTTAAAAGAGGGAAAAGGCGATGCACTCGAAAGGAAGCTAGATCAGTAGGTATGCTGGCACTATCTCTCCCCCTACCGGGGTTCACACGGTTCTTATCACATTTCTGAAAATAGATACACCCTGACCGGAAAAAAACAGTAGTTGGGAGATCAACGTCCTGGAATATCTCGTCTCAATATCACATAACGTAGTTCGATCTGTTCATCTCATAATTATTGATGGATGAACTAATCATAACTTTATTTAAATGGTACTTTCATGTATACCACTAAATAACCATATGTAGGTATATATTGTCACTATGAAGTTATAAGGAACAAGTTTTTCATCAAAGGCAATTAGATTGTGTACAGATTTAATAAAGTTTACACAGTTGTGATTTCATCAAATTGATTTTTGATTATAAATAAGCAAAGTCTCTTTCTTGGTATGTTACAATCAGTACTTTTTTCAACCTCGTTTCTTAACCCTCCATTTTTATTCTGGATCAGTGTTTCCCAAACGGTTTTTTCTCGCGGCACACTACAAAAAACGGCACACCTATTACTTTATGCCATTGATTAAGCTTAAGTACTTGATATAAACGTACTTATACAACAAAAATCAGGAAAGTTATATTATTTATTAAAATAATACAATTTTCTTGGATAAGTCAAAGAAAAAAAATACATTTAAAAGAAACTTAATTTATTTTAACTTATTGAGCAAAATATAGTAGTACGTAAGTAACTGCTCCCTTTCTGACGATTTCTATACGTAAGTGCTACCTTTCTGACGATCCTGGCCCATTCTGACGCTCATCAGAATAGGCCATGGCAGTTAAACGGAACTACATGTCCACAATTTTTATTATATGTTTTATGTTGTTTAATGACTGTGAACTATTTCTTATGTTTTTACTTTATTCTTCAAAAGTAATAAGACTCTTTTATCCCTGAATCATTACTTCATGATTTTTCCGTTCTTGGACTTAACAGAAAATAAAGTATTGTATCGTGTTACACAATTCATCAATGCGTTGCATTAAAATTATTAGATACAAAATAAATACAAGCTGTGTTTTCTTACCTTAGAAAGACCTACTGTTTCATTCTTCTTATAGATACACCTCTTCCCCTACAGCTCATAAGTAGTAAACACATGTAAACTAAGTTATTTGAATAAATTTATTATTGATAAACAATCGAAGTTGGGGAATGAAAATGTCACTTCTGTTCGTCCCCAAACTTATCGTGATTAAGTTTGGAATTTTTTATGAAGCCTCTTTTATATGTAAGAAATATCGAATTCGATAAAAAATGCATACCCCTACAAGGTATTTGACTGAGCGCCTTTTAAGCTTAACTTTCATCATTATATCTAGAGAGTTGATTGAGCTCAAAAATTGGAATTTTAGATATTTTTATACCATTTAGTGTTACTGGCAAAATTGATTTATGCCTGTCTGTTCGTCTTTCGCAAAGATATTTTGAAAACGAATTAAATGTCTTATAGACTTTAAATGTTGTATGAAGCTTCATTTCTAAATATAGATCACATGTAACTCTTACAAAATCTTACAGGGAATTTGGCTGAGCGACATTAGGTCTAGTCTCATGTAGCCGAGGACCTTTTAGTACGTACGGGTCGTACAGTCTAAACCAGCACTAGGGACATTGAGGCCGCGTGCAGGTAGTTGCGTCCTTCAGCTGCAGGCGCGTTTTATAATTCAAATTGATTATACCTATGAAATAGGTTTTTTCATACACTGTTAAGGTTTGATTTGTATAAATGCACTTTGAAAGTATTCATTGATTAAGTTAGCTTATAACGTTTACAATTGAAAAAGATGATATAAAATTACCACATCCATTTAGTCAACAAAAAATGATGCAAAGTTAAGACTATTGATTGCATAAACCATAAATATATTTGGACTTTCATTTTTACTTTTTATTTTATAAACTCCAATGAGTAGTTTTATAGTACCCATCGATACCTAGACCTATTATAGTGTTGCCGCATTTTTACCAGTCCTGTTTTGCATGTGATTATATAAATAAATATTCGATTTCTTGTATCTTTGGATACTTATAGCCTATAAACCACTCTAAGTATACAATTTAAGGCTTATAAAATACAACTACAGTAGGAATTGTCAAAAATATTTACAGCGTTTATATCTTTATACTACGAGATTCTGTATACGGAAATTGTTAATGAAAATACATACTTAGGTCCCATTAAGGTGGTGCAATAGGGCTGTTTTTATTATTATACCCCTGATGCTATTTCTAAAGGCAGAAATATTTGTTATTTGTCTAAAAGTGGTGGGAATGTAAAGCACAATTTTGGACATTATAACATGGCCCACAGAAAAAGTCTTGAAAATAAAAATATGAACCTTTACAGAAGGCTATACATAAAAAATAACTAGATATTGAAATTTGTATTTATAAAAACGTCATCTTCTCATGTCATAAATGAATAACGGCCACTCCCTGAAGCTTGTATCATTTATAACCATTTTGCATGTTTATGTTCAGTGGTTTATTTGGGACTTATTATAGAATTGTTTACATTTTGAATTTTCCATACCTTCAGTTCCTAGTGTATTGATTAAAAATATTTTTATATAACTGTCACTTAAAAAAAACTAATCCACTTTTCAAATTTATTTAATTTTTTGTACACAGTTAAACATAATTGTACATTAAAATATTATAAGGTGATCCTACTATCGGTACTTTGTAGGTCAATACTATCCTTCAATGGAAGCATTTGGCTAGATCTTTGTAATTATGTTGCCGTCACCCATAATCCCCTTCAAACGAGTAGAAATGAAATATTTTTTTGACATGCCTCTGTTTACGTGTAGCCTACAGTAAGGCACCACTATGATGCATCTATATCAAACTTTCCCTACTATGACCATTCTATGCTTAAAGGTGGATTAGCATTTGATGTTTGAGTATGGGTCCTTGTAGTGTTTAAAATATATTGTTATGTAAATTGATATTATAAATAAGTTTTATAGGCATCATTGGCCTAGTGTAGAAGAAATCATAAATAGATTTTAAATGTCTATGCTTAATTACTATTATAAAGACTATTGCAAAAGTAAGTCTATAGCTAACCCACAATCGATATTGCTTAGCTTTACTTTTAAAACTAACTGTCTTCAGCGAGAAATGCCTCGGTATTGATAATAGCTCAAATGGTTATCAATTTTTATAAACAAAACTGTATAAAAGAATTTGTTTAATGGTTTAAGACAACTGATTTTATAGTATGTTATCATTGGTAAAAAGACAGAATTTTCCCCGTGAAAATTATTATCTTTAGGAAGACCTGAAGTAATTGCAGATTATGTTAGTGTTACCAATATATCTAAGCAGCTCAGTGGCAGTTCACTGTCTTGCAATCTGTAGAGCCCAGGTTTAAATCTCATCAGTAGTAATATATTTTGCCTCCAGTAAAAACTAAAATTAATTTTTATTTAATACAATATTAATATGAAGATTAATATAAACAGTTAATTTTTAAATATTACCATCGTTTGGGCTTTTGAATAAAATCGAATAAAAACCTATAACATTTTAAATAAAAACCTATTCTATAAAAAAAATTTATTTTAAAAATAACTTCATTACATGAATTAATTTTAAAATAGAAACACAAGATTGAAATAAGATAGCTAATGTCACATGGCAAAGGAGGGAGATTCTCAGAATGCCCTCACACCAAGATGGAATTGTAGATGTTTATATTCATTCCCCAAATGGTACCTTATTTTGATTGATATTATAAAATATTAGATGAGTATATTGGAAGACACATCAACAATTCTTTTGTTTTCAATACTATTAACAATTATGTGGGTTGAAATCACTGATAGATTACACTTATTTCTTAGAACATTTGACTATGGCAAACACCGGTATTTTAATTGTTCCAATTAATTTTGTTCAGTTGATGGACAGTTTTGGGGGTGCACATTGGGATATTCTTATCTGTCACACAGGCCCGGCGACAGGATTCTCGGGCCCCTATGCAATCATGAAGACCGGGGGCCCCCCCCCCCAAAGATTCAACAGGCAACCAACCTAATTACATTAAAATTCACCCCCCCCCCAACGTTAGAACAAAATTCCCATATTGGTTATATTAACATAGCAAGCATTATTTTATTCCAAAACTTACTACTCCATTACTTGATTTACTTATTTGTTAAATGATTCACTTCTTCAAAATTATGCCAAATTCCGTGATTTTTCCTGTATTTACTTCAATTTAAGTTATATAAATAAATGTTTGCTAAACAAATGGAAAGAATTGAGGTTTATAATTATGTAGTGATTATTTTTTTACTATTAAATCAATACAAAACAAAAACTCACTGAACTTAATTAAAATCAAAAACACCATCCTTAAAAAATATACACTTAATGAACTAAATGGACAAAACATAATTAACAAAGAATAAAATCATTAAAATTAAAGTTCAACTCGTGTCGCTCTCCTTTTTAGTAGAAAACAAAACTTAATGATAGGTTCCTGGAAAACCTAATGAAACAAAAACTAAATATCATTGAACAATCACTTAACGAACAAAACTAAAAAAAATTAAATGAACAAAACCTAATGAACATTGTACAAAACATAAATTGAAAATTAATAAAGAAACATTGGGCTATGTTACCTCACTAACATTAAACATGACTAAAACACAACTCGTCGGGCCTTCTTCCCAGCAAAGTCTTCTATAATGTCGTCATATTTCAAACTACGTGCCAAATCTGACTCCATGGCTAGAATACTCAGGTCATTCATGCGGTCTTGCGTCATCGTAGAACGATTTGCACTTTTAATTCTTTTCATCAAACTGAAGCTCCTCTCCCCTTGGCTGACAGATACAGGTATGCAACAGAACAACCGGATCGCTGTTAGTGATATTTGGAATAAACTATCTAGTTTGTTCTTCCTTAGAGCGTTTATTAGACTTAATGGTTGAAGAGTTTGTTCCCCCAAGTTAGTGCGATGAATCGATTTCAAATGTTTAAATTCATTTAAAATTTTCCATCTCAATATCCTCTTTGTATGTTTGACACAGACTCAAACATTGCTGCTCAATAAAACTGTCGTCTTCCTCAATATATTTCCAAAGACATTGGAAAAGGTTGCTGATTTTTTCCCAGCAAACTCGAATCTCTGAGACAGTCCCCCTAAGACTGAGTCTAAGATCTTGAAGAAGACATCAATCCTAAAAACGTTCCTCTTCGTTTTTTAATTGATGTTCCGTGCCGTCCCTTGTTTTTCGTCATGAAAAATCTTTCTTTTCTTTAATTCTTTTTTCCTTAAAATCAGTTTTTCGCAATCTTACACTCTCAGCCATGTTGCCTGCCACTAGCTTGGCCTCAGTGTAGAGATTGCTCCATCTGTCTCTCAGTACTTTTAGTTCCTCTATTAAATCATTCAGATTTTTTGTTTCAACGTCTAGAGTTGTTTGATCGGGCTTGTAATACTTTATTTTTGTTGTCTATTGCAACAAGCACCTTTAGCCATATTGTCGACATCATGATACATTCGAACGATTGTAGATATTTCAATAGCCCTTTCAGATCTGTCTTGCATTCTGCAGATAGATTCAGTTCTTTACAATCATTGAGGGCATTGATGATGAGAGGCAAATGCTTTACGAAAGGGCGCAACACTATCTACTCGGGCTGACCATCTCGTTTGAGAAATACTGTGCAGAGAAGAGCCTATTCTGTTTTCTAAGTACTCCCATCTTTGAGGGCTTCTAGAAAAGAAGTTATACGTCTTTTGCAGCATGCCAAAAAATGTTGTAGCTTCCTCGCAGCATTCAGCAGCATTAACCCACACAGGTTGAGGCTATGTGCGGCACAGTTATTATAAAAAGCCAAATTGTTGGTCTCCATTATGATGGCTTGGGCACCTTTGTAATATTCCAGCCATATTGGATCCATTGTCGTACCCCTGGCCTCTGCATTCTTCAACGGAATTGAGTGTTTGTTGAGCTCGCTAATAATCAACTTAGCCACATCCATTCCAGTTTTTTTGTTACAGTCAACAAAATTTAAAAATCGTTCGCAAATTTTATATTCTGATTCACAATCTAAGAGATATCTCAAGATCAACGTTGTTTGCTCAGTATGTGAGGCATCGGGGGGTAGAGTCAGCAATAATAGCATAATATTTTGATTTCTTCCTTTCTTCCAATACCTTCTGTCGAACTCTTTCCCCACAAACTTGAATGAATTCATTTTGAGAGTCTTTAGACAGATAATGAGCTTGAACACGTTTTCCCTCTTCTTGGGCCTTTTTTACTTTTGCAATATGTTCTCTTAGTAAAGGGTCATATTCCGCTAACAGCTCTATCAGACCCAGAAAGTTTCCATTGTTGGATCCCCAATTTTTTCAGAGTCCCTCTGAGAGCTAATCCTCGCTCTCCAAGGAACATGACCACGGAGAGCAATCTTTGAAAATATATCCCTCCAATATTTGGTTTCTTGAAGCCCAGTTCTGAGTCGAGTTGAGAATGTATGTCTGATCCATCACTTAGCCTCCTTTCTAACTCTCTCCATTGGATGTAGCAATTTTTTGTGGGAAGCGCTGGTTTCATGCAAAGGTAGCTTGTTGTAAAAGCTTCCGCCATCCATATTCCTTTTTCCATCCATCGTTACTTAACAAAACTGACTTATTTGAATCGTGTTTTTCACCCCCACTATTATTATTGAAAAGTCTACATGGAAAACAAAATAAGGACTCAGCAGTCTCACTCCATACAAGCCCAATCTCTTCTGACGCTCTCTCCGTTCGGCCTTTTTTGAAAAAAGAACCGTTTTTGGAAACGCTCTTTTTCCATCACTTGGCAGATCTGACGGCATCAAAGATGGACCCATTTTCACTAAAGTCTCAATCCACACTGTCAGTCACCACCTTGTTTTTCAGAAGTCCCAAATCTGAACTGGTAATTATAGTTCCTAACCCCGAATCTACATTAGCATTTAGAATGTCACGATTGTGATCTTCCAAAACAATATCATCTTTAGGATCAGGTTCTGAGGTTAAAGCTATCTACCATTGTTTCTCCTTCATCAGCATTAGGCCTACAGCTTTCAAGATCTTCGCTGTCTTCAGTATTAGGGTGTTCATGAAAACTGTGAGAAACTTCGCAAAGTTTCTCCCTGGCGGCGCCAGGGTCGTTAGGGCCGCTGTTAGAACTAGTTGTAGCTACGTCTACTTTGATTCCAACGTCAAATAATGTCCTGGATCCTTTATTTGAACTTTCAATTTTCTTTTGCCTTTCTTTACGTTTTTGAGCACCAGATTTATGTTTGTAAGTGTCCATTTTGAGATATAACGGTGTTTTTTATGCGAAATGATGATAAAATACTGTGAATGGACCTAAAAAATAAATATCTTGGATTAGTCAAGAATAATAAATTGATGTGGGCAGATCATAAAATAATATTTGAAATAGAATTTTAGAACCTAAATATCAAAAATACAAATTTAAAAATGTATCAAATTGATCATAAACACTATTAGACAATTAAAAATTAGTATTGATTACTAGGCCTAAACCGAGCAGTTGCTAAAAATAAATACGGAATGTAAATTATCAAACGCTGCGTTTAAAGTAGTAATGTATCTCAAACTGGCTAAACTAATCAAAAACCGACAGGTGCAATCACAGGACACGTGAGGGGATGTGATGAGTCATTGAGCTATTTTCGGATACTGTATCGCTTGCTGCGCTCTCACTCAGATTTCCAAGGTCAAGTTTTTTAAGACGTTCACCCAGCGATCTCTATTGTTTACCTGTCTTGCCAACATATTGGGGGTTTACTTCCTGTTTCTCTCTCTGTTTTATCCTGTCCTCACTCCCCATTCCCTCTCGTAAACTGCGCAACTAGTGATGCGATGCGTCGCCTCAAGTTGGTTGTCATAACAACCAATATATCAGCCAACGAGCCAACCACGAAACAATACCAAACTATGTCGTCAATTGAATAATATTTTCTACGTGCTAACGTGCATACTGCATACAAGCATGTGAACAACCACAAAAGAGTGAGCGATGAGCCGTCGTTCTCTCTGATTTAATAGGATAAACTTGGATTAATTGAAACTTAAAACGACGTTCAGTAGCAGTAGCAAACCGAATTTATGTGTTGTTTTTTTAATTTTTAACCATCCTCCTACTCCTCATATGTTTTAGTTTAGATTTAGATACACAGTAACGTCAGTAACATTTATAATTTCACGTCTTATTACATAGGTACGTTTTATAAGACGATTACAACGTCTCAAATTTTGCAGCCCAGTAATAATTAAGTTTATTTGTATTTTTTGCTGTTATGGAACCTTGTTGATCGTCTTAAAGGTTAACCAGCCCTTGGATAATCGGGAGTTAACTTGTAGCCTAATTTATTTTATGAAACTGATTACTGTATAATTCAAATTTATAATGAGGGGTAAAAATCATGGCTCCACATGGGTTGGGCTGGTGGACCCCTGGTCCCAGGCCTGGGCCCCTGGGGGCCCGGCTCTGTCCCTAATTTTATATATTTTACAATTTTTATTTTATTATGTTTATATTATAATCATCAGTTAAAATAAAAATCTGCGTTACATTAAAATTAAAAATCTCATGTTTTAATTATGCCCTACAGCATGACAAGTGAACAGAAGGAGCGGGCCCTGAGCCTGATCCTGGGTAACAGGGCCCGCAATCAAATGTGGGATCCATGGTAAAATTTATTCAGTTTTTTAATTTTTTCGGAAATTTGGAACTTATTTTCTAAAATTAAATGATAAAAATATTTACTAACTCACCTGTATGTTTCTTTAATTCACGGTTAAATCAATCTCAATCTCCTTACAACAACAACAACAACAACAAACCTAATTAAGCACGACAACAAACTAAAACTAGAAGTGTACAAAACAACCAATCACGATAACTTAATAAAAACCATTACCACCAGCAACCAGCATAGAAATGCAAGATTGAAAGAAACATTAGTTTATTATCGTGTCGGTATCACTGTCATCCGACGCTCAGGTTGCAACTTGTATTGAGCAAGGAGGGGAGGCGGGCCGGGAGGGGAGGGGTGGAGAAGAGTCACTGCCTTCGCGTCTGGGCGATGCGGACCCCGGGCCCGACGTCTGACAGCCACAACCACAACGGTTCGCGCCACCTCAGTGTTTACAATTTTATTGGTTTAAATCGGAGCAAAGAAAGTAGTTTAAATTAACATTGCATGTTATTTCCTGAATATTTTCACCGCACAGGCCCTGGGCGATGGTAATGGGCAATGATAAAAAAAAATAAAAATACATATTTTAGTCGGCCCGGGCCCCCTGTGGCCCCGGGCCCCTATGCATTTGCCCCCCTTGCCCCCCCCTGTCGCCGGGCCTGCTGTCACATGTGCTACTTTTTACTTATATGACTCATTAGATACCATTATATACTCACAATCTAAAATTGTAATGAATAAATTGTGTGACTCTATGGGGATGATTAAATCTTAAACTAGTTTTACCTTAATAAATGGAGGTAGACAAATCAACAACTTTGATTGCGGCCTGTATGTCATCTTTGCTATCAACAAGATTTTAAGAGATTTTCTAGTGGGAATATATATAGACATAAACTATATTGAAACCTGAAATTTGGGATGGATGGAATTAATTTTAAAAAAGCGCTCACTATTAGCCTACATCATTAATAATCGTACTGCATTTTCAAACAGTAAAATTTACACTCTCCTTGATGAATTTACAAACAACCATTTCTATAATGAAACATGTGGAAATAAGATTGGTGAGATGAAAATTGATCTACAAAATGAGGCTGTGTAGAGACATATATCTTTACTAAATCAGAAAATTAAGTACTTAGAGAAAGAATTGAAGTTAAAAAAGATCTTATAAATGAACAACAACAAATAATTGTAATAAAGTGTTATTTGTTAATATACAGAAAATATGTCACAAAATGTTCTTATAAAAACTTAAACAGGGATTATACCAGTAAATAAGCTAACTTTGGTCACTGATAGGTAGGGATATGGCAAAAGTTTTTGATGGAGAATTATCAAGTGGGTTTTCAACATTTGATTATGTACTTCCTGGTGCTGCTTGACAGGCAGTAATTAGTGCTTTATTAAAGACCAATCCGCACATTAAATAAATATTCAACAATATTTTGCTAGTTGGAGCCTCAAGTGATGTTGCAAACATTACTGACTATCAATATAATATTTTGTTGAAGGTTTTATTAATATGATGGAAGATCAGGTGAACGGACTTCAACACACAAGTATAATATTGGTCACTCTCCCATACTGATATCAAACTGTTAATATAAGTTTATAAAATGAAATAATTAGATCAATAAACTTTAAAACAGGAAACCTCTTTTATCATTATAATAATGTATATATTTGGAATCTTAAAAAGTGCTTCAAAGACACCATCATATGAATCAGGGGTTCCACATCAGTAGAAGAGGAAAACAACATGTAAGTTATCTATTTTATTCATAAATAAAATTATTGAAGAAGCAACTCAGTTTGGAAAAGATTGTAGTGCAAAATAAATATATAAAAAAACAGAAAACATTGAAGTAATTGAGAAAAATATGAAAAAAATTTCAAACAATATGGGGTTAACATTTACTCCCTGCATTTCTGCAGCTTTTAGTTGTGAAAAACAAATGAGTCATATGGTGGCAGAGAAATTAAAAAAGGAGTTGGCTAAGGATGACTCTTGTAAAATTACTGTTGAAGCACAATTCATTATATTTGTACGTTTTTTTGGATAAAATTAGAGAAACTTTTGTTGATGAGCTATTAGTTATTTTGTTGTTGATAGGAAAAACCCAGGGAAATACATAATCGAAGCGGTAATGGATTTTTTCGTTAAATATGAGTTACATTTTAAAAAGCTTTTATCACTAACTACCGACAGTGCACCAGCGATGATTGGGTCAAAACGACTAGTTCACCTACTAAAAACCAATGGAAAAGTAATGAAAATTTCTTTTCCAACCACTATATCATTCATCATACTGTGCTTTTCTTCAAACGCAATCCTATTCTTGAGAGAATAATGCAAGAAATTATTTAAATAACAAACTTTCTTCGTGCAAAACATCGTGAATTGAAAATATTTTTTTAATGAAGTGTTGTAGACGCTTAATATGACGTTCTGTTGTTGCAAAATAATGTGTGGTTGAAAGGTTGAAAGCAAAGGCTGCATTTTACAACGATTATTTGCCATTTTAGAAGACGAAGACATTTCTTTTCAATATTGATCAGATATCAACCATCACCTACTTAAGTTTTCTTGGCAATAAAGAATAAAACACTTCCATTGCTTTCTTATCAGATATTCTTTAACAATTGAATAATCTGAACTTTAACTTAAAGGCAAAGAAAAGCTTGCATGGCAGTTCCTGACAAAAGTAAAAAGCTTTTTGCACAAACTAAATCTTTTTAACATTGATCCTGAAAATGAACGCCTGCACTTCCCTAATTAAAAAATAATCAGCAGTGACAACAAGCTTGACGTCGGCGAATACAAAACGTTCATTAAGGACCTTAAATAGGAATTTGAAAACAAATTCACAGATTTCAAGAAAATTGAGATTGTTGTCGACATCCTTAGTAACATTTACTCTCTGGATTCTGTTGATGAATGGAGCAATGAAGGTGCAAATAGTTTCGGGAGTAATAAAGTTGCTCTCAAGATAGAAATGATCGATTTCCAAGAAAATACATTTGTTAAACATCAAAAAGAGAAAGTGTAATGTCAATAGTTTTGGATAAAACGTCTTGTTTGTCTTAATAAATATCCAGAAAACTAGCCTTGAAACTTCTTACTTTGTATGGGTTGACGTATGTTTGAAAGCAGCATTTTCTAACATGAACTTTTTTAAGAATAAATTCCGAAGCAGACTTATCAACAAAAATCTTTCATATTTAATGATAATAGCCTGTTCAAACTTTAGTCTAGTCTTCGGGAGGATAGTTCAGGGCAAAAATGTTATTTTGCTCATTAAAATTGTAAATTACAGATGATACTTCCTTTGGATTATAATGTTTGTTTATTATTTAATAAAATAATATTCCAAAACTCATTTGTTTTATGTATTTATTAATATGCAATACTACAATAATGTTTATTAAATAGGACAATTTAATATTTCAATTATCAAGCCACCATAATATTTCACACTTCCTATTTTCTATGACAAGCAATATTTTGTTTAAACCAATTAATTTAATTTTAATTTGATAGCGTTTATGTTATAATAACAAAGGCGTTACAATAACAACATAAAGAACTTCGGGAATAGCAAAACTAACGTATACTAAGGATTCCAACCAGTTGTAAGTGAATGGGCTATTTTGCGTGGGCCAAATTGCCAGAAATGAAAACTTAAGGGTTCTTAATATTTCGTTAAATATAAAACAAAGGTGGTGAATGACAAACGTAACAAAACCTACCAAAAATGTATGTTGTCTGGAATGCATTTTGCATCGATGTTACTACAATCTAATTACCCATTAATCTTGTTTCGCCACTTTTCACGGTGTGAAGTATGCCTAGCCATTAAATTAGGGCTGTAAAATAGATATTATTGCTGAAGTAACGAAAAATAACGAGGGACTGACGATATGAATTTCGAAAACGTATTATTAATATTTAATCTGGGTAGGCTAATTTTTATGGTGACACATTGAATTAAGGCTGTGAAGTTTTTAATATTGCTAAACTAACGAAACTTTTGTGAGAACTAACAGGAACTAACGAAGAACTAACGAACAATATGAAAAATGTGGGTAAGCTATTTTGTGTATGTCAACCTTTACACACCTGTCGAGTACTACTTTTATTCCAGAAGCCAAAGATATGGCAATCAGAGTTTCTCTATGTAGGAAACAATGTGTATAAACTATATCTGTGTTTTTCTGTTTTGCTAACGTTAGAAAGCCTGTCAAGTGCCCACCCATAAATGGGACACTTAAACAGGACTGCCATAATATTTTGGAATTTTCAAAGAACTTATCAACTAAATTAAAAATGTCTTGTCCTTTTGTTGTCTCTGGGAGATCTTTACAAAACAGGAATGGTTCAACTATAGATTTTTCATCAATAAACTGTACAAAAGTCACCACCAGTGATTATATAAGTATATGTATCTTTTCAGTGTAATTTTACTAAATCAATAATTAAAGAGTCCATTTCGGTACGTTATATCTCTAAATTGTATGTGTATATAGATTAGTGCACAAACAAAAAGTCAAAAAGTTAGTTAAATAGAGTATAATAATACACATTTCATTGACTGCTCTAACGAGGCCTGTAACTTGTGGGATTAAACAAATTTAATTTGTAAGTTTGTCTGTCTGTCTGTATATCTGTCCGCACGAAAACGAACTAACCTACAAACTTAAAACTGTACCATAAAGCTTATATAAGAATAACACTGTTAAATTATGGTACATGTCACTCCATGGGATGTGGCTAAATGTTTAGACTACATTGGTCAACCGTGATAAAAACGAGACAGTATCAACATAAATAAATTTCAAAAATGAACTCATTACACCATATTAACGCATGTAGCCTAACTATCCCAACACATATGTAATTTAATAGTGACTTGGTGTGTAGAATTTTATGATTTTAACACCGATATGAAACCCAATTTAATGAACAAAAATTTGAATGTATTATCTGGAAGATATGCCAAGAAAGACTTCATATGAAGGTTTAAAATTTTGCATGAAACTTCATTTATACAAGACTGAGTTGCGTGCGTGCGTGCGTGTATATAATTTTTATAAACGGCAATAGCCTTATTTAATCTTTATTGAAACTACATTAGCATTGATTGTTGATCATAATATATGCATGTACAAGTAAAAGAACTAGCCAATTCTCTTCAAAAAGCCATTGTATAATGTTCTGAAGCATTTGCACATTTTAATGTATCTGGTACATTTATTTAGATGGCTATAAACTACATTTAAAGTAAATATTAAAGAAAACTACATTATTTAAACTGAATTGAGAATATGTTGCCAACTTTAGAATAGAACCCTCTGAAGAAGTAATTTTGATCGTTAATGGGATGTGAGGTAAGGCATAATGGGAATTCTATATGAGGTAATCTAAAAACGCAACGCAGCTGTTAGACTCTTAGTTATAAGTAGAATAGTGTAATTTGTGGTACTATATTACAAATACAATGTTATTAGAGATGTCGCAAAAAGAATTCAAGTTTTACTACAAGTCTAACCACTACTAGAGCTTTAATTTCCCATAAGTCCAAGATTATTCTTTTGATGGTTTCTTCCTCAGTTTCCTTCCAAGTTGAAAAATGCAATTATCAATAGTTTTAATTTGAAGTAAAAGTTTTCAATGGAGTCTTCGTTGTAGCTTTTTACGATCTGATGGCCGATGAGAATAGTGACAACTGTCGAACATGGAGTCGCAGTCAACGAGTTTATTTACATGATTTATTCAGTTTTAGCTGGTCCTTATGGTTTTCTTTCAGTTAATTTACATCATAAAGGATAGTAAAAAGATTATTTCTCCGGTCTACAGGGCAGGTGTCATAATCAACTATTTTAGCCTAATCAAATGCTACCCTCAGTCACAATATTGTTCCGGTTTTAGATCTATTGCCTGAAGATAGTTCCTCACAGCAAAACCGTCGTAAGAATTTAATTTGTATAAGCATTATTTCGACGTGGTATTAACTGCACAAAGTAGACGTTATCAACTCTATAGCTCATGTTTCAGTATTAAAGGTTATTATTATTATATTAACAACTACAGAGAAGTGTTGTATGAAATTTTTAAAAGTTTGTGTACATTATTAACATTTACTCTATACCATTGTCCATTATGACTTAGATAGTGGATCTATACAGACGGAGAATCAATCATGCCCATTAGGTAAACTAGGTGGCCACCGAAGACGGCAGCTTTGCGGGTGGCAAAAAAAATAAAATTACAAGAATGTGTATAAATTACTGTACAGAAACCGAGCCAAAAAAACACATAAAACAGGCTCGTATTACTAAAAAACTCAACCTTTATCATATCAAACATTACTTAGTGTCATCGTAAACCTTAGGTAAATTGACTATAGTACAAGAAGCCTTTGTAGTTACCGTGTTCGGGGGGTGGGCCTGATGACACTCTGATGTGGCCTAGAAAGTTCATATTGCCGTGTCGCTTCTATAACCCCATTAATACTACTTCTCTAAACCTTTACTCAAGTCAGTGGATCACTCAATCATTAGTCTAGTTTTGAGGGTTTTTAAGGACACTGTGTAGCTTTTATTACCGGTATCTAACGTTGCTTGATTATGCGAGCATCCCGCACGTAAGGTACTATACGGACGCTAAATGCGTCGCGTTAATGCGTCGCGTTAACGCCAAAGTTCGGCGCATTAAGTTGGACTACTAGTCCAGACTATACGGACGCAAAATGCGTCGCGCTGTTTTTGCGTCAACGCCCCGCTGGCCAGACTATACAAGCGCAGAAACCGCCACGTTGCTTCCCAGATCACTTTATTCCAAGTTGCCAATATGGATGCAGTGCAGATCGGTGCTGTAGGGTTTCAGTGTCTACTAGAGATGTATTTGGAAAAGACCAAAAGGCAGGATAGACGTTGGGGTACCCATCCCGTTCTAAGCAGCAGATTGACAACAGGTGCGTTTCATTTGATGTTTGAGAAGCACAGACAATATGAAGACAAATTTTACCAATATTACAGGATGTCTGTTAGCTCATTTGATGAACTTTTACATCTTGTCAGTGACGGTCTGATGAAGAAAGATACCAACATGAAAAGGAGTATTGAGCCAGCTGAAAGACTTGCTATAACCATCAGGTAAGCCGTTTATGGGTTAGATCGAAGGGTAGATCCATGTCAAGTGTTCCAGCAGTGGTTGCTTGACATTTTCAGAAACATTAATATTTGGTAGATCCATTTTGAAATGGGGACCCTATTTGTTTTGCCCGCTAGCTGTTTTCGCCTTTGCAAGCATCCCCCCAAATATAAGGAACTGACCTACCAAATAAAATTTTGGGGGACATATTACGGTCATTCCTTGTAAAATCATCAGAGTGGGGTTTCTTGACTGTTTTATTTTATTTTAATATTTTTATCACGACTTCTACCGCACTTCAGGAGATCAACACAATTAAAGAAAAGATTATACTATACTAAAAGGTTATACTAAAATCCCCTTCTGTTCTGACGTTATTTTACAAGAATTAAGTAAATTGTTTTATAATGTAAGACTTAAAAGCGTGTAAATCTACACATCTACAAAGACGGCAGTATCAATGTCTTATATTAGATAGTTATATTATGTTTCGCTTATATTTACGTTATATATTTTAGGTATTTGGGCTGTGGAATGAACTTCAGTGACCTTGAATTCGAATATCAAGTATCAAGAAAAACAATACGTCTCGTTGTTGAGGAGACCTGTGAAACAATTTCGGGAAAACTGCAGTCAACTGAAATGCCAATCCCTACAAGTGATGAATGGCTTTTGAAGGCAACGGAATATGAGAAGTTAACCAACTTCCCAAATTGTGTTGGTGCCATTGACGGCAAACACGTGCGGATACAATGTCCACCAAGTTCAGGTTCACTATACTACAACTTCAGGAAGTATTTTTCACTTGTATTGTTTGCAGTCAGCGACGCACAGTGCAACTTCATTGCAATAGATGTTGGTGCATATGGCCGGGAGGGCGATTCCACAATCTTCAAAAACTCAAACTTTTACAAAAGACTGAATGCCGGCCAACTGAACCTCCCAACAGAGAAACCGCTTTCACCAGAAGGCCCCACAGTACCTTTCGTATTTCTTGGCGATGAAGCTTTTGGTTTAACTACACGTGTGATGCGCCCTTACCCACAGAAGAAACTCACAAAAGAGAGAAGTGTATATAACTATAGGCACTGCAGAGCCAGACGTACAGTTGAATGCGCATTTGGAATTATGAGCAACAAATGGCGAGTAATGCATTCCTGTATCCTGGTGAACCCGATCTTTGCAACGAAAATCATTCAGTCTTGCTGTGTATTGCATAATTATGTAAAAAGGCGGGATGGTTACATTTTTGAAGAATCGCTTACATGTGACATGGATTGCTTGGTCGGAGCAGCAGTAGGAAGTGGTCGTAGTAACGGACTTGTAGTAACGGACTTGTAGTAAGGGACTTGTTCTGTGAGTATTTCAATGGACCAGGAGCCTTAAACTGGCAAAATCAATATGCCTAAGCACAATCACTTGAAAAAGTAGGACTTAGTAAAAAGAAGAAAAAAGTAAACTTAGAAAAAGTATAACAATATTATTTCCTATGTAATAAAATTTAAAATAAAAAGTTTTGTAATTGACTACTTTGAATACATCCTGTTATGTTATTGTAGCTCCTCTCAAATTAGACCTTTGTATCATAATCTAGTGTCAGTTCTATAAACAGTATTGATCAACTCGTGAATAGGTTTAGTGAAGGTTGGCAAGGAAGAACAGTGACCTTGGACGACTCATAGCGCAGAAATAGACTTTTCACCCCTCCCCTTTCTACCAACCTACCGCCGGCGCGACGGCGACGCCGGCGCCGGTGCCGTCTGGGCTAGCCATGCGTCGTAACTTCGATATCTACAGCAGTAGATTTTAAAGTGCCAAAAACTGTGATCATGTACGCAATGGCACAATTAAATTACTAATGTTCTTTACAATACGTTACAAATAACATACGTTTAACATACATTTCAATATTTAAACCTTTTACGTCAAATAACCACACAATTAAACAAATAACCATATAATCAAACCGTAATTTAAGGAAAGAGATGATTTCAAAACGGTGTTAAGTTATTATCACAACAAAGTTGTAATTTCATTTTTGTCTTAATATACTTCCCATATTTATGTACGGTACTATTATTAATTATTGTCTTCGTTACTATTGTAAAACAACAAAGATAGTTAGTTGTACTTGGTGCTTAGAAAAAATATGTTTACATCATTACACCTTTGTTTATAAATATATCAAACTTAGTTACCTGCTTCGTCCTTCATTTGGGGAGTCATTTCCTCCCAGTTGTCGTGCACAGCTGCTCCTACCTCCATCCAGCACTGAGCTTTAACATTTCTGTTTGAATATTCTTTTGACTGGACGTCATAAAGTGGAGGTCGCTTCTCTACTTCTAAGATGAACTTCTCAGTATCAAACATGTTGATGACTCTCACACAGAAGCACAATAACTACTCACTCAAGACTGCGACTGCGGGCCACGCATCTAGCGTCCGTATAGTCCGGCCCTAGCGTTGCGCAGCGCTATCTACGTCGCGCTGCTAACGTTTTTCCAGGGCTGGTCGCGTAAAAATGCGTCGACGCCGAGTTGGAGGGCAGCGTGCCGCGTAGACTGCGCTCGTATAGTCGCTCAAATTGACTTGCATTGCCATCCAAAATTAAAAATAGCGCAGCGTATTTAACGCGACGCATTTAGCGTCCGTATAGTACCAGCCTAATAGGGTATGCTAGTAGCTGCCGCCTGCTCATCTGAGGCTCCGTTTTTAACATGGAGCGAAAATTGAATGTAAAATAGGCACTTGATTTCTCAATATTTCATTCCACAAATAGACTTTATAGTGAGCGCCTGGGGGTTTTGACCAATGTTTACAATTACAGTGAATGAAGTTATATGGTTGATGTGGTGTTTTGTTTTTCTGACTATAAATTGCAATGTTTACAATTTTTTATCTAGTTTTTTCATGGTTTAAACAAGTCACTATAAATATTAATCTTTGAGCATCTAGTTTTGCTTTAAATAGTATTTTTTCATATTATATGTGAAATTTCACCTAAATAGAAGTAGAGACACATCTATTTAGAACACCGCTTTTCTCGTTGTGTTTTTGTTTAGGCTATATGTAAGGTTGTCGGCCTCTTGAAATGTAGTTAAACGTGGAGGGGAGAGCGAAGCGGCAGATGCAAAGTACAGTTGAATTTATAAAGCTAGTTTTTTTATAAAATGATACGTGCTCCGTATATGTTGTGTATATACTTGTATATACATAAAAGTCGTGTTTTAGGAATAACACTTGTATATTTTTAATAGAAATTGTATACAAGACGAATTTTTCTAATAAACATTTATAAAACGTTTTGTATGGTTTCGTTTCTGTATTGCATTTTTTATTTGATTTAAAACTGCAATTCATTACTAGATGGTTAATTAAATAATAGATAAATCGATGATTAAACCCCAGTTCAAGTAATTAGTGGACTTATTCAAATAACACAACCCTTTTCCTTTTGATACTGACGCTGTTATGTCCACGTCTATTATTACCGGAATTACTGGACACAAAGAGAACGTTTGTTACGATGCTTTTAAAGCAGGTTTTTAAAGCATTGAAGGAAATACAGGGACCAAAATCTTTGCTATTTGAAATTATTAAGGAAAAATTAAAGAAAGTAAAGTAAAGATGTCTTATTTTATCAAGCGAAGTTAGGGTTAAGAAGCCCTCTCTAACACTTAACTTGGGGAACAACTGTTGAAAGGTGACTTCCGAACAACAACCAACAACGGCCGGGCAGGCGGGCTGCTGCAAAGACACGATAACCGTCGTACCCACTACACTACGCTATTGACATTAAATAAATAAAATAAACGAACTCTAATGGCGAAAAAACATATTTACAATACATGACGATGTTATTCCTGTTGAACCATTGCTTCTGTTTCAACATATTTGTGTTTCATAACAAAACCGGCGATGAATTGAAAAATAGTATTAATTATGAACTGGCACCATATTCACTTACTCTATTTGAAGATTGTGACCTAAGAAAGACAAAAGCTCATTAAAAATTTCCGGCGGTTTCTCTTAATTGAAAGTTTATAAAAGTTTTTTTCTAAGTTATTAATGGAGGCATGTTACTAACTCGTTGTAAACGCCAAATAAATGAAACATTTACAATGTTATGTTAGCATTTTGTAAGATATTTAAAGAATAATAGTAACACATACGTGGTATTTGATGGGTATAAAAAGGGTAGTATTAAATCTGCCGAAAGAAATCGTCGTGTATTGCAAAATAAATTAGAAAATAGCTGAAGAAAAATGTTTGTAAAATAATAAATAGTAGCAATAATAAAAGTGCTTTTGTAGATTTTTTTTAGAATTGAATTAGCTAACAATATTTTACATACCAAGCGGACAGCAATGCTGTCAAATGAAATATTGGCACAGCTATTAATTTTGAACTAAAAAATTATTAGTTAGAGTTTCAAAAGACATTGCATTTTTTATGTAACATTCTTTTACAGAATTGCAAAAGAGTAGCATTTTGTTTTAATTATCGAATACATTTTTCTGTATAAATATCACTAATATATAAAATATTTTATTCGTGGAGTTATAAATATAAAAAATAATTTTTGCAAGTTTGAAAAAATAATATACGTGTGGCGTTATCCTCACATAGTTCGGTGCCTAACAACGAGGATTGCTATTATTAAGACAGTTTGTTTGTCTAAATTGTACGATTTTGAAGTCTATAAATTGTAGCCTACTCACATCTTGTTACCATGTAGATACAAGTTTTGTTATTTAATAGGTATCAACCCAACCTTTTCCTATATTGATGACCTCGACGTGATCTAAACACGTAACCTTCTATCTAGAAAAGGTTAGGTTGATTCCTATTAAATAATAAATCTTGTATATAAAGGTTAACTAGATGTGTATTTATTGGATATAATTTATAGACTGTTTAAAATATTACAAAGAAAACGAACCGTCTTTACAATAACAACAACCCTCGTTGCGAGGCACCGAATTGTCATATACAAATATAATATCATGAGCCTATTTCTTATTTCAAGTCTAGTAAATCCCTTATCAAGTCTAGGAACACACGAACCATGAGACTGTCTGATCATGCACTCCACTCGCCCCTTAAATGGATGAAGCCGTAATAAATTAAGTATTGTTTTAATATATTAAACCATTTCGCATCACCTTTTTTCACACGAGCTTTGGGCCTCCAATGACAGGTTTAACAATTAATAGTAGTAAAGCAGACTTACTTTTGACATTTACCTTGTAAGTTAATAGAGAGTTTGTAAATATGTTATTTATTATAGTGGTAAACGTAGATTCTCATATGTACCAGTAAAGATTGCCATTTGTTGCAGTTGTTAAGTTTGTGCTAACTGAGATTCGAGGACTTTGTGCTACCTGCATTCAAATTTCATAAAATATACTGTATACAAAATTAGATTTTATGTACAGTAATTTTGATATTATTAATGAACTAATATTTCTGCATCTATACATCTATTGACTATATAGCTTACTAATCAGTTTTAAAAATTAAGAGTTGAAAATAATAAAGTAACAACAGAAAAATTAAATTTGGCCACAGAAGTTCTGCCATTCATTGGGTTAATCATTCATTACATTTTCCGATATGATGAGCCTCAAAATAAAAGACACGTTAGCTGAGTATAATTGTAAATGGTTTTTAACCTTTTTTTAGATTCTTCATTAAAGATCTCACTGAAATTTCGCTCTGTTTTACAATCTTGTCCGAATGTTCGTTAAGACTTAAGCTGACACTTGACACTTACAGATACACAGGGTTAGAAGTACATGTGTTATTAATGTAACATAGAATAGTTAAACATTTTTTAACTGCATACAAAAAAGGCGAAGATTCTAAAATTTTTGTCCATACATCATTAACATGTTCTAGTTTGTCTTTTCTCTTTACTCGTGTAAAAGTATCCATAATTACATTTGACCTTCTGTATTATTTAAAAAATCGCTCATTTGTCAGTATAATATTGCTAAAATAACCAAATAACCCAATGTGAAATCAAATCAAAAATAGTTTTTTTTTACAAAAATGTATAACTGTACATACAGCACTAAAATATCTTATAGGCGTATTGAAGACGAAACATAACAAATGATGGTATTGTTATGGTATTCTTATAGTTCACAAGAAAGAACTTCATACGCAATCATAAAAATCTTATATCTCAAAAGAATGAATCCATACATTGAAATTAAAAACGCTAAATAAATTTAAAAACTGCATTTATCATTAGTTTTAATTTGCTATCTAATTACTGTATAATTGAGAACCTTCAAGGGAAAAGTCTACATGGGCTTTAATGACCTGCAAGTTTAAAATTGTAGGTTTATGTTTTTTCCTTGAGAAGTGTGTTAATTAATTTTACATACATATTAATTGAAAGAATTAACTGAAGTAGAACAAATAATGAATATGATTTAATTAATTCTGTTAATTAGTGATATTTAAAAAAATTATGAAAGCAAAGTCATGAGTGAAAAATTTTACAAAGATAGACCAATGTGTGTGAGAGGGAGGAATCCTAAACACTATTAGTTTTGTTAGTCGCAGCACTTATTATGTAATATTAAGTAGTATGGTAATTTTGAAGAGAAAGTAGGCATATTTCAGGAACATATTATTTCATCGTTTATCTGAAATATCAACACAATCGTATATAGTAGCTTCATAAGTGTCAGCATTACAAAAATTCAGGTAACAACTATTATATTTACTATTAAAATAAAAACTCTAAAAGACATATCTGCTTGTGTTGCGGATTGAATGAATGGGGGTGCTAATACAGTGCCTGGTCCTTGTCCATGCATCCATGTGTTGAATTGATGTCAAAGCCTGAGGAGGTGCCTCTCCCATTATGCCCGATAATATCACTTTTCGCTTTTGTTACAAAACCGGGTCTGACTAGAATCAGAGAATGTTCTTATAGTTTCAATTCAAAATGAAACATTTTATGAAGCCAAAACTGTGTTCCATTTTTTACAAATAAAACTAAGGAAAATCTAAACAAAACGTAAGATGATTAATATTTATATAAGAGTTATGACAAATTTAATGTTCATATGTTTGCAGAATAAAGTAATTTATTGATCTTGCAGTTTAGGTAATTTTATTATAATTTATATTGCTATATATAATTAGAATAATATAATTAACCACTAATAAAAATAGTGAAATTAGTACACTGAAATTTGGTCATGCTTCCTCAATACAATCATCACCTTATGTGGTTAACATGGTCGTAAAATTAAAATGTACACTTGTAAGTGTGAGTAGATTTTAGATTTGTGCATTTTAAAATTAAATATTTCTTTGCTTTTTACAAAATAATAAAATAGTAATCTTTTTTTATTCCTCTAATTTTTCTATATATATAGATGAACATTTACAATTTAAACATTTAAATACATTTCATACGAACCCAAAATACCACTCTGAATTTAAAAATAAAATCCTACATAATAAACACAAAGAAGTATATTCACCTTAAATTTCCAATGATAAATAGGATATAGATGAATCTCTCAGGACTAGCGTGACTGGAGGATTAAATCTAAACTTAATGTTACGGCCAGCAGAATATTATACAATATAAAATACATAACCACCCTAAACTTGATTAAAGCTGGAATTGATAAATTAATACAGTGAAAGCCAAACTCAGTAATATTGTGTGTACATTTAAAATATACCAACATTGTCAATAAATAATGCTATTAAAATGCAATGTTACAAACATACCAAAACAGTAGAGATGTTGATTAATTGAGCTATGAATGCAGATTACAGTGACCGCCCCCTCCCACGAGGTGCAGAAGTAGAAAGAAGGAACTGGCTGCACCCCCCTGGCTCTTGACGGCAGGCCTGGGGTTGCTTATTCAGGGAATGGGCATGGACATAGTCAAGGCGCTGAATGAGCACCCACAGTTTTAATATAGTTATTTCATACATTTAAGACTAATGCATTACTTTTCCAATAGAGTAAACAAATCGTTTAACAGTAATGTTTCGAAGAATACCCGGTTTAGAATATTTTGTCGCTAATATTATATAAATAAAACTGTACGTTTTTAAGATTGGAGTATAGTATTCCTCAGTAATAAACTTTAAACAAAGATCCGATGTTTTGTCCATACACTTTGACAAAGAGGACTTTTCTGAACTTTAACAACTTAGTACTTTATTTCAGGAATTAAATGTATTTAAATTAAAGATATTTATAATTCTTAGTAATTAAATAAGTTATTTTGAACTATCTCAAGCCATTATGATTTATATTATAGTTGTTTAAATATGATTAATGTATATTTAATAAGGGTATATTTCAAATATGAAATCTTATCTGTAAAGATAAGTATAACTAATAAAACAAGTCAATTGGGGAATGTTTAACTGCGTATATGTTTTCAATGTCGGAAAGCATAAAAAAATAACAAAACGTGGCATTGGGTAGATATGAAAAGTAATCCTTCTCACAGCTTGCAAACAACTGTATAATATATTCCCGTGTTTCCTTAGTATTTATTAATTGATTAGTTGTCGACTAGCTCAGATAGCTCACTACAGGAAATTATGTATGAAACTCAGAGTTACAGTTTTATAATATTTGTTTCCTTTTAGACACAAACAATATAATTATGAAAAATACTGAAACTTCCCTCATACCCATTAATGTATAATGTTAATTTAACGAATTTTATTGATCCTTTTGAAATAATAACAAACTTAGTTATATCAACTGTGAACAATCAAATAAGTTGAAACTTAACTTAATATGCGTGACGTCACTGGAGTCAGATTCCTTGGTAAACCGTGAGAGATCTCAGGTGTGAAGTAGGCCCACAATGAGGAAGTGACTAAACTTGTCGATTAAAGATAGTTCGTTTAGCCGATAAAATAATATTATCGAAGCAACTCACCTCAATGAAAATCACAATTCATCTCGATTATTCTGTGATTACAAGTCAAAATTCCGGACACAACACTTCACAGTCTCCACTTAAAATTTGTAAATGTTCGGGTAATGAAATGTTCGTCACGTGTACTATCCGCACTCTCGGCAGTTCCAGCTACGACTCTAATACCGTACAACGCCAACAATTTGGTAACCCGAGACGCGGTTCCTTCGCCCAGAGGTTTGAGCTTACAATGACTTTTCTCTCTCGGATCAAGATCAAGTCCCGCCATCCTAGAATTAGTATTGCCCCTTAGTCTTTAATTTACTTTCATTGGTTCTAATAATCACGTGGTTCATTTTTCTCCTTCCCCAAGCCGTTTCTTGGAAATTTTTGGTCATCCGAATTCTCACGGCAGCAGGATATGACGTATCATTGGTATTTCCTGCAGGTAGGCCTGGGGTTTATAATTGTATTTCCGTCCGCGTGTCATGCCTAGTAAGTATATAAATAAATTCTGTATTATTGTCAACATTTTACGCATTTGATTGCAATGGCCAATTAAACTAACATTTCAGTTAATGTATTATTTTAGATAAAATTCTGTAACGTAAAGGTGGAACAGCATATCGTTTTCATGGAATTGCTATCATGGATATTTTGAAGTTGTTTCTTTGAAATTTTAATTCATGAAATTGTCCAAACTCCGCTACCATTTCGCTGTTAATAAGTACAGTACGAAGTACTCTTGTATTAAAAAGGGTTTTACAAAAAATAATCTTGTCCCAAACAGCATATTCTTCTGTGTTACATATAAACTGTGTTAACCCTAGAAGTGGCAATGCTACACTTCCACAGTGGCAAGCTCTTTTTGGCCACATTGCAGAGTATTTTTTTAAAATTCACCAAAAATATATTTTTTACTCTAACCTAGTCATGTTGCATACTGAATTCTTTAGAAAGAGTTGAATTTTTATATTATGAGAAAATAAAATGATTTCTTGAAACCTGAATTGGACTTATCATGTGAAAAACCAAAACATTTTGATTGGCCAAACTAAAATTGTAACTTTGACACTTTATAAAAAATAACAAACACACAGTTACAGAAAATCCGTTATATACAAAAGGTAGAAACAATAATTACCTACAAATAACAAAGGAAAAAGTTTGAAAATTATAAAAAATTAATTTAAAAAATTAAAAAAATTGGCAAAATAGCAAAAAAAGTTATTTTGTTGAAACTGGTAAAAAACAACCTAAAAGCTGTAGAATCTTTGCATACTATATTTTACTTTGAAGATAAAGAGTTTTTTTTACAGATCTACCATCAGTTTATTACAGTAAATTATTATTTTTAGTTTTTTGTTTGTGATCAAACTTGAAAATGAAATTTGTTACCAGGAAACAGTGAATAAACAAACTAACACAAGATCGTAAAAACAATGCAAAATTTATTATAAACCAAAAAGATAGACAATGTTATAATGATAAAGAAAATATATAGCTAAATGTACATGTTTTGACAGAGAAATTTGACAGAAGTTACACTCTTATAAAAAATGCACTCAAACTATTTATTGATTTTTATTGAATCATCTTGTTTCAAATTTCACTGGCTATTCACTGGTAAAAAAACAAGCTAATAATGTTCCAAAGTTTATTACAACAACACGAAAACCAAAGAGCTCTTTAACGAGGGTTTTGCCATTTTGAGAAATAGCAACGCATACACTATAAAGAAATTCAATAAATGGGTTCAAAACGCAATAACAATGACATACAGATGTCTAAACTGTAGCTAAGAAGACTTAGAACACAGTGGTGCCAACATCAAGCTTCAGAAACGAAATAGTAATTAGATAATGAAGCCAGTAAATAGGCTAAAATATGAAATGTTCCCTATTCATGGCGGCGGCGAGTAATCGTAAATTTTTGTCGAAAGTTTATAATTGTTTTGAATTTTGTAATTGATATAAACCTAAAGTATTATATATCAAAATGTTCAGCATATGTTTCCGCGTTTATTGATATATAATAACACATGTTATGATAGATCAATTACGAAAAATAGCAGTTATACAAAACCTTTGTTCAAAAGACTCGAAACGAGTCTTTTGCCACGTCTAGGGTGCTGGCATTCTCTAAGGGGGCGTTCATTTAGAGCATGAACACGGCCAGTGCGCTGATTTAGCAAACCGTTTCGTGAAGTCAAGCCGACGTACGATAGACCAGTCTACAGAGCCGAAGTCGGCTAAACCCCCCCCCCCAAAAAAAAAACACGCACACCACAACGGCGGCAGTACCGCCATGTAGAATAAAGGCCGCCTCACACCGCACATCCATCGATCCAGGGGCGCACCGAGGGGGGGAGACGAACGGGACCTGTCCTCCCCAAGAGCATTTTATTTCAAAATAACCGAATGCCTAATAGTTTATTTTTGTGTATGCTCAAAATAACATGTTCCAACTTTTAAATCAATAATAATCAAACATAACTTTATAACTATTTTAGTTCACGTAATACACGTCATTTCATATATTATAACTCAACCTTGTTCAAAACGCTAAACATTTGAGTTGTACCGTCGCACACTGACTACGAAAGTGAAGTCAGTTCGTATTGTTTCTTGTTGTTTACTACTTGTACCCGTTACTTTCAGTATCCGAGTACAAAGTGTACTCGTACTGATTTTTAAATCATGCGTTACAAGTACTCCTAAAATTGTACAGTTACATATTCCAGTTACTGTTACTGATAAACAAGTCTAAGTAGTTTGTACCAGCAACTGCGGTAAATGTGTAAAGTAACTGTAACAGTAACTTGTACCCGTTACTTTCAGTATCCGAGTACAAAGTGTACTCGTACTGATTTTTACATCATGCGTTACAAGTACTCCTAAAATTGTACAGTTACATATTCCAGTTACTGTTACTGATAAACAAGTCTAAGTAGTTTGTACCAGCAACTGCGGTAAATGTGTAAAGTAACTGTAACAGTAACTTGTACCCGTTACTTTCAGTATCCGAGTACAAAGTGTACTCGTACTGATTTTTAAATCATGCGTTACAAGTACTCCTAAAATTGTACAGTTACATATTCCAGTTACTGTTACTGATAAACAAGTCTAAGTAGTTTGTACCAGCAACTGCGGTAAATGTGTAAAGTAACTGTAACAGTAACTTGTACCCGTTACTTTCAGTATCCGAGTACAAAGTGTACTCGTACTGATTTTTACATCATGCGTTACAAGTACTCCTAAAATTGTACAGTTACATATTCCAGTTACTGTTACTGATAAACAAGTCTAAGTAGTTTGTACCAGCAACTGCGGTAAATGTGTAAAGTAACTGTAACAGTAACTTGTACCCGTTACTTTCAGTATCCGAGTACAAAGTGTACTCGTACTGATTTTTAAATCATGCGTTACAAGTACTCCTAAAATTGTACAGTTACATATTCCAGTTACTGTTACTGATAAACAAGTCTAAGTAGTTTGTACCAGCAACTGCGGTAAATGTGTAAAGTAACTGTAACAGTAACTTGTACCGGGTACTTTCGGCTTGCGGTAACTTACACTCTCGGGACAAACGAGTATCCGGTACTAAGTATCTTGTGCGGTAATCCCGACGTGATCAGTTGTCACAGTAGTGATTGAGTTGCCGAGCTCTGAGCAGTTCTGTACTGTGTTAGTTTGTTGTCATTCGTTGTCGCTTCGAGACAACACCGCCCTGGGGAGTGTGGCGATTTACGCGTTAATAAGAGCAGTTATTGGTTACGATAAATTAACAAAACAATTTCAATTTAACCTGTGTTAAAAATTAAAAGTTTCAAATAGTGTTTTACAAAAATACACACTCAAGATAATGACTAACAGCTCCATACGTGGTCATGCCGAATTCGTGGACCACCGGTCAAGAATAGAAGTTAAGATGGTAACAACAACGTTATATTCATACGATTATAAAATTGAAAAATTACACATATAATTACAGTAAACGAGTATCTAACACTTTGTTTAAATCGGATCACAAGATTTTGAGTTATTAATGTTCAAAGTTGCAGTTTGGTTGAAAAGCGCCAAAAACCTGTACTTTCGTTGCTATCGATATAAAAAATGGAAGTTATTGTTGGTAAACAGTTTTATACACAACTGTTGGTAAAAACGCAGAAATAAACAAGCCAAATTTTATTGTAATTCCCGCTTTTACTAGAAATGGCGTAACTAACCTGACTGTATTTTATGTATATACTTTTGTTTCATTCTTTTTGCAGCTGTCTTATGTAGTGTACTGAACACTATTTAGCAGATATAGAGTTTAGATCTCGAAACATCCATTTAAGTGCTGCAGTGTGAGTACGACGATCAAATTAAAGGTCTTACTTAGCAGAGTACAATGCCGCAAACCGGACTTCAAAAGGTGGATTCATTCAGTAGTTATAGCTATTTGAATTTTAAAACAATTGAACAATGTAAATTATTAAGTGTTACAAGTAAACACCAATTTTTAAGTACCTGGGATCAAAGTAAGTGTTCAAAATGTTCCCCTCCCATCGTCTGGCAATGTCCTAGGCGGTTATAAAAGCCATCCACTGCATTTTGAAGGTAGTCACGAGGAATATCTTGAGCTTCTTGGACTATGAGATTTCTTAGATGCGCCAAATCTCGAGGCTTAGTACGATAAATTTTATCTTTGAGGTATCCCCAAAGAAAAAAATCCATCGGAGAGCAGGCCACTCTACTGCACCACATCTTCCAATCCATCTGTGAAGGAATATTGTATCCAAGTATTCTCTTACAAGGAGAGCAAAGTGTGGTGGCGCGCCATCTTGTTGGAAATAAATTCTTTGAAATTGTCGACCAAGAGCAGCTTGTAGTGCAGGAATTATCTCATTTTGGAGCATTGCTAGACACGAGTCACCATTTAAATTACCATTGATAAATAATGGGCCCATAATTTGATTTCCTATAATACCTGCCCAAACGTTAAGTTTCTGTGGATGCTGTGTATGACTCAATCTGCCACTTTCACATTCTAACAGTAGTTGTGTTATTGGTAATAATTATTGATTCCTGGCTTTGATTACTACATTGTCAGGTGATGGGAGGGGAATATTTTGAACTCTTACTTTGATCACAGGTACTTAAAAATTGGTGTTTGCTTGTAATACTTAATAATTTACATTGTTCAATTGTTTTAAATTTAAATAGCTATAACTACTGAATTAATTCATCTTTTGAAGTCCGGTTTGCGGCATTGTACTCTGCTAAGTAAGACCTTTAATTTGATACCAAACTTGACCTATGCTGCTATTTAAGAATTTTGTATGACTCCTTGTGGACCGTCCCCCAAAGGGATTATCCGGTCGGTAATTGGGCAGATGTGTACGTTACTATCACCAGTAAGCACGTGTGAACTTTGGTATTTCTTTCTATTGTGGTTCAAAAATTAAAAAAGGGGTTCCAGACTTAATTGTCACCCTGTATAGTTATAAAACGCTTAGTTTATTTGACTTTTGACAGAAGTAGGCTTCTCAGAAGTTTGTATGTACCTTGTTCGAGAAAACAAAGCAATATTAACTAGGGCTTTTTTATTAACTAAACACCAAATTTTAAAACTTTTAACGGTTTAACGGTTTATTTTAAAGGAGAATAAAACTAATAGAGTTTAAGAATAAATTTAAGAATTTGGAGCGTTCGAAGTCCTTATAACTGCTAGTAATTAAACATGTTATCTCCTGTCGTTACGGGATCACTATTTGAAATAACGTTAAAGTTTTTCGAAGCAGGATATAGCGATGAATAGCAATTGGAAGTTTGAATGAAACTAGACAAATGTTTTAGCCGTTCATCGAATTCCTGTTTGAGTGACATTTACAACGTATCGTTTGCGGCTTACGGTCACTAATATGTAAGTTAGTATGTCTGTGTAGGCAGATGTTTTGTTTACTGTTTGGATTATATGCCAAGAGCCACAATTTAAGGTAATAGTTTTTTTGTCTTCGTATCTATTTAACTTAATTTGGTACAACTTTAAAAATTATATATTAGATATGAACTAAATGGTTATTTTAACTATTAACAATACTAATAAAACAATAAACCATCCATTTCAATTAACGTGTACTACGAGTAACGTGTCTACTGGTAGATACAGTATTAAACAAACGATGGTCCAATATAAGGAATAACTAATACAAACTTACTGTAGATGTTGATGATTCATTAGGACAATGCCAAATTAATAAGATAGTAATATAATGTTATATGGAATTCGTTAAGATATAATCCCTATTAGTAATCCACTTCATATGCGATAGCTTGAGTAAACTGTTTTTAATATTTACTGCTTTAGCAGTACGCTGTGCGAATGTAGGGGAAGGATCACTGACCAAAATAAAGAATAAGTGCAGGTAGAAAAACTAATACACGGCCAGGTCAGTTTTGAAAAGTAGGACAGTTAGTCCACGCCGACACCTGTGGACTAATTGTCCTACCCTACAGAAAATTGACGTCAGCCACCCTCGTCAAACTAGGCGTGGACCTACAGTCCTACAATCTTCATATTCACTGTAAAAGTAAAAGTAAAGTAAAGAATGTCTTATTTTACCAGGCGAAGTTAGGGCTAAGAAGCCCTCTCTAACACTTAACCTGGGAACCAACGGCTTAAAGGTGACTTCCGAACCACCACCAATGGCCGGGCAGGCGGGCCGCTTGCAAGGACAGGATCGCTCAGCGGTCACCTGTCCAAGCAGCAGCCACGCTCGGCGTTGCTTGATCTGGTTATCTTGCGATAACCGCCGTACCCACTACACTGCGCCATTGGCTGAATGGCCACTGTCTATGCGCCACTGTCATAGACTTCCGACGAACTGCTTTCTCCCAGTCGAATTATTAGTCTATCTACAGCCTCCTCCACCAACCCTTCGATGGTCCAAGCATTATCAATAATTTTCTTTGTGTAGTCTACAACGGTTTCCAACGATCAGGTGTAGCCTTTTCCAAAGCTTCATACACTAATTTTGTCATATAATTAATAGTGAATTACTTGTTATTTTTGCGACGTGTAATTTTTTAATTTGAGCTCCTATTAATTCTAACGCGTAAAGTGGCAATAACACGGTGGCAGCCTAAGACAGTGTTCACGTTTCCTTTAAAAATTGCATCAGCCAAGAGCCCTGTATCCTGTAAAGAGAAAGGCACTACATATCTTGGAAAGTCTAAGAATAAACCTCTAGGAAACGATGACGCTCTATCAAAATTATCGTCTGGAGACACAGACTGTACTCCCGGGCAGGAAGCAGATACAGCTTACTATACCTGTAGTAACCGTCAAAAACTATTTTGGAATATCTTCTATTTTTGGGATGGTGTAAAATTGAATTAGTTTTTCACAGATTGCGTGATTTATTTATAGGCCTAAATATAAATTTAGTTAGAATAAATTCAAATTAGTATTCACATACAGTACGTATAGTATGATGCCCTACAGTGTTTCGAAATCTCAAAATGATAGCTAATAACCGAAATTAATTACGTCTTTAAATATTAACTTTGAAATCTAAATTTGCAGTATGTCGTTCTTCGGTATACTGTACGTGCAATTAATGCTGTACAAGTATTTTTACGTTCATTATTTTTTTAATAATGAAGAGTTAAACTGGAGAAAGCTTAATTTAAACAGAAAATTGTTTTTCTCCATAATTTTTGTTATGACATTTCACAAAAATATAAAAAATCATTCTTTCTAATGTATGGGCGAATGGTAACCAAATAGTAAAGAATTGTTCCTGAGGTAATATATGTGTATATTTTAATGTAGTAGAGGTGTGAAGTGAGATGTAATGGTTCCTTACTTTGTTTATTCTAACAGTTCAATTAATAACTCTAAGATTTCAAGATCGCGGCTGTTCAAATGTTTTAGAAGTATACAACATTGATTAGTTATAAATGAACATGTTTATCCCGAATATACAATTTCGGATAGATCAAGTTTACAATTTTACACTTATCATGATTTTGTCTTGTAAGGTGTCTTGAAAAATATTTGAAATGTAACTTACGATATATCAACATAAACACTTTTTAGAGTTTTCGTACATTGTGCAAACGTAAAGTCTAAATTAATAATGTGTCTATTAGCTTGGCATTTCAAGATGACAGCCGCACGTGAAACTAACTACCTTACCTCTGACTAAGCTGGAAGGGACATTTATAATTAAGATCGGTTTTACGGTTTCATAAGATATGGATATCCCAATAAGTTATTTCTCACAACTTCCGGACTCTGTTCCCGGCCCCTCCACCTCAAAACACCGTGAAATTCCGATCCCAAGTTATAATCAGAAACAATTTCAATCGGCAAATCACTATTACATTAAGTCCACCTGACCTTAAATACTAAAAAGAAAATATTTTTTTAAAGCCCAAGACTACGGCTTCATTATTTGAAATCTTCGTTCTTGTGTATAAGTTCACATTTGACATGGAACCCTTAAATAACATGAGCTTGTACTCCCCCCTCGAAGTAACATACGCACTAGTGTATATTTATTCCTCAGACCAAATATTAATAAATAGAACCTACAAAAACTAGTTATTGTAGCTCGTTACTGTTAATTGCTAAATCTTTGTATGCCCTATATAATATTTTGTAAATGGGAGGCCCCGGACTTGGCCATTAGCTTGTCATCACTACTGTGATCTGTGTAGATACTAACTATTGTGCGGTGTTCAACTTAATTTTTGCAGCTGTTAAGTTGTGCTATGCGAGAGTCAAGATGTCAGTGAAGTTGACAGTGCAACCTCAAAAAATTGTTATACAATTATTTTTGCACGTTTGGGTGGTTTTGTTCAAAAATGGTAAAGTTGCACCAAAACTTCCATTTCTTAACTTCCACAGTCGACAATGCGTGCACAAACAAATGCTACCGGTTTTGCTAAAAAGTTAATGAGTTACTACACTGCTCATGTGAACTTGGCAGTGCTTTCGAAAATTCCTTAATACGCGGTAGAAAATCGAGCAAAAACGTGTAGAATGCAGGCTCGATTACACCACTGTTCGTTGGACCAACGACCCGATCACATAAAACATTGCATTTCAAATGAAAAGGGTCGATTACACCACTGTTCGTTGGACCAACGACCCGATCACATAAAACATTGCATTTCAAATGAAAAGGGTCGATTACACCACTGTTCGTTGGACCAACGACCCGATCACATAAAACATTGCATTTCAAATGAAAAGGGTCGATTACACCACTGTTCGTTGGACCAACGACCCGATCACATAAAACATTGCATTTCAAATGAAAAGGGTCGATTACACCACTGTTCGTTGGACCAACGACCCGATCACATAAAACATTGCATTTCAAATGAAAAGGGTCGATTACACCACTGTTCGTTGGACCAACGACCCGATCACATAAAACATTGCATTTCAAATGAAAAGGGTCGATTACACCACTGTTCGTTGGACAAACGACCCGATCACATAAAACATTGCATTTCAAATGAAAAGGGTCGATTACTCCACTGACCGATTAGTCCACCATGGTCAAGGGCAGGCGGTACGGCAGCCGCTCCTACTGTACTGTAGTAATTTTATCTTCATTATGAGCGTGAATACATTTGACGAAAATATAAATATATATAACAATAAATATTATTATAAATTATATATGTATTAATTAAATGCAGGTATAAGGTATCTTGTACATTATTAATTTTTTGTCGGTAAATAAAAAACTACATTTGTTAATATTAACGTAATATATTTTTATTTCCCATTTCTTTACGTCATTGACGTGACTAAACATATATATTTATATATATATATATATATATATATATATATATATATATATATATATATATATATATATGTATATGTAAAATTTGTATACATAGCAAAACAGTGATTTAATTTTTATTGAAACTACATTAGTACCGATTTTTGATCATATACATGTACAAGTAAAAGAACTAGCCAATTCTCTTCAAAAATCCATTGTATAATGTTCTGAAGCATTTAAACATTTTCGTGTATCTGATACATTTCTTCAGATGCATATAAACTACATTTACGGTACATATTAAAGAAAACTATCAATCATTAAAACTTAATTGAGAATATGTTGCCAACTTTAAAATAGAAGCCTCTGAAGAAGTAATGTTGATTGTTAATGGGATGTGAGAGAAGGCATTACATTATCTTGTAACGGGTATTCTATATGAGGTAATCTATAACCGTAATGCAGCTGTTAGACTCTTAGTTATAAGGAGAATAGTGTAAATTGTGGTAATATATTAGAAATACAATGTTATTAGTGATGTCGCAAAAAGAATTCAAGTTTCACATGCAACTGTGAAAGTACAGTACTACTAGAGCTTTAATTTCCCATAAGTTCAAGATTATTCTTTTGATGGTATCTTCCTCAGTTTATTTTTCTAAGTTGAAACATGCAAACTTGAATTGATGTCTCCGGGACAAACCTTGTTGTATTATTAATAGTTTTAATCTGAAGTAAACGTTTTCTTTGGCGTCTTCATTGTAGCTTTGTACTCTGTGATGGCTGATGTGAAGAGTGACAACTTACTCGAGTTTATTTACATGATTTTATTCAGTTTTCATTGAGCCTGGTGGTTTTCTTTTACAGTTAATTACATCATAAAAGAAAGTAAACGGATTAGTTCTTCGGTTTACACGACCGGTGTCATAACTACACTATTTCGGCCTAACCGTGGAAAGCTACTCTCAGTCACAATATTGTTCCGGTTTAAGATCTGTTTTTTAAGATAGTTCTCCACATAAAAACCGATACATTGTAAGAATTTAATTGGGTAAGCATCGTTTCGACATTGTGTGAACTGCACAACTTAGATTTTATCAAATCATGTAGCTCGTCTTTTAGTATTTAAGGTTATTATAATTTTATTAAAAACTATCGAGAAGTGTTCTATGAAATCTTTAAAACCCTCAAATTTGTGTACATTATTTACGTTTACTCTATATTATTGTCCAGTATGACTTAGATAGTGAAGCAGTAGACCTGTACAGAAGGAGAAACTATCGTGCCCATTAGGCAAACTAAGCGGCCGGCCACCGAGAACGGCAGGTTTTTGACGGGCGGCTAAAAGAAGAAAAATAAAAAGAACGTGTATAAATTACTTTACAGAAACCGAGCCAAAAATACATAAAACAGGCTCGTGTCACTTTAAAACCTTTATCATATCAAACATTACTTAGAGAATCAGCGTAAACCTTAGGTAAATTGACTATAGTACAAGAAACCTTTGTAGTTACCCTCTATGTAAAAGTGAAGACGGCAACAGTGTTAGTATTGTGTTCGGAGTTGGGCGTGATGACACTGTGATGAGGCCTTGAAAATCACATTGTCGCATCGCTTCTATAACCCCATTATTACTACTTGTCTAAACCTTTACTCAAGTCGGAGGATCGATCAATCATCAGGCTAGTTTTGAGGGTTTTTTTATTGACACTGTGTAGTTTTTATTAGCGGTATCTAATGTAGCTTGATTATGCAAGCATCCCGTACGTAAGAGGACACGCTAGTAGATGCCGCCTGCTCATCCAAGGCTCTATTTTGAACATGGAGCAAAAAGCACTTGACTTGTCTCAAACTTGATTTGTCAATCTTTCATTCCACAACAGACTTTATAGTGGAACACCACTCTTCTTGTTGTGTGTTTGTTTATATTTAGGGTTGTCGGGCTCTTGAAATGTAGTAAAACGTGGAGGGGAGAGCGGAGCTGCAGGTGCAAAGTGGAAATATATAATATAAAAACAATATACATGTGGCCTTATTTTCACATAGTTCAGTGCCTAGCAACGAGGATTGCTATTATTAAGACTGTTTGTTTGTCTAAATTGTAAGATTTTGAACAGAGTATCAATTGTATTCACATCTCGTTACCATGTATATACAGGTTTTGTTATTTAATAGGAATCAACCCGACCTTTTCCTATATTACGACCTCGACTTGATCTGAATACTTAACCTTCTGATCTGGAAAAGGTTAGGTTGATGCCTATTAAATAATAAAACTTGTATATATGTTAACGAGATGTGTATTTATTGAGTATAACTGATAGACTGTTCAAAATATTACAAAGTAAACTGTCTTTATAATAACAACAACCCTCGTTACGAGGCACCGAACCATGAGGAAATATTGTAACATACACATATAACATCATAAGCCTATTTCTTATTTCAAGTATAGTAAATCCCTGTGACTAAATCCATATTCGAACAATACTGCTCGACGGTGTTCTGATCCTTAGATTTTGACCAACATTGACATGGTCCAAATGTTAAACTACAGATACGAAGTTCTAAGGCCAACTCCACATATTTTTTTACAACAATCATAGAGGATTTTAACCCAAAATTGACATTGAGATTCTTGGGATAAATGACGATAATTATTTAATCTCCTTTCCATTTCCATCACGTTTGTACACAAGTTCACGGAGCCGTTTATCGTGGAAACTGAAGTATTTCCTTAGTCACCAATAAATTGTGATGACGACATGTTCTGTCAATCAAACGAAGAAGAGCAGAAAAGACAAGACAATAGCACAGAGACCAGGAAGTAAGTGCAAGGCCACACGGATAAGCTGGCTTCCGGGAACGAGGGCATAATAATAATTTTAGATAAATAACCTAAATTATGGCTGCTTTGAAAATTCTTTCTTTTCATTCCTTCAATCTCAAGCACAAAGCCTGGAACTTCACAACCACTTCAACTGTTTGAAAAACAAAAACATTCCATTGCTATATTTTGAAACATATAATTGTCTTGAACAACATTAACATCAGTGATTACCGTTGATATATGTCGTAATTACAAAAAATACGTTTGGCTTTCGTTAGCCCCTAAAATCCTTAGTTTCCATAAAAATTTAAATCAAATCCGACACCTGTTTTCAAATGGCAAGATACACTGAGGTAAGATTTTAAACCACAGTATGTGGATCTTATACTGTACCGACTCTTCCCCTTATAATCTTTGTTAAGATCCTCGCAAATGCCAATGGCACCTTAGGAAGAGCAGAATAAGGATTCGAAAGAGACCAGCCTCTCCATAAAAATGAACGCTTAACATTTCATTTATAAGATTTATAGTATTACAATTTTAAATATCCATTGAAATCTTTTCACCAGTTGATGCCAGTTTATGAATTAACGCTTTTAAAAGAACTATATTTTACTTAATTTTACATAAAAAACAAGCGATTTCATTAATTTAAACTACTACACTGGCCTAACTGTTGATTTGAGCGGATTTAATATTAGCCTAAATCGAGTTTAAAATGTAGAAGTCAGAAATGTACAATGTGTATTATATTAAAACCAAACCTGATATAATTCTTAAATTTAAAATTAAGTTTTCTTTTAAAATCTGTAATATTTTTTAAATTGCTTATACCCTGTCATTATACCGTTATTCTCTTTGCTTGATATTTCAAAAACCATCAACAGTTTACACATATCACAGTTGTTGTTTATATTTAGCTTGTATCCAATTCTCTTTTACCACAGACCTAATGTTTACAATAAAATTATATATTACGTTGCTTCCAAATAACGGCTCAATAACACTGTATTACCTGATTGTTTTGTATGCATGAAAGAAAATTTATCAAAGTAAGGTAAGCAAAGTATAAAATATTTATATTTAATAGAAATATTGTTATGGATAAATTGGTATAAATAAACTGCACTAATTCTTGATCATTTAAAATACATTTTTATTTAGATTATATCTCATATACTTTCCAGTATCGGTTTATTGTGGTCAAACAATAACACATCGTTAAATAGTGTAGATTTATTGCATAATTCTTTTCGATATCAATGGATAAGTGCTTATATTAAGGGGGAGTCCTGATATAGTTTATAAAAGTTATTCATCATAGATTATTTCATAAGAATATCCATCTTATCGAAATTATTTAACACCATAACGTCTTGCTCAAAACCTCAGTCAACCTTAATTATTTTATGTCACTGGCAATGTAGTAATCGACAATTACTATATGTTCTTCTTTATGTATAAATCTTGTGTTATATTTTTCCATTGTGTGTCTTGTTATGCTATTTGTATTTTATAATGCGTTTGAGTCCAAAGATTTAAGATTGAAAATTAAAATGATTACAAAATATCTTTAAGTGAAAGTGGTTCATGTATCGAACTATACATAACAGTCGTTTAAAATTGCATTCTTGTGTAATAATATTTTAATAACCTGTGTCAAATGACAAACACTATAAAATATGTAAATAACGCTTCTAACTGTAGTTATAAATGTTTAACAATTATTAATTTTCACATGATATTAATGATTATGGACCCTGAGAAATCGTACAATAATAGGTTTTTAAGATGCAAAATAATTCTCGATACATTTTATTATGGAAAATAATCGGGTTTGAAATGGCGTTAAGATGTTATATGATATTACTATTATAATTATTCCTAAACTTGTAAAACATATGCGTCTAACAACGTTTACGGACATTTTACCGATTTCTTATTAACCATGCAAAATATAACTATCAACGAAATTTAATAATCTAATATTTGGTTACATATGAAACCACTTATACTTTATATCAACCTTGTTATAAAAATATTAATCAGGTAATTATAAAAACAAAATGTCATCTCATAGTAGGTTACCATTTGTGGATACTAATACTAATATAATAGTACATACTCCTACTAATATGTATATATTTGATTTTTAGTATTTAATATATGCGGTTACTTTATTAGTTATGGCATATTTTCTACATAAATTAGTGTCTCGAGAACAACACTAAAACAACGTATTAACTGGAGTGCTAAAAAAGTAAAACATTGCCTTGCAAGGGGACTTATAAGGAGAAGGAGAAAGAAGTAGTGGACTAATCGACCCTCTGGCCGCTGAAATGATCTAATGTAGCGGCGTGGGTCGTTGGGCCAACACCTGGTGGTGTAATCGGCCGTTTTGAACATCGTACGATTCATTTCACTTAGGTTCGTTGGCCCAACGACCCCCTTCAAATATTATTGCTTAATATTAATTCATAGTCCAATTACACCACTGATCGTTGGCTCAACGAACCTTTACAAGTAAATAAAAATATAAGGGTCATTGGGCCAACGACCCTATATTTACATTTCAAAGAAATGAAGCGAATAGGGTCGTTGGACCAACGAACCAGTGGAGTAATTGAACCTCTACATGTTTGTAAAATGGGTCGTTGGGCCAACGACCCTCTGTATAAATTACAATTCTTCCAGGAGGGTCGTTGGGCCAACGATCAGTGGAGTAATCGAGCCGTCCCCGTTTTTTTTTATAAATAATTTGAAGCGTGCGAAATATCAATATTGAAATCACCTACAACTATAAAGTTTCATCTAAGTGACGGAAGCATATTAGAGAATGCATCAAGGAAACGCTTAGAACTGAACGCCTGCAATCTATAAACGATACAATATTTTATGACGACACAACATGTGGGTTGTGGCTCCGCCTCACCTGACTTAATGCTAGAGCTTGGCTCTCCCTTGGTCTTCTTGCAGGCCTTACAGTACCACGTTCTCCTGGAGTCACGGGTTTTCAGAGTCCTCAGGATGCTGACACTTTGTCTATAAGAATTATGTCTTTAAGTGAAGAACCTTTCCACACTTACCTGCGCATTTAATCACTTCATCAGAGTCGTCACAGAGCACATCACATACGCTACAGATCGCCGACATAACTATATTTTCAATAAAATCAGTAAAAAAAAAAACATTCAAAAGCATGCAGAAAAGCGATCAGTTAGAGTTGGTTGCAATTTGCACACCGGCAAGCGATGTCTGAGAACCACTCCGCACGACTGATTGAGGAAGACTGAATGATTAGAATGAATACTGAATAAGCGCAGCGAGCCCTCGACCACTGCAATAATAGAATCAAGGGGGGGGGGTACTTGTTCAGGGCATGGACACTACCACTGATTTAGCGCCCCCTTTCGGTGGCGTATATAGAAATTTATTTCGAGGGGGTCTGGCACATTGCGATTAGAAGGTATAAAATACCCTCAAAATAGACGCTCGGAAATCTTCTTGGGAATTCCTTGAGTTTTAAGACCTCATAAATGTGTTCTATCTTAAAACAAATTACTGGGTGCAAAATTTAATATTTGTCTTTTAAAAGTCCATGGAGGTCCCCTGAACCACCCCCCCCCCCTATATACCCTTTACCGGTATATAGGGTGACCTTTGTGTGTGTGTGTGTGTGTGTGTGTGTGTGTGTGTGTGTGTGTGTGTGTGTGTGTGTGTGTGTGTGTGTGTGTGTGTGTGTGTGTGTGTGTGTGTGTGTGTCATCGGCGACAGCCTCCTTTCTCGAAATCGTACTAACGCAATAAACCTATCTCACTCGCTAAAAATCAGTTTGTTTTCTGAAGGTGCTGAGTGTGGTGGTTGCTGGAGCTTTGTTTTTACTGATAATGTCTGATCAGCTAAAGTCGAAATTCAAAGGTAGAATAATTCTCGAAATCGTGAGTAATGTTTATAAATTTATGAAGGAAGAGACAGACCATCAAACCATTAATATTACATCTTACGACTTCCACCCTACCGCCTAGACCTTAATCCATTGAGATAATTTGTGTCGAAGTCAAGGGTTATGTAGCTAAAAGGAATACATCATATCTATATTTCAAGCTAAAGCTCTCTGAGAAGACAAGATATCAAATATGGGCGCAGAAGAGTGGTCAGTAAAGTGCATGCACGTGGAGAAAATCGAAAAGGACTTTGCAGCCGCGAAACTCCAGATTGACAATATTATACAATCCTTTATTATATCAGATGGAGATGGTTCGGATACAGACAGCAGTGACAGTGGCCCAGAAGAGGAGAACCATTTGTGTCATTAAAGGACTCCAACGAAAGACAATCATTGTAAGTTACATTTGTTATTATAAAATTATATTTATTCCAGAATTTTAAATAACTAAATATTATTGAACTCACTGAAAACTAAATAATTAGAGAAATTAAAATAATAGCAATTATAGGACATATACTTGTTTGATAATAGAACATAAACTGACGTTAAAAAGATTATTGCGCCTTCATCTCAGTGGCTAGCCCGTAAATGCAACCCGCCACACAGACAGCGTTTATTTGTTGAAAGGGTAGTATTTGGGTTCCGCGGGCGCAGTTAAATTCCTCCTCTCTGCCATCATACACCCATGCCGTTATCGATGCTTATCTTCATGGTTTATGCGGGACTAGCGTAAACTCCGGGCCAGCAGGCGCCGTTGTGACGTCATAAAACGTGTCTGAGAAACTGAACTGTGCCTGTTGGTAAATCATTGCGAGGACATCCACTCGCGCACTCTTACATGCCTAGTTCGATATCTATAGCTCAAAACGTATACATACTATATATAATTTTGATCTGCACTAATGAGGAACAAAATTATATCAATTATATTTAATTGCGATAAAGAAACTAAATTAATAATGAGAAATTAGTGTCGCAACAAAGTTTGTTTATGACATCTCCTTTCACATATTATTTTGCTGTCACGTTTATAGCTTTTCTCTTATGTTATTTTAATTATGTAATACGTATTTACCATTCTTTGATTAATTGTTTATCGGTGTGTTGAGAAGTATGGACACGCGCCTTCTACTAAAATTAAATAAGACATTTACACTGAACTTGTTTAGTTAAGTATAAATTGTAGCATTCTTGAAGCATTTCAAATTAATCCATGTACAATAATTTTCTTTGGGAATTCTTTTTAAGTGTACTACTCTTCTTAGTGTACTTCTATAATACATTTAAATAATTTTAAAGTTTTATTAAAATACACACTATTTCAGGTTTATGTTTCTTTAGACTACCGTGAAATTAATTTCTTTCTGAGCTGCAAACCTACAAATTGTAGGGATATTCATTCATCATTCATGTAACACTGTCCATGACTTGCAAGGTAAATCACTTTTATGGTTTAACAAGCTAAACACGTTGTTTGTAATTTCATCATACTTCAAATAAATATTAACTTGCAAAAGTGTATCGCAAACTGACAAACTTACTTTAGGAGGCCCCTTTATAAATGTATTAATTTTACAAAACGTTGTACAATTTTCATTTGTTATTAGAATATAAACAAGCTTCTAATTTTAAAAGCTGTCTAGATTCGTACTAAAATTAAAAAAATATACATTTTATCCAGTTTGAAGTCAATTTCGGATTGTCTTTCTTAATGAGTTTTCTATTTTTTGTAAAGCCTGTAACATGAAGCTGTGTTGGTTTTAAAATAAAGAAAAGATCCATTCCTCAATTTTTGATCAGACATTGACAGTTAATCCAGACAGCATTAACTGCTGTTATTTTTTAGTTGTTCCATCTATTCTTTAGACACAATCTTCTCTAACTATATTGTAATGAAGATAATGATCTTCGCAAATAACATTATTAATTTTTATTAGGTTCGAAATTGTCTTTAATAAATAAATCTAATCCATATTTGCCTTAAATCATTATTTATTGGAAATCTAAATACCGACTTTAATGGAATACTCGTATTGCACCTACACTGTTTTGAGTAGGCCTATTTTACTGGTACATCACTGTAAAACGATTAATTGCTTCCATGTTAGGCAAATAATAACCATTAGTTTACTCATTCAGTCACTAATGAAATTCACAATGAATTTCTTGCTTAATGATTGATTCACAAGCAAGTACGATCGCGAACAGTTCGTGACGTTTTAGTGGTGGTGGGGGGACTCCCGGAGTTAACGTTGGCCCTGGTCTATGGGTGTGAAACATATTGGAAATGTATTTATGATTGATTTTTGCAGTAAATCCAATAGTCCATAACAACATCAACATGTTTTTCGAGTGCAGTAGCTATTTAAATTCGAGCTATTCCAGTTTTACACCAAAACTTCAATGGCTTATTAAAGAAGACTGAGCCTTTAGGTCTGGCAACCCCCCATACGGCGGCTCTGCGGCCCCACGGCCCTACGGCCCGCCGGCAGACCCAACTATCAGAATTACTTAGATATAGGAATCAATTATGGGCATTATTCCAATCTGAAATACCACTCCAAATGCTTTATAAATAATTGAAAGAATATTTATTTACTGTAAAGATAAGAAATGTTTTTGGCAACGGTGATATGGTCACGCACTCAAAATGTCACATTGCATTTAATTTGCGTGAATAAATTAGAACTGTCATTTCTCTAACTTTTATTATAGATGACAACAGTTGCGAGTTGATGAAACCAGTTAGTTTATTCTGGATTTTACTTAATGTACGAAATTGTGAATGTATATATGAAGGATATTGAATTTGTTCTCCTTAGAGATTGTTACATGAGCTGAAGGAACTGGGACCTAACACGATTCAACAAACCATTCGCTCCGCGACTACAAATTCAGACAAGCGGTCGTAATCAGGACCGTACTCTTTTGACGGGGCGCAAAAGTTGTGACCGGACCGGGCCCGTCATAGCTGAGTCGACATAGTCCCTACAAATTGACGTGTGGCGGGGCCCTCAAGATCCGGGCGCTTGTAAAATTGTGCGAAATAACCGGTCTAAGTACGGGACTGGCTGTATTGAGTCCACGGCAAAGTAATACACCAAACACTAAATGCAGTTTTATATGGCAGAAAATCGTCGGGGAGACATCACGTCTGTTCCTAGAATAAACCAAGGAAATAGTATGATATAGCGGACATAGCTTGGGAAGTATGAACATGTACTTTGCTGCGTCAGGTTAATACATATTCAGTTTTTCAAAAAACGAATAATGAGGGCACAAACAATGGCAGCTGGCTGGCCGGCCCGCAAAGTAGGCATATATTTAATTTTTGGGAATTAAGTTAATCGTAACTATTAAAAAGTCGGGCTAGCTTGAAAAGTTCACGTCTTTGTGAGTATTTTTAAAATCTACGCAACCAGACGTTCTAAATAAAAGAGAAATCTGTATTACTCCTTAATAAATTGTATTTCTTTGTGGAGACTTAAAATATTTGACATAACAACTGAAGACAAATTTAAAGTTTATGATATCCATTAGTTTATTATTATTGTTTCTCTTAATCTTAAATACTGAAATACTTTATTTGAAAAATATTATAGACTACTGGGATGGATGTCAACTGTCATATTTTAAGTATTGAAATTTATTAGAATTGTTAATGAGATTTTAATTTTTAATATCTATATCCATAACATTTTGAAAATTGTATTGTTTTGAATTCAACCGCTCTACAAGACTCTATATAGGTATATAAATATTGTGTCTAGGGGTAAAATAGCAAACTGAAAATTGGCGTTGGAAATATAATTCATTCAAATTAGAAATGTTTTTAAGCATACTTGAAATAAGAAGTATTTGCCATCTCGCTCAACCTCTGATCTTCTTAACCATGAACACTGAAAAATGGGTAATGTATGAGTAATCCCATTTCAAACATATAGAACCCTAGCATATTACATCATAATGATTTCACTAAGAAAACTATGAATTTCGACTTTGGGGTCTATCCACATTAGTCTAAAATAGTTCAAGTGTTACTGACATCGTGAAGCTTATCACTTACACCGAATGTTGTACAGAAATGATGTGTGAGGCAGCGGATATGTGTTAGTGTAATTACAATTGGAAGCAGGATATTTAAACACAAACCAGTCACGTGATCTTTGCAGCAGATATTTATACTCATCAGGGGGTTGAATGATTGAATGGGTTGGACCGAATGAAAGTTAGTAACAACTGAATATTTTATAGTTGAATATTTTACAGCTTTAGCATTATTCGGCAGTGCAGGAACAGAATAGTAGTTTTTATCACTAGAGGTTGTTTCTGATGTGCACTAGTCCGAAATCTGAGAAAGTGCCGAAAGACGTGTTCCGGACGTTAATAGTTTTCATCACTATAGTTTGTTTTTTAAAGAAGATCCGTGGCGTAGCCGCGTCCCAGCGACCTCTCGCGCTAACACACACACACACACACACACACGAAATAAAATTCCTGGGGCCACCCCTGCTGTTTCGTCTAACTAAACTCACGAGAAAATCCTAGACCTTACTTGTTACAGCAATAAGGTATCTTCAAAACTAAATCCCACGCCTTGTTTACCGAACCATCACCGCGCCGCGTACCGGCGCATATCCAGTGTATTCGCAGACTTCAGTGTATGTGCGGCAATGTTTCATGTTGTGGCTTGAATACTTCCTTACCCCTCCCCTTCTCAATCTATTCCTTGTTCCTTCTCAGAACGTATTAATCATGACATTAAGTACTTATTCACACACACACACACCCACACGTGCGTCAATGCACATAGATTATGAGTTAATGTAATTAAGAATAATACTTTAAAAATAAAAATTTTTTAATTTCATTTCATTTTTTATTAGTGACAACGAGTCCAGACATTATGTTTTATGCACTTCTCGAAAATGGTGATTTAATTAGTGTGGCCGTTGCGGCTTTTAAAGATAAGTTATAACTGTGCTAATTCTTAACATACGATATATAATTGTTAACTCGATTTTTTAATTGAAACAAAAAAAAATGTCCGAAAAGCCTAGTGAGTACAGAGTATCTATAAGTAAAAACAATGAAAGTGTAGAGAAAACAGAAACTTTCTGTTTTGTTAGTTGGTATAGTGAAATAAGTTCTAACCTACCTAACACTGAGACTGAAAATGAAAAATTGACACCGACCCCAACTTAACTCACAAATAATGAACCAGACGTGAGTTTAGACATTAAGATATATAAACATTAGTCGTAGTTGTATCGTAGACATTGATCCAAACAATTATTTTGGTATTTATACATCATGGGAACAAATGTACCCCGATGAGGAGGTATGCTATTTATATAGAAAGATACGGGTATGTCGGAAGAGGTGAGGGGGGAGTACTGATAAGACAGGAAGGGCGCATTTCAATACGCTGCCTGGGGCGTCACTCTGTCCAACAACGCCACTGTTACTTAGCTTCTTGTCCCAAGTGATAACAAATACGCAATTCTGGCCTTCTGTTCGCCCACTTGGATATGTGTTTATTTTACACTCTTCAAAAATATATAACACCACACATGCAAGTTCTTACACACAGGTAATTGTGTATAATCTTGATAATACTTATAATTGTGTGTATAAATGCGTAATCATGCGTAACTTTATTTAAAATACATTACAAATGCATGTCTTTGAGTAACTTTTTAAGGAAAATAAACTGAAATATTTGTTATTTAAAATACAATAATGCAATATATCTTTGTTTGAATTAAAAACAAATAAAAATGAAATGAGATCGGCAAGGTAAATAAATATTATTTTATCCTTTTGACTATCAAATTAAAATTCCACTTCCTTTCGTTTAATAAATAAAACAATTTAGCATTTGTATTGAAAAAACTCATTTCAAACTAATGACGAGAAATTATAAAAATGATATTGTGTATCTTATACATTATGGGCACAGTATACAAGATGGCCCACCGGTGATGTAATATAAAATTTAAATTAACCTCTTCAGTTAGAGATTAGGTCGAATTTTAAATACATCCCTGGTGAGATTCAAAATATTGATTCTTTATACTAGAAACAGCGTCGAGTTTCATACTGTGGGTACTCGCAACATGTACAACCGTTTCTAGAATCTTTATCTTCACTGCTGCGACGCATCTGTCTCTTCGCGAAAACAACCAAGCTGGCATCCGGCTCGGCGTCGCCGCTGAGTCGACGACTTTCAGCTCATGGCTCTGACGATCCGCGGTATCCTTTGAACTCCCTCAAACCCCCGTCTCGACTTCCCCTCTCTTTCTTCAACGATCGTCCATGGTAGGATGCAAAGTTAGTTAGTTTTCTACTACTGTGCTGAGGAGAACCACTGTGCCATCAGTTTACGTAAAGTAAGTACCGTATTCAACATTGATTTTATTTAGTAAAATTTAAACAAATAATATATAAAATATATCAATTCTGTAAAAGTTGCAAGTAGATGGGTCACTTTTAATTCTAAATGCTAATTTCAATAAGCTGTTGTTATAGATGAACAACGCCAATTCTATGAAAAATAGTTCACCTTCGTAATGCGAACGATCGATATAACGATCGTCGGTATGTTTGCGAAGATTGCAGGCGATCGATTAACAATTGATAACATTAGCCTGAAACAAATGAAAAATACAGCATACGTATTTTATATTCAGATAGAGAACCTTTTACATATACAGGTGACTATGTTATACTAGCAGGAGCCCATGGGATCTCTATGTTTTGATATTTTGTTCCAATGATTGTTAATGTTAGGTTATATTACACAGACCTTCTCAGTAACACATGATTCGACTCAAGACATATGCGGAGAGGAATATTGGAAGGTTAACAGGTAATTGCGCATGATATACTTTTGTTATTAATTACTCTGTAGACTAAAGTTTTCGTTTACTCTTTATTCCAGACTATTATGGTATTTCGGTATTATTTTATTTAAACTATTGTGGGACATATTATTTTTTAAATTAAGAATGCTAGTCTCTAATTCTGTTCCCTAAATTCTAAACCAGATTTTGTAAGTTTACTCACTAGAAGTTTTAAATTAAACAATGGTTCAGTATATTTTAAATGTGTTACACAGTTTTTAAATTTAATACAAATAACAGAGTAAGATATCAAAATTGTATTATTCACTAGGCCTAATATAAACAATGTTGTGTTTATCACTTGTTTTGTTTAAATTCTACAAACCATTTTCAAGAACACTCTATTAGTAAGAAAATCATAGATCATCACTTTGTAAATGTATAGGCTTATTAATTTAAACATATTTAGTGTAAGAGAACACTGTTTTAGTAGAGCCTGTTTAACACATTAAGTAAAGAGCTTTTTAAGAGGAACTATTAATATTAGCCTATAGTGTACATCTAAGAGAAATAAAACTACTTTATTCAGAGGATGTACACACATGTAACAAAGTTGTGAGACTTGGAATGATCTTTTACAGAGTTCACCTTTTCCAAGTTATTAGCCACTTAGACCCATGTTACCATAATCCCCTCAGGATGATCATTCATAAGTAACATCGATAACATATGTATTATGACATAAAAAAGGGAGTGAGTCCAATTTTCATTTTTGTGTATGTTTAATACATACGCCTATTTATTAAACGCTTTATTAAAAGGCTTTTGGCCTGGAAATAAGTAACGTCTATATTTCTTTGTACAACTCTTTACGTTTTAAGGGTAGAGTAAGGGAATCCGATTCTGTCTCTGATACATGTGATGATATTACTTTGTTGAATTTGGCCATAGAAATGTTGTTACTGATTTAAAAGTAAGTTAGTGAAGATAACGATTCTTCAAAATTGAAACACATTATCTCCATACTAAAAACAATAAAACTATATTACGTATAATATATCTGTATTTATAAAAAGCGAAGCCCTCGCGTACTCACTCACACTCATCACTAATTTTCTAACATCCCAATATCTCAGAAAGTTAAAATCCACATATGCCTCATTACTTAAAAATAAAAAATAAAGCATTTTCATCAAGATCAGATCATTCATAGGAATCGGGATGGGATTGCGACTCCTAGATGTAGTATATTTTGTAATTCATCTTCTCGAAGTCCTAAAAAGGCTAAATTTTTAGAACATGTGTCTTATGTTCTCAACAGGCAAATAGAGATTTTTCAAGATAATCAACCATCCATAGGGGTTGAAGTAGGGTTGCAACCTAGAAGAACCATACTTTTTCATTCATTTTCCTGATGGGCTAGAACGATGAAATTTGGCAAAGAAATCCTAATGCTCTCAACATATGTAATAAAGACTTTTCAAGGAGGTCAACCATCCTTAGGCAATAACAAGGGTTGCTGTAACTCTGTTATTTAACTTGTCATTGTACTCAAAACATGAAATTTCAGACAAATGTTCCTCATTACTTAAAAAAAAAAAAAAAACAAATTCATTAAGACCATCCTCTTATTGAGGTTATATTTTAGTTTGTTTACTATTTTGAAATACTCTTACCTTATGCTCTAAACACATAGAGTACAAATTTAAAATGAGTATTGAATTCTTATTGGTGCTAAAATAGGGTTGAAACATCTAGAAGAACTAGGCCTATATTTTCTTTCAAAATTCCCGCTGCAGTAGAAAACTTAAATTTTACACAAAATGTGCATTTTGCTCTAAACAGAATGTCTGCACCGGAACATTTGTTTACATTTATATATTATTTCTGATCGAGACAAAAAATTAAACGCTTTTTCACCATCTGACATGTCTTAAATTTTAATTATTCTAAAATGGTCAGGAGATCGGTATATCTTAAAGTGAGCATAACTGATCTTTAGAAGTGTTTATTCCCCCATTTAAAAAGGATATGCCTATGAAGATCCAATTATTAATCAATAGGACATTGTGTGGACATTTCATATTTCTTAGACAACACAACCCTGTCGTTATTTAGCATTACCAGAAATGAGTCCTCAATCTCCAGCCTCAGCTTGTACCAATATTTACACATTTCTCAGGCAACGCAACCCTGTCGGGATATTGAGGACTCACATATTGGTAAGTGTTGCATTGGACGAGAAACTAGTAGATTTTGGTCTAAGCTAAACGTGTGTCGTACATTGGTGAGCTAATGTGTGTAACAAAAGGTGTTGGTGAATTGGTGATACTATACTCTCAATAACACTAGCAATGTTGAGGTATTGAGGTAGCAAATTTAACTTTAAAGTTAAACATGTTCCGCTTACTCTATGATCGTTTGAAAATTTGCATACAACTACTAGACAGTAACAATACTTAAGTTAGTTCTTGCTGTTAATATTCTAATTAGTATTTTTAATAATGGAAGAACACTTGCTTTAGCAACCTCTCCTAAGATAAACATGTTTTATTGATTAAGCCAGTACCAATGAATAAATGATGCAGGAATAAAAGTAAGAAAGATTATGTAAGTCAAAAGGTTGCCTTACAAAAACATGAAGCTATAATAAGATTACATTTTCAGGCTAGAGTCATCAAATTTGTGAAAAATGTTCATATGGAAAGTAAAAGAATTCAAGACCCGTGAATATCTCACGATATCTCCTAAGTTCTTCATCCCATGGTTTGGAGCAGAAAGCGTAGAAGGGTATGTGTTACAAGGTTTACTGGAATAACATGTTAATTTAATTTTTTAATCTTAAATTTAACATCATATGGTAAATAGGAAGGCAAAATAATGGTTAAACGTTGTAATAACATGTAAGTTAGAGGCCAATAAAAAATAACCCTTTGGAAGTATAACTAGATAAGCACTTTTTGTCCAGGGGAATAACTTGATAACTCTTGTTTAGTTAATTTCAAATTTTTCTCTAGATGGCAGCATTAAGTAAACATCAGTAAATTGTATAATTTTAATTTTTATATTACATTTTAATTACATCAAACTATTTTCTAAATATGATAGTTTCTTCCTTCACACTCACCATTTATAAGGAGAATGAGTTGTGATGTTCTTCACAAAAAGTACTAGTAATTAAGGTTTATTGTAGATTACAGGTTTGAATTATTTTTTACAGATATCAGTAATTAGTTCAATTATATTATGTTTTGTATGATATGTTGGATTCTGCATTAGATATTACTCCTTTAACAGATTAATATCTGTGTCAAGAAATTTACTTGTTTTATGGAGTAATAATCTGTCCCTTCTGTTCGATATTCTAGACGTAACATTATTATAACATAACATAAAAATGACAATCAATCACTTTTATTTCCACATTAATAACTGAAGTTCAACTAAACAATGACAAGCTAAGAATTAAATATTTAAGTACTTTTTGTTGAGACAATATTAAGAGGAAGACAACTTACTATAAAGAACTAATTTTAAATAGAAGAGAATTGATTATTTACCGAAGTCTTGATAAAGGCATGCACTACATGATTTCTTGCAGGCAATAGGTATATCCAAGAAAAGTTTTCATCAATACTTGAAATAATATAATGGTTAAAATTACGAATTCACTCATTTGAATATTACTAATTTTTGAATATTAATCTTATGTAATGATCTTAATATTATTAAATTTAGTATCTAAAAGAAATGAAAGCTAACCAATTTTAATTTAAACTTAATATTGTTGGATTAATATATATTATTACAGGTCTATATTGCTTCTCCCCGATGGTAGAGATGCTGAAAGCGAGGGATACGTGTCATTATATCTGAAAGTTACAACGAATTCAAGTGATGTGTGGGGGACATTCACCTTATCATTACTGAATCAAAAACAGAAGGAAGTCTTCACCCAAGGTAAGTCATGCATTCTTGTTTAAATGCCTGTGGGAGATGCGGTGGGTCACCAGCACAAGACAATTCTTCCTCAATATTCAATATTTTTTTAAGTTCGTCCACCTTTGAGTTTAACACAAATACTTGATGATCACCAGTCATTTACTAGTTACCACGTATACCATGTATCAGACTGTTGTACATCTCCTTCAGAGTTGCCACACAATACACAATGGTCACAATTAAGTAACAATGCTGTGGCACAGGAGAAGTTGTTAACACTGATGAGAGATACTATACTATATGCACACTCAGGTGGAGTGTGGCGTGCCTGTGTTGAGTAATGGCTCTGTCCTAGGAATTCAGTAGACTGGTGATATAATACTAAACTCTTCTACATGGTCAACTACTTTTAATGGAATCTGACCACCAAAGAGTGCAGACTTCTTGATAAGTTTAGGCTATTGCTAGACCATGTAGGAAAATTATCACTAGAATTCTGTGAGGCGGCCAGATAGGTTTTACATCCGGACAGGTAATACTGTGAGTATGGGTTGGGTGAATTAAAAGGGGTAAGCATTGTCAATATCATCACTTGTCCTATAATTCTTGTCTACTCTATTTACATATTTGACTCTGTTTTCATGCATTTGGGTAACTGTTACATGTATATAAAGTCCATATATATATATATATATATATATATATATATATATATATATATATATATATAATGCTTGTTAAGTGATTGGGCTAGATCACCCAACGAGAAGTTATTTTATCAAAATGCAATTTTGGGATGTCATTGCTCTCGTAAAGATTTTACCTGCATGTACATCTATTTTTCCCATTAAATCTGTTTCATGAGTCATCATAAATAATTTACATCACAGATTTATAATAAAGTGACATCTGTTACTTTGTGATTTAATAGTTTGTTGATATTCATTCCATAATTAATACCTACAAAGTAAATGTACACCTGACTGTGAGTCAATGTGGGTCACTTTGTGTTTACGCTAAAGGTAAATCCAATGCTGATGTGTTTTTCACCTTCGGCTGATCCGATGTGTGACCTCTGTACATCAGCATTCAAACGAGTTTCTAACTCACAAGTAGACCAGTAGTTGTTGTTTTGGTTTCAACAACCATGATGAATTATTTGGTTATCAGTTTTTAAATGTGAGTTCCTCTCTGTGCTTGTTTTATTTTAGTGTAGGTCTGATATTTAAATATCTCAAAAACATTGGAACATTGTTGGATATTCAATATGTCTCCAGAAAAGTTTAACAACTTAATCTCAATTCCAAAATGCTTTTCATGTGATATATTCAAGACTATAGAAGATACAATATTTTAATTTGTAAATCTCCCAATAAGATACAAAGGCAAATTATATCTAATTTCAGTATCATCTGAAAATGTTTTAAAATGCACTTTACATGGTCTGAAAATACCCTGTCAAGCTTTCTACCTGTATTTTTTAATATTAATCTTTAGAAAGTTAAAAGAAGAATTACTTTTCCTTCATTTCTACCTTGTATATTGAAGTTCTACCTACTGTACTATATGAATATGACTATAACACAATGTACAAATAATGTAAGGTTATCCTCGTGAATGGCTTTTTATAGCCTTCATATAAATTTAAAACATTCCTTTTTTTACAAAATATAATTTTTTTCCGGGGGGGGGGGGGGTTGAAATATCATATCACTATTAAGGATTGGTAAAACTAATTTCAAATTAAAGCAAATAATGTACAGCAAAGTAAATTGTATGTCAAAAGTGTTTTAGTAGATGTGAAGGTATTAGGTCAGTTTGAAATAATGTGCAATATAGCTGATTTAGTGATGTTGATAATTATGTATACATCATGTAATCCAGTTAAACATATGCATTGTTTGATGGTGAAAATATTAAATATTAGTTATGAAATAATATACTATTTTTGATTGCAGGCGTCTTAATGGACTTTCGATTTCAGCAGGGGCAGGTTTATGGCATGAGTAAGTTCATAAAAAGGGATGATCTCTTTGGCAAAGCGAACGAGCTGCTTCCAGACGATACTTTAACCATTATCTGTAAGGTATTGGAACATTTGGACTCAATAAAAATATTCTGTTCATTAAATAAAATATTTTGCACGATTTTGTGTTACAGGAATAGATGATTTCATCTGTATTGATCTCTCTATAGAACTAATGGACTAATTGGCTTTATATGCACAATCAACCAATTAAAATCATTTTAAAACATTCAAATCGTAGTTAGTCAAGGGAATTTTACAAGGACCATAATTTTATAAAATTATCAAATAATAACACCTAAATATTAAGAATTGAAACTTTTGAGCTGTATCATTATATCATTTCAAGCACTTGAAAAAAATTTGCTATATTTTCAAAATGTTGACAATAAAATGTAGACTTCCTACACCAACAGCTGCTTTTATTATGGTTTTTTAGCCCTTTCAAAAACCTACGTACATAGGTTTCTTATTTTGAAATCACTGAAACACTAAAAAACTAAAATTGTAGGAATAGAAGTGTCAAAATGTATGTTACTAATGAATTAGAATAAAATACCACTTTGGTATAAGAAATATTAATTGAGTTTTTGAGGTTCTAATGTCTTCTATACAGGTAAGTGAAGTCATGGAACCTGTTACCAGTGATTAAAGAAAGTACTGTACCGCTTAGGTTTAACCAAGGGCATTTCTGTTTCAGGTGAGTTTGGTTTCTGACAGAGAGAAATTGTCTCGCCTGATCCAGTTCAAGGCCCCTCAGGGTCACCTGCAAGAGGACCTGGGGAAGATGTTGGAGCAAAAGAAGTACAGTGATGTAACTTTTGTAGTTGAAGGCAGAAAGTTTTTAGCCCATAAAGCTATTTTAGCAGGTAATACAAGGAGAGAATCATATTCAAAATTGATTAGGATATGTTTTGTTAACCATCCTAAACAAGATGACCCACTAGTGTATCATTATATTGTTGACTTGTTATATCAGCTTTTGCTAAGTTGTATTTGAAAAAGATTATCCATTCTAGAAATAAAGGTCATTTTAAGAATATTCCATTACTTCTGTATAAGCAGATGCCTTTTTCCATAATATTTTTATACCGTATGTCCACCATTCTCACTGAAGTAAAATATGTATTGTACAGTCTTTGTACAGAAGAAAGTTCATAGAACAATCATTCTGAATGTTTTTGAAATCTGTGCGTAATAATCTCATGTTTAAAATGTAAATATAATGTGAGGGTTATCAATGAGTAATTTAAGGAAATGTTACTGAACTTAGTGAGCACACCCAATCATTTCATAGAGCCCCTTGGCTAGCTTTTACAGGTCAACTCTAAAAGTACTTGACTTGTTCTTTTAGTTTAACTGACCAGAGCCAACTTCTGCAAGGTTCCTGGGTGTATTGTAACTGTAAAATGTGATATAAAGGAGAAGTAACATAAAATGCAAAAATATGCTTATGAGTAGAGTTTATCTGCCAAATTAGATATATACACTTTTGCAATGTTTCATTAAACGATTTAATACAAGGAATTATGAATTGGCACATAACCTCATACGAACATATAAGCAACTATATGGACTTAACATTTTCTAAATTACCATATTCCAGTTGGCACATACGCTCATACTAAAATATAAGCAACTATATGGACTTAACATTTTCTAAATTACCGTATTTCAGTTGGCACATAAGCTCATACTAAAATATAAGCAACTATATGGACTTAACATTTTCTAAATTACCGTATTCCAGTTGGCACTAACATATAAGCAACTATATACACTTGATATTTTCTAAAATACTGTATTCCAGTTGACTTTTAAGATACTCATCTAGGAATTCACCAAAATGTAAAATTGTACTTCTGTATATTATTTTTATTTGAAAATCAACAATTTATCAAAATTTGTTAAAAATGTTATAACTTTTATTTACATTTTAGAATTTCTGTTATGAAGTAGTATGATGGTTAATTTTTATATAGTGTTGAATGTGTATGTCCTGTACATGAAAAGAATTATTATTAATACAATAAAATATAGTACAATTCAGTGTTTTTTCAAACAGGTTTGAATGAACATATTGATTAAGCTTCATAGTAAAAGATAATATTAAATCTTTACTTTCTGGTCAGTTATTATTATTATTCCTCACATCAGAATAATATAACAAATTAAATACAATTATACTGTTGATAATTGAATTTTGAGAAATATGACAGTGATAGTATGCACCTGACAGTTTCACACAACACTAACTGTAAAAGGTAAAAAATAGACTGAACAATTAACATCTATTATTATGTTACATATTAGCTAAATGTTGATCAAAGTTTCCCTGTTTGATACAGCTCGATCAACAGTGTTCGCTTCCATGTTTGAAAATGAGAAAGGCAAAACGTTCACCATTTCTGACATAGATTCTGATGTGTTTGAAGAGATTATTCACTTCATTTATAAGGACAAAGTGAAAAATTTACAAAATGTAACAGTCAAACTCCTTGATGCAGCTCATAAGGTAAGTTCTGTGTGGGATAAGGTTAGATCAATAGAAAGTTTGGTAATTGAAAAGAGAATGTGTAATATTTAAGATACAAACCTGAGTGAAACCTTTTTTCCTAGATCTGATGAAGTATTTATGGTCGTATTTCATGTAATTTAAAATTATCAGTTACATTTTTCAGGATAAACTCCTATGGTGCCCTGATATAGATATTCTAGTGTTTTAAAAATGCAGATTTTGGAAGTTGTGTATAGATTAAATAAACAACACTACAGGAAATTTATTTTTATTATGTTGGCAGTATGCACTTGACACCCTGAAGATAACCTGTGAAAAGGCCCTGTATTTCTCACTCTCAAGAGGTAATGCCACGGAAATATTGATAAGTGCAGACGACCACAGCGCAAATGAATTGAAGTCTTCCGCTATTGAATTCATAGCAATGTGAGTTCTGTTTTCTGTCACACACTAATTCTAGTTCCTTGCTATTGCTCAGCTTTTTTATTTCTGAGCAGTTTTTAGGGTTAATGAATGTGATGAAACTGTTACAATTGTGTAATTGAATACAGTAAAGTACATTCTATTTAACTCTACAACATGGTTTGATGCTATATGGATGCATCGACTTTACATCGATGGATGCATTACATTGTTTGATGTCTATCTAACACCTGTCATCAGACAACGGCTTAAAATAAGTAAAGCCATAAACTTAGACTGAGAAGTCCTCTATTTGATGAGACCACAAACTATGTGAAATAGTTTGAAATGAAGTCGCTAGATTGTATAGGTAGACTCTACACCAGTGACAATGGTATTTCATTGGTGGAGATTGTCACATTGAAACTATGTTAAAGGGTTAAGAGATTATATCTAATCCCTTAACATCTTTGAGTATGGACATAAGTCTTATTTCATTTGTTTCTGATGAGAGCTTGTCTATATTTTACCAACTAGTTTAATAATCCTAGTTTTCATATTTTATACATGACTTGTGTCGATGCTTGTGTAAGCTTTATGACAATAAATGTATTCTCATTCTTATTTTTAATATTGCTCATACCTGATATGTTTTTCACTCTCTTAACGTATGAAGTAGTTATTGTGGTTTATCTGACGGGCATGTAATGTTGAGTTACAATGATACTCTACTCAGAGAACTGTGGCCTCTGAAGGATTATAAACTCTTAGCATAACACACATGTTAGCATAGATTGGCTCCCCAACCTGATTACCCGGATTCACAAAATTGTAGCTTGTTCATACCATATGATACTCTACTCAGAGAACTGTGGCCCCTGAGGGATTATAAACTCTTGCGATATGGCATACAAAATTTATTTTTTAAATTTGTTATTGAATTTAAATAAGATATATTTTAAAACTACGTCATATTTAGACAAATTTCCTTTATTTTATTGCTTAGAAGTTACTTATGTAATAAAAATAAATTAACGGAATAAGAATAACTCAAACAGGACATTGCATGTAGTCGATAACTGAAGGATGGTGCGACCACAGGACTGTGAGTGTACGTGTGAAACTCTTGGCTTAACATGATATGCAACGATAATCAGTACCACTATTACTACCAAGTGCAGAGTATCGAATAAATGAGAATTTGAATGTGTTGTATATTAATACCTTTTGTCAAAAACAGAAATAAATTTGTGTTAACAATAATTTTCTTTTGTTTAGAAATGCAACTGAAATAATTGAGACAGCCGGGTGGCGAGGCATGATACGATCTCACCCACACCTAATCGGCGAGTTGTATGAAGCTCTTGTAAAAAGGAAATTGAACCCACCCATCTGCAACACAAACATGTCAAGCGGAGCTGAAAGCACCACTGAATAAACAGTGCAGTTCATAAAGACTTTATTTTTTTTTTATTTGATTTTAAGTGCAGTTCATAAAGACTTTAATTTTTACTGGTGTTTTCATGCCTGATGATGGCTACTTGATTTCCTTAGCTGCAAACATCTTAAATCACAGATGGAGGGTTTGCATGGTTTTTTACTGATTCTATTAATATGAGTTCCAGAAAAGTAACTTGTGGTGCCTTCAAGCCTGATGGTGGCTACTTGATTTCCTTAGCTGCAAACATCTTAAATCACAGATGGAGGGTTTGCATGGTTTTCTACTGATTTTATTAATATGAGCTCCAGAAAAGTAACTTGTGGTGCCTTCAAGCCTTATGGTGGCTACTTGATTTCCTTAGCTGCAAACATCTTAGGTTTGCATGGTTTTTTACTGATTCTATTAATATGAGTTCCAGAAAAGTAACTTGTGGTGCCTTCAAGCCTGATGGTGGCTACTTGATTTTCTTAGCTGCAAACATCTTAAATCACAGATGGAGGGTTTGCATGGTTTTCTACTGATTTTTATTAATATGAGCTCCAGAAAAGTAACTTGTTGTGCCTTCAAGCCTTATGGTGGCTACTTGATTTCCTTAGCTGCAAACGTCTTAGGTTTGCATGGTTTTTTACTGATTCTATTAATATGAGTTCCAGAAAAGTAACTTGTGGTGCCTTCAAGCCTGATGGTGGCTACTTGATTTTCTTAGCTGCAAACATCTTAAATCACAGATGGAGGGTTTGCATGGTTTTCTACTGATTTTATTAATATGAGCTCCAGAAAAGTAACGTGTGGTGTCTTCAAGCCTGATGGTGGAAACTAGATTTCCTTAGCTGCAAACATCTTAAATCACAGATGGAGGGTTTGCATGGTTTTCTACTGATTTTATTAATATGAACTTCAGAAAAGTAATGTGTGGTGCCTTCAAGCCTTATGGTGGCTACTTGTATTTCCTTAGCTGCAAACATCTTAAATCACAGATGGAGGGTTTGCATGGTTTTTTACTGATTCTATTAATATGAGTTCCAGAAAAGTAACTTGTGGTGCCTTCAAGCCTGATGGTGGCTACTTGATTTCCTTAGCTGCAAACATCTTAAATCACAGATGGATGGTTTGCATGGTTTTCTACTGATTCTATCAATATGAGCTCCAGAAAAGTAACATGTGGTGTCTTCAAGCCTGATGGTGGCAACTAGATTTCCTTAGCTGCAAACATCTTAAATCACAGATGGATGGTTTGCATGGTTTTCTACTAATTCTATTAATATGAGCTCCAGAAAAGTAACGTGTGGTGCCTTCAAGCCTGATGGTGGCTACTTGATTTCCTTAGCTGCAAACATCTTAAATCACAGATGGAGGGTTTGGATGGTTTTCTACTGATTCTATCAATATGAGCTTCAGAAAAGTAACATGTGGTGTCTTCAAGCCTGATGGTGGCAACTAGATTTCCTTAGCTGCAAACATCTTAAATCACAGATGGAGGGTTTGGATGGTTTTCTACTGATTCTATCAATATGAGCTCCAGAGTAACATGTGGTGTCTTCAAGCCTGATGGTGGCAACTAGATTTCCTTAGCTGTAAACATATTAGAATGTGGATGGAGAACTCAGATTGTTTCACTAAGATTCCTATAATCACTTGTAATGGAACTTTTCTCTTTATGCAGTGTAAAAGCGCTGGGATCCACATCATTTTCCAGCTGTAATTATCTTAAATTTTAGATGGAGGTCTCGTATGGTTTCCCAAAGATTGTACATTTTCACCACATGTTATCGTTTTAAAACTTATTAATAATAAGACTTAAGTTCAGGCAAAGGTTTGTATTATCTAATATGTATAAAGATCAGTTCTCATTGGAAGAAAAAAAATCATGCTCCTATTCCAGAGAATAATCATACATATAATACCCATACAAATAACAATATCCCATTTACAAAATCACTTGTTATGAGAGATGTTTTGTGTAAAATAATTATTCTAAGAGGTAAATAAAAGAGTAGTTTTAGGGTTGGCACTACAGCGTAGAAGATTTTTTGGCCCAATAACAATAGGTTAAGGTTATTTATAAATTACCATTTACATTTCTTAGTACTAACTGTAAATAGACTTCTAAGTGAATCTGTATATTGTATAGTTATATGTAAAAACTAATATAAATGTTTCATTTACAAGATATATGACGCTATTATGTGCTTTTGTAGTTACCTCAATAAAAATTTCTTTCTTTCTTCTTTCACAGCCCAGACTGACTTTCCAGTTACAAAAGTGTATCTTGTTCATTCTAGGCATTTTGAGAAACAGGGTTCAATGACTCAACTTTTTGGGCATTACAATAACCTGGAAAAGCGTTATCAGAAGATGAAGTGAATATTTTCCTATGAGAGTGAAAGATGAAAGCATCCTAGTCCTGAAACACTTAGAAGTGATGTCTTCTTACCTGTATTTGATACTATATAATATCTTCTTTCAAAGACAGATTTCATAAGTTTTCTAAATACAGTATAGTTTTATATGTCTTTTGTTTGACCTCAAAAAAATTCATGGAAAACATATACTGAAATATCACTGTAAGAACTTACAAGACCATCTCACTGTAAACAATCTTTCAGACATAAACGAAGACGAAATTTACAATGAGCCCTTACACATACAAATTTTATAATGTTACATAACAAGTAAAAAAGTCTAATGCGTCTTTAGAAGCATAAAAGACAAAAACTGACAGTTACAATCTTTTTTTCGAACTTCGGATTGCACTTTGCATATTTATCTTACTATACCAGTGACAGTAGTCAACTTTGAACGAAGTTTTGGAAACTGACATTAATAAAAACTTATTTACGACTATCCAAGTTTCAAGAAAGATTTAAATCACTACTTGCAATTCTTGTTATTGAGAATGAACAGATGAAGATGCTAAACACGAACAATATTATTCAAATGTTAGCTGTTGACAAATCCACAAAACACCAAGATGGCGGACACTTAACTCACAGTGAAAGTGCTTCCTAACTTTTTAGTAGGTAAACTAACAAATCCCTATTAAACTACACTCCAACACCAACCTGCAATTCTTGTAGACATAATTATATAAGAAATAGTTACTTGAAGAGATGAAGTTTAAAATCTTCATCCAACAAAAACTATCACTTAAGGACCCATAAAATCAAAACTGTAAAATTCCATTTCCAGCAACTAATTCAGTAATCACTTACAGAACATTTCACTTATCAATACTCCCCAAGAATATAAATATAACTAAAGCCTAACAATACCAAATAACTTCATATTCTTCAATTGAATAATAATGCAAAATTTCAACAATTCTGCTACATCGCTGCCACCTTACAGATGCTAGATACACGTAACCTTCCAACACCACTGAAACCAGGGCAACACCGCTGAAACCAGGGCAACCATGTCACTGACACCACTGCTGACTGTAGCTAGTAAGCTTAACTGACCACAGACAACACTGCTTACCTTGCTGTCTCACACACTCTGCCTAGTTTATTGGTATAATTCACTCTTAATTTACCAATATATTATGGTTGACAACAAAATTGACACTGTTATATAGATTTTATGAATATATAGCCCATTTACTTATTACTATCTGGATACTTACTTTTCTCATTAGGTACGGCAGTCCATAGATTGATTTTTGTCAGCACTTGGCCTGTAAAATCGGTGTGGCTCCGAAAATAGGCGCGGCCTAAAAATGAGGCTTATATTTTGGTATAGTACACCATGTAGTGAACGTGAATAGAAATTTTTATCAAAATTTGCTCGTACGTTTTTGAGGTACGGCCATCCATAGATTGGATTTGTCAGCACATGGCCTGTAAAATCGGTATAGTCCTGAAAATGGCCGCTATAAATGGAGAATATTATCATAAAAATAGTGTTTGTTCATTTAAAAATCTTTATTTGTAGTATATATTTTCACGTTATTAATTAAATATATATTTTGTATGGTTTGAGTTGATGAACTAGGTTAGGATTCAGTTAGGAACTAGGTCCTGGTATTCGTTCTTTTTATGGATGGAATCTATGGCCAGTTTCACGTCGGTAAATAACACACAAAACGTCGCTCGGATCCCCCGGTTTCGGACCCGCCCCCGAACGAAATTTTTGGCTACGCTACTGCTCATTATATTTTGTCTTCTTTGCCACTGTCCTCATCCGAGCGGTTTATGTTTGTTGGAAGGGTGATATACACTCTGACACTCACCTGTCAGACAAAGATTCAATATTTTATCCAAGGAATATATAAAAATCTCTAACCATATACATTTTTAAATTTATTTTAGAAATAAATATAACTATATTTATAATATAAAATTGAAAAAAATAACTCAGTAGGTACTAAGCTACTTGTGCTTACATATCCCCTGGAAATCAACAGTCATTATAAATACAGTGTGTAACAATACTACTCAAATTTAGGAGTTATTCCATAGATCAAGAGGAGTTAAAAACTATTGTACATCGCTTCTCGTTTACTGTAAATCTGGGGTTTTTATTTTTATTAAAAAAAAAACCAGTAAAGATATAAAACTAAAATTTGGTACGTTTTTTCTTGCAGTAAAAGAAATATTAATATTTTATAATCTTATTACGTTTGAGGATGGCAGACGGTTGAAGTTTTAAAGCTTAATACGGTGAAAACTAGGCTAATAATATTATAAAACTTTTTAAAGAATAATAAAAATGACTACATCTAATTATAAACATTTTGACGCCAGGATCATACAGATTGGTCAGTAAATAATGTTTGTATAAGCTTATAACGTTTGTAACAACGAAAGTTTTGCCGTGAATTAAAACAGTTAAAAGCTTACATGTACATTATTTCTGGACCAAGTTTTATGTTTTGCGTGTCAAAATGTTATAATATTAGATGTGGCAACTTGTATTATTCATTTTAAATTTCCGCAAAGCTATGGGTTTTTACGGTAGTTAGCTTTAAAAACTTCACCGTCCGCCATCTTGAAACTTGAAATGATAATACATTAATCTTGGTTGAAGGCTACAAGAGAAAAACACATGTACTATATTTCAGTTTACATTTAACAAATAATTCTTCATAACGGACAGAAGGACAAAAAAAAGTGATAAGTTTGACTTAATGACATGATTAAAATAAATGATCACAGTCATGTGGAGGAAAGAAGACACAATAGCCACGCATATTTTATAGGCGTCTATTGTGTCAAAGCTTCTACAGTATAGCCAACTAAACACTTTAGGGACAAAAAGTCTCATGTGACGGAAATCCCGTTTTTGGCGAATTATTCTTTGAAGGATCTAATTTTTGATCAACGGTCCTAAATGGATTAATACCATATAGTTTAAGTCCCCACACACCTTACTCATTAATGAATTGTTTTTATTCACGCTCGAAAATGGTACCCACAAACTTGTTTGCTAACATGCTTGTTAAACTGCTTCATGTAGTGCTTAAACTTAATTATTGATTACACTAATAAGCAAGTGATTGTTTTTACTGCTTATTCTATGGTAGGCCTAATTACTATTTAACTCTGTTATTGGTTTAAAGGGCTTCATGGATTAAATACAAGGCCACAAAGTCGAGAATAAGTAATTTTTTAATCCTCAATCCTGTCCTCCTCCGTAGACTAATGGATATAGTCTCGGCTCTCTAACTGAGAGATCACGGGTTCAAATCCCGGGGAGGGCGCATCATGAATAAACATGAATAGCCAGTGTTCAATGAAGCCGTCATAGCTTAAAGCTGAGGCTTAAAAAAGAGGGGGGAAAAAATCCTCAATCCAATCTAAATACTAAATTTCCCTACCATACTCATACTCCCATCTGCCATTCCAAACTGAAACTGCATTGAACTTAACCCTTTGCACTCCCCGTCCGCATGACAGTACTTGTGATTTGCACTCCTCTGGCCACCTCTTATGGCCCAAGGTCATATCCTCTACAACACTGAATATTTTGTTGTGAGCCGTGTCGTTGCACTCCTCTGTCCATATGTAGTGGCCGATGCTAAAATGCTCCTAAACTCCTCTGGCCACCTCTTATGGACAGTGACATTTAACTATATTACATTTTTTGTAAATAATTCTGTTATATATATAATGTTCTGCCATATCTTGGCTGATTCTAAACTATATAATCAACAATATTATACAATTTTTGGGGGGAAATGTTAATTATCTGTTTCTTAAAATACAAAATAAAATAACCCTTTCTATTGATGACTAGACTATAGATGAATAAAATATTTTTTAAATAGTTTTATTAATGTTTATGCCACTTATTTAATGTAAAACAGCAGTAATAAATATGAAATAATATTTTTAAGTCTGTTTTGTAAGATGATTGCCCGCTGAAACTCAGCTGGCAATTATCAGCTGGGTGACTCATGACTATTTAAACAAACCCAAACAATTACCTTCCAGTGAGCTATCGTTGTTGTGACAACCAATGAGATTCTTGTTTTTGCTTGTATGCTATTTTCGTTCAGATATTTTGTCACAGTTTGATGACGTAGTTCTAAATAATTTAAGGTTTCCATGTTTTCTTCTGTGGGTCGTCCCCCCATGGTTGGCATGTCATGGTAATAGCAAGGAAAAATAGTTTACATAGCCATATGACACTGTGCAAATTTTATAGATGCTATCTGCTATGGTTTGTAAAATATTAAGCCGTACCCAGACTTTTCAAACACCTATATATACACTATACATAATAAATATTAGTAAATTATACATTAGTAAATCGTGAGAAATTCAGAAAAAATTTTAGTCTTGTGAACTTATTTCTACATGAAATCAATATCTCCATACGATAAACATTTTCAGATTGATTATTTTTATTTTTAAAATTCATTTCTACATAGCTATGTTGGAAAGTAGACCAGAAATTTTATAAAGCAAAATTGATAGTTATTTTATTAAAATGATAAGAAACAAACTGAATTACTGTCACTGAATGTTTGAAATGTTCTAAGTTGGTAAAAGTCGAAACAACACATTACAAACCAATACTGGCTTAAAAATTGTTTGAACATTTTGGTAATTCTTTAATTATTTAGTACTTTTTATAAATAACATTAAAATTTGCCTTAAAATTAACTACTTATATCTGTGGATTTGCTTGTAGTAATTTTGCTTTTTACCTTTAAAGAAATATATCTAAGACTTTGATTTTTAAATCCATGCAAAATATATTAAATAATCAATAAGAGAAAAATGAAAGCAACGCTTTAGCATAAAACGATAATTTAAAATTGTCCTTTTAAAATGCCCCTTTAAAATCACCTGTTGTGATTGTGAATAACATATCAGAGTGGAACAGACATCTGGCACCATCTACCTATATTCAGTGTAGTAGAGAAAATGACCTTGGGCCATAAGAAGTGGACTGAGGAGTGTAGGACGTGAGGAACGAGCGGAGCCCTGAGTAGGGGAAGAGGCGGGTAATGGTGGGATAGCTCGCCAGTGGAGGGGAAGTGTAAGATAGCGGCCCAGTGATGTACTACTCTAGGAAGAAAAGTTAGCCCAGTAGGTATTCACAAATTTATAACAAAAATGTTTACTAAGTATATAAAAATTGTAAAATACACATTGTTATAACGGTACGTAACACGTTTTACTAAACTTACGGTACTTAAATACTATGAAATTGGCGCTTTACGTATATATCACGAGAAATTATGTTTTTAGTAAGGCGCGTATGGTACGGTGTTTACTGCGAAAGAGATATAGACAGCCGCTTGGTGAATGGCGTGCGGCTGACGCATGCGCAGAGAAGCCTATCCCCCTCTTCGCCCTGCCACGTGGTGCAGTACAGTCACAGGTCGCATTCGTTTCGTTCAGTCTGTCTTCTGCTGCTCGTTCTGTTTAGTAGTGTCTGACAATTGTGATTGTTTTGTTTATGTGCGACAGTACGTTGTATTATTTTACCAATTAGTGATGGCTGATCAAGGCAACGAACTATTTAGTTCAAAATTAGTGAATAAGGTTAAAAAGAGCCAAACTCGAGAAATAGTATCTAATGTAGCAAAATTTATGAAAGCCGAAGCCGATGCTGACCGGTTTTTGATTGACGTTAAGGCTAGGGACACACAGTCCCGGTTACCGGGATGCCGACCACCGGGTTTCCGGTAAACGGTTTGTTGTGTGCTGGCCACACAGTCCCGGCGATAAACACCAAATTGTCTCTCAGTTAACCTTTGAGTGTTGTTCGGAACGAATCATGCTATCCAAAGTGAAGTTAGTTTGTTGTTTAGAGGCTCTAAATGAATTACCAAAACAACGAAATAGGGTACATTGGGTTCATCCATTCAATGTAGATGCTAAAGCTGAAAAATGTTCCATAACGCTGGAATACCGTGGACACATTCTATAAATTTGTCTGTATCAAACATTATCGCAACTTTACACTACCCTCGACAGTAAAACACGATACACAAACCAGCAGCACACCACAACAGCTACACCACTGACACACAGACTTGACTGGAATCGGGACCCGGCGGCCGGCACTGTGTGAGCACGCACGACAGATATCAAGTGTTTTGTATTGCCAACCCGATTTTCACCGGCTGCAGGGCTCCCGGTCGCCGGTAGCATGCTTGGGCTAGGGACACACAGTCCCGGTTACCGGGATGCCGACCACCGGGTTTCCGGTAAACGGTTTGTTGTGTGCTGGCCACACAGTCCCGGCGATAAACACCAAATTGTCTCTCAGTTAACCTTTGAGTGTTGTTCGGAACGAATCATGCTATCCAAAGTGAAGTTAGTTTGTTGTTTAGAGGCTCTAAATGAATTACCAAAACAACGAAATAGGGTACATTGGGTTCATCCATTCAATGTAGATGCTAAAGCTGAAAAAATGTTCCATAACGCTGGAATACCGTGGACACATTCTATAAATTTGTCTGTATCAAACATTATCGCAACTTTACACTACCCTCGACAGTAAAACACGATACACAAACCAGCAGCACACCACAACAGCTACACCACTGACACACAGACTTGACTGGAATCGGGACCCGGCGGCCGGCACTGTGTGAGCACGCACGACAGATATCAAGTGTTTTGTATTGCCAACCCGATTTTCACCGGCTGCAGGGCTCCCGGTCGCCGGTAGCATGCTTGCCAGTCTGGACCGGCACGCTTTGTGCCGCACAGCACCGGCATTGTGTGTGCGCTCTTCAACAAACTACATGTTCTCATCAATCCCGGCCGGGATGCCGATCACCGGCATCCGGTAACCGGGACTGTGTGTCCCTAGCCTTGCCGGTCTGGACCGGCACGCTTTGTGCCGCACAGCACCGGCATTGTGTGTGCGCTCTTCAACAAACTACATGTTCTCATCAATCCCGGCCGGGATGCCGATCACCGGCATCCCGGTAACCGGGACTGTGTGTCCCTAGCCTAAGAAAGTTAATGCGAGAGTAAGTGCTGCCACTGGAGTTTCAGAAAGGACAGTGACAAGGATTAAAAGCGAGAGGAAAAAAGTAGAAGAATCTGGCACATCTTTCGAAACGCCAAATAAAAATAGAATCTTACCTAAAAGAGTGACGGGGTTAGACGACTTTAATTTGGGTGTTGTCAGGCGTATTGTGGATAATTTTTACCTCATTGAAAAACAACTTCCTACTTTAAAAGGTATACAAGAAAAAATGCGATCAGACATTAATTTTACAGGCTCTAAAAGCAGTGTAAGCCGCATCTTGCGACAAATGGGCTACAAGTGGAGGAAAACCAAAACAAACAAAAAGATATTAATGGAGACTCAAGATATTTCCTACAAAAGATTTGTGTTTTTGAAAAAGATTTCTCAATACAGAGTTGAGCAACGTGCAATTATTTATACAGATGAATCATATATTGATTCAACACACGTCTCCAAAAAAGGCTGGTCGGATGATTCCACAGCGGGTTTAGCTGTCCCGTTAAGCAAAGGAAACCGCCTGATATTTTTACATGCCGGGGGTGAGATGGGTTTTATAAAAGACTGCTTAGTTATGTGGCAGGCAAATCACAGAAAAGGAGACTACCATGATAATATGAATCATGAAAATTATAAAAAATGGTTGACAGAAAAATTGATTCCAAACTTACCGCCTAGGAGCGTTCTAATTATTGACAACGCTTCCTATCACAACGTGGAAATTGACAAAAGTCCTACTTCAAATTCAAGGAAATGTGATATGCAAGCATGGTTACTTGAAAAAAATATTCCATATTCACACACTATGTTAAAGGTAGAACTTTATGAGATTATAAAAGCTAACAAACCAGCCTACAAAAGATATGTTATTGATGAGCTTTTAGGTGAAAAAGGACATGTAGTCCTTAGACTACCTCCTTATCATCCAGAACTAAATGCCATCGAATTTATCTGGGCTGAAGTAAAAAATTGGGTTGGTGCTCACAATGTACGTTTTAAAATGGATGAAGTAAACAAATTGGTAAATGATAAATTTGAGTCTATAACGGTTGATACATGGAAAAAAATATGTGAACATGTAAGGCAAAAGGAATTAGAATTTATAGGGAATCAAGAACCAATTGAAAATGTTATCGAATCTTTCGTTATTAATCTTGGTGAGGATTCAAGTGAAGAAGACGACTTCCTGGAATCTGAGGACAGCAATGCCGCAGATGGAGATATGTCCGGAATCGAAGAGCTGGGCGATTAAATTACATGGTATGATTTTATTATTGTATCACATAAATAACTGTAAATGTAAGCGATTAAGTAAAACGCCTAATTTACACTTTTATAAGTTTTTGTTTGATGTTTTATTGTTTTTAAATATCACATTTAATTAGTAAGAATGTGCTGTAAAATACATGGTTAAAACTTTAAATCATTACAAGGGTTTGCTAATGAAAACCGGTAGGCTAAAAAAACCCTTTTATGTAATTGAAACTATTTCTAGAATTATGGCTGTAAAACCCCGTATCTAATAGTATGTGGAGTAAATTAATAACAGTATACGTCAAATTATATTAAATTATCGCAGTTGTCAGAATTCATGCTTAAGCTTGACTATAAGGAGTTTGGAACCGGCAAAGAACAGAGTGGACTGTACATACGTCTTACCGAGACGGCACGGGAGGGGAAATGTAGGGGGAGAAGTCTGAGTCTCTCGCTCGCTTCCCTCCCTACGCGCCAAGCAAGGTGCTACGGTCTAGCAGCGAACTAAGCGTCTGCCGTCCCCACCACTGAAAATCCGGTTTTAACTGCTTTCTCTGCTCAAGGTCAGGGCCCGCCTCGTTCCTCACGGCCAAGTTTCTCTTAGGAACTGAGTGCAAAGGGTTAACGTGTCGAAGTTTGTTCTCTGTGTGTGTCAGACGTAGGGTAAATATTTGAAAGCTTAATTAATAATCACGTTCACATTTTGTTGTTACATTAAAAAAGAAAATGAATAGTTTGTGTACAGATTGGGCCAAAGAAGCTGCTCAGCAGGAAAAATTACTCCAAAGGGTAAGTTATAGAAACTAACCTCACTTGACTACAACATGCCCAAAATTAAAAACATTTACTGCATTTTAAAGCATAGCATGATTATTTTGCGACCATTAAGTAACATGTTACAAAAACCCTTAACACAAATATTATGAACAAGTGTTCTCTTCAAATGTCAAGTCCTACAACAAGGTTATGCAATATAAACATAAAGAAACCAACTTATTATGTTTATGAAAGTGTCCAAGTCAATTTAACACCGGAACCAGATGTGTGTAAAGAAACAACATATTGATTATTTACCAGTGTGAAACTTCTAATGGAGTTCTGTCCCATTTCCCCACTACTTGCCGAAGCAAGATAAGAAAGTGGCGGATGACAGTCATTGAAACCTATCCTATAAACTTACAAATGTAATCTGTTCGGTAAATAAAACAATCTACTGGTTGGCACATTACATAACTAGCTATAAATTTAACATTTGTAACTAAACTGTAAGTGGCTGGAACAAAAAAAACATAAAAGTTACTAAATTATAGTTGGCTATTTTTGGCAGCAACATTGAAAATATAACGAAGAATTTTAGATTTGCATATTGATACTTTAGCTTGTACTTGAAAATACAAAACAGCTCCAGCAAGATACATATACTACGTGAAAGTACGTAATCATTGGCAATTTCAAACTGGTGATTATCATAGATCCAACACCTAACTTAGTGTAAAAATAGATAAATAAAATGCTTTATTATATTATATATTGTATATTATATTGTATTTTTGCATTATATGATGCAACATCCACTATTTTATAACATGGTCCAATTGCGGATGTTTTTTGTGCATTTTTTTGAGTTCCTGAGATACATCCAAATTAAGGTTTTTTATGTTCTGGTCATTTTCAAAGCGTTACCATACTCCTAAACAAGACAAGCTGTAGTAACTGAGGCTGCAGTTTAATAAGTGGCCACCAAGATAATCGAATTGGTGATATGATTTTTATACTACTGAAGAATGAGAAACCAAAATGTTGTACCAAACTATGTTATTGGTAGTTCAAATTATAGTATAGTTTATCAATGCTTGTATGTCTAAAAAAGTAACAATTTAATTTTGAATTAAAAACTGTGTCCTTATTAAAATTTAACAAACAAATCAGTTTAAAACTCAGCTTACTCCCTATTATTTTGAAGGATACATATAAGAGTATGTATGAGAGCTTGTGACTTAATGACTTTAAACAATATTGTAATTTAAATACATTAAAAAGAGATAGGAATAATTAATTGTTAATAACTATAATGTTAGAATGCTTTATTTTAAAGTTTAGGTATATCTAATTAATAATTTGGCTTAATTGGAAAATGTATAGCCTGTTTTAGAAACAACATATTTTTCTGTGACGTAATATTTCATCAATGAAAGGTAAATTATAAACATGAATATTATATGGAAATAGACTAGTCTTTAATATTAAATCTTAGCTAGTTGGCAACAGTCAATAGGCCAATACCCGTATAATTTTTCAATTTGTTATTTTTTGCATAAAAAATTTAAAATTATTCACATTTAATACTTTTAAACCTTTTTAGTGCCACAGGCCGCCCCATATCAGGATTCGCATATTTTTCTGAAAATATTCGTGCTAGATGTACTGGAGTTATGTTGTGACCCTTTTCCACTTTATTTAGAACAGAATGTTGTATGCTATTCCATCCAACTGCAATTATGTCAGATGAAAAGGCTGAAATATGCAACACTGCAATAACACTCCTTTAACCTATTATATTTCATAAAGATAATGTCAAATAAAACAATGTTTGTTTGACAGCAGTGTTTTTATCTATATTATTGAAATGTTAGCTTATGTACTAACATTTGAGGACAAAAAATATAATTTTAATGAATAAAATTAATTACTTGCTATTTACAGTGCTGGTGCATGTAATGGGCCACTACTAACTGGTTTTTTAAACTGTCATTATTAATTTTACCAAATGCATTCAAGCTCCGCAAAGTAAAATATTTGAGCTTCATGAAAGACTAAGTATGCCTGACCAGAAAAATTATATTGTAGTGACACATGTAAGTTTTCTAATAATGTTGACAATAGACACAGTGCCAACCTTATACCTTTTGTTAAAAATGGCTTAGTTTTCAAGGGAATCAGAAGGAAGATACCCAGTTAATATATGGTCTTTTTTGTTAATCTCACAATAAATTTAAGGATTTACTGCTGGTTTTGTTTACTTTGTTTTACTATCAAGAATCCTTAACAAGGAGGTTAGTGCTAAGTAGTATAGTGAAAGTTTGGAGGTTGAATACCACATGTTTAATGTAGTAATGTATTTTTACAGCTAGAGAAAATAAACATATCTCCAGGACAAAATTCTCATCCCAAACAACCCAGCCAGCAGAAAATGCCTGCTGAAGGATCGTCAAAACCCGGTAGTGTCAGCAGCTCAGAGAATGATTCTGTAGAGCTGTCCAAGGCAGAGGCGTCGTTACTTCAGAAGGTTGTAAGAAAAGGATTAATAGTCTCAAAACATGACCTAGAAGTCCAAAGAAAAGACCCTACTTCTCCGCTGTATTCAGTAAAAACATTTGAAGCCCTTCACTTGTAAGTTACACAGTCTGCATTGTAGTAGTATTAGCATTGCTTTAAAAAATTTGTCTTTCTTGTCTTTTAAAAAAGGCTATGTATTATTTAAGTAACATTTAAAAAGTTACTAGAATAGAAAGTTTACAGTTAAAATTAGTTTGCTTAAACATTGGAAGAGAGTTTTAAATATTTTCAGTGTATTCGCAATCACAATAATGGATTTTGTGAATTTTTTATCTTACCTAAAATACATGTAATATGCTAAACATTCATTCACTTTTTTATCTAAGAACATTGCAATTGTCATTGTTGTTTTGGTAAAAGAAATAACACTTTTGCTAACTGCCACTGTTCTATAATTAAGATGTATCATTCAGATGGTTCAATTCAAAAAGAGGGAAATATAGATTTGCTATTTTGTTTTTCGACTCGGAATTCTCCACCCATACTTGTAAAATTTGAGAATAAAAATGTTATAATATGAGTATGTTTCCATTGACAGACCAAGTTAATTTGTTCCAAGCGTTATACACTTATAATATGCTTGAAATCGGAAATGATCAATCTTGTACATAAAGGTTTATAAATCATAAATAAAGCCTATTTTAATGTTAATAAACGTTTTTAACTTGACAGTGATCTTATATAAACAATTTATTAGAACAACAATTATGACTAGTAATTTTGTTTCACATAATCCAATGAAGATTTATCTCAATTTGTTGATTTCACTATTACTTTGTATGCTACCTCACATACTGATATTAGCATACATTGTTCTGTTGTAGAAAACCCCAACTACTTAAAGGTGTCTACGAAATGGGATTCAATGCTCCTTCAAAAATTCAAGAAATCGCCTTACCTACTTTACTTGCTGACCCGTAAGTAAGATGTTTAACTTATGTTTTCCTTGTTTCATTTCAATGGAAAGAAAATATTTATGTCATTTATATAACATCAGGTGATTACTGCACGGACAATAAGTAATATTCATGGCTCATACATTACAATAGTTTAATACTATGTCGGGAAGTAGGTGTTTTCTCGATACACTTGTGAGATAGTGTTGCACAAAACACTTCCCAGGCAAGTAGTATGTATAGATTTATTGTTATTCTGCATGAGGAGACAGGAATTAATTGTAACAGGTCAAATTACTACATTTGAATATTCGCGGGGAATTGGCAGACTGTGACGTCAGTGAATCGGCAGACTGTGACCTCAGTGAATCACATGTTGTCGGAATTGAAGTTTATTTAACTAATAACGAAGAAATTTATTGAACTTTATACGGGAAAAGATTTGATTAATTAAAATAAAGTAAACATAACCAAAATTCGTGTTTTACAAAAACACTAAATAGAATTACGCAGAAAAGCCAATTGTGGGATGAATAACTTGTATATTGATGACGTCATAAAGCACATGTTGCTAAAAATTTAAATAAAAAGCTCTGAAAAAATAATAAAAAGAAAATAGAAAGACTAAAATTGATTAATTATAGTAAACGTGATAAATTTCGACAATTATAAGAAAAGAATCAAATTATATTTATTCGTGAAGACGCTGATTTGAACGAGAGAGGGGATGAGTATTGTTTTGAGTCGGTATCCGTAGTTTTATACGGAGATTCATTCTTCTCGCACCAGACTTGAAGCAAGGAGGTTGTGTTGATTCTCCTGGGATAGTAGTGATCTGTTGTATAGTGTATTGGAATTTAATCAAGGATGGGATATTGTTTTAGACTTTTAAATTATCAAAGCATTGCAAGGTGAGTGAAATTATAATATGTGTTGAGAGTGTGACATTTAATAAATTAATCTCATGGTCACTTGGTTTGACTTTTCTTTGAATATCCCTTTTATAAAAAGTGTGATGGAGTGATATAAAATTTTGTAATCATTACTTAACATATTTTAAAACCCTGAGATACACACAGACTTGTTGTTGGTGATAACACCAGAAACATTCAAATTTAATAAGTTTTAAGAAGTACCAAGGGAATACAGCTAGCATTAGGCAAGATGGCGACCAATACCATGATGAGCAACATGGTACAACAACGTGCCTCTGGTGAGACAAAAAGGCGTACAACTACATGGTGAGTCAACAACTCTAAAGAACCGACTCACAATAAATTGACACAACCACGTCGAGGGGATCCGCAGCCCGCAGCAAATTGACGCAGTCAAGGTAAAGGGCTTTCAGCAAATTATCGTGGGCGTGACACACAGCAAATTACCGCAACCTGGGGCTGACTCTCTTCAAATGACGCTGCCAAAGTGGGGCTGACTCTCTTCAATTGGCACCAGAATGTGGGACACTCAGCAAAATGGCGCACCAACTGGAGGGCTCCAACTTCCACAACTAATTTAAGTAGGTTAGTGGTAGCATATTTTAGACTAAGTGAAAATCACTGTTTTTATATAATTGTATTTTCAGGTGTGTGTCTAGAAGAAGTATGATAAGTTATTGTTAGTCTATAAGTTTGATAACTTTGAACACAACCTAGTTATAATATAAATTGGTAAAATTGTGCTGGTAGGCTAGTAAAACAAAAATTAGGCCTAAAATTAATAATAGAAATTTTCAAATTAAACATAGGCTACAAAATGGAAGGCGAACAAAATAATGAAGAGCCCGCACCAATATTTAGACCAGTAGAAATAGATCTTCATAGCTCAGGAGATGCAGGGTTTTAAGGTTGGTCATCCCCTAATACAGTAGAACATGAGGTGTCGATAAGAGATGACAGAAATTCATTAGAGAATGAGGTTAGCAGAGTCAGTAGTCCAGTAGGAGTTGATAGGGATGAAGGTCTTATTGCATTCATGAGGACTATGATGAATAGTCTGAATGAAAAGATGGATAAAAATAATGAGGAGTTAAAGAAAACTAATGAGGAATTAAGGAGGGACTTGAATGAAAAGATGGATAAAAATAATGAAAAGATGGATAAAAATAATGAGGAGTTAAAGAAAAATAATGAGGAATTAAGGGATCTGAATTATAAAATAGATCAGAATAATGAGGAACTAAAAACGGAAATTCAAAGAAGTAATGAGCAGTTAAAACGAGACATGGAACAGATGAGAGGTGAGTTAAACAATAAAATAGTAGAGATTACGGAGGCTATGAGAGTAGAGATAAATAAAGACTTAAAGAACTTGGAGGAGGGGGTCAGACTTGAAATAAACGAACAAGCTGAGAAAAACAAAGGTGAGAGGAGTAAACTTAAAAGTCAGGTTAGAGGAGAGATTACTACGGAGATAAAGAAATTAAAAGATAAAAGAGAAGAAGATATGAGGGAAATTGAGAAAAGGTTTGTACATATTGAGGATGATAAAAAGAAAATAGATCAAAGATTAGAGAAGATAAATAAGAGATTTAAAACAAGATTAGATGAATTAAATGGTAGGGTAGATAGGGACAGAGCTAACTTAGAACTTGACCAGGATACAGAAAATGGTAAGGCGAGTAGGGATGTAGAAAACAAGTCAGTAACGGGCAGTAGTTTACAGGAAATAGAGGACATGGGAAATAGGGTAGAAAAATCCCTGAATAAGAGATTGGATGAAACTTTAGGTAGGTAAATTAGAAAACAAACAAACACAACTAGAGAATATGATGAGAAATCAAAGCATGGTGGGTATGAGAATAAGCCAACCAGCAAACGCAGAAATATTCTTATTGGAATTTGATCCAATAAAAAATAATGTACATCCTATGGAATTTTTGGAAGCTTGTAAAAAATATATAGAGAAAAATGGAGAAGGATGGGACTTCCAGGTATTGATAATTTTAAAATATATGAAAAATGAAGCAGGAAAGTGGGGACGACAGCATATAAATAATTGGAAAAACTTTGAACAATTTTATAGGAGTTTTAAAGGGAAATATTGGTCCATAGGAGAACAGAAAAAATTTGAAAAAGAACTAATGGGTAACGGTACATATAGGGTTGGATTTGATAATCTAGTAACCTATGTATTGGAATTTTATAATAAAAGCCAGTATTTAGAAACTAGAATTGACATGGGAACATTCCTAGCATATATAAGCAAACATGTTCCTAGAACCATAAGTAGTGCAATTGCTGCAGCCCAAAATGTTGAAAGATCAGAAGATCTAGAAAATCTGTTGAATCAACTTAATATACTGAATAGTGACACATATAGAAGTTATGACAGATCATTTGATATGAGAAATGAGACAACACTCAATAAAAATGTAAATCAATACAAGAATTTAGGACCTAGAGATACACCATATAGAGGGACACAAGTTAGAGGGAATATTAGAGGAAATAATTTGACTAGAGTAGGCTCATACTACAATAGGGACACATATAATAGGGAGAGAGTAGAGTTTGAGAATGATAGGAGAAGACAAAGTAATAATAGGGGTAGAGATACAAATGATTATGGAAAGGAGAAAGAAAGGTATGAAAACAACGAAACGAGGCATCAGAGAGATCAATATGAATATACAAGGGGAAGAGGAAGTATGAGAGGTAATAGATGACTAGAGGAAAACAGGATGGAAAACAAATGGGTAGGACAGGCTAGAATGAAGGAAACGATTGAGAAAAAGGAACCTAATTTTGAGGGATACCAAATGATAGGAGATTCTCAACTTAGGAGATTTGGGGAGAAAATAATGAATTTAAGAGGTGAATATAGAGAGAAAGGAGGAAAGAGAATTAACTTATGCATAGGAGGTCAGACAATTGAACAGTTGACCAGAGAGTTAAAACATTCAAATAATTTAGAAAAACAGCTAATAGTAATGATAGGTACAAATGATTTATTAAGGGATAAAGAAGTAAAAAGCATTTGTAATGATTATGACAAACTAGTAGAGGTTTTACTCGAGAAAGGTGATGAAATAATCTTGGTAACAATTCCACCCATACCAAAGTTAGGTGAGAATGACAGATATCATTTAAATAAACTTGAGAGAATGAATGAACATATAAAAAGTAAAGAAAATAATGAAAAAGTTACAGTTTTAGAAGTGGCAGAGAAGTATTATGATAACTATGATAGTACAGATTGTAATGTGAAATTATATGAAAAGGAAATATTTTATAAAGGAAAATGGTGTGAAGATTTAATACATCTGAATAAAGAGGGTCTAACAATTCTAGCAAATGAGCTTAGAAATCTGATAAGATCAGATAAGAAAAAATCCGGACTAAGACTAGGGGTGAATACAGCTTTTATACCATAGAATGACATTTTTGATGAATTGACCAATGAAGATAATTATAATAAAATTCCCATAAAACCAGTAGCATAAGCACTACCTGAGATACTTGGAAGAATAAATAAAGAGGAGTATCACATGATAATAGATTTAGGAAGCCAGGCGACAATAATGTCAGAAAAGTATTATAATGAGATAAAAGAAAGAAGTGTACTTGAAATTTTAGAGCTGCCGGTAACAAATTTGAGTATAATAGGAGTAACAGGTATTAGAAGTAAAAAGATTGATAAACAGGTCATGATAGAGGTGGAAATAGAGAATAAAGTATTTCAAATAAATTTTCTAGTAGTTAAAGCAGTGAACTTGGGAATAATACTAGGATGTGACTTCTTAAGAGAACACAATGCAAAAATTGACTTTGAACATGGTGAGATAAAGTTGGAGGTAGATAAAGAAATATTAAATGTTGAATTTACTGAATCAAACAGTGAATCAGAGGATATAGTCAATGGTATAAAGTTAATTAGGTGCAATTACATAAATACATTAGTAAGTGAAGATGAGCTGAAAAATTCTTGGAACAACATAGAATTTCTATGTAAAACACATACAGAAAATATGAAGGATAAAGTTAATGATGAGAAGGATAAACAGGTTTTAGAAATATTAGAACATTGTGAAGTAAAGGAAAATGAAGATTTAAATAAATTAAAAAGTATACTGATGAAAAATAAAGATATTTTTTCAGATGAACCAGGTTGTATAAAGAATTATGAGGCCAAATTAAATATAACAAATGAAAAGCCATTTGTAGGAAGATCCTATCCAATACCTTATTCAAAGAGGGAAGGTGTAAGAAAGGAAATAGAAAATATGTTGAAAGGAGACATAATAGAGGAGTATGATAGTCGTCCATATTCTAACCCATTGGTGTGTGTAGTTAAAAAGGATCTGTCATTGAGAATATGTCTAGATAGTAGGAATTTGAATCAACACATAATACCAGATAGGGAATCACCAATAAACATAGATGATGTATTAAAAAAGTTTATAGGAGTCAAATATATGACATCGTTAGATTTATCACAGGGATTTCTACAAACACAATTAAGTAAAGAGTCCAGAAAATATGTAGCGTTTGTCTTCGAAGGGAGGAATTTACAATATAAAAGACTACCATATGGTTTGAATGTTAGTACTGCGTTGTTCATTAAAGGGTTAAACAAAGTATTGGGTCATGATTTGACAGAATTTGTAACTACATATGTGGATGATATATTAATCACTTCAAACACATATGAAAAACATTTAAAACATATAGACCAGGTCTTAAGTAGATTAAAAGAAGAGGAATAACAGTCAAATTAAAGAAATCACAATTTTTAAGAAAAGAGATAAATTATTTAGGATACATTATTTCAGCTGAAGGAATTAAAATGGATAAAAATAAAATTGAACAGATAGTGAATTTCAAACGACCTACAAACATAAAAGAACTACAAATGTTTAATGGATTATGTTTGTATTATGCAAAGTTTCAAAGACATTGTGGCTATTTAATAGGACAGTTAAACCATTTATTGAGTAATAAAATAGAATGGAAGTGGACAGAAAAGGAAGAAAAGGCATTTGGACAAATTAAAACAGAATTTTTAAATGCAGTCATTTTAAAACATCCAGATTTTAACAAACCATTTTATTTAAATACAGATGCAAGTGATCTTAACATTAGTGGAATATTATATCAGTTAGATGAAATCAATGAGGAACAGGTGATATCATTTTAAAGCAAGGCTTTAACACAAGCGCAAAAATTTTACACGATCACAGAAAAGGAACTGTTAGCTGTAGTATTAACTTGTAAAAAATTTAGATCATATTTAATAGGACATCCCAGAGTGATAGTGAGAACAGATCATAAAGCATTGACATTCTTAAAAAGTTGTAAATTAACAAATGGTAGATTGTTGAGATGGGCTTTAGCATTACAAGAGTTTAATCTTGAAATAGAATTTGTTAAAGGGAAAGAGAACATTCCAGCAGACATACTGTCAAGGATTACACAGAAGGATAGTCAGAATTCAGTAGAAAAAGACAGTATTAAGGTTTTGTACAACAAAGTTGATTTAGGTTTTAAAGATAGTGAGATAAAGGAAATATTAAAGAATCTAGATAAAAAACAAGAACAGGATGAGTATTTGAGAAATATAAAAAATATCTTAAATGACAGCGAAGGAGTTCATTATGGAAAAATAAATAAAATATTTATGGAGTATAGAGGAATAATTTTTAAGAGAAAGGATGAAAATAGTGATGTATGGAAAGTATGTATTCCAGAAGGTATTAAAAAGGATTTAGTTAATTTTACACATTTAAAGTATGGACATTTAGGAGGTCATAAAATATTTAATATACTTAAAGAGTATTGTATTTTCAAGAATATGGAAAGAAGTGTAAAGGAACAGTTAAAAAAGTGTATATTGTGTCAAAAGAGTAAACATGGGAATGTAAGACAAGAAGGTAGGCAAATGAATATAAATCTCAGAATGTACTAGACTTGGTGTCAATAGATTTGATAGGTCCATTACCAAAGGGAAGAGGAAATGTACAATATATATTAACAATGGTAGATGTTTTTTCAAAATTTGTGAAACTATATGCCATAAAGAAACCAAACAGTAGAAGTGTATTAAGTAAAGTAACTAAAGAGTTTATACCTCAAGTAGGAAAAATGAAAGCAATAGTCAGCGACAATGGTCCATGTTTTAATTCAAATTTGTGGAACACAACTCTTAATAACTTAGATATTAAAGTTTATCACAGTACACCTTATCACCCACAAAGTTCAATAGTGGAAAGGACAAATAAAGAAGTAAATAAAATTTGTAAGATTTATTGTCATAAAAGACACACTCAATGGCCTGACATTCTGTTATTTGCTGAACATGTGTTAAACAATTCAGTACAGGACACCATTGAAGCAATACCATATGAAGTAATGTTTGGAAGAAGATCTGATAATTTTCTAAGTAAAATAATTAAATTTCCAATTGAATGTAAATTTAATCATTTGAATAAAATTAGAATGGTAAGGGAAAACTTAATAAGTAAGGCAGAAAAAAGGAATAAAAGACATGATGAGAAATTAAATCCAATTAAGTATAGAATAGGTGACAAAGTATTAGTAAAAAACCATATTTTATCAAATGCATTAGATAAGAAGATTAAAAAATATTTCTTACTTTATGAAGGACCATATGTAATTGCAGGCATTAAAAGAGAAAATGCATATGCATTAACCAGACTAGACAATAATGAATTCTTTGGGATCCGTAATGTAAGGGAACTAAAGAAGTTCATAGAATAAGAGTATGAAAACTCTTCAAGTGTGAATGACCATACTAATGCTGAATGAAAGCATTTTATTGTATAACTGACAATAATAGTCAGATTAGTATAAGATTGTATAAATATTTAGAATAAGATGTAACAAGGATAATGTAATATAGTATATAGCGTATGTAATATGTTTCCAGTAGGAGATGACAATATAAGGATATTACAATATTGTTTATCAGTAAGAATATATTTAGGATTTTTACAAGGTATTTGTGTATTATTATAAATTTTGAGTGTATAATCTAATAGAGTTAACTTGTATTGAACATTATGTTATGTGAAATGGACACGTTAAACATTATATTCAAAACGTATAGAGGTTACATGTATTCAATTTAAAAATATTTAAAACTTTAGTATTTGTGTAAACATTTAATACATTGTAATTTGTGTAATATGATTGTAAGCTTTGCTTTGATATTTTACTTTCTTTTAAATGAATACTCTTATAGGTGTTAACAAAATTATCAAGAAATTTAAATAATAGCTTAATTGGACAAAAATGTAAAAGATTTAATTGGAGGAGAAATATAAATTGATAACAAATATGTGATCAATTTATATTTGGGGGTTATGTAACAGGTCAAATTACTACATTTGAATATTCGCGGGGAATTGGCAGACTGTGACGTCAGTGAATCGGCAGACTGTGACCTCAGTGAATCACATGTTGTCGGAATTGAAGTTTATTTAACTAATAACGAAGAAATTTATTGAACTTTATACGGGAAAAGATTTGATTAATTAAAATAAAGTAAACATAACCAAAATTCGTGTTTTACAAAAACACTAAATAGAATTACGCAGAAAAGCCAATTGTGGGATGAATAACTTGTATATTGATGACGTCATAAAGCACATGTTGCTAAAAATTTAAATAAAAAGCTCTGAAAAAATAATAAAAAGAAAATAGAAAGACTAAAATTGATTAATTATAGTAAACGTGATAAATTTCGACAATTATAAGAAAAGAATCAAATTATATTTATTCGTGAAGACGCTGATTTGAACGAGAGAGGGGATGAGTATTGTTTTGAGTCGGTATCCGTAGTTTTATACGGAGATTCATTCTTCTCGCACCAGACTTGAAGCAAGGAGGTTGTGTTGATTCTCCTGGGATAGTAGTGATCTGTTGTATAGTGTATTGGAATTTAATCAAGGATGGGATATTGTTTTAGACTTTTAAATTATCAAAGCATTGCAAGGTGAGTGAAATTATAATATGTGTTGAGAGTGTGACATTTAATAAATTAATCTCATGGTCACTTGGTTTGACTTTTCTTTGAATATCCCTTTTATAAAAAGTGTGATGGAGTGATATAAAATTTTGTAATCATTACTTAACATATTTTAAAACCCTGAGATACACACAGACTTGTTGTTGGTGATAACACCAGAAACATTCAAATTTAATAAGTTTTAAGAAGTACCAAGGGAATACAGCTAGCATTAGGCAAGATGGCGACCAATACCATGATGAGCAACATGGTACAACAACGTGCCTCTGGTGAGACAAAAAGGCGTACAACTACATGGTGAGTCAACAACTCTAAAGAACCGACTCACAATAAATTGACACAACCACGTCGAGGGGATCCGCAGCCCGCAGCAAATTGACGCAGTCAAGGTAAAGGGCTTTCAGCAAATTATCGTGGGCGTGACACACAGCAAATTACCGCAACCTGGGGCTGACTCTCAGCATAATTTGTACTGCAATATTAATACCCTGTGTATAGTTTTTAATTGTCAGAAATCAAATGGGGAGTGCAAATTATATTCTTATCTAAATTAGGAGGTCTTTCTCTTTATGTAAGCCATTAGATCATCTAGGTGGGAATTAGGTATTTTTGGTCCTTTGTTATAAACAATAACAATCTAAGCTTTACCTATTTTATTTTTATTAATGATGTGCCGATACATGGAAAACAGTTATTGCACTACTTTTAAGTAATGCTGGCATAAACTAAATCTGTCAACACATTGATTTGTAAAAAATGTATGCATGCACTAAACGATACCCAGTCAAACTAGTAAATTAAACAAGTGTTTTCATCATTACTATTCAGTTGTACAAGAAACATCATGAATATATTTTGAAACTGAGGAATTTTTAAAGTGCTTAACATGTGACACATTGTACAAAACAAGTTGCTGAATGTTTTTCTCTCTAATCTGTCTACATTATCTAGACACATATTCCGTGTCCAGAGCACTGGTGGAATCACTTTGCCTAGACCTCCTATTTATAAACAATACTGTTCCTGCATATTCCAAATTTGATATATATCTTAAAACAATCTTTTTAGTTTAAAACTTGTTCTTAAAATAATAGGTATTAAAAATATTATTCATGAGGGCCAGCAAATATTATGTTATATTTACTAAACACGATTAGAAATGTTAGTACAGGCAGTAACTGTTGCTATTGTAATTTTCTGAAGTAAGGGAGAGAGAAGACTTTTGACTCTATTATCTTATATAATTAAACTTATACTGGTGATTATTTGATTTCAGCCCTCAAAATATGATAGCACAAAGTCAGTCTGGTACTGGTAAAACTGCTGCGTTCGTCTTGGCTATGCTGTCAAGAGTCGATGCTACAAAAAGCCACCCCCAGGTAACGGAAGTTTCATTGATCTTGTGCTTTGTCACGTTACTTTTAGAACTAAATTAATTCTGTAAGTTCTACTTAAATACATTGACCTTTTAAGTGAGGAAACATTACAAAATCTAACAAGGTTTTACCAAAAGAAAGGAATATTTTTTTTAATTGCACACCTGACATAATTAATAATTATATTGATCTTTCAGTTATTGAATAGTTTTATTCCCATTCATGTTTACTTACATGAAAGAATGTTCACTTATTATCAATGATAAACCATTTCAGTAATAATTTTATCAACTGTGATAACTGTTATGGTTTATTTCTAAAGTCTATGTGAATGTTATATTGATATATGAAAAATCTTTTATTATTCAAATTTGTAATGTGTGTGTTTCTTTCTTTCAAGATATTTAAAGTAAAATTCTAATTTGAGAATATACAATTTTAATTTTTAATAAAAATTTTGTTTTATAAAGTGGGATTTATGAATTGAAACTTGTATTTTGCCAGTCATGAAATTATATTATAATTTTATGTTTAAATTATAAACATGCCTTTTCTGTTCTTTGCCTTTTTAACTGTCTGTGAAAATTGTTTATTTTTACAAACATGCTGAGATTATTCATGCCTATGAATGACATGTCAGTCAAGGTATAGCTAGCTCTCCTATTATTCATTAATAAATGTTCATTTTGTACAAAACCGACGGAGAAATAAAATTACTAAATTTGTATTATTAATATTTTAAATATTTGTATTACTGGTATAAGATAATCAAAGATTTTGTGTTATAGTAGATTTGGACTTGATTTCAGGTATTATGTTTATCTCCAACATACGAGCTTGCCATCCAGATTGGGGACGTGGCAATAAGAATGGGACAGTTTTGTCCAGAAATTAAGATTAGGTTTGCCATCAGAGGGGAGAAAGGTATGTTTATGTTTAAATCCATCATAGCAACATTTTAAATACACATCTTCACTTCTGGCTCTGTCTTATCAATGTTCACCTGATGTTGAATATTAAAAAAAATAACCTCAGGAGTACAAAACTGTATTTATTACCATGTTCTGTTGTTTTATTCGTTACTATATGTAAACATTAAATCTCATACCATCGCAAGCCCTTCATTGTGAGAATTCACTCCTATTTATAAAATACCATCATGGTATATTTGTAGTGTTAATATTTAATATTAGTGATAATTTTTAAGTGTGGGCATTTTCAAGCTTTATACTTTAGGTTAAAACAATATAAAAGTAATTCAGGAATTACAGGTGCCTTTTGTTTCATATACCGGGTGTTTGAAATTTAATACACACTAAAGAGATCTAGGATATTATAAGAGATACAGCAACTGTTAAATGGACAAAGTTGTGTGTAATAACAAGACAACAAATCTATATATTTGAGTTAATTATTGGTTTTGTAATTCACTCACTGTGCTCAAAATACTGTTTTTCTCATAAATTGTACTTACTTCATTAACTAGTTATTCAAGTAAAATGTCAAAAGAATTTAATAAAAAAAATTACTACATAAAAACACTTATCCCAACCTGGTGCTGGAGTAAATAAGTCCTTTGTCTTTGATGTTGAAAGGCCTTGTCTAATAAATTTAAAATTATTGGACAATTGAATATCATCTTTTACTGTAATAATTTTTTAGATTAATTTAAATAAGGTTCATTTAATTTTTTTAATAAGGGGTTTAAAGTTTAGTACTTTTCATTGCAAATACAGAATTGTCTTAATCTACTTTAATTCAAATTTACTAGATCTGACAGTGTAAATTGAACAGCCTACTGTTGATCAATAATAATAATTGAATATCATTATTTTTAGGCACAAATACAGCTGTAAAATGTTTTCTGGTTTACTATAAAGGTGCATAATGGTTTTATACACTATTTTATACAGCGTTACTTTTTTTACATTCTTTTTTTGTTCACTGTGTAGCTCATGCATACAGATTCTTATACTCAAAGTATACACACCTGTAGATCATATAGTGTGTGTTAAGCTATAATTAATTAATAAATTGCAAGTATTCAATTTTTAAATCACTCACACGATTTTTCAGTGCCAAAAAGAACGATATTAACAGAACACATCTTAATTGGAACCCCAGGAAAAGTTGTGGACTGGGCACTTAAATTCAGGTTTTTCGATCTCAGCAAGATACGGGTCTTTGTGCTGGACGAAGCAGATGTGATGATTGCCACACAAGGACATCAAGATCAGAGTATCCGCATCAGAAAGTTAGTACAATATTAAACATTAATTTTCAGAATAGCAAAGTAAAAGAATATTTCTTTCTTTATAGACTAAGTAAACATCATAAATAATATGTATATTCTCTTATATATGTTTACACAATAGGTAAAAATAGATTTTCTCAGTTACTTCCCATATGATTCTATACATTTTGTCTTTTTATGAGCTAGTTTCTATCTTACTTTTTGATGTAGTAGTAGCATGGTTACCCAGTGAGATAGACCTGGGTTAGTATTTGTGCAGTGTAATTTTTAGTGAATCAGTTTTTATTTAAATTGAATTATGCTATTTTACACATTTTGAAATGTTACCATTTACAAACATTTAATTAATATGGAAACATTTTTGTAATTTATTTATTTATGCATTGAAAGAAAGGCAAATTTAACTTAAGCTGTCTTTTATACCTGTCCTTACAAGCAGGCCTCTGTGAATATCTTGAGACAAATATAAGCGTACATAAGAGAAAGAGTGAGGGGTTATGGTTTTCCTTAAATGATTAATTCATCCAAATAATTGGATTGCCCTACTAGAACATGAACTGTTATTGTTTAAGGACTGATAAACAAGATTTCTTATATTAGAAGTATTCACTTTTGCTAAATTGTTAATGTTCGCCCATGTATTCTTTTTGACATTAACATAGAACTATTGTATTGTTGGAATCATTTGTACATGAAATTGAAAGAACTCCATGACTACCATATTATTGTTCTTCTGCATACTATATGCACTTTTAAATTACCTCCTTATCTATCTGAAAGGTTTAATTTTATTTCCAAAATCAGTGAATGATCTAATCATAGGGGAGCATCTCTTTTATCCATTCCTGTTGACTTTCTTCATAAATCGTTCACTGTTACTGCCTGCCGACTATGGAATGCTTTTCCTGATGTCATCAGAAATTTTGCCATGTGTTCTCGTTTCAGGATTAGGGTCGCGGAGATGTTGAGTGAGCGATGGGTGTGATGTGGTCTGGGCCACCGGCGGCATACTTTGGGGCTAAATGTGGAAATAATTTGAATGGAGGATTTACTAATTTGTTACACATTTTTAAATCATTATGTTGTAAAATTACTTTAGTTTATTATTGTGCTTTGTTTTTGCTACTATACATAGTGACCTTATGTCTAATACTATTGTTTTAAGTTTTGTTGTCAATAAGTTAATTATAATTAATTATGGTATATTGTTCAGTTATGTTCTATTCAATTAATTTCTGTATTTTTTTAATGGGATAAATAAACTTCATCTCTACTAAAGCCAAGTTTTATTTAATTTTTCTAAATGCCAATCACAAAGTATATCAAGTCTCACTAATCAATATTCAATCACGTTGATCTGTAAGACTTTAACATTGTAATGTTTCACACTAACACAAAGCTATTTATTGTTCGTTTAGCAAAGCCTCCCCAGCCAGTTTTTGTTTAAAAACATCTGGTTTCTGGCTTTCTGTGTACGCACAATAAGTGTCGAACGAGTTGATCTAGAAGGTTGTAATTTTGTGTGAAACTCTACCTCTGCATTACTGTTTTTTAATATAAACATCGGTCCATTGAAGTCTTGATTTCTGTTTCGTTAAAAACTGGCAATGAAAAACACAGAATAAACAAATTATTAAATAGAGTATATTGTGAAGGTTTAATCAAATGACATTTTCAAGTAACTTATCAACACTTGGTGAGGTTGCTCTTGTTGGATTGATTGGTTTCATACAAAGTTTTAACAGTTTAGCTTAAACTGCAATGTTGTTTTTACAACAAGCTAAATGGTGAAGGGTTTTGTTTACAGTGTTCTGTCATAGAAAATTGCATTTAGTGTACTGCTTTGTGATTCCACTTGCTTTGGTCATGGGCTCACTGAGTTGCTTCCTCAAATTGTAGTCACAGAGAGAATAGTTCATTAGATGATGTTAGTTCAGAAGTGCTACTGTAAATATGACATCACATAATGTCAAAGAAACCAATTTGAAGTACCCTACATGGGTCAATCCATTTCAAATCACCCAAAATAAATATAATTTGTTGCTCAACATTTGGAATTTTTCTGATTCTTTTATCATGGATTCCGTATAAGTAGACATTAACAAAACTTTAATATAAAAAATTTAAATTGGTGATGTGGTGAATTTAATGAAAAAACGTTGTGTTCAGAAAATTTAATTGCAGAGTTCAATTTTAGTTGAAAGTGCGCATTAACATGAAATAATGGTAGCATTAGTGTATGTGTCAATACAATCTAGAACCTTAATAGGAAAAAAAACAGAATTAGCTGAAACTAGTAATTTATACTGCGGTGGATATTAAAAAAAAATGTTATATGATGATGCATGGTTAAAGAGCTGAATTGAAATATCTCAAACACAAAAACAAGATATTGTTTTAGAAAATTAGTTATTTCGAAGACAAGATACAGACTTGTAATAAAACTATGGTATGCTGTTTGTTAAAAAAAATTATTTGGATGTTCAACAGTTTTTAAATTGTATTTTTATCTCAGCCTTATTAAGATATAAATCAGCCTACTAAAAACTAAAAAGAAATCTCTTAAACCCTATAAAAAATTACAATAGTTGTAATATAGATTTTCTGTCCTGAAACCATGTTGGTTATAAGTAAATATAAAATAAGTAAATTTTATTTTCAAGCAATTCTGTTATTGATGATATGTAATAAAAATCTATATTATATTATTAACGTAATATAGAGAATCACCACTTTTCTAAGAAATATCTAAAAGGACTATCTTTATAAATATATCCACCAACATAGAAGATTAGTTATTATTGGATTAAACTTGGATTCAAAAATTGGTTACAATATGACCTTTGAACTTTCAGTGCGCTGACAGAACGGTGTCAAATGATGTTCTTCTCATCAACATATGACGAGAATGTGATGGAATTCGCTGAAGCCATTGTGACGAACCCAGTGACGATCAGGCTCAAGAGGGAAGAAGAATCCCTGGACAACATAAAGCAGTACTATGTCGAGTGCAAAAACCAAGATGCAAAGTATGCAGCCATAGCTAACATCTACGGAGTTGCTACGATTGGTCAGGCAATGATATTCTGTCATGTAAGTTCTCCAGTTCTGGTAGACTGGTAACTGGCAAAACTGGCAAAGTCGTATTTTATGATACATTTTTTTCCTTGAGTATGATACCAGATCAAAAGATAATTTAAGAACTCCCAAAATAAGGCTAGATAAATATTATAAAAGCCATAAATACCAGCAATTAAAACTAAGCTTCCTCTTTTTGTTACCTGCAAAACAATTTAAATCAAATACGTCAGAGTGGCTTAAACTTAAGGAATTTTACAATGTTGAGGAGTATATGAAATGTGATATGCTGTAAATAAGGAAAAAATAAGGATACTCCAAAATTTATTATATTTATTTTAATTTTTAGATTTTAATTCCATGTCTTTTTGTGTTCTTAATGTTTTATTTATTTGAATAGATTTAAGTATTTATTATAACAGATATGTCTGGAAACTAGTATATATTTATACGATTTCACTTGAATCAGGATGAAAAATTGTTATTTTGCCGAAGCCTATTGTAATCTTTGGAGTACATAATGGACAATAAAACTTCTGATTTCTGCTCTGAGTACGGACTTTTGCATATTACAAATTAATTTAGGTGTTATTGTGGTATAAATGGTTTTATAACTGCAAGAAGCTATTATTATGGCCATGATTCAATAATAAATGCCTCATAGAACATAAAATAACAAAATAAAGTGGATGGTTTTTTAATAATACAGACAAAAATGCAAAATGTGTGTTTTGGATCTGGAACACTTTTATAAGAAAATCACTAATCCCATCAACTTCCACCAAAGCCTGTCAATTTAAGGTGGACCCTCCCCTCAGCTTTTCCACAAACCAGTGACTCTCATAAGTGTACACCAGACAGACCTCAAATATCCCTAAATTAAGTCACAGGAAACGAACTAAGGCTAACTCCTGCATCCAAGAGTAGTGCCTTAAACAACACATTCACTCAGCCATCCTAACTTGATGTCTTGAATATGCAAATAGCACTTAGGATATCCGCTGTTGTTTGAGTAAACTGGGTGGATAGAACTGGTATGGACATTTCTATGGTTAATGTTACAGACGGTCTGATACATAAAAGTTCAATTTCAATACCAACATTGTGCTTTCAGTTCTTATCGATACTGATTCCTATGTTATTTGTAACTAAGAATGTAAGCAGATTCTAAAAAAAATTGTTTCACCGTTATAAAAATGTGAAACTCCAAACAATATCTAACTAAACAATGTTTTTTTTTATAAATTTTCTCATAGAAATAGATAGTAAACACAATAATATAATGCTTGCTAAAAACACAGTGGTAACAAACCACTGTCTTTGACTCCGGTTAAATATAGGTACCATATTTTCACAATAAAATATATTTCTTAGTAAATATCTATTTTGTGAACTGAATTATATAGTGTTATATTACAAATATTAATTTAATATTATGATTGGTTATTACAAATATTGTGACTGTTGCAAGTATTGTAATTGTTGGTTATGATATTATAAAAAGAAACACTAGTTAATTATTATTTTTACTGAAAATTATTTTTCAGTAAATAATAATTTATAGTCAAATTAGTCTATAACCTATAAAATTGTGCATACTTATAACTCATACTATGGTTGTTGGATTTATACAAGGTGGAAGTATGCCACACTAACATATCGCGTAACAGACTTCGCTGAAGTTGTATGTAAAATTTCAAGTCTATACTTCATTTTATTGAGATATCCTATGAACAGATACATAAGAGACAAATGAAATTACAGAAATGAAATTATTACATCTCTCTGGCAGACTTAAGAGAAATTATGCAAGCATACAAACGAGTGATATTAAATTTGTTTATAAATTTATCTATTTAGTGATTTTCTCTCATTGCCATCACAGTTACTCGTATAGTAAGAAAAGTATTGATTCTCTGAATGGGACTTTGACTGAAAATAACTACTTGATAAGCGATTGGTAATGTGATATTTGACTGGAATATAGCCTTCTATTAACAATTATTCTTCCAACAGCATATTCAGTGTTTTAATTATTTGATTTATTACAGAATGAAGACACAAATTAAATATTTTTACTTGAATTAAGTGAAAAGAGCCATGGTATTGTGAATGGTTGATACCTCAATACCCCTGAATTACAAAATGGAACGAAAACTGTCTTTATTAAAGAAGCAGAGTTAGGGTGATTTATGTATCAAAGTATTCTGGTATCATAATTGACCCATTCCTGCCTATTGAAGAAAGAGAATTAACCCTTTGCACACTGTTAATGAATTCCATAATATTTCTTCAACGCCAAGACATCTATCAAATATATTTTCCTTTAAGCTCAAAGCTAATTTTATTATAAATATGCTATAAGAGGTAAATGCAAAAAAATATAAAACAGGCATTTTAGCTAAAACTAGCATATATATTGTTAAAAATCTAAAATTAACTATTTATCATGCTGTAAATTAAATCTAAATTGAAATTTATAGTACAACTAGCTGTTCCCCACGGCTTCGCACGCTTTTTGTAAGCTTTGTTCGTGTATGAGCACTTCTGATTCAAGTGAATTATATTGTCAACGCCGATGTAGAGTTTACCCTGTTGACACTATCAAGAAAATCTGCCAAAAGTGTATGTTTATAGCCATTGTACACGTACATGTACTTAATAATAAAGTGGTCTAACATTCAAGCTTAAGGCCAAACAGAAATTCATTTGAAAGACAAATATTCATAAAAACTTAGCGCCTTCACATAGTGTGTGGTTATTATACACAACTATCTCGTAATTGTAGTTTACAATGTACAGGCGCTTTGATAACATATATTTTGCAGCGCCTCCTGGTGGTGAGTTACATCAATGGGCATAGCATATAAACCTTCTACGTGGAAAAATACATATACATATAAATTTTCATAATGATCGGTCAAATAGTTTCTGAGTCTATAAAGGACAAACACACAACATTCATTTATATATATATATATATATATATATATATATATATATTTGGTTATGGCTATATATATATATATATATATATATATATATATATATATATATATATATATATATTTGGTTATGGCTCTGTAGGAAGCACATAACAGATGAGCACATACATGGAGGTAGACAAAGGGCACCCTACTCAACCTACCATGGAATGTAGCTTGTCTAAAAATACTTCCTAGGCGTGGGAAGGGTTAATATTTGGGTTGATAAAATTGTTATTGAGAACCCATTGGTAAAAATGGTATAACTGTGTTTTGAAATATGTAATTTATATACAACTATTTTCAGTAATTGTATTATTTTAATATATTTAAGAAAGTAATTTAATGGAATATCAATCTGCAGTTTCCAAATGTTTAAACACAGTTGTCCATAAGTACTTCAAATATGCTAGAAACATTTTGAAACAACATATAGCTCAAGTTGAATTCCATCAAATTGTTGGTATTTACAACATCAAAACAAATTATTGCAGACAAGAAAAACAGCCAGCTGGCTCTCCGAGAAGATGTCCAAAGATGGCCATGCAGTCGCACTTCTGTCTGGTGAGATGACAGTTGAGCAGAGAATTGCAATCCTGGACCGGTTTAAAGAAGGCAAAGAAAAAGTGCTCATTACAACAAATGTTCTTGCGAGAGGTTAGTATCATAATACGTTCTTGATTATATTTATTTTTTAAGGTGTTGTATATATTTTGTACTACACATGTCAAAAAACCATAAAAATGCTCCATGTATAGAAAACATTAAAACATATTCCAAAATTCTGTATGATACATTTGGTAAGACTATTGAAAGTACGGCTGGGTTAAGCTCACCATACAAATTATACAAAGTGTGTGGCTCTAGAGCCCATGACGGGTTTTAAGAAAGGTCTAGAGCCCCTAAACGGTGTGAACGTGTTAAGTGAAACTCAAACAAATTCTCAGGTATATTTTGATAAAATATTTTAAATAACGTGATAAATTTTTAGTCCCCCAATAACAGATCCAGGAATGTAATATTGAATAATAAATAATCTCTTTTTTTGATAGGAAAAGTTAGGCCCATTTAGGACCTTTCTTGTGCATCAATAAATATCATAAAGAATTACTTAACCCTTCCCACACCATAAATGGATATATATCAGAATGGTAGACTGTTACCTTAACGTCAACTACAGTTATATCCAATATTATAGATTATGTCTCTTGGAGAGTTTTTTAGTTCACAAAAGGCCGTTGAAATGCCCATACACACTTTGTGCTTATTGCGGTTGCCAAGGAAGTATTTATACATGACCTTCACTCTATGGCAGGGAGAGGGAAGCACCCTTTGTCTTATTCCGACCACCTGCTTGTCAGATCTGCGTCTCCTACAGAGCCATAACCAAACGTATCCATGGCGTGTATTACTGCTTTCTATGTTGTCATGACAACCGTTGTGCGCACATCTACTACTTATCTTGTTATTATTCTTCATCGGGTGGTAGTGTTGTGATTAGTTTGAAATATTTATCTTGTTTTATAGTAAAATTTATTTGAAATAAACAGTTTTATAAATAGTTCTTTTTTATTTTTATCAATAAATATGCTAATTTTAAGTAAAATGCCCAGATTTATACGTCAATCCGTCAATTCTTTGTTTAAAGGTTTTTTTTGACGATGGAAGGATTGTGAAGGAAACAGGATTTTTCCGGACATTTGCCATTGTTCAGTGAAACAAGAAATCAGTAACACTACGTTTCGAGATCTGCAATCTGATCTCTTCTTCAGGTGTAAAGAACTAACCTAACACATAATTACAAATTAGGTTAAAATAAACAATTCCTGCCAAAGCGTTGTGGCACGCTTAAGTCAGGAATCACAACCACTGAAGTCGTAGGTGGTTAGTAGACGAATGCAGACGTATTGTGACCTGTATTCCGTAGATCAGTTTTAATGATTAGTGCTGTGTATAGTTTTTTATTAAGTGCATGTTTTTAGAGTTAGTGAAGTTGACAAACAACATGGTGGTTGCGATTGCTGACTTGGCGTGCCACAACGCTTGGTAAGAATTGTTTATTTTAACATAGTTTGTAATTATGTGTTAGGTTAGTTCTTTACACCTGAAGAAGAGATCAGATTGCAGATCTCGAAACGTAGTGTTACTGATTTCTTGTGTTACTGAACGATGGCAAATGTCCGGAAAAATCCTGTTTCCTTCAAAATCCGTCAATGCATAAGCGAACACAACCACATTAAAGATACGCTTCCTCAAGCTAGGAGTGCCAAACATGTCACAGTTAAGAGTTATCATTGTTTGTTAGCCTGGACATAAGGGCTAACCCTGCCTGCTTTGTCTGGAGAGACTGGTACAGAGCTGGCCTCCTCCTCTTCCAAAGTGACATGACTCAGATAGATATTGCTCTTCATAGATCTCCTCCTTGTAGAACTAATTAAAATGAGAGGTTTTTCAGCTTCTTGTCCTAAAAGAACAAAGTTAAACGTCTCAATGACACTCACCCAAATCCCATGGTTGGACATGTACATAGAACTCATTCTTATCTATGTAGAAATGAAGTTTCATGTAAGATCTAGAGTCTGTAGGTCAGACTGTTGCAGACTGATGCAGATAGACAAACAGACAGAATTAAATTTTCCTGTCCATCGTCGAGTGAGAAATATCACTAACGCTCAGCCAATAAACTTGTTCTGCAACTGTTTCTAACTAAAAACATCAAATACTAAAAAGTATTAATTCAGTGAAAATATTTTAAAGTTATCACCAACTGTAGTTTTTAGTCATTCCATGAGACACATATTTTGCAGTATTATACACAATTATGATGGAAATAAACATGTACTACTAATACTCTTTAAAAATATAATTAATTAATTATATAAATAGCACTACTATGCATATATCAATGGTTTAGTAAGACGTTTACTGGTCTATTTGGTTTGTTACATATAAGTTTTTGATTTTGAAAACATTAAAAATTTATATTTGTCTTACTCATTCACTTTATCTTTCAGGCATCGACATAGAGCAAGTAACAATAGTTGTGAACTTCGACCTCCCCATAGACCAGGCTATAAATGCAGATTGTAAAACATACTTGCACAGGATTGGTCGCACAGGACGTTTTGGCAAAGCTGGACTTGCTATCAATCTGGTAGATAGTCCTCAATCAACAAGAGTACTTAAACAGATTGAAGAACATTTCGGTAAGTACATTTGGAATTCTAGGCCTATAGTCTGTTGAAAAAAAAAAACTTGCTCCTGACTAATCAAACCGTAAACATGTCCATATTGATCCATTACATTTTGAAATATTACTAAAGTGCAAATTTATTGGCTGGTAATTAATATCATTAATAATTTTTTTAATCAAAACTTTTGTGTAACAACAATTTAACATTTTTGGCCCATAGGCCAGAAACCAGCTTTGATTAAGTAAATGTGGATAGAATAGAAAGAACTTTATTAAATTGTAAGATTAGATCTTGATACAGAAATTGTAAATTATAACACAATATTTCACGGAACACATTTTTACAATTTTAAAATCAATTTAAGATTTTATGCTCCGATACATACATCCCACTTTACTAAAAAAAAACACAAAAATTCACTATTTCATTGATGAAGATCAAATAAACAAAATGATGTTACATACTTTGTTTTGCTGTTAAATTATCCCAACATTTCATTGTCATTCATTACAAGTCCCCATACTTATTAAATTCTAATGTTATAAGATTTAAAGTCAAATTAATGTTGGTGAGTGACACTAGTGTGGTAGTTTTCGGGGATTTGTAGGAAACTTAAATGAAATATGCCTTTATTAAAGAGGTGGAGTTAGGGTTATCAAACCCTCTCTACCAATCAACCTCATATCATGTAAGCTAACAATGTAAAAGAGAAAATAAAAATAATAATAATAATAATACATTCAAATGCTACAACAAGCTGTCTGACCTCACATACACCGCGAGTCCCCCACCAACACCCCACAGTCCTCCAGTAGCAAGTTCTTGATCCTCGCCCCGAAGCACGCATGATTCTCAATACTTCTAATATCACAAGGAACGTTCCAAAGGCAACAAACTTGAACAGTAAACGACCAGGTTTATTGGATCAATATTGTTGATCTATAAATTGGAATTGATAGTAAAGTGGCTCCCCCTTGTAGGCCGTTCACAAATATCAGAGATAAAATTGAAGTGATCAGAGAGATAAATAGGAGTTTTAGTTTTGATAACTTAATGTAGAATGGAAAGAATATGGAATCGGCATAGTTCTTGGAGTTTCATGAATGATACTCAACTTTTTAACTGCTGAAAGAATTTTGAAATCTGCTCATGACGTAAACTGTCTGGCCTCAGGGTATACTTCCAGGGTGTGCAAAAGGCCCTTGAGGCTTAAGTGCATGGCAATAGGCTGCCCCTTAGAAGAAGAATAACACCAGTTTACAGTGAATAACAATATCAGTTTTAACACAAGTAAAAAATTTCAAAATCATTTATTTGACTTTTTGTCATCAGTTAATTCAGTATATGAAGGAAGCTATTCAGAGTTTACTATACAGTAATCAAAGTGTTCAAAGAGGTTAATAGCCTTAAAATATGTTAACCTTTTGAGTTATCAAGGAATCAATTAAATTCAATCAGTATAGAATAAAATACTTTATTAAGACTATGAATTATTTTATTTTGATACGATTAATATAAATTAAATCAAGTTATTTACTTTAGTAAAATAAGCTAATTTGTCTCAAAATAGTCCAAATTCATATATTTAATTTCTCCAGAAACCTTAATTATTTAATCTCTTATTCTCACTAATTTCAAGTATTTATTGATACTCATATCCTTACCTCTGATAGAAGTGTCTCCTGTTTTATTAATGTAAATTGTATAAATAATGTATTGTATGTATCAGTATGCAAGTTTATGAGAATTTCTCCATAAATGTGCTTTTTTTAAACTTACTACAAATTCAATTTCTATTGGGTTTATTAGAAGGAATTCCAGTAAGTCATCACCACTTAGCATTTATTATTCATTCATTGCAAGTTTTGTGCAATTCTTCTTTTAGTTACGTTTTCATGTTATTATCCAATTATTTCCATTGTAGTCTGACTTTACCTATTTTTTTGATTTTCTCTTTTCAGGAAAGAAAATTGTACGTCTGAACACTGATGATGTGGATGAAATAGAGAAACTGGGAAATGAATTTCCTTAAAAGTACATGTGTTTTTTGTTGTTTATAATTTTTGTTACAGAAGTGATTCACTTGTTTGTATTGCCAGTAAATAGTTTTGCCAATAGTGCACATAACAGGAAGGCAAGCACGTTGGGTTACCAATTGAATACCTTAAAAACTATGTACACTCTGCGTATGGCCTTGTAATTTTACTATGTCTAATGTTACTCTTTAAGACTATTCCTGTAAATATTTTCCACGCAAATGAAAATGTAGAGTTAAGTAATGTTTAGTTTGTATTAAAATGAAGTGTCAGATTTTTAGGTTTTGAGTTTGGTTAAACATTATCATTTTTTTACTGTTTTCGATGTATGGACGATCCAATGGATTAGGTGCTTACACTCTCCTACTTAAATAATTTTGTTTGTGGTAAAAAGAAAACTGGTTTACAGAATTTTAGCTCTGAAAGAAAGATCCGGTGAGATACTTCAGAAAATTATTTCTACTGCAGCATTTACCAAAACATTGTATCAAAAGAAAAATTAATATTGCCTTTAATTTTGTACCTATGCACAGGTGCTAAGGTGTGTGAACATGTATAAAAAAGAATTCAGTAGAATAGATTACATGACAAGAGTGTAGATGCTAGTGATTTTGCATATGGCAAGCTGCGATAAAACTTCCGCTAACTGTATTCAAGTACATTCAATATTTCATATGCTTAAAAAATGAATGTACAGGCACATTTAATTACTATCAATGTAATTGTTGGCAGTTTCCAGCATCATCATTGTTATCCTTAGCAGTTTTCAACATACCATAATTTTATTTTTTAGACTTATGTAGCCTATGTATGACATCTGGTTCTAGTTTCATAACTCTTGACTGAAGATGCCTCTCCTTAACTTGGCCAAACATATCTTAAGGTAGTAATAGGTTAGAATACTTACAAACTTAAAAGATATGTCATACTCATTTTGGCACAAAGTCATACATTCCACATTCTCCTTAAATTCATATTCTTTGGCATCATTAAGTTCCCTCATCTTCTTCATTATTTGGTTATTAATAATTTAAATTTTTCTTTTGTAAAACTGTATTTTTATTTTGACTGTCTCTAATTAAGGTATTTGAAAACATTTTATACTTACCAATCGAGAAAATGCAGTTTCTTACTTTTTAAGTTTATGTTTATAATGATTTAGGTTATAAATAAACAGCTTATTTAGGCCACAATCTTATTTTAATCCCTTTTTTCACTTTTGGTAAAATTAGTTTAGTGCTACAATATAAATCTAAAACCTTGAATGCTGAAATAGTCTGTTAAAACTTTAAAGAATTTAGTTCAGGTGAATAATCAATGGTACAAAAAATTAACCATTATAAAAATATTTTAATTCTTTATTTTTAATTTAATAGGAAATGGATCTCATTTATGAAGACGTTTCTGTAAACCTGTATCTTCAATTTATTTTAAGTTGTTTTGTATCCATTAATGTTTTGTATCCACTGTACTGATTTCCGTTTAAACACATCATTTTATTGAAATATCCATTTTATGTCAACCATAATACCTCTGTGACTTAGGTTACATGAGGTTGTTATGTCGGACTTTTGTACTGTTGATATAATATAAGAAGGAGAGATAATAAATTAAACAATCTACATTTCTACAGTATGTTTTCTTTCAAAACCTATTATTGCTTAAACATTTACCCTTGATGTATAACTGTCATACGAGTTATACTTATCACCGAAGAGTAATATCATAAATAGATAGTTTAAGTCATATTCATATTTATGAACTGGAATTTGATTTTAGCTCCAAAACATTAGCTTCACACACTTTTTCAACCTTATTTTTACTCGTATAATCATAACAGATGTCTTACTTTAAAGTTATATTAATAAGCGTCCAAACACATTCTAGTGTTTTTTTCATAATATTTGTTATCCACAAAAACTTTTCTGTAGCGCATTATTGAAATAATTAAAAAGTATACAAACTTTAGAATAAAATGAAAAGGTGTTTGGATGTGTAATAATCATATCTTTTAATTAAAATGAAACTTTTTATACAAGTCTATTTTGGATATCTAATATGGATGTAAAATTGTTTGAAGTTTCATAGTTTTACAGGGTAAACATTCAAGGTTGTTCCATTACTGCCAACTTATGAGTACACATGGTTTTAACAACCTCAGATTTGAAATCAAGAAGTGTTGTCTTTAAGAAACCATTTGGGGTCTCTGTTGGAAGTAAAAACACTTTGGCTGGAGAAAGATCCTTTCAATCTTTATTTAAGGAAGCCACACAAACTTCAACCTACAGTCTATATTGAACTAAAGACTTCTTTCTGAATGAGCCTCCTTCTCTTCAATATCCTGTATGCTGTAATGGGCTAAGAGATTTATTTTTGTGCATCCTTAATTTAGCCCAGATTTTATTATTCCCAGATCAGTTCAACTACAAGATATTATGAACAATAAATGTGAATCTAGGAAGAGTAACCCTATAAGTAGGGTTACCATACATGCAGATTTGAAACATCAAGAGATAAACTCACGGTCCAGAGAGCAGATAACCATGTTGTTTACAATAAATCCACAAAATACCAAAGTGTAAATCTTTACTTAAACTGAAAGAAGAATATAAGTTTCGGCAACAGTACCAAAATAGTAACGATCACGTCAGATGTTGACATGTAATTCAGGATTTTCTGCGAAGCATTGAGGACGGTATATGTTGAAAAACACTGGTAAATTGAGAGGCACAAGATGGATAACCAAGCAGCATTCGCCGCAAGTATCAAAAAAGTTTTTAAAAGCACTGGTGTTTAGTGATAATGTGAGACAAAAGAAGCAACTTTTGCCTAACACAGTACAATGCATAGACTTAGCTTTAAATCTTCTTACTGTACACTTAACATGTTAAAAACCTTTATGATACAAAATTTACAGGAGCTGTGACTAAAACTGAAGCAGTTAACGTCTTTGTAATATCTCCAAACTTATTTGACAAATTTCTATCAGACCTAAATGAAGCAAAAGGTATTGTTGCAATCCTTTGCATTGGATGTTTTGTCCTTATTTTACAGAATATGTGTGATGCCCTGCCTCTTGATATTAAGGTAAATTATTGTGAGAGCATACCAATTATTTTTTTTCATTATACTTGGCAGTATGGCAACATTGAAAGTTTTATGAATTTATTTTATGAGTCGTTTGACATGGGAGTACAAGATCTGTGAGCCTATTGCCTATATTAGAAACTGCTCTTGTTTGAGGTCTGGAAGACTTATTTTTTAACAACTGAAATCTGTCCTACGTTGCAACTTGGATTTTTGAAGACCCAGTGAAGGAATTTTATTTTAAATTTGTGCATGAGTTTTCAAATATTCCAAATGTCTATTCCCAGACTTGAGTCTGAACAAATAACTGCGATAGAAGCTACACATATTTATGAAAAGTATGTTGTCAAAATAGAAGAAAGAAAGGCTACTAACTTTGTACAGTTCCCAGTAAAGCAGTTACGTGGCAAGTTAAAATCTTCATCCAACAAAAACTATCACTTAAGGACCCATAAAATCAAAACTGTAAAATTCCATTTCCAGCAACTAATTCAGTAATCACTTACAGAACATTTCACTTATCAATACTCCCCAAGAATATAAATATAACTAAAGCCTAAACAATACCAAATAACTTCATATTCTTCAATTGAATAATAATGCAAAATTTCAACAATTCTGCTACATCGCTGCCACCTTACAGATGCTAGATACACGTAACCTTCCAACACCACTGAAACCAGGGCAACACCGCTGAAACCAGGGCAACCATGTCACTGACACCATTGCTGACTGTAGCTAGTAAGCTTAACTGACCACAGACAACACTGCTTACCTTGCTGTCTCACACACTCTGCCTAGTTTATTGGTATAATTCACTCTTAATTTACCAATATATTATGGTTGACAACAAAATTGACACTGTTATATAGATTTTATGAATATATAGCCCATTTACTTATTACTATCTGGATACTTACTTTTCTCATTAGCTCATTAGCAGTCAGACAAAGCTAGAATAAAAAACTAATTAATTTCTCCTATATTTTATGATAACATTAAAGAGGCAAAGAAACACTGAGCCTATTATCTAATATTGAAAATGTTCCAGCTAATTTTACATAGAGGAGTCAGGCAAGCCTCTAATTAAAAAACTGAAAAGTGATGTGACACTTGATTTTATCCAATATTGAAAAAATAGTAATAATAGCCCCATAGTATATATTTTCTGCATAAAATTGATCACAATGAATTTAAAATAGGTGACACAATGTTTATTAAGTTGAGAGGGATCCACACTGGCCAGGTGTAGTTGAAAGAGTAAAAAGCAATGATGGTACAGGGAAAAGCATAAAAGATGTCAAATTTTTGGTAGCCACTGTAAAGCACAGTGATAAACACTTGTATGAGGAAAACAAAGAATGAGAGAAACCTGAAGGCACTGCCGAAGACTAACACAGACAAAGCTCATATTAACAGACACAACTGTGATAAAATCTCTGCTAAGCTAGTGAAACACTATGCTGAAACGATCATTGATTCTCTTGTAAATATACAGAATAAATCCTTCAGAAGCGGCATCCTGCTCTCAGCATTTAAAGTATCAAAAGTATACTCAAAACTGAAGAAAGGAGTCTACACCAACCTCAGTAACCATTGTTGCATTTCATAATTCCCACCTTCTTCAAAATCTTTGAAAACATTGTACTGAAAAGGCTCATACACCATTTAATGCAACGACCTTCTCACTGACTGCAAAAATTGTTTTCTAAAAGATAGATCTAAAGCTACAACTCTAACAGACCTTGTGGAATTTATTATTGATCACATTAACAAAGTCAACTACACCACTACTGTCCTCCTTGACTACTCTAAAACTTTCGATTTGACTTAGCCATGATATTATTTTTGACAAGTTAGAGGCACTAGACGTCTAGGAAACCACTAAGAACTGGTTTGAAAGCTATCTCAAAGGACGGAGCCAACTGTTAGAGCTCACTTATATAGAAAATGGTGTTACTCGAACAGTAAAGTCAGAATTACATTAGATTGTAACAGGAGTACCACAAGGATCGATGCTTGGACTTGTACTATTTATAATCATGACAAATGACTGACTACATATAAGATTACAGCTCAGTGGTAATGTACGTGGGCAACACAACTCTTTAACTGAAAGGAGACACACCAGAAGACCTACGTATCAATGCCTATGTAGATTACTCTAAACGTGACATGTACAACTACTGCCTAGCAAACAACCTAATAGCAAACCCTTCTACAGCAAAAGATCAACTTCAGTAGAAGAAGTGAAAGAATCCAAGCCCTTTCTGACATTGACCTTATAGACCAAACTAACCTTTTGAGTCTCACCCTAGACTCAAATTTGACATGGGGCCCATAATTTGATACACTGTGCAAGAAACTTAACTCTGCTCCCTATGTAGTAAGAAGAATAAAATGCATCAAGGTGTAAGGTGCCAAACTTTGAGATTTTTTGTTGTTGGTAGAACAGTGAATATATTTGTATCTTTTAATTATACGAACTAGAAGAAGGTGGGTCAATGCCTCTGCTGTAATAAAACTCGCACGGCGAGCGCTAATACTCTCTCTGCGTGCAACTTGTCGTCTCCGCGGGGCCCTAATAAGGATTGTAGCAGCCGCCACCTAGAGCGCGATCATCGACTAGTATATGGACCTGCGAGGGCCTTTCGAGGAGTGATATGAACGACTTGCAAGGTGTACACTACGACAACGAGATACAATCGACTACTCAAATCAAATCGTTTAACTGCAGTTTACAAAATACATTGCATAGCAAATGTCAATTTTCATACCTAATTTTTTTCATTCATCCCACATCAAGGACAAATTTAAACTCACAACATTCAAACATTCCTTCCATGCCAATTACGCCCACTGGAGTCAGTTTTCTCATCCCGTGGTCTCCCAGTTGAATGCCAGAAACTCATCAAGACTGTAGAAAGCGTTTGACGCCAGGCAGAGTTTGATACGAGTTATTAACACCTTAGGCGTTGAGGCATTTTAAATTTTGTTCGGCAATCTGTTTATAAAATGAACACCTGCCTGCGAAGGCAAATGTTCATAAACCACTGTTCTGTGCATTCCCGAACGGTAGTTATCTCTGCCTCTTGTTTCATATTCATGTATGTCTCATCCTCTGGTTATGGCACATTTAAACAAACATAAGGTTGTTTCTAAGATGTAGAGACATGGCAAAGTCAACATTTGCAAATTTTTAAACGCTGTCCTGCACGACTCTCGGAAGTTTAAACTAGCGATAATGCGAATTAATTTTTTTTTTTTTAATTTGAAAAGTCTCATAAAATGGTGGTGTGCACAGGCTCCCCACAAAACGATTCCATACGAAAGGTGGGGATAAATTAGCCCCTGGTACGCCGTAATCAGTACCTGACTCGGGCAATATTTTGCCAAAGATCTTAAGACATAAACTCCTGAGGATAATCTGGCACAAACATGATCAATGTGATTTTTCAATGTCAACCCTCGATCAAGGCGTATTCCAAGGAACTTTGAAGAATATACTTCCTTCAATAATGTATCTGCATAGTACTTAAGTCAAATAAAACTACTACATTTCAAATAAAACAAAATTATATAATAAAGGTCTCTTTAAGAATTTAGTACACATACATTCATACAATAAATTCATACACACATTCACTAGCACCCTATCCGTCCTCCAAAACCTACCCCAACTAACCCATCGCTGACATCGTTTCTAGCAATTTAGCTTTCAGTAAGGCTGCAAACCGGTTTCGACTCCCTACTGACTTAATATGGTTAGGAAGGGAATTCCATGCTCGATAAGCAGTAACGACAAATGATTTGTTGTAAGTTGAGGTTCGATGGCGGGGAATAAGAAGAATTGATGAGGCCATTCTTGTCTCTCTTGCAAGCGCGTTTCAGAGATCAATTTGAATTTGTCAGCCAGATATAATAGGCTCTCCAGAGTTAAGACTAGAATACACCAAATTAAGAATTTTTAATAATCTTGTATCGGCCAATTTTAGAATGGAATTTTGAATATATATATGCGTTTATATGGTTGTAACGCCTTAGATCAAATACAAAACGTAAACAGTAATTTTGGCATCGCTGCAATTTGTTAGCCAGATCCACAGTCATATCATTGATTATAGAGTTACAATATGAAAAATGAGGAAAAATCAGTGTTTTTACCAGTAAAGTTCCACACGTTCTGGCAAGAAGTGCTGCATCCTCTTTAGTGAGTGTACTGAAGCAAACACCTTCTTACAGATGCCCACAACAGCATCACGCCATCCAAGAGTTGTGTTCATAGTTAGACCCAAATTTTTCACTTTGCCACAGTACGGAAGAGAAACGTTGTTTACAGTAATTTTGGGCATATTATTTGTGTCTATATAGTTCTTTAGTCGTGAGTGAGAGATGATAATCGTTTGGGTTTTGTTTTCGTTAAGCTTCAGTCTGTGTTTTGTTGTCCATTCCACAAGTTTTTGAATGTCAAAGTTTATGTTGCAAATTGTCATGTGTAAATCACGGACCCCACAGTGGACGTAAATTTGTAAATCGTCAGCGTACATGTGGTATCTAGTGAATGCAAGTACTGTATGTCAGTTACGTAAAGTAAAAATAAAAGAGGTCCCAGTGTTCAACCTTGCGGCACACCACCAGTGAGAATCCTGTAGTCAGATACTTTGTCAGCCACACTTACACACTGCCGCCGATTTGAGAGATAAGATTTAATCCAGGTAATACTAACCTCGGAAAATCCTAAAGCACGCAGCTTTCTTAACAACAAACCGAATATAACACAGTCAAATGCCTTGGAGAAATCAAACAATGCCATAATAGTGCACTGACTTCTATCCATCGCTTGGCAAATGTCATCAGTAACACTGAGAAGCGCCGTTTCAGTGCTATGATTTGATCAAAATCCTGATTGAAACTTATTCAAAATATTATTTTCTTTTAGAAATATTGAAATTTGACAGTGCACTATTCTTTCCAAACCCTTTGAAAGAGCAGGGAGGATGCTGATTGGCCTGAAATCTTTTGCTTCAGTGGGAGAAGAAATTTTATTTGTTGGACTTATAAGGACAGACTTCCAATGTTCAGGAAAAACTCCAGTGGTTAAAGATTTGTTATATATAACAGTCACTACAGGAAGCACAGCATAAAGGATCTTTTTCAGCAACTTAATAGATATTTTATCAGTTCCGGTGGCATTACTTTTAATTCTGTTTATAGCTCGTAGAGTGTCAACCTGAAGGATATGTTGAAAAGTGAATTTCTCGTATGGGATATTCACTTGTATGAGGTATTAATATGTAATATGTTAATATGTTATATGTAAATATGTACTTTCACAAACAATGAAATATATATGTTTGTTTCTCTTTCAAGTATTGTGTGAGGAAACACATTGCATTTGATATGAACACATGTTTTAAGACAATGCCAAGTTGTTGTGATGTTACAAACATTTAAAATATCAGAGTGTCAAGTAACAAAGTGTTTAACTGTCAATATATTACAATATTGTAACATTGTCCTGATGAGTGGTGATAATATTTATTTATCATTTTATTGTTAGTCTAGTTGGAAGTGACTTAATGTAATAAATGTTGGGAACTTTTGGAGGAAAAATTGATAAAGAATTTGTATACAATTATGTGTAGAAAATAATAAATAGTAACAAAGTGTGGGGAATATTAACAAAGGCCTATAATGAGTCTACTTTGAGTTAAAAATGGTTTATAAGTGGTATAAACATTTTATAGATACCGTAAAGACATTGAAGATAACGAACGCCCAGCACATCAACTAATGAAACGAGAAGTGGAAGGAATGGTTACGAAAGGTCGCTGTATTATGAAGAGAGAAGTCATTGATGATGTTGGCATATTAACTGACTCGTGCCATTAAATTTTATAATGTTTTGGGTATGAAACATGTGGCAGCAAAATTTGTTCCAAAATTGTTGATTTTTTAAAATTTCTGGATCACTAAGACCGAAAAAGGCTCGATAAGTGCAGTCGAACATTTTATTTCTTCGATTTTAATGACATAATGCATCATTAATTCTTGCCTCAATATCGAACGGTCAGTGAGGTGTACTACCTACAGGTTTTACACCGTTTACAAGAAATTGTGCGTTGAAAAAATCCGAAAAACTCGGATTTGTGGCAAAACAATTTATGGCTTTTGCACCATGAAAATGCACCTACTCACACTTCATTGCTTGTTGATAAATTTTTGGCCAAAAATAGCACTATAACAATGCTCGAGTTTGAGAAGTGTTTCAAGGATTTAGAAGAAGCGCTGGCACAAGTGCATAATATCTAATGGGGACTATTTTTAAGGTGATAACATTAATGTACACGAATATAAATATATTTTCAAAAATAAAAATTCCCGTTTCTTTATGAACATACCTCGAGTATTATCACCACTGAAGCCTTTACATAGTATCTAATCATTTATATACATCACCCTGTCTGTGTGGAGGATCAATTATGTGACACACTTACTATATACTGCCAAGTATTTATAGCCAAGAGTGAGCAATGTCTGGATCTTATGTCCTCTATCTGAGACTGTACTAGGTTCCTTTTCACTAGGCCTACATCTACGTAATTGTAAGTAAATAAGCATTTGATGATTTAAAATACCTGTAGTGCAAGTTATTCTTTTCTATGACACTTAATTTAAACATAATTATGCAGTATAATCTTCTTACAACTTTATGGTCTATAGCTACAATGATGACATTTTACAACATCTTTATTAGACTGTTAAAAACTTATTTATATAGGAAAAATAAGAATAGCCCTTTATTTAACAATAACAAAAAGCTGCGTAACTGCATTATTTAATTTCAATTGTAAAGCTATATCTACAGACTTATTTCAAAACTCAACAACCAATACTTACGTACCTTGCCAATGTAGTACCTGCATTATTTCTGGGAATCAAATTATATTAATACTGGTCATGACTATTGTGGTCCTTAAGTTTTATTGTTTTTCATTAGGAATGAGGAATTAATGTTTAAGGTTTCTGATGTACGACACAAGTTTGGCTGTGACGGGTTCCCAGGTAACCCGGTCGGCCGGCATCGTCTCCTCAAACCCAAATGACCTTGATACGCTGCTATCGCCCCAGGACGGACCTTATCATATTCCAATCGATGGCATTTCTAACAAGTTTCGGCCGTATCGGTGACCCCTATTCATTTGTGTGGGACACATAAACAGACTCAGTATTAGGCAATTTAAGAGTGAATTCTTGTCTGTGAAGATGGCCCACCCACAATAGCCTACCCACTTAAAAATCGTTTCTTTAGACATATTTAACGTTTGTTTTGAACTCCATTCATTAGTTTTTGACATTAAAATATAGGTGGGCCAACATCACAGTAGCTCACCCACTACGAAACTTCAAAACAACATTCCTCCAGTCGATAGCTTTTTGTTAGTTTACGTTAGTTTTGTTTAGGTCTTTAACTATTTTAAAACAATACGATAATGTTCCGATTACGCGGATGGGCGAACTTCATGTTAGTCGTTTGTTTTTCTTTAGTTTACATTAGTTTTATCATTACTGACGTTTTTTTAGATTGATTTTTTTATTTGAGTGTACCGATTTTGCGGGTGGCTCCACTTCAGGGTAGCCCATCCATACGTCACTATGGAGGAAACTACATGTTAGTCGTAAGGTTACGTTAGTTTTGTCATTATTCGCGTTTGTTTAGGTCATTTTCTACGTTTTAAAAGTATTTGAATATTTCAATTTCACAAGTCTATAAAGCTCCCCAGAAAGCTTTTAAAATTTGTTGAAATGTTTAGTATTTTGTTATTTTATGTCAGTTTTGTCGTTACTGGCGTTTGTTTAGGTCGATTTATATTCTTTTAATGATATCGTCTACAGTTTCGTCGTTAATATGATACTAATAAAACACAATAAACTATATAAAAATATTAATACTATAAACCACAAATCATTTCTAAATTTATCAAATAGTAAGAAAGCTGACAAATAACGTACATTAATATTACATTATAACATAAGTAAATAACGCTTAAGTTATGTAGAAATACAAACAAAATTTCACGCAAAAGTGCTTCTTATAGTAAACAAGTAAGTAACGCTTAAAAGTTAAGTAGAAATACTACAATTTGTTTAATGAAAAAGTTCTTCTAACAGGAGATAAGAAGCTTTAAATCTTTAATATTTATAACAACAAAATTTAAATTCCTAGATGAAATGTAAAAAACAAAATTAATTTGCAGGAGTAATATCAGTAATTTTCTCATAATAATACTAAAACACAATACACAACTTAACAGTATTCAAATTATTACTTACAAAAAGAACTAAATTTTAAAAAATAATGAAAACCAGACAAATAACATAAATATTAATATTAAAGCATGAAATATGTAAACAACGCTTAAAAGTTACATTGAAATATTAAAATTTGTTACAAGCAAAAAATTTAGATAGAAGTTGTAAATTTCTAAAATTTTGGAAACCCTACTATTTTTTTCAAACTTTCCATTGTCATTAAAAAACTAATACCGGTTTTACTTTTTACATATTTATGTCTTAATTCGTTTCCAAAATTTTAATAATATCAAAAAGTGTGTTCTATCTATCCGTACATAGCTTAACATAATATCTATGTATTTGTACCTTCACATGTAGTTGCATACGTGTTAATATGGGGAGATATTCCTTCTGCTTCGTTACAAATTACAATTTCTTTTGCAAGATCGTCCAATACTTAGTGACCAGGCCTGTAAGCTACAACTCCCATTATTGTGAATTTGTTTCCACATAAAACTAACTGTGATGGGGATTCCTTTAAAGCGTAAGGTCTACAATTTTCTGACGACTCCATGAGCATGCCTACATCTTTGTTGCTGAGAAACTCCACGTCAACAATCAGAAAGGGACTTTCATTGTGCAGGACACTGTGGCTTTTCCTGACCATTGTCGACCATATACTTCTTTAATAAAATATTTCGTGTTTGCGAACTATTCATTAAAATCGTTATTTGCTGCTATAGAAATTCCTTCACTCAAGATTACATTGGTATTCATTCGCCTTGAGAATAATGACAAAAATTACCTACAAAATTGTGTGCGAAGCCGCGTGAAACTCCTAGTCTTATAAATAAAAACTAATCGATAAGTGTGTTGCCAAGCGGTACCTAATCTCGAGAACGGCTAGATCTATTCGGCTAATCCTTTCTTTAATGAAGAACGTTGAAGTCAGTGAAAGGAGTTTACGAAGAGAAAAACCGGCGTAAATTTCTCGGAATATTTTAGAATTAATTGGTAATCTTAGCAGGACAAAAGTCGATTTTTAGAATATTACGGAGGGTAAAATGCAATTATGGTTTTAAAACACAATTAGTCAAGTATCTATGCTGTGTCGATTTTATTGTACAGGGTTATTGGGTGTCCCCACCAATGGAAAATCTACTGATAGTCTAGTCAAGGTTATTCACATTATTAGTTTATGAATTTAACAATGTGGTCAAAAACTTATGGATGAGACACTGGTAGCTGATAATGGAGCATATTAATCTGCAAAGGCTCCTACCTAACTACTTCATATACAATACAAATATGTGATCGACTTCTAAACATTTTACCTCTAGCAGATATATTCCTCTAGTAAAGAATTATATCCTCGATTATACAACATTGTTTCTAACGATATCGATTATAATTAGTGTTAGATTACGAGAAATTTTGATAGAATTCATATCGGGACTTTCATATTAAATGTTATCAACAATACGTGTAAAATATTCTCCCCTATATGTTTTGTCGTTCCTTTTATAATGAGTATCCCTATTTTAAAATGTGGATCATAAGTCTTTTATTATCTACAGTACTATAGCAAATGGAGTAATCGTGTTTATTAATTTACATTCAAAACATCAGTTAAAAAAATTATAGAACGTTGCATCGAAATTAGCATTGGCATATCTTCCAGCGGCGATAATTTATTTCATAAGTGGTATACTATTTTTGATAAGACACGAAGGAGATATCTATGACGTACCAGTTGTTCTACAGGAAATTGCATACGAAGGCACGGATAATAGCTAGTAAACATATAAAAGCTTTGACACTGTTAATTTTTTTTAAACATCGTTGCTCGTTGTATTCAGCTGTCTACCAAGTATGAAATATACAGTGTGAAATAAACTTGTAAACGCATAACTATAGATCCACGCATAATTATTGTGGCGAGGCTGACGTCACGGTTTGAAATTCAAAGGGAAAGAGCCTACATGAGCTTTAATGAACTGTGCGTAGACTCAAATTTGAACATTGTAAGTTTATGTTCTTATTATCTTAATCATGGCGTTGATTAATTTTATAAACATGTTAATTGAAAGAGTTAACTAAGAAAGAATATGATTATTGATATGATTTTAATTAATTCTGTTGATTAGCGATATTTAGAAAAAATTCAGAAAGCAGTCATGAGTGAAAATGTTTTACAAAATTAGGACAATGTGTGCGAGAGGGAGGAATCTTAAGGTCTATAAGCTTTGGTTAGTCGGTGCATTATTGTGAAATATTAAGTAAGCCTTATGGTAATTTTGAAGAGAAAGTAGGCACACTTGAAAAACATATTATTTAATCGTTTATCCGATGTTTCAACACAATCGTAGATATTAGCTTATAACCTACAGCGTCACACAAATCCAGAGAAAAACTATTATATTTACTATTAAATTCAATCTGTAAAAGACAAATATGAATAAACAATAATAAACCTTTTCACATGTTTATATATTTTATTCTACAATGTACATTTCCAATTCAATGAATTCATCATCAGGTACTTATAGGTTCATGGAATTCTAAATATACACCGTACAATAAAATACATAAAAATGTGAAAAGGTTTATTATTGTATATTTATATTAAACACTTTTCGAGGCTACATTTGTACTATAGATAAATCTGCTTGTGTTACTTCTTGAATGCTAGTTCAGTGACTGGGCCATGTCCATGCGCTGAATAAGGGTGCGCCTGAATTAGCACCCCCTGGACATAGCACCCCCTCGTTACTGACGTCATTTTGAAGTCAGGAAAGGGGATGCTAAATCAGCGCAGTGGCTGTGTCCATGCCCTGAATAAGCACCCCCTTCGAGTAGGGGGGTTATGATTCAGGGCCTTGACCGTGTCCATGTGCTGATTTAGCACCCCCTTGAATCAGCCTATACCTATACCTTGTTGATCTAAAGAATAAGCATCCCTTACTGAATAAAACAATAGAACTCTAACCATATTGCGATATGTTAATTGCTATGATTTGACTGATATTTCAAAGACAAATGATTAATTCCTATTGTAAAATATACTATGAATCCAATATGCTTACGTCAAAAAACTAGGATATAGACATTCAAATACAACATATTGCTTAAATCCCGTATGTGTAATAAATATACATGGTCAGAGATTCTATCACCACATTCACCACTTTATAAACAATTATCTATTTGTTTTGAATTTTACGAAGACCAATCGAACTCGGGAAAACTTTGTACTGTGAAAGTGTAATTTTCCAAAGGCTAAGGATCAATGATTTTTAGGGACAGGCCAATTTAAATAGTATGGTTCAAACACACTGGAACAAAAAATTACAATCCCCATTGTGTTTTTAGTATGTAAAGGAGTTTGTGCAAGGCGATAATGTTCGTGAAGTTGATTGGGTTCAGTTATAGATCTATATTAGTTAGTTAAACTATATTCAACAAAAAATAAAAATGCTGTAACAATCCATGTTAAAACAAGTAGCAATAAATATAATATCATATTTTCAAAAGCATTATTGCTCAAGTGAATATAGACTTATTGATATACGGATTAATATGGATCCCCATTGCTTAGTTTCTTCTCTGTCGGTGTGTTTAAGATATTATACAAAAATTAATATCATAAAATAAATTTAATCCTGCCAAGTGTTGGTCAAATCTAGCTGGAAAAATATATTATGATAACATCTTCAATACTATCAAAATTGTAGCTATTAAATTTTTAACTTTTTAAAAATCTGCAATTTTAATAACGTATTGCAAGAATTACATTTTGGATTCTATCATAAATCTAATGACCAAACTTATGTAAAATAACATACATACAGATTTACTGTGACAAAACACGGTCGACATTGAGGTTCTCAGCGACTAGCTCATAATACCAAACTCTCATAAACGGCAGCTCCAGAGTATCTTATGCCAATTGCGCTCAGACCCGAGTTCCTTCATTTAAAATACATGAAATACATTAACATATGTTGCCAAGTCACTCTTTTCTCTAATACATTAATAACTAATAGAGATGTTGTAAATTTATCAACAATGAACAATTACAGATATAAACATAGTTCTTGGTTAGCAATAATAAACTGCTTTATTTACCATAAGGCATAAAATATTCACAATGCATGTTACAAAACTAAATAAAAGAGATTTAACTGTTGTATATTAAGAATAATAAACAACAAGCACAATCGTACAGTAATTATCAGATAATAATTCTTTTATAGATAACAACATCATATAAGTTGTTTTATTGGAAATACACCTGATTGTAGCATGACTAAATTTTAATAAGTAAATATGTTGTAGAACAATAGATATCAGAGTGCCGATGGCCGAGCGGTTAAGTCGTTGGACTTTGGAGTCTGAGTTAGAGATAACGCAGGTTCAAATCCTGTCTGTGACCGTTACACTTTTTATCAGTACCTTAGACCTTGTACTGTATCGACTCTCCCCCTTATTCTGTTTGATAAGATCCTCGCACAGGCCAATGGCCCATGAGGGCGGACAGAATAAGGCTTAAAAGGGGATCAGCCTCTCCTTAAAAAAAAAAAAAATAAAAATATTAAAACAAATTCATTAAACATAAAATTACTATCTATGCTATCTCTATGCTACCCCTAGGTAGGCTTGAAAGAGAAATTACAATTGCTTTGCATCTAAGGGCAGATGTACTGAAAAAACTATTTATGTTTATAATAAATGACAATTAAAAAGCTGTCATATTCCTGCTCCATTTGTTTGATTCCATAAAATAGAATTTTGAAATGTAATTATTAAATTAAATATGAAACATTAAGTTTGTTATGATATTTAATGTTAGTCAATTCATTATGTGTCAGTACATATTTAATATTACTATAACAATGAGCTCTTTTGTCTAAAATACGAGCCTAAATTGTTTGTCAGGAAACAGCGGGAAGTAAACAAAATTATATTAGTTTTTAAGTATAGATAATTAAACTTAGAAAAAAACACTCTTTCTTTCAGCTATTAAATTAAATGTGTAATTTAATTATAGCTTCATATAAAAGAGCGTTATTTTAATTATATCGAGAAACGTGATCCATTGAGTTGAGTTTTCACGATTTCATTAAACTTGCACTGATAATGCTCAGTGAATACACTTAACTGGACTATCAGTAGATTTTCTATTGGTGAGGACACCCAATAAGCAATGCCTGCACAGTAAAACTGACACAGCATATTATATACTTGACTAACTGTGTATTACAAACAATAATAACATTTTACCTCCCACAATATTCCAAAAAAACGTCTTTTGTCCTGCTAAAATAACCAAATTAAGCAATGTCAAATCAAATAAAATACCGCTTTTATTTCCACAAAACTATATAACTGTACATACAGCAGTAAATATCATATATTGAACATGTAAAACAAGAAATTATGGTATATATGATACGAATTGTTATAGTATTCTTATAGTTGACATGAAAGAACTTAATACACAATAATAAAGATCTTAAGGATTGATCTTAAGATCAAAAGGATGAATCGTACATCGAAATTAAGAAAGTCAATTAAGATTAAAAACAAATAAAAACAGCATTTATCATTAGTTTTACTTTACTGTATAATTACTGTTTTTTTTTATTAAACCCAAAGGGAAAGAACCTACATGAGCTTTAATGAACTGTGCGTAGACTCAAATTTGAACATTGCAAGTTTATGTTTTTATTATCTTAATCAGTGCGTTGATTAATTTTATAAACATGTTAATTGAAAGAGTTAACTAAGAAAGAATATGATTATTGATATGATTTTAATTCATTCTGTTGATTAGCGATATTTAGAAAAAAATCAGAAAGCAGTCATGAGTGAAAATGTTTTACAAAATTAGGAAAATGTGTGCGAGAGGGAGGAATCCTAAGGTCTATAAGCTTTGTTAGTCGGAGCATTATTGAGAAATATTTAGCCTTATGGTAATTTTGAAGAGAAAGTAAGCACACTTGAAAAACATACTATTTAATCGTTTATCCGAAATTTTAACACAATCGTAGATATTAGCTTATAACCTACAGCGTCACACAAATCCAGAGAAAAACTATATTTACTATTAAATTAAATCTGTATAAGACAAATATGAATATACAATAATAAACCTTTTCACATGTTTATATATTTTATTGTACAATGTACATTTCGAATTCAATGAATTCATCATCAGGTACTTATAGGTTCATGGAATTCTAAATATACACCGTACAATAAAATATATAAAAATGTGAAAAGGTTTATTATTGTATATTTATATTAAACACTTTTCGAGGCTACATTTGTACTATAGATAAATCTGCTTGTGTTGCTTCTTGAATGCTAGGGGGTGCTAGTTCAGGGCCTCGACCATGTCCATGCGCTGAATTAGCACCCCCTGCCGTGACGTCAGAGGCTGAGGGGGTGCTTATTCCAGGGAGTGCTAAAGCAGCGTCCTCGGACAGTTAGTCCACGCCGACACCCGTGGACTACCGACCCTACTGTCCAAAACTGACCTGGACATCGAGTAATAATATCGATGTAAGGTTTAGAATTGTGTATATTTTAATTTTAGTTGTTGTTATGTTTATTTTTTCTCGGTTGTTATTTTTATATTAACACAGAACTTTTCATGTATAGTGAATTTATTTTATGTAATTTCGTAAAAAATACAGGAAGAAATCAAACTAGGTTTGAGGTACAGGGCCGAGGGGTGACATATTATACTCTCTAGGAGACAAATACTTTTACACGAAGAAGAGAAAATACAAAATAGAACACGGTTATGATGTTTTGAAACTAAGCAATGGAGATCCATATTAATGCGTATACAAATGTGTCTATCTTGAGCTGAGTAATAAACAATGCTTGTGAAAATATGGTAATATATTTATTGCTACGTGTTTTAACGGGGTTTCTCTTACAGCGGTGTTATTTTTTTGTTCATTATAGTTGTAGTCTACTCACTGATATTAATATAACTAAAGGCAATCAATATCACGAACATTATCGCCTTCAACCAACTCCTTTACAAACGAAAAACACGATGGACATAACTGACATTGACTATCGTAAACATTACATAATATTTTAATTGTTTGTCCAGTGTGTTTGAATTATACTATTTAAACTGGTCTGTCCTTAAAAACCATTGATCCTTAGCCTTTGGAAAATTACAATTTCACAGTACACAATTTTCCCGAGTTTGATTGGTCTTCGTAAAATTCAAAGCAAATAGATAATTGCAAAGTGGTTAATAGATTGATATAGTCCCTGACCATGTATATTTATTACACTGTACCGATTGTATTAAATTGTAATTCTGGGGTAACTGGATTACCGGTGGAAGGAGTAGGCCCAGAAGAATGATAAGGACTGGACAGTACAAAAGAGGCTCCTATCAGCGAGGCGCGCATCGCAGATGGCAGTGTTTGATAACGAAATTGAGAGGTGGGGTGAGGTAGACGTGCCGTACTTCCCGTCTTAGTTGATCTGTAGTAGTGGTAACGATTAAAGTCTTTGAAAGTGCTTAGAGTTGTTCTTGCTAATTGTCATCGAACCTGCGGGTAAGTGAACTTTTAACTGGAGTCCAGTCAATATACATTCTTAATTATTTTGAATAATTTTGGAGAAAGAAATATTGTAAAAATTAAGTTTAATGGGAATTTAGGAACTTTTGATCTGTACAATATAAAACTTGTTGGTGCAGTGAGCACATGTATATAAAATTGTATGTAAAAATACTAAAAGAGTTTTGTGGTTGTTACAGATGCTTTCAGCAATTTAAAAAATTCTAACACAGAAAAGAAGTAATATTTAAAGTAAAGTAAAGAAAATTAGTAACAAAATAAAATTGAATTTTGAAGATAAATTAAAGTGAAGAATTGCCAGATTCACTCTAATAGTGTGAAAGTTTTGAATTTTAAAAATCGAATAAAAGAGAAGCTGTAAGACCTTGTACATTTTTTGAGGGAAGAATATATTACAAGTTTGAATTTAAAAGTCATCAAAAAGTTTTTATTTTAATTTTAAATCCAGTAATTATTTTCAAGAAGAAGTTTTATTCTAGTTTGAACTTTATTTATTTCAGAAGATTTCTTTTCCTTTTTGAACCTTCACAAAAATTTAAATTTCAAATCTAACCCCTCATGTGTCAGTAAAACGGTACAACACATATCGGATTTAAGCAATATCAATCTCTTTGCGTAGTTTGTACCATGGTTTCAAATTAATTTAACTGTAAAATAAAGTTGTATTAGTCGCTGAATTTGGGCCTCCGCTCTATTCGAAGGGGGTGCTTATTCAGGGCATGGACACGGGCATTGCGCTGATTATTGATGTCAGTAGCGAAGGGTGCTTGTCCAGGGGGTGCTAATTCAGGCGCACGTCAACACATCATGTTTTCTGATGACTTGAAAATTTTTCGTGAGATATCATGTTTGGCTGATCATTGGGCTCTGCAGAGGGACTTGCAGGGGATTCGGGTATGGTGTTCGATAAATGGAATTGACCTCAATGCTGCAGAATGCGCCTTCATGTCATACACCAGATCTCACGCGGCTTTGCGATACGACTGCGATCTGAGTGACAAACCTCTGCAGAGAGTTACTTCTGTTCGTGATCTCGGAGTTCTTCTAACTTCAAACTTAGATTTTAGTAACCACATTTCTGTCATCATCGGCAAGGCTACAGCAACTCGGGAATTTGTCATCCGCAATTATTGCCATTGTTTCTCTGTGACGACAATACGATAAATTTAACAATGATCATGAAAAAAATGTTCCTCCTGTATATGCTTGGTTGTTATAATGTTGAGGTAATCATTATTTGCACAATTTCAAACTATAGTGTAATTAATGAATGTGAGGCATTTTGTAACAGTTTGCAGTTAGAATCCATTTCATGACTACAACAAATTTGGATTATTCGAATTCCTCAAAGTGTACTAAAAAGATGGCTTTAAAACACAACATTGTTTTTATTAGTGGAATTTGTGTTGATTTTGAAATGGTGTTTAGCACCGGATAATCTGGGGAATTGAAAGCGTTAGCTAGATTGTTTTATGTGATTTACAAATAATAAATAAGAAAACTATGTTGAAGTAAAGAAACTAATCAGCTAAATCATAAAATGTATACCACCCATTTTCAGTTGGTTTGAAAAAGGAGTGGTAAGGTATACTCATACTCACTCTTCTTAAACCGTTTATAAAAAAATGCAATGAACTAACAAGATTGTTATTCTACTAATACCTTAGCATGAAGTAAAACCTTTCAGTTCGTGTATTTTCAGTTTAAATACTCAAAGAAAGACAATCGAGTTGCTTTTAAATATACTCGTATATATTTGGACTGTTTATTTCCCTCTACAACAAGTTGGTTGGAATAAAATCTTCTGAATTTCTTATTTCAATTGGTTCAGCAGCGGAATTCTCACATGAAAGTATTACGCTTGGAAATTATCCACGAAGTGAATGTTTACATAGGCGGGAACAATATTACTCTTATTTTATATTCTAAGAAAATCCATATAACTTAAGTTATAATTTCACCTTTTGCAGACCGCCTAATAATACAAAAAAGTTAGCCAAGAATATGACGCTCTTTTAAAAAGATTTACAGAGGCTTTGGAAATCGCTATATCTTAAGAATTACAATATGTTAATACAAATACACAGAAATGAAATATAATACTAGACATTCCCAGAGAACATCTCAAACAGTAGATAATAGAGAGAGAATTATAATTACTCGTATAGTGTTCTTAATATCTTGGTGGTACGGCTACAGCTAAACAAACTACGAGTTTGTGTATATTATACAGGTGATATAATGGTAGATGAATCTCTTTTTTTGTTGATGTTGTTTTGTAAAATTCGTCTATACATTTCTATATATTTTATTTTTGGAATAAACAATAGCCTACATTTTATACATCTTCACTTCCCCACCAATAAAATTTGAATCCATAGATTAAAGCATTCCCATCATAAAAACAACCGGTGTTTTATTCTTCATAATTTCATTTTAAAGTACAGGAACACAAGTTTCATACTAATTAAATAAAAACCATTCAAGTAAAAGTCAATCCTTTTATTGCCGTGGACAATAAAACAATTAGGTACCGAATATATTTATAATTTATACATTCGTTCACAATACTACATTCAAACATACAATCTTTGCATTCCGTAAACAATACTTCTTATGTAAAGTACAAAACTCCAAATAAATACGTTTATTCCCTTACCTTTGTTGTGGCTGAAACTCCAGGGGACCTACGCGGGAATTCCATCGACTCGACCATCACGCACAACAGTTGACAAACAAGTGTCGATTTTGGATAAAGGAATGCAGAAGACATGCGCACGCACCATCGCCTATACAAAGGGCAGCGACCCTTTTTTGCTACTCGAGGCGCACGATCCCTTAATACCTGCGTGGGGCAGATGTTAGAAGTGTAAACAATCAGCAGGGCCGTACACAGCTTTGGCGGGGCCCGGAAAAGATATTCGGCCGATCATTAACCATGTCGGAAAATTTTATACAATATTGCACTTTTTAAATTTATATTTTTTTATTTGACTAAAACAAAGTTCTCCATGTGTTTTCTCATAATATTTGAAAAATAACTGAGAACACATAAACAAACGTTATAATGGCAAAACTAACGTAGTACTAAACATTCCAACAAATGTTAAGTGGGTGGGCTATTTGGGGGGCTATGTGGAATTGAATTCCACAAATAATTAAAAAAAAATAGAACACGAACTAAACAAACGTCAATAATTACAAAGCTAACGTAAACTAACGAAATACTAAACATTCCAACAAATGTTAAGTGCGTGGACTATTTGGGTGGCTATGTGAAATTGAAATATTCAAATAATAAAAAAAAAAAAAAAAAAAAAAAATAGAAAACGGCTTAAACAAATGTCAGTAATGCCACAACTGATGTAAACTAGTGAAAAACTAACGACTAACGTAGTTTCCCCCATAGTGACGTATGGGTGGGCTACCGTGAAGTTGGCCCACCCGCGAAATTGGGACTTTATCGAAGATTTTAAAAATAGTTAAAGCCTTAGACAAACGTTGGGAATGACAAAACTAACGAAAAACTATCGACTGGCTATTTAGTTTTGAAGTTACGTCGTGGGTGGGCTACAATGAAGTTGGCTTACCCTTTATGTAATTTTAAAAAATAATGGAAGGAGTTAAAAAGAAATGTTTAAAATGTCGAAACAAACGTAAACTAACGATAAACTAACGATTCCAACGATTTTTAAGGTGGTGGGCCATTCTGGGTGTGCCAACTTCACAGACAATTTGATTTCAATGAACTATTCTGAATAGTATATTGGTTGTTTCCCTAGTCTTTATTGTGATTTAAACCTTTATTAATGTTATATTTACTCTCTGTTAAGATATATGTGTGTGTATTTATTTCTCAGCGGCCACCGGTTATTATCTATTTATAGGCCAGATTGATTTAGCTCCAGCTAACTATTATATCCGTAAAACGTTTCATAAAAATTATATCAAAAATCAATATTGGTTCAGTAGTTGAAAATTATGACATTAAAAATTATTCTTTTTTTCCAACATTCGATGTTCGAATCGGGTACCAACAAGGCAATGTAATTATGTATTTGGATAAATAACATGGACCGACACCATCTACATAGGTGCCTAAGAGATTATAAATTACACTTTTCGATGCGATTACAAATCCCAATACCATAACCAAACAACTGACTAGCTAAATCAAAGGTCGAATGTATAGATCCTTATATTACCGTTATATTCATTTCCAAAGTGTGGCAATAAGCCAGGAGTAACAAGACGACATTAAGTTTTTTTTTCAATTTGAATAAAATGGCAACTATATCCCAATAACACGTTCACGATGATGTGGGGCTCTAGAGTCCCGCTCACTTTCTTAAAACCCGGTGTGGGGCTCTAGATATAATTTGCTTACCATTAACTTAGCCAAGCGTGGTGCTCTAATTTGTATAGTGAGTTCAACCCGTCGATATTTTCAGTAGACTTATCAAATGTGTTGTACAATGTTTGGAAGTGGCTTTTAAAGCGTTTTAAAAAAAACCCGTTTTTACATTTTTTTTACATACCATGCATAGAGCAACCGACATAAATACAGCATATTAAACAATCAATAAAATCACGATTGTCGCGAACGTGTTAAATGCCGATACACAAAATCTTGTTCGGAATTTTAGTGGATCAAATCCAGTTATCTAAATGTAATACTTTATGTACGTCAGTTAAGGTACGCTTGTTACATAGACTGAACGAAACAGTCTGTGTTAAGTTGGAATGGAATTTGATATTGTAATCATTAAACAACTTAAAGCACGTCGAGGTTATTCTTCCTGTATTTGTACAATGAAAACTGGCTGGCAACACATTTAAAAACTACTTATGACTTACATAGCTTTCATTTCAAACATGAAACACTTATTTCTTAAAATCTATTGTTTAATCTAGGCTATCAAAACAAATCTTTAAAGTTAGAGTAGCATTCAACTTTCTCCATAGATAACCAGATTTGAAAATAATAAAGATACTACTGTCTCTAGAATATCTATCCTGCCCAATAGGCCTATGGAAATAAATAATAAAAAAATCAAATATGATAAGTAAATTAGAAAAACAATAATTAGGCCTTATTACATTTAGTTTCAGAAATAAGCTAAACGTTTAAGTACAGGTATGTATCTTGTTAAAATTGTGATGTCCATGCTATGATCTATGCAAAATAAATTATCAAGAAACGAGAGTTATAAAATGTACGAAAACAAACCCTAAGAGGAGGCAACGAATACTGGATAGACTTGGCTTTATTTTATTTAAATAGGTGAATTATAAGAAACATAAAGGTGTTTATTCATTTTCAATTTTGTGTAAACAGACTTAAATTATACTAAATATCATTCATAAATACGATTTCTTTATTGAAGCACATTTAGCGTATAAGCACTAAAAATAAATATATCAGTCTAATATGTAAAAATACTACTTCTGTAAATCTGTCATCTACTATGCTAATAAAGTTTGCTATGATAAGGATTTCAAAGTAATAGTGTTAAAATAAAAATGTCTTTTAGCTATGTTGAAAATGTATTACATAAATGTTATATTAATACACAACATAATTTACTAATTTTCTGTAACTGACATATTCGCTAAATATCTCATCTGATAAAAAAGTTTTAAATGTTAGCTTTTCTGTAAATATGAATGCTCTCCCCGTATAAATGGACTACAAATGAATACATTTATATTAACTATGATCAATGAAATAGATTCTTAAACCGTAAATATTGTAAACGTAAACCCGCACTATAATGTACTTGTACTAATAGTATATTATATTTGCATAAATAGTGTTATAATGTATATTACTTAATATTGTACTCTATGCATTCAATCTAACTGGTGTTTTCCCATCATGCCACATTGTAACGTTTCACAATCATACGCATTATTTGCACTTGAAACATGACCGATCACCCCGTTTATAATTAATCAGTTGCGGTGCACGCCCGTAATTGTCCGACAACTTAAGGTAATGATTAGCGTAGATGTTCGGATATTACCGCTCTACACTTACCGGTGGAGCTAAAAATCCATAGAGAGACCCAATAGCCAAGCTTGGCCTAGATGGCGCTATTATTAGCCGTGATGTAATTAAAAGCCCTTAATGAGCAAGGACTACGTTGTGGAAGAAAGTTTTAAGTTCGAGGATCTTCATTCGTCACCCTCAGGTCTTGGGACTATCGAGGATTTTCTTGGACTTTGAGGTGAGAACTGTGCAATATATAAGTTCCGCTACATCTAAGGAATCAATTGCCCCGAGAGTTATCTTGCAATTACCTGATTTCAAACTTCATTCTTTTCAGGTCTAAGGCCGGCTTGTATAAGAAAATTAATTTATGTAGAATCTTACGGATTATAAAATTTAGAGATTTCTACAGTCGGGGCCACCAAATTAGGCGGGTGGGTGGAATTGCGCCGTTGCCAGATTGTGCAAATATCGTGAAATAGAATAATCCTTGAATTGTATCCATTTTAGAGCTTGATGTTGTTTGCTTTCTCCTGAGATTTTGGTGACATCTTACAAGTTACAACGATGAAAATGGTATTATTGGCTTCAGGAGAGACCGCTGATGATAACGGTATATAATTTTTTTATGTAAATACAAAAATGTAATTTTGAAATACTAAATACCTACAAACCAATTTTAATTCATTAACATGGTGTATTAAACATTTCAGTAAGCGAGGAAGTTTTTTATTTTTTGGTTAGGAACATTTTTCCTGTGGCAAAGTTTTAGACAAAGGTATAAACTTTATTTTTTGTTCCAAACAAATTTTTCTCAGTTTACTAACTTCGCTGGGAAATGCGTGCAAAACTAAATTATTGAAATCAAACATGCAGAGCGATGCGTGCGCCGTGCGTATACTCACAATTTCTACGCAACTATTTTTTTAATAGCAATACTTTACTTTCTATTATTTTTATCATTACTCAACTATAGTACTATGTATTGTAACCATAGCGAAAATTAAATAAATATTTTCAGTTTAATAAAATTAACCATGCTTAAAACAATCTGTTTTGCCTTCCTTAGCAAAATTATTTTAAATATAAACATTTTAAACACGTGTAGTAATAGAAATAATAAAGAAACATTTTTTAAGTAATTATTATTAAACAAGTGACATTGTTAGTACATACTATTACATAATCACAGTGAAATTATGTGTCAGTCCGTGGTTGATTTGATCACTTGGTGGTTTCCGAGTTACTTGCTTTTAATCTTTGTCAATGTCACGGTCACTGTCGCTGTTTTCACTGTCTGATGAGTCGTCTCTAAGGTTTATAATAATAAATGGTTCCATTATGTGTTCAATTAACTTAACACATAATTGTTAATTGTTCCAAGAACACCAGGATCAACTAAACCTTTCAGAAAATTCAGGACATTAACTACAACACATTTAGTTTGACTATTTAAATCACTTTTTAATACCCTCTAATCGTCTCCTTTTCACAGGTGTTTTTTTTCATTTTCACGTGAACTACCAGCTTCCTCCATTTTCAGTATGTAACTAATGTCACTAACTAGTCAGACAGTAGAATAAGACTGGCACTGGCACTGGCAGGGTGGTGTGTGGAAGCTGCAGCGTCGGCGCGACGCTTGGACTAGGCAACAATGTGCACACAGCGTTGCCAAATTGTGCCTGAGAGCGACCGATTCTCGACCTTCCTCCGCTTCACCGGTCCCATACGTGGCAGCAGCGCAAATCCACCCACCCGCCTTATTTGGTGGCCGTGACTGTAGTCATTGTTACCATATAAACGATATTTTTAATCGTAATGTTTATCCTGTAAGAAAGGTCTCTTCTAGTATATTAACGCTGAACCAGTTTGTTTAATGTGCATTGTGCAACCTATCAATACTTGTTGCCTGTTATAATTTATTTTACTATTTATTCAAGACATTTCTAGTGTCTACCATTTGTGTAAAGTAGAATCATATTGTTTACGAATGAATGTCTCCCTGCATGTTTAATGCATTTTTAAGTTCTTGTTATAAGATATGTTTATATCTAAGCCTTGGTGTGTGTTGGTACGCACAATAATCAGTCTGAATATTATTTATTCTTGTTTGGATTTAAATTACCTTCCATTTGCTCACTTTTTAAGGTGATTGTGGCTTACTCAATGGCTGAAACAATTAATTGGCTTGGAAACAGCATTCGAATTATTACTGGACTATTAATCTTATTGTGCCACAATAATGTGTCCTTGGTACTGTACTTTAAAGCCTTACCAATTTAGTACCTGCATTATTTCTGGGAGTCAAATTATATTATAACTGGTCATGACTGTATTGTGACCCTTGTTTTTTAGTTTGATTAGGAATGAGGAATTAAAGTTTAAGGGTTCTGGTCGACGACGCAAGTTTGACTTGACGGGTTCCCCTGCATTCCGGTCGTCCAACCGATCAGTCTATCTCTAATAACAAGTTTCGGCCGTATCGGTGATCCCTATTCATTTGTGTGGGACACATAAACAGACTCAGTGTGAAGCAATTTAAGGGTGGATTTCTATGAATTATTCTGAATTGGAATTATATTGGTTGTTTCCATAGTCTTTATTGTGATTTAAACATTTATTAATTTTATATTTATTCTCTGTTAAGATATATGTGTCCTATTTATTAATATTTTTGGTGGCCACTTCCATTATTAAACTTAAAGCTTATTAAATTTTACTATTAAACATTATTAAACTTATTAAGCCATGATATCGACCTAGGTCTGATCTTAGTTGATATTTTGTAAAAGCCGGTATTACCCTCCGATCTAGCGGAGCGAGAATAATAATCCTTTGCTTCTACTCCCTAAGGACATTTCTTCTCCTTCCGGCGCCAGGGAAAGTTTCCTCATTCTCCCCCTGTGTGTCTCTAGAAAATGAGGTGGCGCCCTAAAGACAATACCCTTACAAGTTTTAGACTTTGTAGGACCGCCGACCCCGACGCATCTCTGAGCTAGCTTATTGTTTCTTGGTTGAGGTCACAAAAAGGCACCGATCAACGTGGGGCCTAGCTTTTGATTTTATATTTAATTTGTTCTGTAATTTGTGAATTATAAATATTTATGTGTTTGGGACAAGGTTTCTCATTGAAATCAGTGTTTTGAACTGTACTATGTCCGTGTATAAATATTTCTGTTAATGTTTGGAACTTGGTGTCTGCACTCAACATGACAGTATATCATTTAAGAAAGGATGAAGTGGAGTATGAGCTCCAAATTAGGGGAGTTGATCATAATGGCAGTGCTGGAGAGTTGAAAAAGCGGCTTGCTTTTCAACAAATGTGGATGTTGATAACAGTTTATCAACGGATTGGATCCAGAAGAGGAACTTAGGAAAGTAGAGGAAGTGCAAAGAAAAGTGAAGATTTAGGTTCCTTGGTGGACGAGTATGATGGTAATGGCAAAGATCGAGAATTTCAGAGATTTCATGATAGGTTTTATCATTTGTACATTATGATTGAGAGAATGCCGATGCAGCTAATGAGGGCATGTAGCGGCGTAAAATCGATATGTTAACTAAGTCCAAGATCCTTTTAGTTTTTTTTTTCATTTATTTAACTCATTTACATATATACAAATATAGTGCCAATAAAATACACGAGAAGGTATCCACATGGCAAAATCCTGTGTGTAAGAACCGAGTCTATCTTCACTCGAGTTTGCAATCACAATAGTACTGATATACAATGTAAATTTTAGAAAAAAATTAAAACTGTATGATTTACAGATAACTAAAAATAGCTAATAGTAACACGTTCTGTTTATATGCATGTTAACTAAATTCATGTAGTGTAAAAAATAATCATTTTATCACTTATGATAACAAAGCTACATAACAAAGATACCGTACAACAAATTGTATTATACAAATTCAAATGACTTTATTTGTATCATATCATATATATAAAAGAGCGAACTTAGGGCCATAAGGCCCTGTCTTACATAACCCAATTATATGAAGTTATATGGCTATAAATAAGATGTAAGAGAGAGAGAGAGAGAGAGAGAGAGAGAGAGAGAGAGAGAGAGAGAGAGAGAGAGAGAGAGAGAGAGAGAGAGAGAGAGAGGAGAGAGAGAGAGAGAGAGAGGGAGAGAGAGAGAGAGAGAGAGAGAGAGAGAGAGAGAGAGAGAGAGAGAGAGAGAGAGAGAGAGAGAGAGAGAGAGAGAGAGAGAGAGAGAGAGAGAGAGAGAGAGAGAGAGGAGAGAGAGAGAGAGAGAGAGAGAGAGAGAGAGAGAGAGAGAGAGAACAACAATTTTTTTTTCGATTTCTGAAACCTACACCCTATAAACAAATAACTTAAAAATATTATATCTCAATATTATATCCAAATTTTGCTAAACAAACGGCACGAACAGATCACTCAGAGTAGATAGAAGTGAGTATAGTGTTTGCACCACTCCTCCCCAATGCAATTAATCAGCTCATTAGTTAAAAATTAAAATTTATATTTTAAACCGTACAAAATCAAAACGTTTAGGAATAGTTGTCTAATATCAAGAATCATAAATAATCGAAAGAACTTTTCTGATGGGAACCTTCTTGGTTTTTTTAACTTTTAGGCCATAATAGACTTTTGTGTAATTTGTAATGGTTTTATTACTCTATTAGAACTGTAGTTTTATTACTCCCCACGCAATGATTCCATACTGAAGAGTCTTTTGAACATCTGCGTAATAAACAATTTTGATATGGCGGAACTTAGAACACGTGATAATGTAACGAACATGTAAATACATGTATTTTCGTAGTTTGCTATTGATATAGCTAACATGGGCTGTCCAAGCGAGTCATTATCAAACATTACTCCTAGATATTTAAAAGTATTAACACGTTCGATACTATGACACTGACAGGGTATTTAGCGGCCACCGCACTGCCCATTGTGCATCTTCAGCTCTAAACCCACTAGGTCGCGAGTAGCTCGCAGGGACACGGCCATGTGCTTCGTCTTGCGTATATTTACAGTCAGTCGATTACTGCCAAACCACTGTTTAATGGTGAGAAGTCCTCGCTCAGCATTTCTATATACTTCCTTCCATATATGACCCTCAAATAACGCTACCGTGTCATCTGCCTACAAGTATAACATACCGTTATTAAGAACGATCTTTCCTGTATCATTTGTATAGAAGAGTAAAGTTTCCCTGGATAACCCTATAATTAATTTTCTTGGATACGCTATTTATACAGTTAAGTTCAACAATTTGCCGCCTATTACATAAATAATTTTTTAACCATTTCAGCGCGTTGCCTCTTACACCAATGAATTCTAATTTTTCAACCAAAATGTGTCTATCTAAGGAGTCAAAAGCTTTTGCAATGTCGATGAACACCAATAAAGAGAGCTTGTCTTTAGCTATAATGCTATGCATGTGCCATGCGTGTATTGTTGTGTGTGCGCCTTTTGAAGTTAAAAAGGGCGTCTTCAACCGTAACATCTTTCCTAAAACCAATTTGATTAAAAAATTATATTGTATTCAAATAAATGGGTTAATTGTTTTCTAACAATCTTCTCTAATAACTTACATATCACGCTTAAGAGAGATATCGGCCGATAGTTCGAACGCTTTCCCTTCTCACCTCCCTTGATTATAGACATCACCTTGGCGATTTTAAAACGTGTCTGGACAAATGAGACTAGTATTTTTTATGTGCAAGAGTGGTTTTTAGATAGGTAAAGTTGTCTATAATAATATCAGTAGTAATACCACCCATTCCTGGAGCTGAGCCTCCTTTCTACTCTGCCACACACTCCTCTATCTGCTGTTCGGTAACTGGAGTCAACTTAAACCCCGTCCGCAACCTGATATATTCAATATCAACCGTGCAATCAACTACAGGGACCGCGCCGGCCAACTCTTCTCCCACACTAACAAAATAATTGTTTAATAAATTCACAACAGAATTTGTGTTGTTATCATCTTTGATATTTGTATCCAAAGCAACAAAATGTTCTACTGGGAAGAGTGAATTTGTTTTAGTTTTCCCTGCTATTTTGCCGAGATGCTGCCACAGTTTTTTTTAGGATTTCCAATTGATCGATTAATTTTAATTTGGTAATAGTTTTCTTTGGTTGTTTTAATAGTTTACTTAAAATATAACGATAATTTTTAAAATAATTAAACAATTAATTTACGGTTGAAAGGCTGACGTTCAACCCGTTTGCTCAGTTTATCTCTTTTATGGATTGATGTAATTAGTCCTCGACTTATCCAAGGTTTTAACTTCAACTCCTTATTCCAAAAAAACTACACGTTTAGAGGAGACTTTCATAGTATCGTTAATTGTTCTGACCAACATTTCGGCGTTATTATTTACATCCTTAAAATTATTTATTTCATTCCAGTTGCATCTAGCTATTTAATTTTTTACTTTAGACTTATTAATCACGTCTATACTATTACTCGAACATTCAGTAGCGATCAAAACGCGATCTCTTATTGCAGTTTTGATGACAACTGAAATAATATTCTCAGTATTATGAGCGCCTACAAAAATATGATCGATGCAGTGAGCTGTATGTGCAGTGACGCGAGTGGGTCTGTCTACACAAGCCACAAACCCTACAGCGTACAGAACGTCCAGATATCGCTCAGCCGCCGCCGATCTCGCGCTATCCAGTATACAACAGTTGATGTCCCCCACAATCCAGTACGTGCGGTCCCTGACTCGACTGTCACAGTATCTCTCTAAGTCACTGATAAACAGTTCAAGGTCTCGTCGTTTAATGGCATACAAAAAAACTGCTAGGACTGTGAACCCGTTCACTGCCGGCTTCCACATTCACCTCAAGACATGTTGCGCCATGAAACTTTACTTCACTCACTATATTACTAAAAATAACTTATTTACATAGGAGATAACGCCATCGTTCTGTCTTTTCCTTAGCCTATGGCAAAAATGTCAAATCTTTCAATTTGAAACATCTCGTATTCTCCCTCTTCACACCAAGTTTCTGTTAGAATTATTAAGTCAAAAGTTACTTTAATGCTATTTAGTACAACCACTAGCTCATCTAACCTTTTACTTTAGCTTCTGATATTTATATGAATGCAACGTATATTTATGCTTGAATGATAAAATATTCTATCAACTTCACATACATCCTCTCAGTCGAAACATGCAACATATCTTAAATTATTCACTTCAGTAAGGTCACCCATTATCAATCACTTACGCCTGCCTGTACACAGTACAACACCTACAGTATTATATTAGCTATCCTCTTAAACTATTATCGCATTTGTATATGTTATGTTTACAGTTACCAGACACACACATACTCACATTCATATATACATACCGTATACACATACTACACATGTATTCCATACATACACATTCACATAAATACACGTACATGCATATTGCATAATCCATCTGTATTCATTCATGCACAGAAACACATGTCCATGCATTCATGCACTTAAACACATATACAACTCCATGCACATGTACGTATACTAGTACGACTCACGAATACATTATATGATATAGATACCTCCATAACCCGCACATAACATGCATACCCATATGTTCCTCACGTACGCACTCGTGAACAAAACATGAGTTTTGTTTAAGAAATGCAAATATTCCCTCACTACCATTCTGCTTACTATTCCACTGATATTTCATCTTACTAAGTAGAAAATGTAGTCATATATTGATACAAATGAGAGTTAATAATACGTACAGAACGCCAAAGTTGATATAACTAAAGTTATTTCTAATTTACTAAAACAGCTCTCACTTTTATATAACATCACAAATTAATTATTTCACTTTATATATATATATATATATATATATATATATATATATATATATATATATATATATGAATGCATGGTGCAAAAAGGATTATTTGTTCATCTTTGTGAACAATGTTTGTTTTATTACATTTGATAAAAACTACGTACATACACATGAGGTGTCTCACTTAATTGAGATTCGTGTAAGTAATAAAGCAGACTGCCACAAATACAAGATATAAAATTTATGTATGAGAAAAAAAAACTATTTTGAACACCACAATTTAATTATTTTAGTATTTAGATATAGCACACATATGAATCATAAAAAGTTTTCCTTAAATTTAAGTTACATTACACACACAACATTTTTACAGTTAGTAATGGAAAATTTGAGTAATACATTTGTTTGTTTATACTAAACAGTTATGAACAGAAAAGCAATTTCGTGAATTAAAATATCATGCATACAATTCAAGATAATATAAAAACAGTAAATATATTGACATATTTACTGAGATTTAAAAATCGAGTTACTTGATAAAATAACCATCTGAACTACGGAAACACACTACAATACGAAACGTAGTGAAAGATATAACTAATTAATATTAAATAAACGAGAAATTAGAACGATCATGGTACAGTACAAACTTATATTTTGTTATACTTGAACTCATAATTGTTCAAAATAATTTGGTCTTATAGTAATAATAGCAACTTTAGCTATTGATAACGAAGAACTTTTTGTTATCCAACAACACTTATATACTTAATGTAATTCGAAAATAGAGTGGTTTATTTATAATTTAAATTTTTGAACTAAAGATTTAATTATTAATAGCAATACCTAAACTGATATACATTAATCTTTTAATAGTATTGACAATATGGAAATAACAAACAAAAACAATAAACCCACGCACCGACTGTATAAAACCAATTAAAGCTTGTGCAAAGAAAACGATTCTGTCTGTTGAAAATAAAAAATGCTGCCCTTAGATCTTGAATTCTTGGCCCCAATCTCACACAGCTATACCGTCCAGATCTTCAGCAAACCATACTCTCTGTGCGTGGCTTCCTTCTTCCTGACGAACCAGGATCTTTCCCTCGACAGTCCAGACTGCTGCCAACTTCTTGTCTGTCACAATTTGCTTGGCTCTCCATAGAAGGAACTTGTTGTGGCCAGTGAGATGACTGATTATATCCACAGAGCCAGGCTGCAGGCGAGTAGAGATGTCTGTTGTCATCAGCTTCTTCTTTCTAGCGGCCGCAAGCCACATGTCTCTGGTGCCACAGTACATAAAAGCTGCGATGATAGTTGGATGGTGGGCGTCTCTAACGTTGGCATATGGTGGACAACATTTAAGTCACCCCTATTGTACGGCACATCTAAGGCTTTCGTAATGGCTTCCGTGACCATGTATATATCGAGGAAGGACCATGTTTAATCTCCATATTACTTCGACGGGTGTATTGTTGTAGTTCAAAGAGCTCACGTTTTTAAAAGCCGAATTTCTGGGTTATTTTCATTATCGTGTCAGGCAATACTAATACCTTACAGAAGGCTGATGTTGTTTCTTCCAAACCTTGTATCAGCGTAGCTCAGATGACAACTATAGCTTCTGTGTCGATGGGTCACACTCAAAATGTTGAATCTTCCTTAATTAACAGGAGGTATCTTGGGACAAAAAACAATTCCTGTGTATAAATGGGGTCTAAAATTTGATATTGAGTCTGGACAAAGTGTGGGAGCGTTCTTGAAGACAGTTTCTTCTTGGGAGCAGCTATGTAAGGAACTAAATTTGGTATTCTAAAGTGCAGACTATGATGACATGTTGGGTCAAGAAATAAGAAATCGTGTTCAGGGACCAGAGGAGTCTATAGATTTGTTCTTGGTCGGTGTTGAAAGATTGTACGGGAGGCTCTCAGTTAAATTACCCGAAGGTGAACGGTTGCAGCAAATATTGGAGAATCTAAAGCCTTAGAGGAGAAGCTCTGCATGTTCGATATTAAAGATATGGACAGTCTGAGAGAACTAGGTGGGAAGGCTGAGTTAGGTCGTTTAAAATCATTAACGTACTATATCACCCTCAGCGTTATCCACGAGTTCTAGAACCTGATTTGGCTTGGGGAGCACGGCCTAGTAGGCGGAATTATCTCACCTCGCGGCAATTACCTCTAATACTTCGAGACCATCTAATTCAACATTGAGGAGTTGGAATTGCTCTAGTCTAGGGCATCGGTTCTCGCAATGTACTAGGGGACCGCAAAGTATCTTGTCATGACTTGAAATGGATTCCATGGCTTGAAATAGATCTAATTGTTCGATTTTCCAGTCAAAAAACTCAAAGGTCAGGGAGTCCACCAATTAAACCTTGTTGCCTCCCCAAGACAAAAACATTTATGGAGTATTGAATCTGCGTGTCGCCTATCTCAGGATAATTGTTGCCTAGCCTATATATTGGAAAACCTCTCAGAATGACACCCGACCTTACATGAGGTGTTAGCAAAGAGTTTAAAGCTCATATAGATTCGGGTTCCACCCAAACAATGTTAGGTAAAGACGGGCTTAGTATTTTAGAACAGTTTCCGGCTCACTTCAGAGAATTTTCAGGTAAATATATGGAGATGGCTTATAATTTTAGACATACAGTTAAATGTGTCTTGCCTTAATGACCTTAATGGGATTGTAAATGGGATTTTGGAACAAAGGTCAAGCGAAAATTTTGTTTCTCAATAGAAGGAATTAAATCCACTGAACATCTCACTACAGAAGAGAAGATACAGCTTGATCAACTCCTCAGTCAACATTATCGGGTTGAACCACCTACCCTGGGGGAACTAATAAAGTTAAGCACGTAATCGATACTGGAGATTTTCCGGCAGTTAAACAGGGATATTGCCCTCTTTCACCAGCCCGCCAACTGTTAGTCAATGACGAGTTAGACAATATGCTAGAGCTTTGTGTTGTGGAGCAGTCGAAAAGTGATTGGTCTTCACCCATACAAGTTGGATGGTTCAAGAAGACTGCGTTTTCCATTCCTGGTCGAGGGTTCTATCAGTTCGTGGACAATGCCTTCAGGCCTCTGTAACGCACAAGAAACGTGACAGAGGCCTGTGGATAATGTTCTTGAACCGGATCAGTAGTTTGGGCTGTGGAACGGTTTCGTCCGTATATTGAAGGGACTAAGTTCAGGGTAATTACTGACCACTATAGCCTCTTGTGGCTAAATAACCTAAAGGATCCGGAATGCCGACTTGTAAGATAGGCATTAAGGCTACAGCCCTACGACTTTGAACTAATTCATAGGAAGGACAAAGACAACGTTGTTTCCGAACTCCTTTCCAGAGCTGTTTGTAACCAGGGAGACCAACCGCCAGCTGTTTTGTGTGCTTTGAAGATACCCGATGAGGTGAGGGGTTATGTTGAGGAAAGTTAAACAGGAATCCAGTTCTTATCCTCGTGGCGAGTTAAGGACCAAGAGCTTTGGAAACCTGTGATGGACCACCTAAAGCTTCAAGAAGAAAATTGTTCGTGGAAATTACTGTTGCCTAAGGAGTTAAAAAATTTCGCTTTGCAGGAGTGCCATGAAGAAGCTACTGTGGGTTATTTGGGCAGCTTAAAAACTTCTAGTAGGATGCAGACAAAATAATATTGGCCCAAGATGAGGTACGACGTTGCTCATTATGTTCCAACTGTCAGACCTGTCAACAAGTGAAACATGAAAAGAAGAAACCAGGTGAAATTTTGGGTGAGAGAAGAGGAGTCAACGCACCGTGGCAAATTATTGCTTCCGATCTTATGGGACCGTTTCTTCGGTCTCTGAAAGGATTTAAATATATATTAGTAATCATAGACACCTTCACTAAGTACGCCATTCTGAGACCTTTGAGGTCTGCAACTGCTTGTGTTGTAGGAGTACCTAGAGTATCTAGAGGAGGATGTTTTAATGGTATATGGTGTTCCTAAATATTATATCTTTGATAATAGATCTGAGTTTTATGAGGAATCTCATGAGGACACCAATGTCTAACTACAAAGGTAAATTTCGCTCCTTCCGATGCTGCAAACTTTTTCTCTACCAAACTAAAACCAAGGTATGTTTGTCCTTACGTATTGGCTGCAAGGATATCTCCAACAGTGTATGCCTTAGAAGACCCGCAAGGTAAACGCATTGGAAATTGGCATGTTTCGGATTTAAAGAGCTAGGAGACCTAATGAGAAAACGTAGGAAGAGGGGTACGTTGTCTTCGGGAAGAGGGGTATTTGTAACGTTTTACAACATATGCCTTTGCTGCACTTGAAACAGGACTGATCACCCCGTTTAGGATTAATCAGTTACGGTGCGCGCCCGTAATTGTCCTACAATTTAAGGTAACGATTAGCGTAGATGTTCGGATATTGCCGCTCTATACTTACCGGTGAAGCTAAAATTCCATAGAGAGGCCCAATAGTCAAGCTTGACTAGATGGCGCTATTATTAGCAGTGATGTAATTAGCCCTTAACGAGCAAGGACCACGTTGTGGATGAAAAGTTGAAGTTCGAGGATAATCGTTTGTCACCCTCAGGTCTTCTCGTCGTCTTGGGACTATTTGGAGGATTTTCTTGGACTTTAAGGTTAAAACTGTGCAATATATAAGGAATCAATTGCCCCGAAAGCGATATTGCAATGTACTGATTAACCTGATTTTAAACTTCATTCTATTCAGATCTAAGGCCGGCTTGTATAGGAAAATTAATTTATGTCAAATCTTTCGTATTATCAAATTTAGAGATTTCTAGTCATTGTTACCTTATAAAACTATATTTATTAATCGTAATGATTATCTTGTAAGAATGGTCCTCTTCTAATCAATTAACGCTGAACCAGTTTGTTTGATGTGCAACTTATGATGTGTATTGGGTATTATAACTTTAATATTGATTATAAGTTATAAATAACCTATGCTAACTTACATGATATCGACTTAGGTCTGATCTTAGTTGATAGTGTGTAAAAGCCAGCCTTACCCTCCGATCTAGTGGAGCGAGAATAATAATCCTTTGCTTCTACTCCCTAAGGACATTTCTTATTCTTCCGGCGTCAGGGAAAGTTTCCTCATTCTCCTTCTGTGTGTCTCTCGCAAATGAGGTGGCGCCCTAAAGACAATACCCTTACAAGTGCTAGACTTTATGAACCGCAGAGCCATCTCTGAGCTAGCCACCACAATTTATACTCCCCTACAGTGTGTGTCCCTCATCATACGTAATAGTAAGACCTAACACGCACCATAAAAGTTCCCCTCTTTTGTTTTGTCAAAGAATATAGTTAGAATGTCTTAATTAACTAAACATGATTTTACAGTATACATTTTCAGTGGGTTCTAATTTCCTTGTGAATATCATCCGACGGTGGCGATGGTGACTGTAATAAACTACCAAAATTTAATTCCCAATACTCGTATATTCCCGTATATTCGTATAAGAACAAACAGACTTTAAACTTCAAACTTCTTTACTGACACAATAGTACTATGAACAGTTTTTGTGTAAGTCTCTGATACAATTGGCCAATAAGTAATATAAATAGTAATTACTACAGTATAAATTAGCACATTTTTAGCAGTGTACATATCATTAGATAAAAAAACAGAATTTATCTAATATTATGTCAAATAACTAGGAAAGCACGTCCGTATCAAAAGGGGCCTCAGATCCACCGACCTCAGATCGTCAGCTCATCACGGTCCTCCCTAAGGCTATAGAAATCTCTCCCGACCAAGTGGCCTTTAAGTGTTTTTTAAGAGATCTTAAATTTTCAAGTTTATTTCAACTATTTGGTAGCGAATCAAACAATTAAGGTCCAAAAAAAAAAAGAAAATTGATTGCAGTGTCAACAACTGTCGATATCTATCTACTACATGATTTTCTTTGTGTCTTGCATTATACCTAATTGTGTCCAAGAACTGAATCATATTTTTACTTTGAAATACAAAACTTACTGTGTGGTAAACCTGCGAGAGTGAGCGTGCCACTTAATCGAAAGTGGCCCTGCAACTGTCCCGCCGGTCCAATCCCCAAACAATTCTTAGTACCCTCTTCTGGATGTAGAAAATTATGTTAAAGGAATTTGAACTACAGGAGCCCCAGAAAATAATGCCGTAACTAATCTTTGACTCAAACAAGCCATTGAAACCCGGACTGAGTCTCCCTAGAGGCAAAAGTTGAAAGGCACCTCAGAGCAAATGTTGAAGAGTTGAGATGTTTAGCCAACATATTTATGTTGGAATCCCATTTTAGATCTAAGTCTAAATGAACCCCTACAATCTTAGTGCAGAGTGAACTGTTAAGGGTGAGTGTGTTCAAAGTAAAGTGGTTAGGAAGATTTAGAGTATTTTGGGAGTCAAAGTTCTGGACAAGGTATTGATAATCACTATGATTGAAAATCAAACTGGTGCCGTCTACAAAGAGGGTTCCAGATATTGCTTCATTATTCACTGTGTTATAAATAAAATTAGGAAGAACACTGATATAAGTAGAAACAAAAGTCCTGAGGTACAACTGTTTCCACTTCTGAAAATTCTGAATAATAAATGTTGCCATTGTTGTGGACTTCAACACACTGGACACGGCCAATCAAATAAGATTTTAACTAGTCCAGGGTTATTCTCCTGATACCATATTGTATAAGCTTCGTTAGTAGGATAGTATGATCAACTACATCAAAAGCGCTACTTAAGTCACAAAATAAACCAAGTGTGTATTCACCAGAATCTTCGGAGGACAGGATTCGATTCAAGATGAAAGCTATGGCAGATGAAGTATTGAAATTGGACCGGAAACCAAACTGATACGGCGAGAGCGTTGTTCAGAACTTTTCAGAAGCAGCTCCTTACTCTCCTACTGCTTACAACTTTTCCGGAGATAGTTTTCCCTTGGTATGAATACATTGTTTCTATTTATAATCCGCTCTAAAGTGATATGTGCATCTACGGCTTGGTCGGGGTTTTAAGGCGAACCGATAGGAGAAAGCTGAGTCGTGGCAAAACAAGAAACCAGATTTGAAAATGATGCACTAATCCTGATTTCTACCTAATACTACAATTGGTAGATACTTAAAGGCACTGAAAGAGTATGCCAACATTATGAAATCGCAAGGCTGTAAGGGGGGGGGGTATCCGGAACACCGGGGAGTCGGGGACATGGACACCCCCGATACCAATAGTTTCCGCCGAGAACATTTTGAAATACTAGGTTCAAGAAGTATTCTTTTATAGTACTTCTGAACTAATAAAAAGAGGGCAAAGATCAGGTCAGAATGTATAGTTTACAGTAAAACCACTCTACCTACAATCACCAGGAAATTTATCCAGGTACAATTAAAATATGCTGGGATAGATACAGTTTATATGAAGTATATTTACATATAAAACTTTTCATTAAAAATAACTTCCAGGTTTAATATTGATAACAACGAAAATATACAGGTTTTTGTGCTTTTATTATCGGACATAATACCACCTTATGATTTCTTCAATGTTCGTAAACATTTAACGCATTACTACTTATATCGTGAAAGTAAACGAATATATTAATGCATTTGGCTTCAGTTATGGTCCTACTACAATAAGATTTAGTCTACAATGCCAAGTTGCTGGCATGTTGTGAAGCCCAGGAGGAGTAATTTGAATGAAAGACCACAACATGAGAGTAGTATGTGCTGGGATTGCCGATAGCCGAGCTGTAGACTTAGAATCCGAGTTAGAGATATAATACGAGTAAAATATTGACCATAACGAACGTTTGGATTCGTGGTTCAAATATGTGTAATTTTAATGTTCAAATAACAGAAATGTTACAATATTGTCGATATTATTCAACAAAAGGAAATACGATAAATCCTGTGCGAGTATGAGACTCTTCCAGATGGTATGGCTCGTAGCTCTTGTCCAAATACACGTCAACCATCTTGTGCATTCTGTCAAGTTGTATTGTATTGTAATAGCATTTCCATAAATAAAATGGGGGTTTTCATTATTGTTTGTTATATACTGAGTGACTACTTTTACAAAAATTCAAAAATATTGGTTTGTTTGAGCCCCAAAACCCCGGGTTTTGGCGGGGCTCGGGCTCCAACACTTTTATGAAGTCAGCGCCTCTGAATAATTATGAATAAACTAGGTTAAATTTGCTAGTGAATAGTGTTTAGTTAGTATCAACAATTTTACTTGGATAATAATAATAATTTAACCACTTAAAACTAAGTAAACGCATATGATATATTTAAGTATCCTTTTGAATGTTATCAGTCATTTACAAACAATTCATCCTTTATTTTGTTGGCTGTCTTTGAACAGTGGGAAAACAAACATTTATACCCTTATTATTGTCAAGAAATTTCACATATATTCAAGCATAATTTTAGGGATTTAGTTGCATTATGTTACATTCCTACTCTCTCTTGAATTGGCAATGAATAAATCGTTCAAACAATTGTGCATTCTTAAGTTCAACTTTAACTAAAATTTAACTGTGGTAAACGTACATTTTCAATTAGTTTAGTATGCTACTGAAACGAGAAACATCACAAATCGACTTCTTTGCATTATGCACTTTGAGGTTTTTCATGTAGTATGTAATAACGTTGGCCAGTAAAAATCGTTTAAAAATCGTTCAAAAACCTAATAAGCCAGCAATCGATTGTTTCAATCATACACATTTTTCTATAACCGATGTTGTCATCAATCACATTGGTGATTGGTGAACACAGAAATTAAATTACCAAATCAAATCACTGTAGGTAGTGTTGCTTTTGTTATTTTCATTCGTGATACGATCTTATTCTAGTTGGTAATTTCTGTTATCATATATAAGTTCAGTTTCTTTCACACTATTTCATTCTAGTTGGTAATTTGTGTTATCAGTTTCCTACATTTTACGACAATATCAGTGTACAGCGGTACGAAGAAAGTCATTCAGATCTACTGAACAGTGAACACCATTTTAGTGTTACTTTGCCAAACGTCTACTGACTGGTAATACAATGCATGATAGTTTAGTAAATTTTTATTTTAGCCACTTCACATTATTTGTCGTGGTATCTGTGAAGTTAACGGCCGAGAGCCAGATATAATTTCAACGTTATTATCGTATTCTGCTCTTCCTCCTGAACTAAAATTTACCGACATGAAAATTGGCCATAGATTCCATTCATTGAAAGAACGAGTACCCGGACCTAGCTCCTAACTGAATCCTAACCTACTTCGTCAACTTAACCCATACAAAATGTATATCAATTTAATATTGTGAAGATAAATACTACAAGTACAGATTTTGGTATTTATTTACAATACCGTGACCATGAAAAATGGACTTTTTTCATGGGTTGGGCATTTATAGCCAAGTATTATTATCACAGGTGCATATAAAACTGGGGGGAAAGTATATTATTGTATTATATTGATGCCTTTCGGGCATTATTGCGTTAAGGATGGAAAATAACCGACAAAGTTTTGTCGAACAACACTTGGAGGGTTAAGGATCAGGGGCATCACGTGATCTGGGATTCGACTTTTGCAAGCTCGAGTTAATTTTTTTTTCTAAAAGAGCAAGCAGTGCGCAGCACTGCGCAGCGGGCAGGCATCGTTGACAGGATTAACGTACTAGTCCAGCATCATTTCAGTAAAATTGCCAGAGGTACTGTCAAAAACAGAGTTTTCAGAGGATTTCAAAAAATCGTAACTCCTTTGATTTTCGTTGCCGACGAATTTTTTCTTCACTATTGTTTTCAGAAAAAATTGTAGTTTTCAGGAAAAAAAAAAAGAACATACCTTTCCATGGTCACGTTATTGTAAATCGATACCCAGATTTTAAATGAACAAATTCTACTTTTATCATAATTAAATTTGCAGCAGCTGTTTGGGACTATACTGATTTTACAAGACCAAGTTCTGAGAAACCCTATAGTTGTCCAATACCTTAAAATTAAGTAGCCAAATTTGAAAAAGAAACTTGTTATACACATGTAATACATAGTCTACTATATTGTATTACTACTCTCATTCTTAGGCCAGACCCATTTTCGGAGCTATATCAATTTTACATGTCAAATATTGAAAAAAAACAAATCTATGGATATTCATACCTCAAAAACATACTAGCCGATTGTGATAAAACTTTCTATACACATTCAATACATAGTCTACTATATTATATTAATACCCTCATTCTTAGGCCAGATCTATTTTCAAATCTACATCGATTTTTACATTTCAAATACTTAAAAAACAAATGTATGTATGGTTGTATATAAAAAACATACAAGCCGATTTTAATAAAACGTTCTATATATATTAAAGACACAGTATACAGTACTACAATACAACCCTCATCTTAGAAATAATTTTACAAGTATTAGTATAATTTACAAATTAAAATATAATATAAATTTTATTATTACAACAAAATAATAACATTTAATTACCTTATGTATTTTCAAGGATAAAAGTGATCGCTTGAGAAACAATGAATAAATGTACCTTTCAGTTTTGCTGCCATTAGTCAGTAACGTAATACCTGATGATAATTTTGAACTTTTTCCAAACACGATTTTACTTTGAATTAATTTAGACCGATAATGTTGAACTGAATTAAGTTTTCTGCCTTTAAAATCGTATTATAGAAGTTATATTTTTATATGTAAAATAAATGTATTTGTTTCAGATTACATAAAAGAACTAAACTTTATTTAAACAACGTGTGAGTTTTTTTGTTTTTAGATACATCATGTTTGTTCTTACATTTCATGCAGCGAAACACTATTTGATATCCACCTTTAATTCTAGTTTTCAGCTCGACAATACTAACTTAACAATTCAGATTTAAAGGAGTAATGTCATTATCTTGTAACCATTTAAAACCACTGATTAGTGTTATAAAAACATTTTGAGGCAACATCTGCATATTCATTGTGATTATTCTTGTCGTTGTCTCTAGTCTTCTCCTACATAAATTAAATAACAACAGCTGGTAATGATATCACTACCAACAGCTGGTAAAGAAAATCACTAGTCTAAATGAAGAAAGCTGGCAATGATGAATGTATATATATATATATATATATATATATATATATATATATATATATATATATATAATACTATGAATATCTATAGGTCAAATGTCATATTATATAATATCGATATTTAAAATCAATTATCAAAATCCAATTGTGTTGGTGACCGCTTATTATACTGTAGCCCAGGACAATTACTGGAAGAACCTATGGATGGCAGTACCTTAAATATGTACAAGTTGATTTTGATAAAAATTCCTATACACATTCAATACATTGTCTACTATATTATAAGTAGCTCCAAAAATAGGCACGACCTAAGAATGTGCATTACATTGAAGTATAATAGACTGTGTCTCAAATGTGTATAGAAAGTTTTATCGAAATTGGCTTATACGTTTTTGAAGTAGACTCATTTATAGATATGTTTTTTTTTATGTATTTGACTTGTAAAATTTAGTTGTCTTTGGTCATTAAAACTGGTGTTTGTTGTTTGGGAATGCCAGTTAAGTAGATTCTATAGATTTTATTTTATATTTATTCTCTTTGTATTACAATAAAATTCATTCCGTTTTGTTTAAAGAACTGGTTCAGGAACTAGGTTAGGATTCATGTCATAGGATTAGTTCTTTCTATGGATGTTTTAGGGGGTACAAATAACAAATAAGTATTTTTTATTAACTGAAATTTAAATGTCAATTTGTGTACTGTGCTTCTTGTTATCTATGGTTTTAAGAATTATCTGCTCCCGATAACTTATCCGAGTGTTCTGTGGTCTGAACAGCTTAGTACAGCATCAACACTATACTTATACTATATACCATGCAGTAGCTTTCACTGACTTAGATAACAGTAGCGTCCATTACCTGTGTTACTTTAATTAGTTTTGAAAGTGAGTTACATATTTGATTGTGGATTACTTGAGCAGTTATTAGAAAAATAATTTATTCCATTTTAATTGGACATTGTGTTTTTTCAGAGTGAGGTCATGTAATCGTTTGTTATTTTTAAATCGAGAAAAGCCATTTTTATGTAATCCTAAGTTACCACTTGGTATGTAAGTAGATATTGAGGGTGACCCTCATTGAAAGCGATCTGCATGAAGATTTCTTGCGCATAGGGGGGGGGGATTAGGAGGAGCTTGACCACGCCTACCGCCACGCCCACTTTCATTGCTTGATCTATTTATTGCTGGTGTTTTGCTTCCCTGTGTTTGTGTTGTGGAGGATCACACTATTTTTTGTTATTCTTGTTGTTACATAATAACAAATATTATTATTTTTTTTAAGAATAGTGCATTGCATCTATTTAATATGTTAGTATAGTTAATGTTGTTTGTTTATTGTTTACAGCTGTTGTTATTATTACTGGGTTTGTAAAACAGCTGTTATGTAACACATACCCTACGAGTGTTAAAGTGGCGACTGATTGGTTGGTAAGGAATGTGGAGGGGGAAGTGAGTCCGCACATCTTCTCCCTCTCCATATCTCTCTCTCTCACTCCCACCCCGCACTGTTCACTTAATAGGTCGCTTTCAAAGCAGCTCATCTATAAGTACATACAAATTTAAAAGTTACGTTTGTGTTAGATCTGCTCCTTTATTAAACTTATGTTTGTTTTTTACACTATTTGTTTGTAGAAAGTTTGGTTCGTAACGAGATTCATGTTATTCACCTAGTGAAATTGTCCTCCTGAACAAAATAGTATAAGGTTTTAAGGGGTGAAAATGTCAAATAATGAATAATTTTAGTATGTTAAAAGTTATACAACTTTTCTTGCAAGGTAGTAAGTAGGAAGTTATGGTTACATGAATTTACAATATTTGTTTGTTTTGTCGAGTTTTGTTTCCTAGCTAGAAAGAATTTAATCTTACTACCTCGAGAGACGTTTTTTGTATGTCAGCCTAAACCCGCACTCATGGCCGGTGGCATTTGTGTTTGGCTGATATGATTTTTATTCATATAAACTTTAAATTAAGAAAAACATCTATTTATTTGGATCAAATTCTTCTGATTTTAGTGTTAATGTTATTTTATGTATTAATAGATGCTGTACGGCTGACATCAGCAGCTACCAATAGAAGGTTGATTCATGATCATAGCAACATCACGTGTTGCCTGTAGAACAATTAAATATTACTTTGCTGGAGAAGTAGTTCCAGTTTTAATGTTCTATAACCTTGTTATTTGCCATCTGCACACCTTGTATTGATTTGTTTAAAGGTATGATAGCAATAGGTTAATAACGTGAAACTTTTCTTTTATCACTTCGGCCGAAAATAAGTTCATTACCTTTGTTGTTTTTCAAAAGGAATATGCTTAAAAAGTATAGGTAATTGTTTACTTTACATCATTTGGGTTTTTTTCAAGAGGGAAATAGCTAATTTTTACAAACCCAACTAATTATATTATTTTAAGTAGCAAGAGGACAATGGCCGACATTACATGCATGTAGCTTATATGCAAAGAATTTTAATTCCTGTTACAAATAAGCAATCTAAAACCACTTTAACAACTTCATAAAATAGTATAGGACTACTTTCATTTCCTGAAAGAGTTTTTTAGGTAGTGACGAACCACATAAACTATAAAAGTGTTTGGTCTTAGGTTATGTCTTAACTCCATCAGTCTAGTGGACTGGGGGAATCAGATTTTCTGGGTGGGGGAGGATAACAAACTAAGTAGGGGTAGGTATAAAAGAGCGGATAATAGGGTTGTCAACATTCACAAGAAAAAGACGTGGCATATTATTAGGAAGATTAGGTCTACCAACTGCTCTTTAAGGGTAGCAGCAATTCAAGAGTTTTTCAGTACTTTTCCTGATGTTTTATCATTTAGACCAGTTTCTACCAAAATGATAAAGTTTATTTATTGATTTTTCCTCTTTTACCATTTTTTGCTTAACTTATATGGGCACTTCAGATTTGATTTATTTTAGACATTTCTCGATTGCTTACATTTTGTTGTGTACTTCATTTTAAGAGCCAGATGAGGTGTTCTTTCTCTATTGTGGTGCTAGTAATTGTTACTAAGTAATGTTTTCTGAATATTCAATATAAAAGTTAGTGTTATCAGTGCATATTAAAGTAGACTACTATTATTGTGTCAGAATGGGCAGAAAAGACATGCTGTTTTCTCCTACTTTTTAGTGAGAATTAACATTCCTTTTGTACTTCAAGTATAGCGGCCATTGTTCTGCTTCTTGAAATAATATGGTTCATTTGGTTACTTTGTAATAATTTTAACAGTAATAATTTAATAATGCTCCCAAGCATTAGTAATCAGCCTTTTAGACTAGATATTTTACTCGGTAATACTATCTTGAGGGGTGTTTTTCATTTGCCACCATCAGTATGGTGCGCTGGTGCCGTAACTACCAGTTTAGGTGAAACAACAATTAGGGTGAAGTAGCTAAAGTGAATATTTACTGTAGCAGTAATTGTATTATAAATACAGGTGATTATTTAAATTAGTTTATAATGCATTTTGTTTTTAGTTAATGTCTGAATAATATGGTTTTAGTGAAGGCTATTCCATAGTTACTGGTGTCACATCTCTAAAAGATTAACCTTCACAGTCACAACAAGAGTTTACCAAAATTGATGACTAATCTTATTGAGACATTACCGTTAATATCAGGAGCAATTTTTGTCATTTTTATTAAGGTTCAGAAACTTATCGATATGAATTAAATTAGCGGTCACGAACTAATAATGGTGATTCTTCTCAAGACTCAGGAACTGTTATAAAGCATGTGGGTGAGTGCGTACTCTAAGAGAATACAACTGATGAATTAATTCAAAGTTTGATTGACAATTTTTACCAGATTGATTTAAGCACCAGCTAATCAAATCCAGCCAATCAAATTCAATATTTACAGGGTTTAAGCAACAAACGTGTCATTAACAGATTTTGTACTAGATATTTGGCTGTGATTTTACTACCATCCACAACAGACAAGACTATACTTCACGCCGTTTTGACTGGTTTAAACAATTGAACCAGAGCACAGTTACCTGGTTTTCCATTTGCGAAATCATTATTTGGATTGTTGCAGTTAGCCCCCCCCCTGGAATTGATTAAAACAGTGCATCAACTGCACAATCATCCTAATCAGCAATTTAAATGGCCAACTTATATACAGTCTTACCATTGACCAGTTCCCTATGGCCGCCATAGAATTACTAAGAGCCCCGGTGCACCCACCCCCAGTTGTATACTCATGTCAACTGAGTAGTGATTGCACAGAGCCAATTCAAAATTTTCTGATACCCAAAATCATAAAGCAGGTTTCCAGGTTTTTAATAAATGACAGCTTTTTATTCAAAATTTATTAGACAGTACTTAGGAGATCTGTCAGCCTCCCAATGCCCCGAAGAGGAAGGTAGCCAAATTTATTTGGGGTCCAGATGAACAGACCGCTTTTCAAATGCGCAAACAATCTCTGCTGTCACATAATATTCTAAATTTGCCAGATTTCAAATGACAATTTGTGCTTCAAACAGATGCATCATGTATAGTGCTTGGAGCCCATGCCACCAGTAAGTAGTTACTGGGGCATTTGCGTATAGAGCTCTTAACAAACACAGAGTAAACAAATCTGCTCTCGAACTTAAAGTATTTGCAGTAGTTTTTGGAAAATAGTGAGTTTGTATTGCAAAGCGATTGCTCGGCACACTTGTGACTGTTTATTCATGCTGAACATATCTTAGCAAACCAAAATCCGATCACCAATTGTTTGAGGCAAATGTTCAAGGAAACAGAAGAAATGGCAATGCCCCTATGTCAACCTGAGTTTAAATTATTTGAAGCTTCCCAACTAACAATCACACTATTACAGAAAATTTCCAAGGTTTTCAAAGATATCACAGAACTTCAAAGGGAAGATTGGGACATCTATAAAATAATTATAGAATAGAAAAGGCCAGAACATTTTATTCTGAAGCAAGGAGTTCTAATGCATCAGAGCTCCTACTAAAGAACACTTTAAATACTACTATTAAGTGCCAACGACGGTACAATATATAATCAGAAAAACTTGTACAGACAACCTGAACAATATTATAAAGACCATGTGAAATTATGTATAAAGTGTCAACATTCCAAACAAGCATCATATCGAAAATTGGGGATGTTAATATCATTCATTCATAATTTAGAAACCCTATAGCTATATAATTTGTTATAACCATATTATTTATTTATAAAAACATGGATTATTTTTATATTTTTTTTAATTATGAGCTCATAACCAAAGGAGAATGCTGCACAGTTGAAAACAGTACCATTTTAGGGAAAACCAAATCTTCATTGTGAAGTAACCGATAAACATAAGACAGATGAATGAAAGTTAGCATTCTAAGGAGGCTCCAGCAGGAGCGCCAAAACACTGAAAGTTTGTTTCCGTTCCCACGTCTACACATTGCCCTAAATTCGCCCATTTTGTTGGTAAGGCTTTACACTCACCGCAAGCAAATCTTTGAATCAAACCAAAGCTTTTTGCTGGTCTTATGATTCATTACACAGACATACAGGATAAACTTGTTTATTTAGTGGGAGTGTGAGGCATTCAGAAATTAAAGGGGTTCATGAAGATTTTAACTAAATTATGGCACAAGTGTAGTCTATATTTTCAACAATAACAATAAATGGACACACCGTAGGTGCAGATTGAAAGTAGTCTACGGAAATATCCATATGATGTAATTGAAAACTATTGATAAAACATGAATTATGCATAGGAATTTGATAATCTGTACACACCTTCACCAAACATTGATATTTTGTTACAAATTAGATATTCTGCTGATTTATTTAACATTTTGATACACATTAGTAGGCAGGACAATAAAATTTTAATGTGTTGTTAGATATAACGACTTGCTCTACTGTAACTTTGCTTGTTGATGTAAAACGGCTAAAAGCACATAACAAAGAAAAAAGAAAATATTTCATTCAACTATTTGAAACATAAATATTTCCCCAGGAAACTTATAAACAATTTTTATGAGTTTGTGGACAGCAACCTCGGGGTTACTCGAGCTGAGTTTGTCATTACTTCCCTTACTTGTGACATTCTCCTTCAAGTAGTACCTATGTTTATTTTCGTGAAATAAGGTTTGTCACTCAATCTTTTAACTAACTGGCCTGCCAGGCCTTCGTCTACTTTTAACACTAGAATATTATGAAATACTTTAACAGGAAAACATATTGAAAATAATATTTAATGACTAACAGTTCATTTAAATATTTTGTATGAATAATTAAACAGTGCGTAGATATGTAATGTACTTGAATTATATGTTATGAGAAATAAAAGTAACTATACTACGAAGACAAATTTAGATTTGTTTTTAGAATGTTTATTTTATTGCAGGGAACCAGTGGAAGTGTCAAGCAGGATCGGCTGCGATATAATGTGTTAAGCTATGTACCAGGCAAAGAGGTAAAGGATGGATTTGATACTTCAATGACTGGACGTTGGAAGAACTTGCTGTAACGCTCAGTCAATACAACAATCATGTTAGTGATGGTGAAGGTAACACTTCTGTATTATTCAGATCCCGTCTTTTTATAGAACTGATGGAGGAAGTGCATGAGGTGCATATAGATGGAAAAATCCACAAGTAAGTTTTCTACAATTTGGATATTTCTGACTGTCCTTATGTTTTATTATAATGCAGATAATTTTATTTAATATATTATTTCACATATCAAATGCGCTGTATATTATATTTTTATGTCAATTTGTATAATATATGCTGCAAAAATAAATATATTTTTATTTCACTAGTCTACGTACAGGCCATTAAGGCCCATGTAGGCTCTTTTCTCGTATTATTTTTAATCATACAGAAATTATGTAACAAATTGTGGAGATAAATGTGATCTGATTTGATTTTTACTTCAAAAACTATGTAGCTTTATTCTCTGATTTTTTACAAAGAAAAATTATATATAACTCCATAAAATCTACAAAATCAGGGAATACTTTAGAATTCTGATAGATGCTTCCAGGGTTTATAGTAAGGTTTTTTGAACTAAACAAAACTACTCCCATAAGATTAACATTGAAATTTAGGAAGCATTATTTAGGGGAAGAGTTGTTACTGTAGCGTACTGTATTCTGATGTATTTCAAATCCAAAAGAGGCACATCTAGAGTGTAAGAGTTTTCAATTTATATGAAATAATATTTATAGTTTTTGATTGGTATAAAATAATATTTGTATACAATAATAATTGTAGATATGCCTAAAATGCCAAACTTCATCTAGAAATTTTTTTTATAATATTGATTTTTAACTCAACCGCATTAACTGAATTTTCTGTATTGTGGATTAGTTTATGTATTAAAAGAATTTCTAGATGAAGTACAGCATTTTAGGCATATCTACACATTTCAATTAATACTAATCGAAAACTCTTACCCTCTAGATGTGCCTCTAGTGGATTTAAAATCCATCCCACTACAGTACGCTAAAGTAGTACTCTGCCATAAATAAATGCTTTCTAAATTACAATGTTAATGTTATGGGAGTAGTTTGTTTAACAGTTATTATTAAAAAAACAGATGTTATAATTATCAATATGTATTTCAAAAAATAATATAAATATTGTAAAGTTTAAAGAAGACGTGCACTCTAAATACTTCCAAATCAATGAATTTTATTCCAAAATCATAATCTTTTGAAAAAGACCAATTTATATTAAAGAAATTAGTTTAATTTATCGTTAAAGTTATTATTAAAAAACAGATGTTATAACTATCAATATTCATTTCGAAAATAATATAAATCTTGTAAAATATAAACAATACAAGCCCTCCAAATACTTCTACATCAATAAATTTTAGCCTTAAAAGACCCCTTTCTATTAACAAACTTAGGTTAACCTCTTGTTACGATCATAGAGAGACAATATAAACTGACATTAATCTATTATAATCTCAAAAATTTTTAACATATAACATATTGTCTGAGACTTATAAACGAGTGAACAATGAATAAAATAGGGAAAGTATGAGAAGAAGTATATTTTCCGTTATATAAATTTAATCAATGGACGAATTTTAAAATCTATGACTTTTATTTTGTAGGAATATTAAACAATAATCAACAATATCAATCCAATATTTTATAATATAATTATATACATAATTAATTCTTATATAATTAAAAAACATATAATCATGAGAAAGCCATGTCATTTCATCATTTATACAGCTTCAATTACTGATATAATCGTATTAATTTGTAAAATAATTTAATAATAATAAGTAGCAGATGATATTTTAACGTAAATAGTACCTTTCATAAAGAGTGGATAATATCATATTCTGTAGATGACGCACCCTAATAATGGTACGTCTAAAGTACTAAATTAACTAAATTACTTTCTTGTTGCCATTCTGTTACGCGCTTGCTAATATACGCCTGATGTGTCTAACTAATACGTTCGCTACCAAGCCGGCATATATATAATATATGCCTGGTATTGTTTCAGTTTACCAACATTATATGATAAGTACTTTACCAAGGTACACCACCAGTACTGAATATTTCACCAAAAAACAATGAATGTCATAGATTAGTTTATATATCAAACAATCACTCTATTACAAATTAAAATATTGAAGATATTGAAAAGCATCTTCTCATGTGACATATATATGTATGGTTTCCTTACCATAGACTAGCTTACAAATATATATGGCTCTTATAAATCAGCTATAATCATAAAAATGTTTGGTGGAACAAATGCTTAAGAAATCACAACTCATACATTTAAGAAACTATTTCTGGAACATATTTCATCATCGTCAGCTGTGATGAACATGTAAACCACAGTGGTACCAACTTTCGAGGTGAAATTACAAGTTTGAACACGACACAGCCGGCAACCAAGTGGCAAACAGTTGTGGCAATCATATATCAGACTAAATAATTTCACACAGTAAATCAAAGGCACACATTTGTTGTCACTGAACGATTTCAGTGATAACAACCGCCACATATGTATACGATTAAAATAAATACGTGATACGAAAATGTGGTGGCTGCACTAATTTACAGAAACTTTTTGTAGTGTGGTGACAAATGCGTTAAATGACGTTATATCTTAGCATATTAACTTACTCAAATTTAATCGATTGGGTCCGCAATTATATGTTGCGTTGCTAAGGATTATTCTGAAAAGAGTGAATGGAAACTGGTGCGATGGTGGCAAATTGTTATTTTATCCCTTATGAGATGTAGTGCAACTGTTAATGGTGAGCCACATGCTTATTCTTCTCGATATACCCTGACTGATGTATATTAATCTGTATTTGAAACATAGTATTTTGAAAATAATAAAGATAAAATCAAGAAATAACTTTGTAATAACAGTGTAAGGATTTCTAGTAATGTGGTGTATACATACAACAATACGATCCAAAACAGACAGAGCACCTAGTCCAGAGTTATTCACCGAGCAACTTTGAATCAACACACAACAATACATACAGTTACACTATTAATTGCTGTACTTATACAGTTTAACTAATTAAAAATTATAAGTATTTAATACGAAAACCCGAATTGAGAGGCAGTATTAACTGGCACATATCATTTTGCCAATCGTTATATATTACAAATAAAAATCCTACGTTTCAGATTATAATCTACCCTCTCTTTCAGGTATAAGAAATCGATAGTTCCAAAATTGTTTATGCTCGCTTGACATTGTAAATTACGGGTTTTATGACAGCTGATAGAGAAGAAATGTTCAAATATTGAAAACGTAATATTATATTATTATAAGGCACTGGAGTACAGTGGGTGTACACCAGTAATTAAATCTAAGCATTCAGACCTGACAATAATTTTTATTGTAACATAACTGATACGTATCCGGGAAGAATCTATAACTAGCCTAATAATTACACAATATTTAAAGAGATAAACATAGTCCTACAGCGCTTAAAGCTTCATTTTTATCAATGAACAGTTCTCAAATAAAATATTTTAATGAAAAACTTCCTTCAACTTGACTCCGCCGCATGTCGATCATACTCGCTGGTAACCTCGATAAATGGTGACTACGAAATGACTACTGTCACAAATGTCGAACACGAATATTGGCCACCAACTCGCCTAAAACAATCCCAATTAATAGACTCAAGCCGATAAAGTAAGTAATAAAAATAAAAAGTGCTTCGCCAGAAGGGTTAGGCACGTTCAAGTACATTATCACTCTTAACAATAAAAAACAAAGCGTTAGAACTGATATAAATTTATCATTTACTGTACAATACGTTTATATTTAAAAGAAAAACGTTATAACTATTATTTTACGCAACATTCATAATTACAGATACAGTTTGTGGGAATTTGGTTTCGTAGCTGATGCGGGCCAATTCTTATAACGAATATCACCACACCGGAAAGTGGGTTTCAAAATTCAGCCAAGTAAGGTGGGTATATGACAATTGCTTTTGTACGGTTAAAATATTACAACTATTCGTTGTGGTACAAGAGATCTATCCGAGTAGTTAAACTACTAGATCACTAAAATAGCTGGTATCAACGATTATTAGGATTTTGTATGGTATTTTGAATATTTGTATTAGTGAAAGTGAAATCACACCTGAAGGTCCAATATCAATTAAATTTTCACTCATTATTGTTTTATGTATGCCACATTCAAGTTTCTTGCAGGTGCATTCTTATTATTTATGTTGCTACTACTTTTTCATGTTAGTAAGAAGACAAGGGGAAAATATGACCTTATAAATAAATATCTCACAAGGCTTTACCAAGGGCAAATTAAACAACATTACTATGCAGAATTAATTAAAGTTTGTTGTTGGTGGGTATATACTCATCACTGCAACCAACGAACTCGTGACAATATAAGTTATATTTCAGTGAAAACATTTACGTTAGTATTTCTCGGAAATAATTAAGAAATACTTTATAGACCCAGAGGTCTAATTGGGAAAAGGATTCCCCAGTCCCAGAGGGCAAAAAAGGATCTGGAGTTATTTTACGATCAATGCAGTCGTAAAACCGATTGAGTGGAAGTGAAAATAATTTAATGCTATAACTGTGTTTGTAAATTACCTAATTACTATTAGCAGAAATTATTAATAAGTTTAAGCGTCTACCAGATTAATACCTTTTCTCGTGTATTGAATGCTATATGTGATATATAGTACGTGGATCAATATGAAGTCCTGGATATCTGGAAGTCTTGAGTCACAGTGTGATTGGATATGTCATCTGCCATGTAGAACAAGTTTGACAAAACGTACAAGTTTCAAACGAGAGAGAAATGACATAATTTTTATTATTGCAGTTGCCTCTAATTCACGAGTCACTTGTATATATAATTATACATTTTAACCTGCCCGACGCCAAAATGTACCAGTTTAATACAATAGAGAAATGATATAGTTGCAGTTGCCTCTAATTCACGAGTCACTTGTATATCTAATTATACATTTTAACCTGCCCGACCCCAAAATGTACCAGTTTAATACAATAGAGAAATGATATAGTTGCAGTTGCCTCTAATTCACAAAGTCACTTGTATATCTAATTATACATTTTAACCTGCCCGACCCCAAAATGTACCAGTTTTAATACAATAGAGAAATGATATAGTTGCAGTTGCCTCTAATTCACGAGTCACTTGTATATCTAATTATACATCTTAACCTGCCCGACCCCAAAATGTACCAGTTTAATACAATAGAGAAATGACATAGTTGCAGTTGCCTCTAATTCACGAGTCACTTGTATATCTAATTATACATCTTAACCTGCCCGACCCCCAAAATGTACCAGTTTAATACAATAGAGAAATGATATAGTTGCAGTTGCCCTCTAAATTCACGAGTCACTTGTATATCTAATTATACATTTTAACCTGCCCGACCCCAAAATGTACCAGTTTAATACAATAGAGAAATGATATAGTTGCAGTTGCCTCTAATTCACGAGTCACTTGTATATCTAATTATACATTTTTTACCTGCCCGACCCCAAAATGTACCAGTTTAATACAATAGAGAAATGATATAGTTGCAGTTGCCTCTAATTCACGAGTCACTTGTATATCTAATTATACATCTTAACCTGCCCGACGCCAAAATGTACCAGTTTAATACAATAGAGAAATGATATAGTTGCAGTTGCCTCTAATTCACGAGTCACTTGTATATCTAATTATACATTTTAACCTGCCCGACCCCAAAATGTACCAGTTTAATACAATAGAGAAATGATATAGTTGCAGTTGCCTCTAATTCACAAGTCACTTGTATATCTAATTATACATTTTAACCTGCCCGACCCCAAAATGTACCAGTTTAATACAATAGAGAAATGATATAGTTGCAGGTTGCCTCTAATTCACGAGTCACTTGTATATCTAATTATACATCTTAACCTGCCCGACCCCAAAATGTACCAGTTTAATACAATAGAGAAATGACATAGTTGCAGTTGCCTCTAATTCACGAGTCACTTGTATATCTAATTATACATCTTAACCTGCCCGACCCAAAATGTACCAGTTTAATACAATAGAGAAATGATATAGTTGCAGTTGCCTCTAATTCACGAGTCACTTGTATATCTAATTATACATTTTAACCTGCCCGACCCCAAAATGTACCAGTTTAATACAATAGAGAAATGATATAGTTGCAGTTGCCTCTAATTCACGAGTCACTTGTATATCTAATTATACATTTTTACCTGCCCGACCCCAAAATGTACCAGTTTAATACAATAGAGAAATGATATAGTTGCAGTTGCCTCTAATTTCACGAGTCACTTGTATATCTAATTATACATCTTAACCTGCCCGACCCCAAAATGTACCAGTTTAATACAATAGAGAAATGACATAGTTGCAGTTGCCTCTAATTCACGAGTCACTTGTATATCTAATTATACATTTTAAACCTGCCCGACCCCAAAATGTACCAGTTTAATACAATAGAGAAATGATATAGTTGCAGTTGCCTCTAATTCACGAGTCACTTGTATATCTAATTATACATTTTAACCTGCCCGACCCCAAAATGTACCAGTTTAATACAATAGAGAAATGATATAGTTGCAGTTGCCTCTAATTCACGAGTCACTTGTATATCTAATTATAACATTTTAACTTGCCCGACCCCAAAATGTACCAGTTTAATACAATAGAGAAATGATATAGTTGCAGTTGCCTCTAATTCACGAGTCACTTGTATATCTAATTATACATTTTAACCTGCCCGACCCCACAATGTACCAGTTTAATACAAGAGAGAAATGATATAGTTGCAGTTGCCTCTAATTCACGAGTCACTTGTATATCTAATTATACATTTTAACCTGCCCGACCCCAAAATGTACCAGTTTTAATACAATAGAGAAATGATATAGTTGCAGTTGCCTCTAGTTCACGAGTTACTTTTATACCTACTAATATGTTTTTAACCTGCCCGACCCCAAATATAATTTATAAATATAACACATTAATGAACAGATTTGTGTCAGAACAACATAACATTTCAGTCAGTTACGTAAGAAGATGATTTTATTTTTAGAAAATAATAGGCTTAAAGGATAAAGATTTAAACATATTAGATCGTTTGGTTTAACAAGATAACTTATAACAAGATCGTTGTTGATGTTCATCGCTAATTACGCAAGGTAATAATATTGCAAATTAATAGCTATCACATGTAATAATATAAACAAACCATTTGTATGTAATGTAAATGTAAATTGACCTAGGAATATACGACTTTAAATAACCACCCGGTCAGAACACAGAGGCGGCGTTATCCCACATTAATGCTGCTTGTTAATGTAACGTGTCCAGTAGTAAGTAAATTAAACTACCTGAACATCTTTTTATCACTAAATCTTTTCCTGAAAATATATGTGTTTTGCGTTATTCAATAAACTTTACACAATACCAGGAGGATAAAAGGTACTGCTTTGAATAAAAATACAACAGCGTTATATAATGAACAAGTGTGCTTTTTATAAGTAAACAATCTAAACATTATTGGAATGTTTTAAATAAAAAATATAAAAAAGAAATTTCAGAACTATTGAACAAATTTATTATTGAAGGCTTAAACAAAAAGAAGATATAATCGCTTGTTTTAAAGTGATGAAAAGTTGATCACTAGCGTGCGAGACACAGAGCAGTGACAGCAGCATGCACATGACAGAATTGCTAATTGCCCTGTCAAACACTAGAAAACTCATCCTACTCCAGGACTATAAACATGCTTGCATGTGCTCTCTGGAAATCCCGTACACTGATATCAGTAAAGTGGTTTATTCGATTTTCTCGTCAGAGCAGCAAGTTTTCTCATTGCCCATTATAATTTATCCATTGTATTATACAACAAACAGACAAATTAGCTGTTTTTATTAATAAGAGGAGTTTTTATTAAGAACGAAATCGATCGTCTCCCGTGCTAGTTTCGGTGGGGTTCTAAATAGAATGGTATCAAAAAGGTAAAAATTTGAAAGAATATTTCTTTACAGTTCATGTATTTTATAGTTTCATACTTTTGAAATTGGCTGTAAGACACACAAAAGTTGTTTTACCAGAGGGTCTGATATTATGTCAAATAAATATAGAGACTGAAACTCGTTATTTATAAGTCTGTATATGGTTAGTTGACGCTGATTGAAGATTTATTTACATTCGTAACTTTTGGTTGTAAGTTCCTAAAGCTAAAAAATATATGATAAGGGAAAAATTATTATTTTCATATTTTTAACCGTTTGATACCATCCAAAAATTTATTAACCTCCACCTAAACTACTGCTGTTAAAAATAAATTTCTTCCTTAAGGCAAATTTCTCTATACTGTATATTTGAAATAGATTATTAGGATGAGTCCTTACAAAATATAAATTGGCTGACGGCTTCTAAACTATTACTTATGTAGCGAAGGACTTACCTTTATCGTACTTTGTGTTTTAATTATAATATAAAAGTGTGTACTTCTTTATAACTAAAACTATGAATTATACAACGTTATAATGTTCAACACATATTGATTTTTACATCTTGATCTTCCTTCATATTTGGTAGTAGTTAATAATTGTACTCCAATTGTTAGGGAAATATTAACACCCATATTTTAATGGTCGATGGTAAAATCATCATAATTAATACAGCATTATTTATATATAATCCATAGACATTAGTTACTTTTTGTGTTAAAACACCGTAATATATTACACAAAAGAAAAGGTGTTAGAATCAACACCCTTCATCGGTTGTACAAATTGATTAGTATTTACCTTATTTGTGATCGATTGATCCTAGGACTTTTTAGACATGTGAATAAGAGGGAAGGCTCTAAAACGAAATATTCTACTCGTATTTCGAACACTTTTGATATTTTTATCTCGTTATGTTTGGGCTGATGAAGGGGATAAACTCCAATCTCCGAAAGGCAGTGTTTTTGTTGTTGTATTTTTGTAACATATAACGAAGACAAATGTCCGATACCCTGTTCCTTCTAAAATTACGTCTTATATCCTTTCAAATCATCCATCATTAATTACAAACGTTAAGGTAAATAATTCACACATGTGTTTGTTAATACAACTACAAATCGACCTGGAAGCCATAAAGTAAGATATTTAGTAGACATTTTCAACTCACTAGTTATTAGCTGGTATTCTCGATTGTAGGACTGTAGGTCCACGCATAGTTTTGACGAGGGTGGCTGACGTCACTTTTCTGCAGGGTAGGACAGTTAATCCATGCCGACACCCGTGGACTAACTGTCCTACTTTTCAAAACTGACCTGGCCGTGCATTAGTTTTCTACCTGCACTTATTCTTCATTCTGGTCAGTGATGCCTCCACTTCATTCGCACAGCGTACTGTTAAGGCAGTAAATATTAACAACAGTTTACTCAAGCTATTACATATGAAGTGGATTATATCACTAAATGGGAATGTATATAAACGAATTCCATATAGCATTATATTACTATATGACTAATTCGGCATTATCCTAATGAATCATAAACATCTAATTAAGTTTGTATTAGTTATTCCTTATCTTGGCCCGTCGTTAATATAATAATGTATATGCCAGTAGACACGTTACTCGTAGTGACTCGTACATTTTTAAAGTTATACCAAATTAAGTTAAATAGATACCTATACGAAGACAAAATATTTTATTACCTTAAATAGTAGCTCTTGGCATATAAACCAAACAGTAAACGAAACTTATCTGCATACAGAGACATACTAACTTACATAATAGCGACGGTATGCCGCTAACGATACGTTGTAAATAATCACTCAAAACAGCAATTCGATGAAGAACGGATAAAGGATTTGTCTAGTTTAATTCAAACTTCCAATTGCTATTCATCGCTATGTCCCGCTGCGACAAAGTTTAACGTTAATTCAAATAGTGATCCCGGAACAACAGGAGATAATATGTTTAATTACTAGCAGTTACCAGTGACTTCGAACGCAACAAATTCTTAAATATATTCTTAAACCCTATTAGTTCTATTCCTCTTTAAAATAAACCGTTAACAAAATAAATAAAATAAAACATATAAAAATATAAATAAATAAAATTAAAAAAAAAACACATGCTGTAAGGTGTTTGAAAGATACATGATTACAATTCATGTTAAAACTTGTAGTTCACCGGGGTTTCACACGCAAATTTCGTAGGTTTTCGTATAGGCACTTCTGGTTCGAGTGAATTATATATCCGACGCCAATGTTCAGATTTCCTTGTTTCTACGATCAAGGAAATGTGTCTTAAAAATGAATACTTACGGCAATCGTAATGTATTTCAGACTTATTATATTTTGTGAAATGAGTAAAATTTTGAAAAGACAACCATTTAACCGTGAATTGAAAAAAAACAATACACTGATCTTAGACAATACTAAACCAACTCTGTCAAATTTGCAAAGCGAAAATATTATAGAACAAAATTAAATGAGACTAAAAGGGATCCAAAATTATTTTGGGGTATTATAAATGAGTTAGCTGGAAGAGTCAACACCAAGGACTCATTTCCCATTACAAAGCATCTTCCAGGAGCCATCATGAATCCAATGTTCTTCAAAGAGGTTTCCAATGATTTTAATACATTTTTTTCCGCTGTTGGAAGTAACCTGGCAACAGAGATAGAGTTAGCTGGAAGAGTCAACACCAAGGACTCATTTCCCATTACAAAGCATCTTCCAGGAGCCATCATGAATCCAATGTTCTTAAAAGAGGTTTCCAATGATTTTAATACATTTTTTCCGCTGTTGGAAGTAACCTGGCAACAGAGAATAAAACGCAGGGGAGAGATAGTAGTGAGGGACTCTAACTACAAACTGGGCACACACTTCACACTGTGTACTGTTTCGGAACAAGATGTACTACGACAGTTGACTGCACTTAGGGTCTGCCCCGGGACTGGATGGGGTACCTTCTTAAAAATAATATTTACGTTGTCCTAAAACCCTTGACACATTTGATTAATACCAGGATTTCAACAGGAATTTTCCCTGATAAATTTAAATTGGCAAAAATAATTCCCATATACAAATCTAACGACTTTACAGATAAAAGCAACTTCCGTCCAATCTCTTTGCTAAGCGTGTTCTCTAAAGTACTAGAACGAAAAGTTAAAGGTCAGCTAGTATCTAACCTGGAAAACAAAAACATTTTTAAGTGAAAATCAGTATGGATTTAGGCGTGACAAATGTATAAATGATGCTTTATTTCACCTAAATAAAGATTTAAATACTAATGTATCTAAAAACAATACATGAATGCTCATATTCTTAGACCTGAAAAAAGGCGTTCGACTCAATTGATCGCAGTATTTTATTGGAGTAATTAGTAGCTACAGGCGCCCGCGGCACTGCTTTGGCTTGGTTTAGTAGTTATTTCAAAGAAAGGCGTCAAGTGGTTTCAATCTGTGGGCATAATAGTGACGAACAAACTGTCGATTACGGGGTAATCCAGGGCAGTACGTTAGGACCAGTTTTGTTTTTTATTTATATCAATAATATTTCCAGGATTAATTTATTTTGGAAGCTTTATTTGTTTGCCGACGACAGTTTGATTTTCATTTCAGGTAAAAACTGGCGAGATGTTAAATTAAGTGCTATGAGTGAGTGACTTAAAGACGTTTTAAAAATGGTTTGACCAAATTAACAATACAAAACGAAAAAATAATAAATAATGAGCAATAAAAAGCATACAAATAAAACCGTTATATCATAGTGGAACTATCTACATGCGTTTGGATTAGGTTATCCTATCAACGGATTACTAACAATCCACCACGTTTTGACGTCTTATCTTACCTTACACTATATACGAATTTAGAAATGTTCCACTTATTCTCTGCGTTATACGAATTCCGAATGTACGTCATATAATATAACACATTCTGTAGTAGTGTAATACATACAGGACATCTAATGAGTGATAATCTATTTCTTAATTGATGATGGAATAAAATTGTACGTCTCTTAGTATCTCAGCGCATCTGTATGGGGCCCTGAGGTGTTATCGAAGGGACTTCAGAGGCTTGCAGATATCCTTCAGGTCCGAAGGATAGGGACGCAACACCAGTGCGGAAGTAACGCCCACTTGACTGGACCGGTGTTCTTTACCATCCTATACACGGTAAGGACCCATTCACAAACCTCTGAATACATTATTTTTACACGATGGGGGAATAGGCTACATTAAATAAACAGCATTCTTGGCAAGACAATTGTTTTTGTTGAAACTCTCGGCGTAAAATAAAATCTCTCATATTTTAATTTGAGAAAAGAAGTTAGAATTTAGTTTTTAATTTATATTACTGGGAATTACTTTTCAATCTTGACAACAGTTCAATTCAATTATACATTGGTTACTGTATACTCATCAGTTTATATATCATATTATAACAACAAACAAGAAGTAAAAAAACCGTAGTGAGCACTTTCCGTATACTTTTCTCCTACTCCTTATAATCTCTGGATAGACATGATGAATTATAACACTACGTAATGTATACAATACTACACATACTCTAATCATTCCTTACTTTCCATTCCTTACACCATCCTATCCGGAGTTTTTTATTTACAATATGCTTTGCAAGAATTTTAGGCGGGCGAGTGTAATCTAAATTCCACAGTTTAACTAAATAATTTTAATTCATTTTTAAAGCAAACAAGTGTTTTTTTCAAGTCCTGCCTTTAATTAAATCACACAATTACGAGTGTTAAAAGGCAATCAAAATAATGCTTTTTAAAGTTTTTTTTATACAGATTCGACTTTGGTGCTTTCAATGTACCCCCACAAGTGGGCGCCAAATAATATATCTTATAACTACATCAAAGCAAAGCACGAGTGCTTTACACTAAGTGGCACATGATTATTTGCTAATCAGAAGACAGCTGAAGAAGAAAACAGAATTGCCAGCGTCCACGACAACGCTGACTTCAATTTAACCTTAAAATATTAATAACTATTTACGACTCCTATCTGTTCTCCTTTAACTGGCCATCTATCGCTATGACGTAATTTGCTTCCTTTTCTAAACACTCTAATTTTATATTTATTCGGATTAATTTTTAAATTCTTCATTTCACGGTACACTTCCAATCGCTTAGTCATGTGCTGCAGGCACGTCGCAGTGGGCGCTACAACTGTTATACCGTCTGCGTAAAGCAAAACATTCATCTCGTTATCTTAAAGTGATAACCCCGTCCCCTCCCCAGTAACTCCAGAATACCATTTACAAATAAACTAAACAACACGGGACTAAGCATACACAATCGCCTAAAAACTCGTATTAGTATAAAAGCTGTTGGAAACTCCATCCTTGTCTCACGCTGAAATACGAGTGTTATTTTATACATCCTATATAACTTGTATATATTATATATATATACAACATTGACTTTTAAACATGGACTGAAAGTCAATGAAAACAGAAGTCTAAACTTTGTACTTGGAAACTCTATACTCGGACTTACCGTTGACTTCACTAATTCCCCTAGACTTATACTTAACAACCAACCTTCAGCATATAGTGGCAAAGCGAGAGGCCTACGATTTAAAGTAGTGTAAAGATGTCTTATTTTACCAGGCGAAGTTAGGGCTATGAAGCCCTCTCTAACACTTAAACTGGGGACCAACAGGTGACTTCTGAACCACCACCAGTGGCCGGGCAGGCGGACTGCTCCCAAGGACAGGATTGCTCAGCGGTCACCCATACAAGCAGCAGCCACGCACGACGTTGCTTGATCCTGTTGTCTTGCGATAACCGTTGTAACCGCTACACAGCACCGTTGACGGTTTACACTGGCCACAAACCTAACTCAACTGCGCTGATTACACAACTGAAAATTTAGTAGAGTGTTTGCTAGCATTCACGGTCTCAACGCGTTTTCGCATTTTATACCATTGCACATTTCTACCAAAGACCAGTTTAAATTTTATTTCTCCTCAATAAGATAGATTTCAGCGTACTCGGAACTATTGCATTTGTTTTATATTCAATATAAGTCGCCGAGAACATAATACACCTCTCTGTAAATAACTATTGCTGAAGTTGTAACTTCGTAATGTAGCCCGTTGAAGATGCTACATTCGATATTGCATATTAGATTGTATCCATTAGAACATTTTTCTTCCTTATCTTCTATTCTTGTGATACTCAGCGCACGTTTTGTTGCTATCGATCCATCTCCACTCACAGTACTTCCTTTTGAACTACTTTCAATTTACCTACTTTATGCCTTTGAAATAATCTTTCTGGTAGCATCAGAACTGTTGGCGGGCCCATAAGTTGAGGTTTCAGGTTGTGACTTCATGTTCTGTGTATTCTCATATTATTCATCTGTTGTGTTTTTAATTATGTAATGTTATTGTCAATTGTATATAACGATGTATATTATGTTGGCGGGCCATAAGTTGAGGTTTCAGGGTGTGACTTCATGTTCTGTATATTCTCATATTATTCATCTGTTGTGTTTTTTAATTATGTAATGTTATTGTCAATTGTATATAACGATGTATATTATGTTGGCGGGCCATAAGTTGAGGTTTCAGGGGTGTGACTTCATGTTCTGTATATTCTCATATTATTCATCTGTTGTGTTTTTAATTATGTAATGTTATTGTCAATTGTATATAACGATGTATATTATGTTGGCGGGCCATAAGTTGAGGTTTCAGGGTGTGACTTCATGTTCTATGTATTCTCATATTATTCATCTGTTGTGTTTTTAATTATGTAATGTTATTGTCAATTGTATATAACGATGTATATTATGTTGGCGGGCCATAAGTTGAGGTTTCAGGGTGTGACTTCATGTTCTGTATATTCTCATATTATTCATCTGTTGTGTTTTTAATTATGTAATGTTATTGTCAATTGTATATAACGATGTATATTATGTTGGCGGGCCATAAGTTGAGGTTTCAGGGTGTGACTTCATGTTCTGTATATTCTCATATTATTCATCTGTTGTGTTTTTAATTATGTAATGTTATTGTCAATTGTATATAACGATGTATATTATGTTGGCGGGCCATAAGTTGAGGTTTCAGGGTGTGACTTCATGTTCTGTATATTCTCATATTATTCATCTGTTGTGTTTTTAATTCTGTAATTTTATTGTCAATTATTTATAGTTAAGTTATAGTTAGTGTAACAGACAACTAAGTAGACAGACATTTCTCATTTTCAAAATGTGACATATCCCATTACGCTATTATCAATCATAAGGGCATAACTGAGCACGCGGTTTAATATTGTATTTAAAAGGAAAACACTCAAAGTCCTTTCACTGCAGCTCCTAAGACACAACAATGACGCATAGGGCCAAAATAGCGTAAATCACATTTTTTTTTCTTTAAAAAAGGAAGGAGCCGATCCCTTTTAAGCCATTATTCTGCTCATTTTCAATCGCCTGTTAAAAAAGTGCGACAGTCACATGATTTGAACCTGCGCTATGTCTATTCATACCCAAAGTTCGACGTCTCTGTTGTGATAAACTCGCCAAAGTCAAAATTGACAAAAAGCAAATTGACGTTTGAAATATTCCTTTATCGTCCGTCATCAATGATACATTTTTAAACAAAGAAAAAGTTTATGATCATATTGCAATAATATTTTAAACCTGATATGACTACTTCGCAAGGACCAGTTATAGATCAGTATCACATATGGATTTATGTAGTATTAAATGTTCTTGTTATTACACAAATGTTTAAAGTACCGATAATGTTTTGATTTTTTAAATAAAAATATGCACAATCATCATTACTATTAATTGTGTATTTTTAATGGATTAGTATTTAGTAATTTTAATTAATAATTTTGTTCATGCAGCGCCTTTGTGGAGTGGTGGATACACGACTACTCAGGAAGGTCTACACAGTGTGGAAGGCGTGATTGTAGGAAACGTCCACACCAACACCCATACTTTACATTCGTATACTTATACTTCAAATCCAGGCCGCAAAAATGGCATCTAATCCACATGTTTAGCTTTTACTTCCGAGTTGTATGGTAATTGGATTCCACATCAAATCATAAATAGTAGAGCATAAGGTTCTCGTTGTTTAATTGACTTAGTTACAATTAGTCCTTAGATTACTATACTTTATAATTTACATTATCACAGAATTGTTTGTACTTGTGATATGTATGTGTACAGTGTTTGTTGCTGGGCCGTTTGTACTTCAACTTTCCAACTATTTATTTTTATTTACATTGTAATACTCTCTGTGCACGAGAACAATATCTTCTCAATTTATGATTTTGAATGGAATCCAGTTACCATACAGCTGGGAAATAAAAGCTGAATATATGGATTAGTTGCAATTTTTGCAACATGGATTTGAAATATAAGTGTATGCATATAAGCTGTTTTATCTTGTATGACCTTACATAGTCTGTATAAATTAGTATTAAGGTACCATAAAATAATTATTAAGGGGGGATATTTCTTTTACCATTTTTAATAAAATGTTTCGACGTGAAAAAATAATTAGTCTAATGCTACTACAAATAATTATCACATTTCCCTAATTGCATTAGATTGGACTTAAAATTGAATTTGTGTTAAAATTTAGTTCCGTAGAGACATTTTATTACTCGTGTATACTTTTACTCATGGTATATACGAGTATGTTAAGTATGTGTTTTTACACATATGAGATTCGATTACCTTTTGGTTTATAGGCGAGGCGCCTCTACACAAGGTAACAAAATATATTGGCTTCTAATAGTTAACTATTTAAGGTAATTAATTACAAATATAATTGTGACAATATTATATAAGAACTAAATGGTTGATACTAATTGTTTGATACTGCAAAATACAAACACTTTTTATAAGGTCTCGAGTCACACAATTAAACAGCTGTTTCCACAGAGATAACTGACTAACTCCCATTAAATTAACGTATTTGATAGTTTATGATGTCTAGTCATGCATAATAAATTGTACGTAATATACCTAATGAATACGTATAAAGTATTTACTATCTAAATTTTTAATGAATATGAATTTCCTTGTTTTTATTAAAGTTGTTACTAAATAAATAATTTGTTAAAACATTAATATTTAGTGTCATGAATATTAAAACATATATGCCATCTGGTTTTCTTTAAATTACAAATTGAAATTATTTCAGTGTAGATTAAAAGTTTTCCTGCTTATTATGAATTAAAGTGAGTCTAAAATATTAACAGAGGTTATTAAAATAAAATAAAATCTTGATAGCCATGTTTGTCCTATAAAAAATACCTTTTTAATGGTAATTTTACACACTATGAAAACAACATTTCAACTCAAAACAAATTATTACTAAACACAACCGATCATTCATTTGAACAAGCTGTCCATGCCAGGGAAGAAGATAAAAGCATTTAAATTGTGGCCGAGTACTTGAAAAGTAAAATGAGCCTATTGCATGCAGCGTGAACTGACATAATTTGATACTAATTGAATCAATGCTTTTTAAAAGGGCAGACATTTTTGACATTTTTTGCCATTTTTAAGGAGCGCCTAAAAATGATCTTGTATATTTAAACGCTAGCTAAAAGGTTATTGTTTTTTTAACTGTCCCTTATAAAAAAATTAGCTAGACAAGTCAGCTGTGCAATGCTTAGTGATTTGCAGCCAAATAACATAACCTAAATTATCCAGATTGTACTCTGATGATATTTCAGTATTATATGGTGAATATAAACAACTGCAGTGTACAAAACAAAAATCAAACCCTTTCACGATTTGTCTGTACTTGAGTGATAGTGGAAGATTTGTTAAATTAGAACAGTTCTTTCCAATGAGAGGACACCGTTTCCTGCCCTGTGATAGGGACTTACAGAGCTTATTATTAGCTGCTCAAACTAAGATAAGTTTACTGTGAGAGAAATCTTAGATGCTACTAAAATCTTTGATTTTTAAACTTGGAGTAGTCAAAGTTACAAACCAACTTCCATTTCTGCAGAAACTAGAGGAAAAATACTCCTAAATAACAAAAGGTACAATTTTCCGTTAGCAACCTATATATAATTTTGTGTATGATCAGAGTAGAAAAAGCTATATCAAGGGACTTACCAATAATAATACGCGGTTTTGTCGGTCATACGTTGTTCATGGCAAAACATACTGGTGATGTACCTCAAGTCACCAGGAACCTACACCCTAATGGTACAAGCGAAGGTGGAAGACTTAAAAAGGATTAAGTGAATTTATACCGAACTCATTTATGGAGTTTTATAATGAACTCCATGCCTGGCTATTGGGAGGCAAAACGGCTCCTGAGAGCGATTTATAAAAAGAAAGCGGAATAAACTCAGGCTTCGAGCTTATTTATGTTTTTAGTTGCAACCATAAAATCCTGTATTGTACTGATCTCTTACATGAAAATATTGTTTTTAAAATACACATTTGTACAATATCCAAAGAGTTTGATTAATTTTTATTCCAAAAATGTTTTTTATTAATAGCGGATTTTTAAAAACTTAAACTTCATTTCAATCAGTACAAACGTTTGAAAATTAAGAATTCCACTTCAATGTTGCTATTACATACTTATATTAAAAAACTGTAACACAAAATTGTGTTTAGTGCAAACCAGCCCTTTAAAAAAAACAATGATTCAATTATTAACGTGCTTCAAGCAATTTTATTGTAAACTGACAAACAGAAATTTATACCTGTGCCCTCACACTCGTTTTTTTTATTTTATTTTATTAATTATTTTTAGCTGTCCGCCAACAATGCATTTATTTTTCATCTATATTACTTTGGTAACACCGATTTGCTACTTAACTAAGCAGTGCTTTGTGTTAATAATTTAATGTTATTATTGTCTTGTAAAAAGCTTAGGATATATATTTTTAATTTCTCCGATTAAAAATTTATGATAGTGTAGATTAAGGAATATATCTAATGATTTACCGTTGATAATAAATAAATAAGTAAATACTAACATTTAAATAGGAAAAAAACTTTGTTACCTTTTATAAAGACGTATAACTTTTTATGAATCCACATTCTCTTTTTTCCGAAATATAATTGTAATTAATTATAACTAATCACATATATTAAAAAAATTCATTTAACTGTATTATGTATTCTATTTTTCAGTTGTTCAGTAGATTATAAGATATACTTTAGGACACGGAAGAATATACAAGAAGCTCTATTTACACAGTGTGTTAAAGAGAGTTTTAAAAGCTGACAATATTTTTGTACTACCAGACAAAGAGGAATGGGTAACGCTGCTCGAAACTATTATTTTGGATGGAACATGAACGTGTTTCTCCAGCAATACTTCCGACATTGATTTTATTTAATGCAACTAAAAACAAAGGTTCTACTTGCACACAAAAATATGAACTTTTTGATTCGTCAGAAAAAATTTAAGTGTGTGGCTTCTTTTCCGGACTGTGAATACACAAAATACCTTATATAAATGAATTAAGCGTTTAAAAGTAAGGATTTTGCATATAATAAATTGCATATTTTAAATTTTAACCCATTAGGTACACCGTAGTGTCCGGAACCAAAGTCTAAAGTCCGACACTCGACACGGTAGCCATTCCCCCCCCCCCCCCCAACCACAACACTGTCAAAAGAACCCCTCCTCTTCAGAATCTACCTGACCTAGCGCTAGGGGTTGAGGGCTTCTAATCTATCCAAGGGCGAAGCATTGGAAATTCAGTCACCTGCCCTTCGAAGCGATAGGATTCTCGTGTAAATACTCTTTGATTGTCTTTTTTAATTTGTACGAAAATTTACTTATTTGGACGGAAAACAGTGTATGTTATTGGTTTCTAAGCGGAGGTTTCCCTAATGTTCAAATCAAACTGGCAGTGATGAACGAGAAACAGAAGAGGATTGAAGCTTCGGTTGAGGTGACCCTTGTGGAAACAGTAGCAGACACGAAGAAGCATGGACAGTCCTTCAGTGCTGCTGCAGGAGTTGATGCTGATACAGATCCACATACTGATGCACAAGTAAGTAATAATCAGACTAACACCTATTACCTTGTTCGTGAGAATGCAAGGATGAAAAATAGGAATGACTGGTGCAATCTATCTGTAACATAATACACTCTAATAGCATTAGGAATGTTTCTCACCTTCTGTATAAGGGCCGTTTGTAGATAAACGACCTCGAGTTTAAACTTATAAGAACAATGTTAACTCTGACACGCGCAGCGGGGATTCCCTCACATTCAGTTTTTGTTTGTGTGCTATGAAGAAAGGTTTACTTAATAGTAAAATAAATCCCGTTGAAGTTGCACTGGGGTTTACTCATTAGTATATTTAATATAGTCATTACAAAATGAATTTATTAACCATGTCATTCTCCGTTATGATTAGTACTGCAACAATATGCGCAGGCGGGGATTCTCCCACATCTATAACATTTTTCTAACATCAAAATCATCTCCTGCACTTTTATTCTCTAATTTTAGAATTACATTTCTAATACGAGTTTCTTTTCTTTTATACTTTAGTAATAACCATGGACAGAAAACCATGGAAATCAGTAAAACAATATAAAAGTCCACATAATCGCAACTCTACAACACGCTAGGGTGGGGAAACCCCACAAACAACGAACAATTGAACATCTGTATGTTGAGTCCAAATGTTCAAGGCAACTGAGGTTCGTGGGTAGGGAAGAGATGTCCCAGAGACGCAATACTCCAATAACGACGTATTCTGGCACAGGACAAAAACTCCCGCATCGCCACTTCAAACACTTTCATGCCCTTGTTTTACATTGCAGAATTATGGGAGATGTCTCGTTTTAAAGGTATGGTGAATATATATAATTTCAATAAACATTGAATCCTAAAAAGTATTTGCTCCGCCGGGAGTCAACCCGGATCTCTCCCTTGCCGGTTCGAGTCCCGTTGGAGCAAGTAATTTTTGTGATTCAATGTTTATTGAAATTAAATTTGGCTATTGCTATTCATAGAAATGTAATTAATGTGTATACATATATAAATACTTTTGTCTTAACGTTTAAAATACCAAAAAATCAGGTTTTTTTCAAATAACAAACAACACCAAAATAAAAGTAAAAAAAATAAGATATCTATCATAATTTAAATAAGGTCACAAAGGTATTTGAAGTGAAAACTGTTTTATGGGGAATAGATATTTCATAGACGTTTTATTATCGTTTCTAAGCTGAGCTGCAACCGGATATTGACCATTTACCTTAGTACAAATCTAAATGATGTTATCAACTCCGGGGCCAGGCATACCTCAAAACCTGTTGTGCGCCTCAGGGATCTTGTTGTTTTTTTCCTTAGACGACATTTCTAAAATAGTCCAAGAAAACAACCTCTTTTGTTTGCGGGGGAGTATACCTTATGTGTCGAGTTTTTTAGGATAAGTTTATTGCCGACCCAACTGATAGCTAAGGGCAACAAGCTTTCTATTGTTGCCGTTACAAAAGGCAAAGGGCAAACCCGTCCCTATCCGAACCATCTGGTGCAGGTCGCCAAGGTTGGCAATTCAGTTCGTTGCAGTTACTGTATGGTTTTAAGTAACATAACTTTTGAGTATAAATCGAAAGCTTGTCAAAGCGAACAGAATAAGTACTATAACTCTAAAAGATTTTGAAAATAGGAACGAATTCAGATTTAATCAACATTTTTTTATTAGTTTCAATATAAATAATTTTGCTGTAGTATAAATATGACTACTTGCTGGAACGTTAATTATCGCACTCAATATTCATTTTTGTAGTAATACAAAGTGAATAAAAAGTTAGGTTAACGTTACTTCATAAGATGATGTCATTACGGACATTTACCTATCGCATTTGTCTGCGCGTATGAAGAGAGCAGATAGTTGGTCTCAATGAAACACAAAAGGTCGAATGTAAAAGAAGGGGTAGGTAGAAAAGTGACCATCGCCACAATTTGTGTGTAATTAGGGAAAGGACTCTGCGCATATTGAATGCTTTGGGATGATAGGACAGGTGCTGCCAAGCACAATGACATAAAAATATTTGGAGTGAAAATATAGAGGCAACGAACAGGCCCGTGCTCAGACCGGTTTTTTCTGATAGTTTTACCTGTGCCCGGGCCAGCCTCGCCAGATTTGTACAGTTAGAGGAATTTAGTTGTGCTCGTAGGGCCCAGATACTACCCTCTCAACAAACAAACGCTATCTGTGTGGCGGGTTGCGTTCACGTGCTAGCCGCTGAGATGAAGGCGCAACAATCTCTTTGACGACTTTAAACTCACGATTTTGATTTACAGATAAAATTGACAAATACGTTATTTTCAAAAACACGTTATACAGCACTATAACAACTGAAAAACAAGGATAAGTCCTATTATTTCTATTATTTGGTTTTCTCTTATTATTTAATTCCACCACAATCAGCACTTTTACAAAACAGACTGATTTTAGCGAGTGTGATGAGTTATTCGGGGTCAATACGATTCCTGAAAGGAGGGTTTTACCCGTGAGTCACAGGAAATGTTTCCGGGACGCAGCGCATAATGCTACCCCGCCACCCTCCCGCCAATCACCACACACTCAAGGACACGCGCACAGCTAAAGTCCTCGAACTGTACGGGGCAGAAGGTGGCAGATTGCGGGGCCCTACCAATTATCTTTTCCGCTACCGGCCAAAGCTGAATGCGGTCCTGAGGACGAGTGAAATACTACCTGTACCTGTAAACAGAAGCCGCCCCAGCCAGCCCAGCAATGGTGGTAGTGCCAGTGCCAGACAGAGATGTCTTCATACTGCCCCCTTCTTCCCTCTCTCTATGCACGTTAGAGCTTATTGTCTCTGAGTCAGTCACTGTTGAAACTTGCTGCGTTTTCTTCATTTTTCGGTACGCGTATATTAATTTAGTGCTGTATTTTACTGTTATTGAGTGTTTACATCTTTATTAAATGTGTCAATAAATTGTAATATACAGTAGACTCCCTCTAGTTTGTCCATCTCGGGACCGGACCCTCAATTTGAATAAAAAAACTGTATGACTAACTGGTGGTAATAACCTATAGAAATCAAATCAGAACCAAATATGGTTTTAATAATCAAGTACAGCATAATCACCCAAACAATAGTGTTGTTGTACTGTCCTTTTATCTTCATTGAATTCACTACAAATTCTTAGCACTGATCCACCCTCTAGGCGCTGTAAAGTATTAAGGCATCCTGCATTTTCACCGTTTTATTATTACGTTTACTACTCATTTTTCGAAAACTTGCAGACACTTCACACAACACGTTTTAGATACGTAACAAACGAAATCAATCCTCAACTGAACTGAGATTATTTGTTTACGTTTGGCCGGAAACTTAATAAACAAGTTGCATCCTGTCGATTTCTGTCTTAGGAAAACTGTCCTGCGGGTGGTTTATCATCTCCAGGAAGACGAACTAGAGAGAGTCTACTGTAGATCACTTGTTACTGAAACATTTCCGAGAAACTTTGAAAGCAAAGCGGTAAACTATGCGCTGAGGCATGCGGTGAATGAACTGCTAACAAAATAAATAAAGAAACTAAGTCGGCACAAGAAGTCAGGGATCAGAAATAACAGGATTTGATGAATTGAGACGAACGAATTTTGCCATTCTACACAGGAGAATTTCCAACATCAAAAAGAATCACGCTGGATCTCAAAAGAAAACTTGATTACAACGGATCAGTAACTTAAATATATTACTAAGGCATGTTGGTTTCAGGTACAAGAAAACCAATGGTGGTAAAAAGCTTTTAATGGAACGAAATATTATTGTAGCGGCTCATTTAATGTTTTTAAGATCTGTGCAAGCAAGATCTTAGAGAATCTGATGGTTGTGGGCTCAAATAGTAGACTAAAGGTTCCTGTCGCCAAAGGTAGAAGATTAATCATTTGTCATGTCAGTTCGGCAAAAGAGTACGATTGAGAAACTTGTTCACGATGCTCTGGTGAAGTGACTAAAGATTGGCTATCCAGAGTTTGGCACGCAGAACCCTTGCAGTAAGTTGATTTTGAAAAGGAATGTGTGCGCACAAGTGTTGTAGAGCAAATAATTATAAACTTAGCAGATAATTCTGACACGAGTAGCAATGAGGCAAAAGTGAACATGAAGAAGATTTGGCTACGATGTTACCGTCTGAGAGCGCGTAAATTATAAACTAGTGTAAAGGTGGGAATATTAATAAGTCATTTATTCTCTTTAACGTATTTTGTTCTACAATCTTAATAATTATTTAGTCGAAAAATGATGATCGTTTAAATAGTGATTATATTATAAATGCGAATCGTTTCTTACAATCAAACAACACGTTAAATTACGATTTAAGTAAACACAGTGTGGCGTATTAATTTTAAAATACAATGTTAGTATCATTAAAAAATATTTATAATAAAAGCCTAAATAGTCTCATCTGAAAAGATTGTTGTACCGTATGGTAAACGAGCTGCACTGACAAACTGACAAGACTATTCTGTTGTATTCGACGGTTTGCTTGAAACAACAATTATAAACCATTAAAATATAATAGCAAACTTTAATAGCATTTTTAATAATTTATTGTCGAGCCTTTATATTTAAATTGATAAGATTTCAATGTTCAGTGCCAGTATTAGTTTGAGATTTGTACAGTACAACAGTGACATAGGTATGTCGGCCACAGCGACCTGTGCTGTGTCGGGCGGCAGTTGTGTGGCAAAATCGCGTGGGCCTGTCATTCGGTTGTTGAATGAGAATTAAAGTAATTTATTAATTCAATCCAATCATAACTACTCTTATACTCATCCTGTTCAGCGTGCCTAGTTCAGGCTGATGTTTATTCTATCTTGGCGGAAAAAGTGTTTTTTTTTTTTATCAAACAGCCTAAGCCTAATTTTGAGTCTTCTTCAGATGCCCGGTTTAAAATCGTGAAAACCCTGTGCATATTAGTAAAACCGTGTAAGTCTGAGCGAAAATGTAAGCGCGAGCGTACTCTTCGTGATGAAGAGCCCGGCGAGAGCTAGCGTGTGGGGAGAAATTCAACTCCACATGGCCTAGCCAATGCGCGCTCGCCAGACAGGCTACTATTGATTCTGTGCATGATTATAGCCCAGCAAGAGAGCGACACGGCTCAGAGTCGGGGTTCCCTTCGAATTGTGATGTTAGGGGCCGTCCTAGTAAACGAATTTTGGTTTTTTCCCAGAGTCGGTTGTTTCAGAAATGTGAAAGTTCACTCAAACCCACATCTAATTTAAATATTCCAGCTCTTCTGAGTCTAGAAAGGCGTTGGTTCGAGTATCCACAAAAATTTGTCCTCCAAAAGAAAGGGACACATAAAGAAGGCAGTTTTGTTTTCTGTGGCATCCTAAAAAATATACAGTATGCTATGCTATATAAATTAAAATTGCATTGAACTTAATGTAATTTGTCAATTCGTCATAACAAAAGCGGTAATTTGGTATTATCTGGAGGCCACTATTTTTAGAACAGTTTTTCATACCGGAGACCTAAAATACTCCACCCTTACAAAGAACCGACATTATTTGACTCACTGCGAATATTACATGTCATTATGACAATCGATTCTTGTTTTCTGTCTGCTAAAAGGAAGTGATGTCAGCGAGACGGAGGCCATTCTGTCCCCATCTACTATTTATTATTAGCCTATGTAGACAATAGATAGTTTCTATATTTATGTACATAGAGTTACAAAATTGGCGTCAAGTAGGTAAAGGTAATAATTTTATTTAGAACATTAGTCAGCAATGTAAAAACAGTGGATAAACCATTTTAAGCACTATGATTAATGGTTCCTCCAGTTTATAAATTCTTCAAGCGAGTAAAATGTCCTCTGTAGAAACCATTCTTGGAGTTTCTTCTTGAAGCATTTCTGTCCACTGTTTATTTTCAGATGGTCTGGAAGAATATTGAATAGTGTAGGTCCTGCATAGCTTGGCTTCCTCTCGTACAAAGCAAGGCGATGAATTGGCAGAGCATAGTTCATGGCGTTCCGGGTGTTGTAATGGTGCATTTCTCCCAGCCTTGTAATGTTCTGTGGGACAGCATAGCAGATCACTTCTGTCACAAACAGAGATATCACAGTCAAAATTTTAAGATTTTGAAAAGCTTGCCGGCAACTAGCCTTTGGGTCTAGTCCTGCCAATGTTCTCACAGCTTTCTTTTGAAATATCAGTACCCGTTGGAGATTCCCGATGGAAGAGTTTCCCCATACCACTAATCCATATCTTAGATGTTTCTTCAAAGAGTGAGAAATAAGCGTTTTTTGCTGTGTCCAGATTGCTCAATTTTTTATTCTTTTTAATACATATAGCCTACTGCTGAGCTTTCTGCAGAGTTGGTCTACATGTGAAGTCCAGGTTAGATTGTTGTCAATGATGATTCCTATGTAGTTAGCTTCATTCTTCAATTCAATATCTGGCAAGCCATGTATTACTGCACTTGCTCTTCCTATGTCCAGTTGTTGGGTTTTGCGTTCATTTAAATATAACATTGTTTTGGTGACAGTATTGCTTTGCCATGTCCAGGGCTACAAAGGAAGATATTTCAAATTCTGGTATTTGTTTCTCGGCCACCAGCAAGGCTGTGTCCATCAGCATACATCATGACTTGGCAGAACTCTTATAGATATTTAGGGAGGTCATTGGTTAACAGAATAAAAAGCATTGGTCCAAGAACAGAGCCTTGGGGGACACGTCTGTCAATTAAAAGTGGTGGTGATATAGTTTTATAAATTGTAATAAGCTATCTCTACTGTTTGTGGTCTGCCTTTTAGATAGCTTGACATCCAATTTCCAGAGATCCCTCCTATCCCCATGTTCTTCATCTTTTCTAATATTACGTTCATGCTCCAAGCAATTGAACGCCCTACTGAAATCCACTAAAAATGCACTGGTGGCAGTTCCTTCCTCTACGATTTCATGCAGCACAAGGTCAGTGAAATTTATTATGGCAGAAGTTGTTGATCTACCTTTGAGGAACCCATGTTGTTGGCTTGTGATGATGTTGTTTACTGTCAGGTGGTTCAAGAGTCTGACAAGGACAATTTTCCAATTACTTTGGATATTGTTGATAGGAGGGATATGGGGCGGTAGTTATCGATTGAGGTGTTCGGATTCTTTTTGAGTTTAGGAAAGTAGTAGAAAGTAGTGATGTAAGTAGTAGGTAAATACATACGTATGTATTATAAATATAAAAATTTAACAAGCGCTCACGGGATGTTTTTTCTCTCTCTAAAAGTGTGAGATGGCGCCGAAGGCGCCATTGAAGCTCGCGCTGATTGTTATGGGCATTTCCGATCGGTACTTTTCTGACCTCAGATCACGTGCCTGATCGGCCAACGTTTCTTGACGTCGAAAAAGTTGGATAATACCAAATTACCGTAAAAACATTAAAGAGCACGAGCACATAAAAAGTTGTAACATTAATATATATCCAAGCTTATTATGATATTGTATAAAATAACTTGGAACATAGGCTAACTGTGAATTGGGACACTGAACATTTATTTTATAGGTCGTTTGCGCTTTTTTAAATTCGTGCGAAATTTATAGTTCACAATGACAACATAATTAGTACTTGTAACGCCTACAATAACCTTGCAGCCTATGTCTAAATATAGGCTAAATGAAAATCACTAATCTAAACTATGAGACTAAATCAGTAAACCTAGCATTCAAATAATATGTATCCACTGTTGACCCTTTCTTCTGCTATACTCAATTTGAAATAAGTATGAACAATTATTATTCGCTATTTAGGAAAAAACATTGAAATCGCCATGTTTTATGAATTTACTATTAAAGAAATATATTTATTATAAATGTTGGTCAGATAATGTTTCATGGAAACATGAAATACAACAATAGCGATACTGCAAGGTGTATGGAATATTAAAATGCGGAACCGGTCGCGGCGGCAGTTCCTAGGACTACCGGAGGCTAAGTGTAGAGGTTTCTTTGATGTCGCTCGGAATAGCGATACTGCAAGGCGTATGGAATATTAAAATGCGGATTCTCCAGCCTATAGTCCAAAGTTCTTGGTTGAGACGTCAGCAGTAAACTACCTACCACTGAACGACTCGTTATTACTATGGAAGGAAATGTACACATAACCTAACTGCCTGTTTACGAAACTATTAACTAAAAAACATTCTAACATTGATCAATTTATCCAATAGGACTTATTCCTAACTCAGTAAATCCTATGTTAGATACAAAGGATCCCGTTAGTATTTTTTGATTAAGAGTAATTGTATTATACTAAAACCCATACAGATAATAAATAATTAATTTTACATTAGGCCTACTGTTTGTATTATTTATTGCCAATCTTAGTTGTTTGGCTTACACGGCCGATGTCATGGCTAACATCTAAGTTTTCAGGTTCTCACTGCGTCTAACATTGATTACAGTATTAGGCTTACATTACTAAAATTTTTTTAATCTCGCACCGGAAAGCAATATTTAGTCAACATAAATGAACCGAAAGTACAACATGTTAAATTTTTCTGTTAGTCCATCATTTGATCATCAATGTTTTGACGTAGTGCGAACCTGACATATGACACAATTCCATAATTAAATAAGTAATTCAGTAGTCATCATTTGCTTTCATGTTATGCTTTTCTGTAGTTTAAGAACCTAATAACATGCTTACTATTGGTATTCTGTTATTGATTTTATAACTGAAGGTTTATTTTTCATATCTATATTAAGCTCGGAAAGCAATCCGCAAACCCACCCGTATTTAAACTTACTAATACATTATTTACTTGTAATCAGAAAACTACTGTATTCTGCTTGATGGATATTAAAATCCATTCTGAAAATGACAGTAGACTAGATAAAACTGAAATGCGATATAAACAGATAAGTTAAATTTCTATCCATGTGTCTTCTATACAGACTGACTTTACGTGGAGTACGTGTTCAGATTAATAGTTAGTTGAAACATATTACTTCCATATTCCATATAATTTTAAAATTAAAACACAAAAAAAGTTTGATATCATAAATTTAATGCCTTTAGATGGTATCACATGAAAAAACTTATATTTGTGTTTTAAATATAATTCTCGTTGGTTATAAAGTAAAATATACTTTTCAATACACAAATCTACATTGGAAAAACGATTTACATTAGTTTGTTCTTTAAACTTACCTTATTTGTATGTTTTCTCTATCACGTAAGATAAAATTAATAATATAATTTTGGTAACTTATTTAGTACCATCTAAATTTTCCGTTTTAAAACGTGTCCAAACATTGGTAATACAATTAAAATCAGTGACAGGCGTGAGTAGGTTTAATATTTTGTAACTCGAGATGATTATCTGTAGGCTCTACACCTAGGCCTACATATATCAAGATTTTAATTCTGTAATGCTTTTTCACGGGATGTAAAGACAATCTAGATGTCATGCTACCGGCTGACCTCGTATATCTTAGAATACACGTCATTTACATTTCAGATATCCTAAAATATTAAGATACGAAAAAGCTTTGTGCCATTCTGATCATTAGTAACATCTTATATAACCGTGAGTAAATATTGCCAACTCGGCGTTTAGCAGCGTCAGCCAACTCTGTGCTTACGACTAGAGTGACTCATCTCCGTAACTTATCTCCGGGCAGCCATGTTTGTCGCCTATCTATACTCATCCTATCGTCACATCACAAGTTCCATATATACATACCATAGATCAAATCAGCCTGAGCGGAGTATACCTGAAACACGTGTTGCAAAAATGTATCGACTCTATACTACATATTGACACAGTGCTACGTCAACCATTATACTGACAGTTTGAACTGAAGACAGAAGACGTGATGGCTGCTCATCGAGTGCCTACATTCAAGCCTAGATCAATACCACCACTAATCGTCCAACTACGGGACCGCAGGCTCAAGAATACGTGCATAGCAGCTTACAACAAAAACAGGAAGTTGACTGCTAAAGACATAAACCCATCGCTCTCAAACAACAATGTCTACGTGAATGATCACCTGACTCCGGAAACCAAGAACCTTCTCAGAGTGACCAAGATAAAAGCAAGGGAAAATAACTACAAATACGTTTGGTGTAATGAAGGAAGGATTTTTATGAGAAGAGAGGACGGCCAAAAATGTATCCGAATCGACTGTGAAGAAGATCTGTGTAAAGTAAAGTAAGTCTCTGCACCAACTATGTATAAGGGTATTTATAATTGTTTTTATTTTTACATTTTAATAAAAATTTTTATGATAGACAGATATAAATTAAGTAGTAATAAATAGCAATAAATGAATTTGGAGTATGAGGAAATAGGAATTTGGCCGGTCTCTTATACTCTAGATAATATTTTTCCAGACATATGTTCTGCAGGTTTTAAATTTATTCATTTGAATGTTAGATATATAAGAAATAAATTTAACATTCTACAAGCGCAAATTAATTGTTGTAGTAAGAAATGTGATTTTATAATTTCCAGTATCTATTACCTCGCCAGTACCTCTTATCGTCGCTGCCGTCGCCGCCGCGCCACCTACACTACCATCAACAATCAGCTGTTCGTGCACATAAATTAAGTATTTGTTTATCATGTCACAGATTGCTTGCGGCTCTTCAATAGTCGATCCGTCATTTAAAGTTAACCTCTCAATGTCCATCTTCTTTTTACATCCAGTAATGTTATTAATTATTTTCCATTGTTCGGCTGCATTTCCCTTGTATTTAGTAAGTAAATTGTTGTAATACTCATGTTTTGGTATTGTCTATTTGACTTCTTAAAATAAGAGAAAACCTTTCAAAATAGTTTTTTGAAACGCATATCATAGGGCCTATTTAACATTATCCTGTATAACTTATTTCTTTTCTTTATTTTGTCCAATATAAATTTATTTATCCAAGGGCTTTTAGCTTTTGCTTTACTGTCTCTGCGTGAACTAACCCTACTTTCGGTGCCTATCTCTATTGCTTTGTTTACTATATTATAAAATTTGTCCATACATAGATTAGCATCATTCGAATTAATTACCTCATCCCAACATGAACTTTCCAAGTAATTCTTTACAGTTTTTAATATTAATTTACAAAATTTGCTTTCATCGGGGCCTCTATGATCTTTTTCTGGCCATTATTATTTAAGTTGACTGCTATCAAACAGTGATCAGATATTCCTAGGTTACAAATTTCAACTTTAAAAGAGTCCAAATATCTAAATCTAATAAACACATGATCTATGCAAGTTCTTGAGTCATTATTTATCCTAGTTGGCTGTTTCACAAAACATGAAAGACCATAATTACTCATCAAATTTAAATAGCTCTTTGAATAACAATTATCCACTAAAATGTCAATGTTACCGTCGGCTAAATACAAAACATTTCCTCCTAAACTAGCCAACATAACTTCCAATTCCTCCAAAAAGTTTTTAACTGTGTAGTCATGCAGTCTATATAAAGAAACTAATGTAAATTTTGACATTATTCAATTTAAAATTACCGTATCAGCACTTTTCATATTACACTGAATGCTATTACATATTATATTTTCTGAAACATAAACCATCACTCAACCCGAAGCATAATTGTCATTACAATTTGTGTATAATTTATATCCATCTAAATTATAGAAACCTACTTCATCTGACTTAATCCATATTTCACTGAATATTTACTTATTGATGTAAGTAAGTATTGCTTGTTATGTTTAAATACACATAACAAGGAAGGTCAGATAACCCTGACTCTTATCATAATTCTGGTATCACATGGTCATTACTTACAGTTAACAGTATCACAGTGGGTATTATGTATTGAATGGCAATCAGTAGGCTTTCAGTCATTAAGTATGTGTGTCTATATCTATTAACAATCGGATAAGCATGAATAGTCAATAGTGTACTTTCCTTGGGCTTGATATGCCTTACTGTTGAGTCACTGTCCACCTGGGCCGTAGCATTAATTCCCCATTGTCGTCCTACAGGTTCATCTACATAACTACAAATGGGGTGGCGCCCTTAAAAAAATATTATTAAATACCCTTGCATTCCACCAGAGCTTAGCTAGTGACATGACAGTAGGAGTAGATCTCAGTGAACTTAACCCAACACCCTTCTCCACTGAACAAGTCGGGACATATAAATTTGGGAGGTGGGGCGTTACAACATGCAAATCTTAATTCACCCAGTATTCTGTTCAAATAAGTCGACAAACTCCATTATCTACCAATAAATCAAAAGGTATTCATTTAAAACTATAACTACTAAATGAAGTTAATTATTGAACTTTTTGAGATAACTAATCTAATCAACTCTTTGCGAAGTCAATCACTGAATACACAGATTTACCTTATTAAAGGTAAGATTAAAAGGTAATATCATTCGTTAATGTCCTATATAGGATAACTCCCACCCTCTAACGTTTGAAAAAAGTGCTTGAATTTAAACTAATACAAGGCTGTGTTATATCTTGTTGTAAAAGTTCATCGAAAACACATTTCATTTGTATTAATTCAGTCGGATTGACAAGTTTAAACTCTTGAATGATCACTCAATTTGTCTCAAATCAAGGGGTTACACTAATCTTATCAGTTAACACACTGGGAAATTCATAGACTATTTTAACCCTTCATTTATTACCTCAGCACAACCAATCTTATAACTATGATTTACATTTCTAATTAACACTGAAATATGTCCAGTTTATTGAATTTTCGCGTTTTAAGTCAAATTTGCAACAAATGTTTTGTACATAAATTAATAGCTGAGAGCGCATCATAAAATTAGCCTTTTGCACTTAGTCTCTAACGAAGAAAAACTTGCATGAATTTTTTTTTAAATTTTTATTTTACATTTTACAGTACCAAAAACTTTTACCTTTGCCTTCTCTGCACTCATACATTGTACATATGCCACTAGAAACCCCTTATATGTTTTATTATAACATATTAAACCAATTTTCACTAATTATGTTTTACGCTACTACGTCCAACAAAACATTTAACAAGTTTTTATCAAAGATAAAACTTTTATCAAAGGTCCATAGTGGGCAGGACCTAGATTAAAAAAAAATATATATAATTTGCAACAAATGGTTTAATTTGCCGAAACGTTATATTTATCTGGAATTAAATTAGAGTTCTCTGATCGATTTCTATCTTGTTCTTATATGCGTGGCTTAAATAATTAATAACTGATGCCCTAACTGCAATCTATGTTGATTTACTGCGGTGTACAAAATAACTTTAACGATTTAATTAATAACAAGACACCATATCTCGGCAAAAAAGAATGCCACGACGTTGGCAGACGTTGAGGATGAGGAGAGATTCGAACGTGGGGCGATTGCATTTCGAGGCGGGAACAATTGCTAGACTTCAGGCTCAGTGGTGAAATTGGACGCTAGCAATGACTTTAACTTGGAAAGTGAAATCAAGTGCAGTGAACTTCACTATTTTCAAGGGTACTAAATAAAAAAAACTAAATTAATAATAGAACATATCAATTTATAAGAAAATAATTAAATAACTATCTAAGATTTTAGTTACCATTTGATACACTGGAAAATTTATTTCGAAGATATAAAATAGTTAAGTTTAACCCTTGTAGTTAATTTTATTCTTACATCATATTCTATTAATTAATGCAAATACAGAAATAACTATTATGAGCTGAATTACAATATTTGTAAAGTAGCTGCTGTATTATACTATTTTAAAAGTGAGTGACATATTATAATATAATTGGTCATTCTGACACTCGTGTTGGGAGTGATCAACACTCCTTTCCACTTTGTAAATACGGAACAATTCTCTTTCGTCGTCCAGCCACATGTGCTGAAGATCTATGTGCTGCTGCTCAACTCAAATCTAGTACATCAAAGGATGTTTACGGTATTAGCCCGTATTTCCCTTTTGTTCATATCTCTTACAACGCTCTTTACTAACTCACTCTCCCAGGGTGTCTTTCCATTGGCTCTAAAGTGCTCAAGAGCACTACCCATCTTTAAGAAGGTCAAAGAAACCTCCCTGAAAACTACAGTCCCATTTCCATGAATTATCTCAATTCAAAATCTATTTTTTCAAAATCCCAATTTGGATTTCTAAAAGACAGTTCAACCTCGGGTGTAAGAAACAATTTTCTGGTATCTGTGCTACCGAATCTTGATTCTAGGTGGCCATAATCTGTGATCTTAGTAGAGCATTTGACACCGTTGGCCACCAGCGTCTCCGCGAAACGTTGGAGGCTTGTGGTGTCAGAGGCATTGCTCAGAACTGGTTTCTTTCTTATCTTTCTGGCTGAATCCAGTGCGTCCAAAGTACAAATTCGAATGAGACAGCCCTCTCTCTATTTTTTGTCTGTCACAAAATATGTCCCTTAGGACTCGATAATTGCTCCCATTATCATTATTTTTAATTTATTTTAACGATCTCCAGAACTCAGTTACGGGTCAAATTGTTCAATATGCCGACGATACAAGAGTTGTTGTACATGCTAAATCAGTAACTGCACTCAACCAGAACATTCCTCAATCCTAAATATTAAATGACCTTAGCATTTGGTTAAAAAAAAACCTTGTTTTAGAATATTGATAAAACAAAAATAGTGCTTTTTCGTCTAAGGACCAAGTCTGATGATGCCGCTATCCCGAATATCAATTCCAGGATGAAATCAAATGTCGTCAGTTTCTTGATAACGTAAACGTTGTCTGCTCCAAACTCAGAAGCTGTCTATATTCTTTGAGTTACTAATCCACATCCTTGACCAAAACATTTTGCTGGTAGTATACTTCAGCTACCTTTACTCTCTTTTAAGGTAGTACGGCATTACGTTCTGGGAAACCGCTGCTGTCTTCACTTGAGAGAGTGTTTAAATTACAGAAGCGGACAATTCGAATCATCTGTGGGCTTGGATGTCGTGACAGCTGTCGAGATGTTTTCCCTGTCAAAGGGTCTGTTGACTATTTTCATATATTTAGTCTGTTTGTTCACGTTTAATAATCTTTAAAATGTTCCAACTCTAGACGCAGATTCTAAACTAGGCATAAGCGTAATCTTGTAAACACCTGTGTTTCGAACTAGCGCACTTAAAAAAAATCAATTCAATACCTTGGACCCAAATTGTTCAACAGCCTTCCAGACACAATAAGAGATTGTGCAAGTGCAACGTCGTTAAAAAAAATCTCGTGATATCTTTATTGATATCTTAAAAATCTTATGATGCGTTATTTTAATTATATTCTGATGAAACAGAAATAATCGGCACTACTGAAAAAGTGAATCGATTGTTAGTTCTACCGTTCATTAACAGAATTCGCGGCCTATGACGACGAGCCCATCGTAGAGCGCTACTGGTAGTGAAAAACTGAACTAGCACTGCTAGCTGGAAACAGTATACCACGCCTGCTATCGGATATTTTATTGAGAGACCGGACTCACAATAAACGTTTAACTTATCCTAATCACAAATTTGTTTTCGTTGTTATACACTTCAGTTCCAATCGAAAAGTTATAACTTTTATTATTTCGTGTTCATATATAATTGAACTATATATAAGCCACCTAGTTTCTAAAACAAGTGGCAGAATTAGTATAACAACAAAATAATTACAGATTAATTCTTTTTTATAATATGTGTTATTACATAGATAATTATATACTGTAATTTAATTTTACAATAAAAAAGCCGTTACTGTCTTATAACTGTGTTTGTAAACCATTGTTATCTGTAAAGTGAAGAAAAATATCGATATTCAGCCGATTTCTTTCATCTCTGAATCTGATTACTTAATAATTTTATTAAAATTTTTATTTTATAATAAAATAAAAGTAGTACAGGTAGTATTATTTCATGACATGAGAATTTCTTAACTGGAATAAAGAAGTATATGTAAATTGTTCTTAAATGGGCCATTTAATTTTATTGGTTTTTTTAGTATGTCGTAAATAGATAAAAAACTAATACATAAACTATAACTTGCATCACACGAATTTGTGACTCCATTGGCTGTACGGATACTTTACATGATATTGTTTTAATCTACAAACCTCTCTTCCCTGGAGAGGTAATTTGATATTAAACCTATGACTGTTGCTAAATAAATTGCTCTACGTACGGTATGTAATGATCTATCAGTCATATTGATTGATTTTTGTCATATTATGAGAATTGAACATATCTATGGATATTTAATTCTGCTTTAACTACGTATTGAAATAAAGTACTGTCTTTTCCAATGTTAATAAAACAAATAAGCAGAATACTGGTTTTTGTTTCTAAGTACAAATAATGTAGAACTTTTAAACCGCTAAATAAGAAAAACAAGACAAACGAACACCCAGATGGCACAACTTACTTTAAATCATTTATTGGTGCATGATAACGAAATGAAACTGCTATTGATTTATTAACGATATTTAAAATGCTCACAGACAATTTTAAATGTAGTTTTTGTATAACTTATATTTGATAAATATGTGTTGACTTTAGCAACCTTTTCCAAACTAATGATAATTCCTAAAATATAAAGTAAGAAATAATTAGGATACACAATTTTGTTGTTTTTTATGGTTTAGTGAAAAATGTACTTAATGCATTTTATTGGATGGATGAATTTTTGAACTTCAGTATTAATGATTTAACACGAATTTGGTTTAACTCCGTTATCTGTTCCCAAAACAAAAAAAAACTGATTCTGAAACTGACCTATTCTATAATCAATTTTAAATACTGATTTTAAAATGCATACCAAGAATAAATGGTCTTAATAGTTGAACAGAGTTAGGAAGTATTTCTGTTTCCGAACTGTTATTCTATGGAATCATAATTCACATGGGACTGATACTGATACCTCCACGTTGATGGCAAACGAAATAACCTTTGAGATAATGCCGATAACATGACAGAGTCTAGTTACGAATAGTTTCCGAACTGTTAAAAAATTCAGTTTTGGAAACAGATAAGATTCAAGAATAATAGGTGTTTTGTAAATAAACTGGAATTTACTGTCAACAAAATTTATTCATTTTAACCAAGTAAACAATTTCAGCTTTCAACAGATTAGTATATCACTTTACAAACTGCTTAATTATAAAGTTTAAATGCGAACCTTTTGGAGAGGTAAATTTATGAAGTACTCGGGGCTTACACTAGGTGAGGATTTTGGTTCAGGAAAATCATTTGATTGATTGCACTTAATAATAAAATAAAATCGGCAATCAAATCCTTTTATTGTTCAAAAATCATTTACTACTCTAATTTGTTAAAAACATTATATTACGCCCTAATTCACTCTAGACTTCATTCAATATTGTATACGATGTTGAGGTGGAACTTTTAAATTATACATAGTCAAGTTAATAATTTCACAAAAGCATTTTATTACACTAATGCATATCCATCACAGAGGTGAATATGCTCATTTGGTATATTTTGTCATTTAAAAATATAGCCTGTCCAAATTTATTCGCCTACAATATATTGCAGTTTTTTTTATAGGCCTATATATAGCAAAAGTGGTACCAGTGGTCTTTTCTATAAAACAAGAAGTAATAATTATTAAGGAGTATACAGACTACCAAAAATTGTGTGCGTAAAATTGTTTCTAAACAATCATCTCCCTTTCTTATATTCGTGACGTAAATAATTAGTTATGGGGCTCTAATTGTAATTTGCAATGCGGTGTAATAAAAAAAGTTAAACAAATTAATTAATGACAACCCATCCTGATCAAAAAAGCAAAAAGGGAATCTCATGACCGACGCGGATTCCACACCGTTTAGAAGCGAAGACGATTGATAGTGATAACACAAGAAAGAGGAGGGAACATTGCCTTGTGAGGCGAGAGCGGTACCACTGAGCCATTTTGATTCCCCACCAGTCCTCGTTACTTTGTAGCTCATAGCGTGCCAAAGGCGTAGGTTCGGTTCCTTGCCGGGACAAACTCTTTTTGCTTCAAGTTGGCCCTCATTTTATTGGTTAGAAAATTATTAAAATATAAAAATTTCTGTTGTTGTTTATTTCTGCGTTTAAAAATATAAAAAAGTTACAAACAATAACTTCAGGTTTTTATGGGGTAAAAACGAAAGAAATATTGGTTTTTGGCGCTTTTCAACCAAACTGCAAAGTTGAAACTCATAACTTATGTAGTTTGTTTACAAGTGTACTGTTTTTTGATTGTGTAATTTTAGATTAACCAGTGTATTTATATCTTAGCTTTCTCAACAGTTGATTAAGATATTCGACTTTGCCCTCGTTATGGAGCTCTTAAATCAATCTTGGGCGAGTAATGTTCCAAACCCCTACTACAAAAGTTTGACATTTACCACAGAATTTATCAAGCAGCTTTTGTTAACGTGCCAGCTCGTTTGGTTTTAACGTGCCAACAACCGCCATACTGCCAAGTCGTTAGTCAATTATTTGCTGTATATGTCTAAACGTAGAAATAAAAAGCTTAGACAAGTTTTCATGTACGGTAACTCGCGTTATTGTAGCTTTACTATTTATTTTGTAGTCACCTTTCAAATTTTTGTATCTAAGTGCGTTTTGATCCGAGAAGAGGAGCCAAGACCAGCCCAGAACACAACATATCTTACCTAAAACCATTGTCAATTGAGAATTAATTAACTATTAATTATAGTGGTTCCTAAAGTATGCACAGCATATCATAAAACATGGCTATCTCGCTGAAAACACACGAAACATTATTATTTGAATTATCACAATTATTATGCATACTTTTAAAATGTTAGTAGAACCTGTATATACTAATTAATTAAAATAATATTTTTATTTGACTATTTAAATTTAAATCTCTAAAGGAACGTGTACTATTTGCGCCGATGGTCACAATTTTAATTAGGACAGTTTCCTAGTCAACCCGACCGATAAAGCAGAAAGCGCACTGAGATGTCAGTTTCTATTGATATAACAATAGGCCGGCGAAAACCCCGCATTAAAATTAAATAGTTTATAACTATAACCATACTAAAGTGCAGAGTAAACTTCATACTGAAGGTTAACAATGTATGTTTAGTAATATAGATCCTTTAACCTCCTGGCGTTTGTAATAAGTTCAAATACGTCATCAATTTTTAAGTATAAATAATAATATATCTTGTGTTGTTATTTTTGAAACAGAATTTTTTTCAACAATAAACACGTTGACGATTTTTAAGTATAAATAATAATGAAACTCGAGTTTTTATTTTTGAAATGTTATCAGACATCACGATTTAGGCGCATTATTAGGAGTTTAAACAGTGGAAATTTACTATGACATTTTAATAGCCTATATATATATATATATATATATATATATATATATATATATATATATATATATATATATATGTATATAATATATATAATGCTAGTAATTGCTGAGTTAAAGATATCAAAATTTATCGTTGTGACCGATTTAATACTTATGATTGTTATACTTGGGCCTATGCGTAAAACAATTTGTATCCAATTTAGGAAGGAACTCTGAACACACCGGTGCACATTGACCGTCCCTGAAAAGCGGTCAGTACCACAATTTGTATGTAATTTGGGAAGGGACTCTGATCGCACCAGTGCACATTGACTGTCTCTGAAAAGCGGTCAGTACCACAATTTGTATGTAATTTGGGAAGGGACTCTGATAGCTACCGGTGCACATTGACTGTCTCTGAAAAGCGGTCAGTACCACAATTTGTTTGTAATTCGTTAAGGGCCTCTGATCGCACCAGTGCAAATTGACTGTCTCTGAAAAGCGGTCAGTACCACAATTTGTATGCAATTTAGGAAGGAACTCTGATCACACCGGTGCACATTGACCGTCTCTGAAAAGCGGTCAGTACCACAATTTGTATGTAATTTTTGAAGGGGCTCTGATCGCACCAGTGCACATTGACTGTCTCTGAAAAGCGGTCAGTACCACAATTTGTATGTAATTGGGAAGGGACTCTGATCGCACCGGTGCACATTGACTGTCTCTGAAAAGCGGTTAGTACCACAATTTGTATGTAATTTAAGGGACTCTGATCGCACCTGTGCACATTGACTGTCTCTGAAAAGCGGTTAGTACCGCAATTTGTATGTAATTTGGGAAGGGCCTCTGATCGCACCAGTGCACATTGACTGTCACTGAAAAGCGGTCAGTACCACAATTTGTATGTAATTGGGAAGGGACTCTGACCACCGGTGCACATTGACTGTCATTGAAAAGCGGTTAGTACCGCAATTTGTATGTAATTTGAGAAGGGACTCTGACCACCGGTGCACATTGACTGTCACTGAAAATCGGTTAGTACCCGCAATTTGTATGTAATTTGGGAAGGGCCTCTGACCACCGGTGCACATTGACTGTCACTGAAAATCGGTTAGTACCGCAATTTGTATGTAATTTGGGAAGGGACTCTGATCACCGGTGCACATTGACTGTCACTGAAAATCGGTTAGTACCGCAATTTGTATGTAATTTGGGAAGGGACTCTGACCACCGGTGCACATTGACTACTCCCAAGGCGGCTTGCCATGAAGGTTCCAGGTAATATACTCATCCTCGTACATGAGCACTGCATCGTCATAAACTGATAGAGGCACTTCAGCAGTGGGATATAACCTACTATAACTTGTGCGTTTTGCTCCCCAAGACGATCCGGCAACATGAAACTATAGATTAAAGTTTTGTATATATAAATACAGTACATGCATTTTTCATATAAAACCATACAAAAACTAAACAACGCGAGAGGATTTATGTAAAATATGCACTTATTAATAAATCAGTTTAATTTATAATAGAGCCACAAACTCTGGTTTAATAATTAAGGAGTACTTTTTAATACGCCGATCCCTGTATTGCCAAATCCAGGGAACTTATGAGGGAAATTGTACATTTTTCTTACGTTCTTTTAAGCAAAATTTCAGTTTAGTGAAATGGGATCATAAACATATGGTTTTGTATGGTTTTGTTGTGAATATATAATTTTGTATTTATACATTCACGACATAAGTTGATAAAATTGTTATGAGGTTCATAAATATGTGGAGCCATAAGTTAATATAAACTTAACAATAAAATTGTGAAACGTTTAAGTATTGTAATTAAAAAAACCGTAATTCTGGAACCTATAAACAATTTTTACAATTGTATATAGTAAACAATATTTACTATATAAAGCTTTATTAAGTTACAATCAATATTATTTAATTTACTATTTCACTATCAATAATTTCAATAGATATTTTAAATCTGAATTGTGCCTTGTATTTCTTTAATCTTTTAATCCTTAATATACCCCAAAGGTAAATTAACAACAAGTTTATTCAGTTATACAATGATTGTTAATCCAAATTTATAATTAATTTGGACAAAATTTTAAATTTTGAAATTAATAACCAAATAAATAAATTAACTTCTTTATACGTTTTAATTTTAATTATTTTACATTAATTGACTGTTTAAAAATTCTTTTTATAGAAACCCGTATTAAAAAATCAAATCTCATACAAATCTGAAATATTCATAATGTTTTCAAAATAAAATTTTAAGTACATGAATTTTAAATTTTAAATAGTAGCCTATTTTAGGATTTTAAAACATCACAACTTTAATGTTTAGCTCAAGAGTGCATTTAATTAAATCAATTAAATGTAACAACAACATAACAGTTGTAGTATACGAGTATATTATCTCGTATATTACTCAACAGATGGGTATTCTGTCAAATGAAAGGCATTTTATATATACATACATGAAGAGTAATTTGCGGAGTGATGCATTTGGATAAAAATACAAAATAATTACTAACATAATTAATTTTCTTTTACATTTAATTATTTTTTTATTTTGTTATATTATGAAATAAATTGTAGTAAAAAGTTACTTTAGTATAAATTTATCCGTTAAGTTAGGAAATAATATTGTTATATCTTCAAGACCAAATGAAAAAGATTCAACATAACTTTTGTATACATTAGATCAGTAAAAATAGGGAGCGGTTATCTAAGACGTAGGGGTTACTCACACGGTATAAAAAATTGCACAATAAATCTCTCTATGGCCGTTGCCATTTTTCGTACTATAGTATCTATTACTATATAATACTATCGACCTTGTACTGACCGATTTTCCTCTTTATTCTGTTTGATATCCTCGTACAGAAATGAAGCTAAAAATGGAATCAGTTCCTCCTTAAAAAGGAAAATACAGCTGGAGTATTAGACTAAACAGCGCTCTGGAAAGGTCTCATGTAACTTGAATTCTGTACCACCCAACTACGATATTCTCTCGATCCCAATATTCGATATTCCAGGAGCCCATTTGCATCGTATAAGCACACAACTTAGTTTATCGTAAAATCGATAGAGTAATCTCATCAGACACAAAAATTGAAGTTAAATGACATTTAGCGAACTCTATAGAAAGAGAATTTGTCATTGAAACTGGTGACTTTTATTCTCTTTGTCTCACAATCTGACGCGGGTATAATTATTATTTGTGTGACGGTTAGTTCACTTACAATTTTTGAAGCTAAGAAATATTTGCGTGAATATTTTCCCTTTCGATACCTCCTTATTTAGACTAAAACTAGTGTGGCTGACGAATTATCTCTTTCTTAAGTTAAATCTCTCTGTCGATTTAACAAAATACTCGAACCATGTCGGGTGCTTGGAAAATGCAAATTGGCTCTCCACCGTGGACGGAATTGTACTGGTACTGATACCACTATTTGAACTAAAGATTTAGAATTTTAAATTACCACTTTTGATGAAGTTTTATACCTGCAAAATGACGTCTGAGGATTTATTCTCACACGCTCATTCGATTTTACAAGAGTTGGCGCCGGTGTCATCGTTGAATTCGAGGATTGATGAAGTGTAGTTAGAAGAACGAAAAATGTCATAGTAAAAATATTACTACTCTACCTACAAACTAAACCTGTGTACAGCTCTGAGGAAAACTGTCCTTTTACACATGCTATTTAATTTTGTAATTAATAGGCAACATGTCATTTTCAATAGTTAAAACATTGGTAATAATCATGTAGTCTACAGGTTTTATTTTTAAGGAACAAAAACTACTTTCAGGGCGTATTTCGAATAGTCAACAGTTTGTTTAAACGAAAAGACTGTCTGTTTATAAAAACTGTAGCTTACAATCTTGTATTTGAACTGCAGAGCAACAATAAGATGACAAATGTAGCTATGCAATCTCATCTCCCAAGGTCAGTTTTCCTTATCTTCGACATATCTGTAAACAAAATATCAACTTGTTTCATGTTTACAATCCGGTTTTATAAATACACGAGATCTAGTTTTGGTTCTGAGGTAATGGTCTCTATTATAAAAGTTTTGTTGAGCGGACGCCATTTTAATTCAGACTGACTGGAAACGAAGAAGACGCACTGACCGACATCTAGCGGCGATTTTATGAAACTTTAGGCCACGCCCATTCCAAATACACAGCTTTCCTTGCCCGCACGCCTTACGTTTCGTAATTATTACCGTACAAAATCAGGTCATTCTTTTTGATACACCCGGAATGTAGCCCGGTTTCGATTTTTATTCTGGTAAATGTCATAATTACGGTAAATCTTTCGGTGTAACACATACAACTTCTGTTCTTGGTTGGCTGGTCCGATGCCTTCATCTGGCGAGTATTTAGGTATAAGAATAGCACCAGCTTATTTTTAAATTGTCTCTAAGAGTTCCCAACTAAACAACAAAGGCACGTTAATTATAATTATAATTAAATAATTATAGTAATATATATTATTACTATTTGGTAAAGTTTCCTTCGTTTGAACAATATAACTAACTCATCCTTGGACTTCAGCGAAAGTATGAATTGACAACATTCAGGATGAGTAGATTTCAATCGATTTATGGTTGGAGTTATTTTATTCCAGTTTTTTCTAAAGCCATAGCCCTTTAATATATTATCCTTGAAAGCAGAGAAAGTAGAAAGTTTTTTTATCAAGTCCGAATAGAATTACAGTAATTCATTGCAGAACATTTCATCAATTTTGTAACAAGAGGCAAATAAAGAGTCGAACGTATCTAACGACTCCATTGCTGCGGATTTCCTAATGTTACCTGACCCCGGGATTGTGAGCCAAACGACTTTATAAATATTGTTTTTCTACGGATAAAAACACCGATCACAAGGCTCTGCGCTGCCCTATTGATATACCTACAACTGTCGCTTCCACTTTCTCTGAGAACAGACCTAAGGCTTAAATAAATCTGGAAGGTATCGTGATGCATATAATCAAAATTGTGTTATACTAAATTCGCACAAACCACAGTTTCACAACGTCACAAAAATATCACATCATTCTTCACACGTTTATATTGAGTAATAACAGAGTTATTAAGTTAATGAATTCGATATAATTATTTATTTTTTTTATATAATGGATTCTGTATTTATTAATGATAATCACGGCATGCGCAACCATAAGCTTCTTTTTTGTGTCGTATGCAATGAGTTCTTAATTAGCCAGAATAATTTGTTATAGGATTCGAGACAGAACTCGATGACGACACCAACACAGTAGACAATAGACACCTACACAACACACACTAAATAACTACACATACGAAAATGACACGATAGTAATAATCCGGACTGTTAAGAAATGCTGATATACAGCAGAGCTAACTTGTAACCAACACTAAATACAGAGACCCCCACTCCCCCTCCCAACATGGGGTCCTTACTCTGACTGAGCCCCTAGATGAAACTGATGAACAGTTCGTCATTGCTTACTAAATAAAAGTGTGGAAACAAAACATTATACCGCATATCCTAATAATCTGAATACACTATATGGTCTGACACCATAATAAAATAATCTCAAACCTCTAAAGGGACACTCCGAAGTGTTGAATAACTGTTAGAAGTTCTACATTTTTTTGTAATAAACAAAACAGTAAATCCGAAATACCACAAAATCATCATTGTGACAGTAGTCGACATGTGAAGTTTTCTCAAACAGCTTGGACTGGGCTTCTAATAACGGGTGAATGAACAGTTTATGCTGAGTGTGATTACTGAGAAGTGTTTAGTTGACTAGGTAGGATTAGGTTCAATTTGAAAATAAATTTACTTTTGAACAGTTGTTGATGCAGCGACGTAACTAGGTTATTCAGCACCCGGGGCAAACACCTATTTTGGCGCCCCTCCCCCCCCACCAATTGAACTGAAACTAATTCCTTATAACTCCTCTTAAAAAGTGTGGTGTGTCCATCGGTACCGGGTACGCTACATTAATACTATCTTGAATCTTGGATCTTAAAAATACTCAACCTCAAGTTCAAAGTATATAGGCCTAAAAATATTTGGTAAATAATAGAATAACGTATTTCAAAAACAAATAGTTTATTTCAAAACAACAACCATTTATACTAAAACACTTATGATAGTAAAATTATGTAAAATATTGATTTAAACATTTAATTGTTCTTAGAATTTAACTTTTCGGGCTTTTCTTGCAGCAAAATGTACTGACAATCTCACTGAAGCATAGTTTTGAGGCTACCTGGTGCTCAATGGAAATAATCCCTAGTTTGTCAGCCTCTGTTGCCCCTGTCAAATTCCGTAAATAATTTTTTATTATTTTAAGTTTACTAAAACTTCTTTCATTCGAAGCCACTGAAACCGGAATTGTCAAGAAGATCCGTAAGGCAGTCATTATGTTTGGATATACATCCTCCATTTTGTTCTCACACAAAAATTTCAGAAGATCAATCGAATTGGCTGTTTGGATATTTGGTACTAAATCCAAACCATGGTATTTGAAACTTTCCACTTCAGTTGCCAATTCGTCTTTTGTCCAAGTCTTCTTTATATTTGGAGGCTAATTCCAATTGCTTTAGCCTTTAGGTCATCCCCACTCATTGTTCCAAAGCTAGCTCCGTTGAGAAAACCAAACAAATGATTTATGTTTTGAATAGAGTTGAATCTTTCTCTGAGTTCACAAAGAAATGCGATCGACGATTTCTAATAGCTGCTGTTGAAATTTCTTCTTCCTTCTGAGAATTCAGGTGCTTCATCTTCGGCATTCTCATCAAACATGCGCTTTTTTTCTTCTCTTTCGAACTACTTTGAAATGAGGATCAAGGCCAAGATTTGTTGCCATTTCTTTGGCTTCTTTCATTGCAGCGTTTGAATAGTTTGCCCTTTCCGAGTCTAGTTCAGAGATCAATCGACTGATGTGTTTGGCCGATCTATGTATGGTGATATTCTCCACTTGTAGGAGCTTGTTTCACAATGTCAATGCGGGTCAATTGCTTGTACCAAAAACAGGAGAGAACTATAAACTCAAACTGCTTGACATTTTCAAAAGATTAGCTGCTTCCAGTTTTTGTTTCATCTGAGGTAGTTAGGCTAGGGTTCTGAGGTCATTTAAAGCATTTATAATTTTTACCTAGATGCTTGTATATAACTTGTACAGCTTCCCTCTTAGTCGACCATCTGGTGTTACTTTGTAGTTTTTAGAGATAGAGGGACATGTTTTTTAATAAAACCTCCCATCTATTGGTCGAGGAAGCAAAAAAATTGTACAAGCAGTTAAGAGTTCCAAAGTATGACTGTACCTCCCCTGACATACTAGCAGCATTTGCACCTACTAAATTTAAGGAATGAGCCGCGCAAGGCACAAAATAAGCCAGGTTGTTTTCGGCAAGAATCCTAGATTGGACGCCTTGTATTTGCCAGCCATATTCGAACCATTGTCATAGCACTGGCCCCGGCAGTTCTTCAAATCTAAGCCATCTTTTTTGATTTTCTCTGAAATTTTCTTGCGAAAGACCCAATCCAGTTTTTTCACCAACTTTTACAAAATCAATAAAACTCTCCACTACCTCCGGACCCTGTTCGGTGATTTTCACATAACGAAGGACTTGAGACATTTGCTCCAAATGACTTACGTCGGGGAGTACAGTCAAACATAATTGAAAAAAGTATTTTGAAGCCTTGATGTCACAAAATATGTTTCTCTGACTTTTCCTGCAATAATGTCTAAAAATTCATTCTGGATGAGCGGCGAAAAGTAACTGACTTGGCCTTTTTTTATGGCGAAGAATGTGCTCTTTCAGAGGTGCATGGTAATGAGATACTAGTTCAATAGTGTTCAAAAACCTACCGCATCTTGGGTCACTGAAAATCCAGGTTTTCATTGAGCCTCGTAATGGGCTGCCATCTTTTGCTAGGTGTAAGATTACATCAATGATAGCATACAAAACACCCTTCCAGTGTGCCTCTTCAAGTGCAATCATGTCTTGTAGTTTCTTTGTCAATGGCCAGAACGTTTACTTAAACTAGATTCTAATTTTTTCCAAGCACAAAAGCACTGTTTGTGATTTAAGGAGTTCTCATGCTCAGGAATCCGTTCACATCAATTTCTTCCACTGAGTGAAACCCTTCATCTTTGGCTAAAGCAGAAATCTTATGTGGATGTTGATGTTCAGTGTGCGAAAAAAAGTTTGCATGGGATACAATACAAGGAATTGTTTTGATTTGCTATAGACTAGCCATGTTCGATGTACTTTTAAGCCATTTAGGCATAATTTTTGTATAACCACTCTTTAGTCAACTGTCATCCCATCTCTTAAAGTATTTGTTAAGATCAGGTTCTATTTTCCCTTCATTCAATAATCTCGATACGAGAAAACATCTGTCTGCATCCGAAATGGTATTAGGCCACTTCCCCGGATCTTTTAGATCAATAGATTTAGTAGACTCACCATGGGTTGGATCAGTTGTCAAACTCGTAGACGTACCATTATTATACTTTTTGCTCCGGTTGAAACATCTCGATCTCTTCACCCTCGACGTCATCCTGGGTGACCGTTGGTACAACTGGAAGTTCTTCCAGCTGAAGATTTTCCGTACCAAGATTAGCATTAGTTGAAAACACGTCTTGGACTGCATCAGCTGATGACCCTCCATCTTCAAAAGTCGTACTTGTAACTACAGCTGATTTCATCTGAAAAAATAAAAAATTCGAGTGTTACCTTCATTCGATAAAATAATATTATTGGTATATTTGTCAATTTGTGGTAGAAACTTAGCTGTTTAAATTGTGCCGTATTTATCGAAAAGCATAGTTTAACGCTAAATTAAACAATACTGCCGACAAAGCATCTCCTACTATACTATTTTTTTTTAAATAAATTATGACGTTCTTAGTTCTTGGTTAAAGCGAAATGTCGTCTTCAAGTGTGACGATGACTAGATTTGCTGCTTGTTAGCGTTTTCTAAGAAATAGCTTAAGAAGAAGAAAGCTTAAACCCTGTGTTCAATTATATATTTTTTTAAACACAGATTCATATCAATAGTACGCTGCTACAGTTACAGAAAAGTTAATTATGATATATTTTTAAGGTTTCAATAAGTTAAATCATTAATCTGTATTAGTTAATAAATACAAAGTAACAAAGTACTGTATATCTTATCTTACCTACCTTTACTGTTTTGTTTCATTTAGCCATGATGATAGAAGAGACGAGGATTGATGTGCTTCTTCTTTTTTTCTCTCTTTAGCTCTTTTGCGATTTTCCGCACCAGACAGTTTTTTCGACATGACTAATATTCACAAACACGAAAATAATATTGCTAGTAACACTCAAAGAAACAGCTCCGCAACCACTTTACGTGAACCGAACCACTGATGATGTATATAATGAAGTAGAAGTATGAACTATTGTCAACAATAGTAGTGCACAACTGCACAACATACGCAGTTTAGTCTGTTAGTCAAGGTCAGGCCAGCGAGCATCGATGTGTTGTGTTTGTGGCAATGTGGCATGTGTGTGGTGCGGTGAGAGGGATGGGGGAGCTGCGGGTGGGAGCCGGGAGGGGAAGGAAGTGTCCTGACGCCGCGCCCGTCCTAGTGAGTCATTCCACAGATAACACAGTGTGCCCCATACTCGTTTCTGTACAAAAGTTCAATGCAGACCGTAAACATGATTCGTAAAATAGTCAGATAGCAAAAAAAAAAAAAAAAATCATCATTTTCACTTTGCATTTTCTTAGACTTATAATCAAATAAAAATAATAAATATAATGGCAATTTTTCTTTTGCAACACACCTCGCATTAAAAATATTTTCAACAATTTTTATTAGAAAAAATCTGTGGCCGTGTTGGCGCCCCCCCCAACAACTTGCGCCCGGGGCACATGCCCCGCGTGCCCCCCCCTAGTTACGTCGCTGGTTTGATGTGGCATTTTATTTGTTGTTTTTAACAATGCTCAACACAGGAACGTCCTCAGGTTTACGATGGCAGATGCTAATGAATATCGGTGTTTGCATTGGACAGTGACACTTTGAACAGCTCTTCACACGTTGACGGGTGGTGTAGGTTCAGACGATAATGGTGTTGTAGACTTTTCAGTTATCTAGTCGAAATCATAACCATGGCAGGCTCGTAGACATCAATCTAGGGTTTTGATTCTACTTTCGGTGGTGTAAAGCTGGGTGGCTGAGAAACATGATATCCATTCTGTTTGTGTTCAAGTCCACAAAGGTTTCCTTCTTTTCCTGTTTTATTCCATTCCAATTGGTTGAAAGATCGGTGAGCTACTGATAATGATCTTTATGAAGTTCTTTTCTGTGGGTGAGGGGAAAGAAATTTATTACTTTGTAGATTACTCTCACGTTATCTTCACGGATACTACGTTTTTGCCACATAAAACTATAATTTCCATTAATTATTTTGGTGAAATTATAAAAACAGTAAAAAGAGGTGGTTAAGGAATAGGAAGTGGCGGAAGTGTAAGATGTTGTACAGTAATGTTGTTTGACTCACTCTGCTGTACGATATCATATGAATAATAATAAAATGGGCTTTTGTTAAATTTAATCAAAATAATTTAAAGGGATTTATAATACCTTGTTCAACACTAACTAAATCTATACATCCCAAGCGTCAAAGATCAAAATCGTTTGCTATACTCTGAGTTTGAAATTGAACAACTCTGGATGCGACATTGGCATCCCAAATTTGTCACATTAGCTTCCTAAAACCTTGGACTAAAACTAATACAAGACCAATTTGCAACAATACGGTCACATCAACTCAGTTTGGCTGGTGTAATTAGTATAAGGTTGTAACTGATAAGAAGCTCCATTATTATGATAAGTATAAGTGTGCTGGTACAGAACAAGGCATGTCAAATCCGTTTATCTGTTGATTAACCATATCATGTACTCGTAGTAAATACTAAACAGTTATTACACACACACATGTATTTCACACTAAAACAGTAAGTACAACGGCACTCACTACATTCAATTAACACTAATTTATAAACCTGAATTGTGGATTAGGAGAGAATATGGATGAAATTCAAGTGTTGGTATTTGTGCAGTTCAACCGCACCGGTGGAAGTGCACTTCCACTGATGCAGACACGACAGTATCTGTGGCACCGGTGTTCCCATTATTGTATACAAAATAATGAATAAAATATAATTTTTAGTATATTGATTCATAGTTGTACAACAAAATTTCAACGATACCATAAAATCTGAGGGCCGTTCATTCCTGGAATTACATTACATAGGTTATGAAGGGAAAAGGAGCCCTCACCCTCTCCTACCGGAAAGAATATAATACAGCTGTACATAAATAAAGGTGTGGAGCGCCTACATTATCTACGTGAAGCAATCACTTCACACTACGAAGGAAATGTTATCTTCTATCGAAGTAACAGCTACAGTCGCGTGAAAACCCGGATGATGCTTCTTCTGTCCATGTTGTTTCTACCATGATTATTTAATTAAACCAATATCACTTAACTGTATTTTGGTTGGCTGGCAAAGACCGTGGTTGATAGTGGTATGGTTTTAGTTATGAAGTTCGAATACAGTATTGCATACAATTTTTCTAACTGGACTGGCCAAGCTGTGATACCTCATGGTTCCGACAATTTCATAATCAGTTTATGAATAATTATATCCGCAGTATAACTGTTGTTGAAACGCCGATACAAGGCATTATGGTCACCCTAAATTAATTGTTTATTCTGTCTTTGTAGAATGGGGCGCCGTTTAGGCAACGGCCCTAAAAAGAAACACAAATCGGTAAATGTTACTTATATAGTATTATAGTAACATACTTTAATATTGTACACGTAACTTGAGTTGGTTGTATATATGATATCACTAATATAATGGGTCTGAGAAATTTCCTGCTTTACGAACTAAATGTGTTTTTGCTTTCAGAAATACAATCTATGTAATACTGATTTTATCATATGTTTGCATTAGTTTCTTTTGGACCGTAGGACTAAACGAAATTCCGATCTGAACATGCGTTAACCTTAGTAATTCCATTGTATCTAAATTTCGAAAGATTCTCTAAGCTAAGATTGTCATTGGTATCAAGATCAGGAAAGGTTAATATGTTCGTTAATCCACATTATCCGTTGTTATATAGTAGATATGAACACATAGCTTCATTCACTTATGAACTACACATAATACATGAAGAGATACGCTGTAACACAGTATGTTGTCTATCTGTGTCTGAAGAGACGAAACAACGTCGAAACCGCTTCACTAAGCATAGCCTACTCCTTTGCTCAATTAAGTTTTGCCAAGAAAGCCGAAGCGCTTAGCACAGTGGTGGTACAGCGTACAGTTGGAGGAATTTAGCTGTGCTCGTACAGCCATAATACTACCCTTTCAAAAAACGAACGCTATCTGTGAGGCGGGTTGCGTTTACGTGCTAGCCGCTGAGATGAAGGCGCAAGAATCTCTTAACGACTTTAACTCACGATTTCGATTTGCCGATTATTATTCACACATACGTTATTTTCAAAAAACACGTTAAACAACAATATAACAACTGAAAAACAAGGATAAGTCCTATTATTGTTATTATTTGGTATTCTCTTATTATTCAATTTACAATCACTTCAATAATATTTAATGCTTAGAATATAATTTTCTAATATAACAAATTTTGCTTACAATGATTGTTTTTTCATTGGAGTTCTTCAATTCCACTCAAGTTGTCCTCCTCTTGTGGGTAACTGTCACTGCTGTCTGTATCCGAACAACTGATATAATAAGGGATTCTATAATATTGTCAATCTGGGGTTTTGCGGCTGCATAGTCCCTTTCGATTTTCTCTACGTGCTTGCACTTTACTGACCACTCTTCTGCGCCCATACTTGATATCTTGTCTTCGCATTAGAGCTTTATCTTGATACATAGTGAAAGATGTATATCTCATAACCACATGATGTTGACTTCGGCCCAAATCAATGGGATTGAGGTCTGTGTGGTAGGGCGGAAGTCCGTAGATGTCATGACCTGTAGTTGAACAGTTTTCGTCCAAGGCGTACCGGACATGCCTTGGTTTATATAGCTGCACAAGTTTGTAGAGTTCAGGATAAAAAGGATATCGTCGCAGAATGGTATTCCGTTTTTTAAAAGCCACACCTTCATATCTTGCTTCCTACTTTTTTGAAGTAGGAGCTTTATCAATTTGTAAGTTATGGTAGGGCGCGTTTATCGAAAATACTAGTACTGAATTTGGTTCTAAATTCGGGTAACACTTTTTCCTTTATACACTTCATAAAAATGTCCCCATTCACATTGTCGTGGTAGTCTCCACTATGGTTGCTTGCTTTCCAACATGTAAAAAAAGCATTGGGCAAGAACCCTTTCTCTCCATCCGCATGGATAATTATTAGTCTCTCGCCCCTTGGAAATCGGCACGTGTAACCCTTCATTTGAGCCATTTGACCAAGTTTGGTTAGATACGTGAGGACAATAGTATATAATATTCGTCTAAATAAATTATGGGGGCGTCCTTGCTCCCTGTAATTTTTCAACGCTCTCAAGTATGCTATCCTCTTCTCTCGGATTTCTGGCTTTTCAATTAATAATTTCCTATTGTTTGCCGTCCTTCTCCAAGTAAATTCCAGGTCCTTTAATACCCACCTAAACTTTTCTCACAACCCTGGAAATATATTTTGTCCCCTAGCGCCTCCCCTCAAAAGTTTTGCAGTCAGTATTCGATGTTTTTCAACATGGAAATTGTCAACTATTCTACGTCGTTGACGGTTTTTGTTTGGTGTAGTAAAACTTGCCTCACCTATGTTACTAACCTTCAACTTGTTAAGTTAACTGTTTATTTTAGTCACAACTCGCTCTGACACTCCAGTTGCTGCAGCAGTTCTTTGGCGAGCCTTTGACAAAGGAATTTTAACAGTTTGATGGTCTGCCTCTTCCTTCATAAATGTATAAACATTACTCACAATTTCGCGAGCCTGACTATGAATAGGCTTTTGACTTTAACTCAACAGACATTATCGGTAAAAGCGAAGCACAAGCTACACTTAGCACTGTCACAAAAACAGACTGATTGTGGCGAGTGCGATGTTATTTGGGCCAATACGATTCCTGAAAGGAGGGTTTTAACCATGAGTCAAAGGAAATGTTTTCGGGACACAGCGCATAATGCTACCCCGCCACCCCTCCCGCCCATCACCACACACTCCAGGTCACGCGCACAGCTTAAGTCCTCGAACTGTACTTAGTTCTCTTCGACTACCACCCCAGCCAGTGTACGAGACTAAACTCTACTACTAAGTATAATGGTTGAACAAGCTCTCCAAAGTTAATATTTGGTACCCTAAAATACCCCTCACCAATTGCTACTCATAATAAATGCTTGCACTAAAATTATGTACAACCGCCAGGCGCAGTTAAGGCTGACAAACCCTCTCTAACACTCAACTTCATATCATATACAGTTATTCAACAATACTTGGATACAGACAAAATAAATGTAAACTTTTATCATACTTAACTTTATAACAAAATTTAAACCAAATTGCTTACTTCATATAAAATAACTCGTGAACTTAATTATATAATTTTTTATGAAAGGTAAAGAAACAGGCTAACAATGGACAAGAGAAAATAAAAAGGATAATAACACATTCAGCCGCTCCAACACATTATCTGACCTCATACACATACCGCAAGCACCACCGCCCGTCACCCCACAGTCCCCCCAGACTGTGTTCACCTTACCTTTGACTCAAAGCTTCACATTTGTCGAATGTGAAATATAGTGCCACGATAATTTAATCTTTGTTATTCAAGTTAAATACTCGGGTCTTCTGTCTGTTTTCTGCAATTTTCATAATTCAGTATTTATTGTAGTGAAGTGGCAGTTCATATACTCTAAAATACCGTTATATAACTAACCGGCCAGGCCAAAACTCAAGTTTCTGCTCTATGCCAATTTCTCGCAGAAACGTTTGCAGAAAACAGGATTAATCTTCGAACGATCGTCATAGAAAAACATGTTAGTTCCTTGACTCTGACTATAAGAACAAACCGACACGCCAAGTCTAATGATTGTGCCACAGCAGCGACATTAAAAGATAAAATGTTTAAAGATGTCTTATTTTGCCTGGAAAGTTAGGGCTAAGAAACCCTCTATGTCACTTAAAGTTGAGTTTCGAACCACCAAAAATGGCGGACTGCTTGCAAGGACAAGGTAACTCAGCGGTCACCCATCAGCAGCGACGCTCGACGTTGCTTGACTTGGTTATCTAACGGTAACCCAAAACACTGCGCCCACATGCTTCGGGGATTTGAAGGTTAATGTTTGTCTGTCTCTACGTGTGTATGTTATTTTTTTAATCGTATCTCAGAAGCCGTTGAAACAAATAACATAAAACTTAGCTGTTTTGTTAAGCTATTTAAAGTAAAAATAAAAAATAAATTAAATACCTATTATCACTTTCAATTTCACAATGACGGCATTTCAAATTATTAAAACTTTGATATCCCAAAAATTGCTAATCCCACGTATAATTTCAAGAATATTTATGTATTGCAAATTTAATAAAAAAAACTAACAATATCAATTTTTTTATCGGTTGATAAATAAAATAATTACATCAATTTTAGTTGGTGAGTGTTTATGCTTTTTTTACATTAGAAATCATATTTTGATGTACAAGTCCTAACTGTTTGTTATTTATTGGTTTTGGCATTATTAAATCAAATCAATTCAAATTACTCTTTATTTTCAAAGATAAAATAATATAGATAAGCAGCTGTGTGTGTGTGTGTGTGTGTGTGTGTGTGTGTGTGTGTGTGTGTGTGTGTGTGTGTGTGTGTGTGTGTGTGTGTGTGTTTTTCTTTAATGATAGTATTAAATGTGGTTTCTTTTTAAGTTTATGACGTGTTATAAATAATCTTTTGAATTTGGTTTTGATTGGTGTTCACTGGCACTATTTACTGCATTACAATATTAAACTTTTATAGGTGGCTATGTTCAGCAAGGAGAAGTACGCTTTTTATGGGCTATAGCTGTAGAAATAATAATAATTCTTTTTGCTGTTAATAATTTTAAAAATTGTATTGCAAAAGGCATTTCTAAAATATTATTTTAAAAATTATTGTTATCTTAATTAATCATAGGTACACTCAATTACAAACACAGGTGTACGAAACAGAAATTCCAGATGTACAAGAATTGCTCCACGTGCAAGAAGGATGTAACAACATCAGAGCTACTCCAGGGATCTTTGAAAGACAAAGAAATTCCTTAAACCGCCGAACTGAAGCATGCATTGTTGAAAGAAAAGAGCAGCATTAGTAAGTTTAAATCTTAATGTAAATCTGTGTAAAAAGAAAAATTCTTATTTATATACATGTCTCATTTGATTTTATAACAACTGTTGTAATGCAAAGACTGATAAATAAAAAACAATTAGGAGCTGTACTTAAGAATATAAGTTTCACATGTAAGAAAGCATAAACACTCAGCAACTAAAATGTATATAATTATTTTATATTCAGGAAATATCTTGCATAATTTCATTCATTGTGAAACTTAGTCAATAAAATGGTTATTAAACCACCCGATACAGCTAGAAAAATCAACGATATGGGAAAAAAATTAAAAATTTAATTTCACGATCTAGCATATATACTGAGATTACAACATGTATCACCGGAGCTATTATGTGTGTTGTTAGGACATTTGTTCTGTCGAATAATTGAATTTTGTGTTACGTTTTACAAGTTAATTTTAATTTTGTTTTTCATAACAAAGTTTAATCAAAAACCAGCAAATCACTAATATCATACATCTGTAATACATGTATTATAACAAATCTTCGGGTAATGTAAATCGCTATTATTAGAAAAATCAACGATATGGGAAAAAATAAAACATTTAATTTTAAGATCTAGCATATATACTGAGATTACAAGATATATCAAATGAGTACATTTAAAATCAAGTCTGGATTAATAAACCAAACTAATGAAATTAATCAGATTAATAATATACAAAAATAAGTAAATGTTACAATATTCAATCATATTGACTATTAGTTCTCAGTTAAATTATATGTTGGATATGGTATTCCATAAAAACTATGTAGGCAGTGTAAACACCACAACGCAGAGTCTAATGTCCCTCCACAGCCATTTGTAATTTCCGATAATGTCAAGACTTTTACTAGGAAAACAACTATAACTACTTGAATTGTGGATATTCATATTCCAGAGTATTAGTATTTAAATTATCAATGAGACATCCAAGACGATATAAAATATTTTTTTATTAGTAAGCTCCTAGTGAATATTCAGTACAATTTATTACTAAATTGGTTAACTATTAAATAGTATTTGGTTTGTCTAAAATAAAAATCACAGTTCTAAATAAAATAATGGATTTATTTTAAAATGGCAAATTAATAAGTTCATTGTTTCAGAATTTTTATCACTCTATTTTCCACAAAGAATAGACAAACCTTTTAGTAAATTTAAAAGTTCCTTTGGCAAGAAATAAAAAATATTAATCAAATATATCAAACAAAATCAGAGCTTTCTTCTAAAATAAAATGATAAGGTTTTAAAATAAAAATCAAATACCACTTGGAAATAACTAAGATAAAAAATGTTCACTTCTAAGAACACTCACAATTCAAAAAATAAAAATTTAAACTTCTCTTTACACTAGTTGAACCTTAACTTTCAAGTCTCTGCAATTCAGATTACAACTCTCTCAAACAATTAATATTAAATTAATTTCCAATTAATAATTCACAATAAAACAGTTCCAGTTAAATATTAATAAATTACTACCTACCTTTCCAAATCTCATTTAAAGTTATTAACAAAGTTTAATTTTAACTCACTTTTCTTGCAAGTATGAACCAAATGTAACTTGTATGATTCTATTGTGCTCTATTGTTCATCGAGAATAAATTATTCAGATTGCTCTGTAGTTTCTATGAATTAAATTTTTTCCTATAAAAAAGACAACAAAATTAATTTAATATCAGATCTGGTAGAATATTTCAATAAAACGTACAATAAAATTGGTGCTTACCTCAAAATCCCTCGCGGAAAAAAATTAAGAAACACGGCGCACTAGTAATTAACTTAATCACGAAAATAACCAAAAGAAGGGCGAAAATTACGAGCGGGCGCTTAAATACTTCCCTTTCCAATCAACTTTGCAGGACATCCGCGGTATTCTCTCATTGGTCCAGCTGTATCAAACCAGGAGAACAATACTCGCAACAAGAGTATTTACCCTGACTTTTCACAATCTAATCTAAAATTAAATGCCAATATTTCGATCCCAAAATTTTTATTTAATTTAAGTTTCAATTAAAAAAAAAATCAATGTAGCTTTAAAAACGCTACAACAACTAAAAATGTAAAGGGTAAAGATGAGATATTTTAATAAGTTATGACTGATCAACAATGAAATAATATTTGCATCTCGTGGTGACCAATGCCTGTTGTGACAAGACGCAACTTGCATGATTCGTGGGAATTATTTTAAAGCACAGTAAACATTTCGTTTGTTAAAACAGTTAATTTTACCCAATGTAGCAATTTTCTCCCTAAAATTTTCCCATTTAAAATAGTATTCGATTGAAATATGTAAGTTTATTTACCTGATTTCGATAATCCGAACTTAGACCTGGTCTTAGCCTGCACCACTATCGAATCAGGTACTTGAAACTGTCGCGAAATAAGTCCATTTTATTATTTCTCTGGTTATAGTAAAATTTTTCTGAATATCTACTGGTTATGTTGGGATTCAACAGGGTCCCCGTGAGTGCCGTCAACATGACTGGTGCGGCGAGTGGGTATGGTTCGATTACTCCACCGATCGTTGGCCCAATGACCCAAACATTAGTTTAGTTTTAAATCAGAGGGTCGTTGGCCCAACGATCAGTGGTGTAATCGGACTGATTTGTTTCATAAAGTAAAACATAACTAAAAAGGATCGTTGGCCCAACGAACCGTATTTACAATTTAAACAGTAAATGTACAATCAAGATTCATTGGCCCAACGATCCAAAATTTACTTACAAATACTAATAGCGTATATGGTTCATTGGGCCAACGACCCTATTGCAGTAACAAGTTACATTGTAGAATGCAGGCTCGATTACACCACTGTTCATTGGGCCAACGACCCGTTTTATAATTTATAGAGGTTCGATTAGTCCACTGGGTCGTTGGCCCAACGACCCGATCAAATAAAACATTGCATTTCAAATGAAAAGGGTCGATTACTCGATAGACACTGACCGATTAGTCCACTATGGTCAAGGGCAGGCGGTACGGCAGCCACTCCTCCTGCACTGTAGTAATTTTATCTCCATTATGAACGCGAATACATTTGATGAAAATATAAATATATATATAACTATAAATATTATTATAAATTATATATTAATTAAATGCAGGTATGATTTAACTTGTACATTATTAATTTTTTTCGGTAAAGAAAAATTTACATTGGTTAATATAAACGTAACATATTTGTAGTTATAATTTCTTCTACATCATTGACGTGACTAAACATATATATGTTTAAATAAAATTTGTATAAACGCAAAAGCGTGATTTAATCTTTATTGAAACTACATTAGTATAGATTTTTTACCATATACATATACATGTACAAATAAAAGAACTAGCCAATTCTCTTCAAAAAGCCAATGTATAATGTTCTGAAGCATTTACACATTTTCGTGTATCTGGTACATTTCTTCAGATGGATATAAACTACATTTACAGTACATATTAAAGATAACTATCAATCATTAAAGCTAAATTGAGAATATGTTGCCAACTTTAAATTTGAAGCCTCTGAAGAAGTAATGCTGATTGTTTATGGGATGTGAGAGAAGGCATTACATTATCTTATAACGGGTATTCTATATGAGGTAATCTATAAACTTAATGCAGCTGTTAGACTCTTAGTTACAAGTACAATAGTGTAATTTGTGGTAATATATTAGAAATACAATGTTATTAGTGATGTCGCAAAAAGAATTCAAATTTAACATGCAACTGTGAAAGTACAGTACTACTAGAGCTTTAATTTCTCATAAGTTCAAAATTATTCTTTTGATGGGGTCTTCCTCAGTTTCTTTCCAAGTTGAAACATGCAAACTTGAATTGATGTCTCTGTGACAAACCTTGTTATAATTATTAATAATTTTAATGTGAAGTAAACGTTTTCTTTGGCGTCTTCGTTGTAGCTTTGTACGCTGTGATGGCTGATGAGAATAGTGATAACTGTCGACCGTAACATAACGTCACAGTCATTTACATGATTTTATTCAGTTTTCATTGAGCCCGGTGGTTTACTTTTACAGTTAATTTACATCATAAAAGATGGTAAACTGAATAGGTTTACACGGCCGGTGTCATAACCAACTGTTTCGGCCTAACCGTGGAAAGCTACCCTCCGTCACAATATTGTTCCGGTTTAAGATCTGTTGTTTAAGATAGTTCCCTACATAAAAACCTATACATTGTAAAAATTTAATTGGGTAAGCATCGTTTCGACGAGGTGTAAACTGCACAACACATCAAAAATTATCAAATCATATAGCTCGTGTTTTAGTATTTAAGGTTATTTAACAACTATCGAGAAGTGTTCTATGAAATTTTTAAAACCTTCAAATTTGTGTACATTATTTACATTTACTCTATATCATTGTCCAGTATGACTTGGACAGTGAAGCAGTGGACCTGTACAAAAGGAGAATCAATCGTGGCCATTAGGCAAACTAGGCGGCCACCGAGGACGGCAGCTTTAAGGGGCTGCTGAAAGAAGAAAAATTACAAGAATGTGTATAAATTACTTTACAGAAACCGAGCCAAAAATACATAAAACAGGCTTGTGTCACTTTAAAATTCAACCTTTATCATATCAAACATTACTTAGAGTGTCAGCGTAAACTTTAGGTGAATTGAATATAGTACAAGAAACCTTTGTAGTTACCCTCTATGTGAAATTGTAGACGGCAACAGTTTTAGTGTTGTGTTCGGAGTTGGGCGTGATGTGGCCTCGAAAAGCATATTGTCGCATCGCTTCTATAATCCCATTACTACTACTTGTCTAAACCTTTACTCAAGTCGGAGGATCGATCAATTATTAGGCTAGTTTTGAGGGTTTTTTTATCGACACTGAGTAGTTTTTATTAGCGGTATCTAATGTTTCTTGATTATGCGAGCATCCTGTACGTAAGAGGATACGCTAGTAGCTGCCGCCTGCTCATCCGAGGCTCTATTTTTAACATGCAGCAAAAATTGAATGGAAAATAGGCACTTGACTTGTCTCAAACTTGATTTGTTGATCTTTCATTCCACAAACAGACTTTATAGTGGAACGCCTGGGGGTTTTGACCTCGGATTACAACTACAGTGAATTTATATGGTCGATGTGGTATTTTGTTTTTCAGACTATAAATTGCAATATTTATCAAATTCTTTATCTAGGTTTTTTCATTGTTTAAACAAATTACTATAAAAATTAATCTTTGAGCATCTAGTTTTGCTTTACATGGAATTTTTCATATTATATGTGAAATTTCATCTAAATAGATGTAGAGAAACATCTATTAAGAACACCACTACTCTTGGTGTGTTTTTGATTATATTTAGGATTGTCGGGCTCTTGAAATGTAGTAAAACGTGGAGGGGAGAGCGGAGCTGCAGGTGCAAAGTACAGTGGAAATATGTAATATAAAAAATAATATACATGTGGCCTTATTTTCACATAGTTCAGTGCCTAGCAACGAGGATTGCTATTATTAAGACAGTTTTTTTGTCTAAATTGTAAGATTTTGAACAGCCTATCAATTGTATTCACATATCGTTACCATTTATTTACAAGTTTTGTTATTTAATAGAAATCAACCAAACCTTTTCCTATATTGGTGACCTCGACTTGATCTGAATACTTAACCTTCTGATCTGGAAAAGGTTAGGTTGATGCCTATTAAATAGTAAAACTTGTATATAGGTTAACGAGATGTGTATTTTATTGAGTATAACTGATAGACTGTTCAAAATATTACAAAGTAAACTGTCTTTATAATAACAACAACCCTCGTTACGAGGCACCGAACTATGTGGAACTATTGTCACATACACATATATCATCATATTTACCTATTTCTTATTTCAAGTATAGTAAATCCCTCTAACTAAATCCATATTCGAACAATACTGCTGGACGGTGTTCTGATCCTTAGATTTTAAACCAACACTGACATGGTCCAAATGTTGAACTACAAATACGAAATTCTAGGGCCAACTCCACATTTCTTTAAGACAATCCTAGAAGATTTAGGGACCCATGGATTTTAACAAAAATTGACATGGAGATTCCTTGGGATAAATTACGATAATTATTTAATCCCCTTTCCCTTGGAGATAAGGGACTTAGTTGAACTGATCATAAATATTTTTCGGACAACTTCCTCTGCATGGCAATGGGAGTGGGTACATAAATGTTTGTGAGGATTAACTTACCTATTGACTTGAAATTTTGCTTGAATCCTCATTTCTGCATAAGGGACATTGGTTCGATGATGCATGCCATGGGATTTGCCAGAGCGTTAGGAAACATGTTTATATATTAATCTTATGAGAAACCACCATGAAAACGAAAAAAAATATTTTTATAAGCAAAATTTGTAAATAGACTTGATTACAAAATTAAAACACATAACTATTTTTTAAGGCACAAAATTAATACGAAAATCTCGATGTTTTTTAATATTTCCATCACGTTTGTGCACGAGTTCACGGAGCCGTTTATCGAGGAAACTGAAGTACTTCCCTAGTCGCCAATAAATTGTGATGATGACATGTTCTGTCAATCAAACGAAGAAGAGCAGATTGATTTAGAAAACAAGACAACAGCACAGAGACCAGGAAGTAAGTGTAAGGCCACACGGATAAGCTGGCTTCCGGGAACGAGGGCATAATAATAATTTTAGATCAATAACCAAAACTATGGCTGCTTTGAAAATTCTTTCCCTTCTTTCGTCCAATCTCAAGCACATAGCCTGGAACTTCACAACCACTTCAACTGTTTGAAAACATTTCATTGCTATATTTTGAATCATATAATTGACTTGAATAACAATTGACATCAGTGATTGCCGTTGATAGATGTCGTAATTACAAAAAAATACGTTTGGCTTCGTCAGCTCCTAAAATCCTTAGTTTCCAAAAAAATTCAAAACAAAACCGACACCTATTTTCAAATGGCAAGATACACTGAAGTAAGATTTTAAACCAGTCTGTGGGTCTTGTACTGTATCGACTCTTCCTTTTATAATCTTTGTTAAGATCCTCGTAAAGGCCAATGGCACATAAGGAAGACCAGAATTAGGATTCGAAAGAGACCAGCCTCTCCATAAAAATTAACGTCTACCATTTCATTTCTAAGATTAGTATTACAATTTTATATATGCATTGCAATCTTTTCACCAGTTGATGCCAGTTTATGAATTAACGCTTTTAAAAGGATTAACGCTAATGTAACTATATATTACTTAATTTTGTATATAAAAACTAAATCATCGATTTCAATAGTTTAAAATACAACACTGGTCTAACTGTTGATTTGAGCAGATTTAATATTAATATTAAATCGAGTTTAAAATGTAGTAGTCAGAAATATACAATGTGTATGATATTAAAACCAATAATCTGATATAATTCTTAAATTTAAAATTAAGTTTTCTTTTAAAATCTGTAATATTTTTTAAATTGCTTATACCATGTTATTATGTTGTTATTCTCTTGGCTTGATATATCAAAAACCATCAACAGTTTACACACATCACAGTTGATGTTTATATTTTGCTTGTATCCTATTTTCTTTTACCACAGACCTATGTTCAAAATAAAATTATATATTTCGTTGCTTCCAAATAACGGTCAGGCTTAACAAATAAAATTGTATTACCTGATTGTTTTGTAGGCATGAAAGAAAATTTATCAAAGTATCGTAAGCAAAATATAAAATATTTATATTTCATAGAAACAATAACACATCGTTAAATAGTGTAGATTTATTGCATAATTAATTTCTATATCAATGAATAAGTGTTTGTATTAAGGAGGAGTCCTGATATAGTTTATAAAAGTTAGTCATTATAGATTATTTCAAAAGAATATCCATCTTATCGAAATTATTTAAATTGAATTAATTGAATAATTCAGCTAACACCATAACGTCCTAGTCAGAAACCTCAGTCAACCTTAATCATTTTATGTCACAGGCAATGTAGTAATCGACAAATACTATATTTTCTTCTTTATTTATAAATCTTGTGTTATATTTTTCCATTGTGTGTCTTGTTATGCTATTTGTATTTTATAATTTTTTTATTCCAAAGATTTAAGATTTCAAATTAAAATGATTACAAAATATCTTTAAGTGAAAGTGGTTCATCTATCGAACTATACATAACGTTCGTTTAAAATTGCATTCTTGTGTAATAATATGTTAATACCCTATGTCAAATGTCAAACACCATAAAATATGTAAATAACGCTTCTAACTGTAGTTATAACTGTAACAATTTAATTTTCACAACGATATTAAGGATTATGGACCCCGAGAAATCTTACAATAATAGGGTTAGAAATAGCGTTAAGATGTTATATGATATTACTATTATAATTATTCCTAAACTTGTAAAACATATGCGTCTAACAACGTTTACGGGATTTCAATACATTTTACCGACTTCTTATTAACCATGCAAAATATAACTATCAACGAAATTTAATAATATAATATTTGGTTAAATATGAAACCACTTATACTTTATATCAACCTTGTTAGATAAATATTAAACAGGTAATGATAAAAACAAAATGTCATCTCATAATAGCATTTGTGGTACTAATACTAATATAATAGTACATACTCCTATTAATATGTATATATTTAATTTTTAGTATTTAATATATATGTGGTTACTTTATCAGTTATGACATATTTTCTACATACATTAGTATAGTAGAGAATTTATAGCATGACCGGTGACTTCGAGATGCGCCGTAGGCAAAGACGGAACTAAAATGGTGGGGGGTGGAGCGGCTCAGTCTGTTCCCGTATTTAGCCTTGTGAACTTCGGTCTCCAGTCTTCTATACGTGCCGCCCAAAAAAAACATTCGCTTGTGCCACTTCACGAGTTGTAATACAATTTGTGAATTAATTGCGTTGTGCTCATTACGTTTTAAGTAAAGAGTTTGAGATGGATCATAATGTAAAAAGTAAAATTGGAGGTAGAAAGGTTATACACGGCCAAGCAAGAGAAGTGCTTCCCATTTTATGAAACGGGAATCAGAAACCAACACACTTATAAATTTGAAGAAAGTTCAACAGCGTGTCGTAGAGGCAACTAGAATTTATGAAAGTACGCTGAGACGAATTTTGAAGGAGGAAAAAAATAAGTCCAATTGGCAATTCGTTTAGTACGCCCAACAAAGTAAGAAAACGCAAACATACTAAAAGTAATCTGGACAATTTTGATTTGGGTGTAGTTCGAAGAACAATAAATAATTTTCATCGACAACGGGGTTTTGTTATGTTAACTATTGCGTGTGGATCGTTCGCGTTATTGTTATTTTAAGTATACATCATTAAATTAACTTGATACAAGTTGGTAGATAAAACTGAGTTTTTTCTTATTCTACTGTGTATATTGACAAATTAGTTTAAACCATTTTTATATTAATTTTTAATTTAGCAGCTAGGCTATGTCAGTTGAAAATTTTGTAGTGTATAATTGTATCTACTATCGTAAATCCTGAAGCTTACACGGTTAGTATATGATAAATTGAATTTTAATGGCTAACAAAGCGTAACAATTACAATTCTGAACTGTTCTCGTCGTTGGAGATCAAGAATAATATAAATTCCTACCCTTTCCCAATTTATGAGAACCCTTTCTTACCACCAGGTATCTCTACTGCGAACTCATTAAGAAGGGTGAGCTATGAACACAATTTCGGCAGAACATAGTCATTGTTAAGATCACGTACATCCGGTCCCAATATTTCCAAGATTTCCTGTATTGAATTTCCCATCATAAAAGTCCGTCGCCGTAACTTTAAAAGAGTCTGAAAATGTTCAAATATTCTCAAGGTCTCCTATACTAAATTGCTCATCATAAAAGACCACCGTGGTAAGAACATAAGGGTCTAGAAATGTTGGCAAACACTACAATATTCGGCTCCCGCCACCACTATGAGCCGGGAGCCGAAAACTCTCAGTAGGGTTAGTAGCACCGTATTCACTCCCCTACTTTAGATTGTGCCCCCACGCGCTCAACTCCTCCACTCCTCACGCGCATCCCACCGGTCATGCTATAACTTCCCTAGAGTATCTGGAGACAACACTAAAACTACATATTAACTGAAGTGCTAAAAAAGTAAAACATTGCCTTGCAAAGGGACTTAAAAGGAGAAGGAGAATCAAGTAGTGGACTAATCGACCCTCTGGCCGCTGAAATGAGCTAATGTAACGGCGTGGGTCGTTGGGCCAACGTCTGGTGGTGTAATCGGCCCTCTTTTGAACATCTTACGATTCATTTCACTTAGGTTCGTTGGCCCAACGACCCCCTTTAAATATTATTGCATAATATTAATTCATGGTCCAATTACACCACTGATTATTGGCCCAACGAACCTATACCAGTAAATAAAAATATAGGTTCGTTGGGCCAACGACCCTTTATTTACAATTTACAGAAATGTAACGAATAGGGTCGTTGGGCCAACGAACCAGTGGGCCAATCGAACCTCTATATGTTTGTAAAATGAGTCGTTGGGCCAACGACCCTCTGTGCAAATGTCATTTCTTCCAGGAGGGTCGTTGGGCCAACGATCAGTGGAGTAATCGAGCTCTCCCCCGGCGAGTCTGCCCTATGGAAACAGCACTGTTAAACCCAAAATTTAATGCCCGCGCCCTGCCAGCGCTACTGTACCGTCATCCAACTGGACTGTCTGTGCTTCATTCGTCTTGAACAAGGTTGGAGCTAAAATGTGTTTTTCTTCTTCTTTTACTGGACTTGAGAGAATTGGGTTTTATAGAGCGCTGCCAGATATTATATCTGGAGGAGGGCCAGTGTTAAGATTACCTAGTATTTATTTAGTTTAGTGGCATGATCTGTAGGGGAGGATTTCATCTTTAATTCGGATTCGTGGAGGCAACTAAGCCCCCGCCTCCTTAGAAAATCGGCTTTAAATATTTTTTTAAATTTTTTTGGCTACAAACTTGAAGCTAAATTACTTTTTAAAAAATAGTGGGCCTAGAAATTCTACAACCTTTTCCCTCCCCTCAGTTCATAATAATTAACAGTTTAAAATTTATATTTACTACATGCCGTACCTGAAATTATGTTATTTATATGTCAAATTTCTATTTATTATGTTATTTATATATAAAATTTCTATTTATTATGTTATTGTCCAATATTGGAATTCTATTTATGTTTGTTATTTAGTTTGTAAGGTACTCGGTGCACCGTGGTGCTTCAGTTTAAATATTTAATTTACTTCGTTGGCAAGGGGATTTATTTTATTGTATTTTTGTGTAAAAATGTTTGCCACCTAATTAATTATATTATGTAATGGAAATGTTATCTCTCTTTGTCTCTCTTCCCACTAGTGGCATGTGGTTGTTTTTTTATGCTTTCCTTCCTCCGAGTTTGGGAGGGGCGCGCTTCCGAGACCTCCTGTTGCGGTTGAGGAGACTTCCGGTGAAGTCTAGTTTCACTAACTTGGGACAAGAGCCGTGTTGTTTGTAAATAACATCAGAATTTCAAAACTAGTTTATATCTTCTGACATAATGGTCTAAAACAAAATGAACAATATTTTGTCACATGCACACATAATTTAGATATTAATTATTAGTGTTATACTATTTTCATAACAATACTGGTATCCAAATTCTTTTGTAACAAAATATGTGAGAGTTTCTATTAGGAAAAATCTAGAAAATAATTTTAATAAGTAGGATACTACATTTGTTATTTTCCTTTTAGAGCAAGCAAGTTTACCAAGAATATACAAAATTTCGGAAATGGAACTAACTACTTATCTAATTTATATTTTGTTTGCTGATAATTCCATATTTTACTATAAACTTTATTACTATAATAAATTGTAGATTACATATTTTTTAAGTAAAAAATACTCAATACATATAAATATGCTGCGTTAGGTATTATAGATTAGCATTGCTACCAATGAAAAGAAAAAAATACATTAAAAGTGTCTACCCCTACATGCCACTCACAGACAGAGAGTTTTACAATGTTCTTTTTAAATGAGAGAGCCATTTTTATCACTATATTTGACTACTTCTAATAAAAACCCTAACTAATTTTCCTTACCCAAACTAAAACTGAATAAAATATCTAAAGTTCAAATAAAATTAATTGTTTTTTAAACTGAGTTACACCACTTTTTTACCTTTCTCTCAATATTTAACTGCTATTTTGGTTTGATAAGGGTGTATGTGCAGATACAACCTTGACATACCCAACATGAGTAATGCTCGCTTTGACAAGGTTCTAACTGCATTTATATGTGTTTAAAATATAATAGAAAACAATTAATTTAGGGGCTGAATTATTATTAAAAGTATCTATAACTATGTTCTAAGTAATTTTAAAAGTTATTGCAAAAATAATAACTTTAAATAATAAAAATAAATACAATAGAAACTTTACAGGTGATTTTCTCCAAAGTAGGTGCAGCGCAAGTAGAACCTTGTCAAACCAATGCCACGAAGTGGCCAGGGAAGCGAGATTCTCTTGACGGAGACATACGAGTGATCCCGACTACTACCGAACGTTACATCCGAGTTTTGCCGAAGGGCAGAATGCTTACCGCGCGACACGCTCAAGGTCTGGCCGCCAGGCATGTCCTATCTTGACTTCGGTTCTGTTATAGACCACTTGCATCTTTCCTTATCGTATGTTGTATAATGTTGTCGGTGTCGCTGTTATTAGTTTATGGGTCATGTAAACTAATTATCAGTTATATATAGTACCATTCTAGGACGTTGCAAATTTAAAATAAAAGAATAGTTCCTCTGTGTCTTATTTATTCACGGTAACGAAGGCGGATTGTATTACTAAACGCCGTATAGTCGTAAAGTAAAGATGTCGTACCATTTCATCTACACCTTTTGAAGAAAAAAAGGAAATAATAAAACTTGAAAGGCCTACTCCATATTTACCAAACTTAGTGAAAAGAAGTGAAAAGTTTACCCGACATTTTCAATCGATCTCTTAAAAAATGTGACTGGTTGGCTGGTAGCACAGAGTTGGATGCTTATTTTTGTAACTGAAATTATTTAAATTGTTTATGATTTCGTAAAGATCGGAATACTAGCTGGACTAAAGGTGTATTCACCCACTAAGGGAACTTAGTAACATCAATTGCAGGAAACGAAATTTCAGTAAATAATTTGCGATCACCTTTGAGTGTTTCATCATTTTTCCAGAGCAGAATAGAAACCGCTGATCAATGTTGTATGTTTTTTGGTAAACAGGATTTAGCGTTTCAAGATTACGATGAGATTGAAAAATCTGTTAATCGAGGTAGTTACATTGATTTTCAAAATACACAACAGATTACCCTTTTAGTAGAACACCTAGAAAACGCTACTGTTTTTAAACGATTTTCAAATCGCATTTAAAATTATTTTATTGAAGCTATGGGGTTGTCTCTTCTGTTAGCAATAAAGGAAGAAATGAATTATGCACGTTTTGTGGCTGAGATGGTTGATGAAACCACAGATTTTCTAACAAAGCTCAATTCCCTATTGTATTTCCATAAATTTATAAGGGGTAAGTTAAAGTACGTTTTTTGGGTTTCAGTGATGTAAGCTGCTGCTATTGCAAATCTTATCAATTATTATTTAAATAATTCGGAATGCAATGCAAAACTTGTTGCTCAAACTTATGATGGCTCCAGTACAATGTCTGGACGTTTATCTGGAGTAGGCTACAAGCCAGAATAATACCCAGAAGCACTTATTGTTAATAGTTATGCACATGTCTTAAATGTAGTACTATTTCGAAGTGTTAGTGATATTCCTGAGTGCAAAATATTTCTCAGTACACTTAATAAAAATGTAGCATTTTTTTTCAAGATTGTAAAAACGTGCTGCCTTTCTAGATAGATTTATGAAAAGGAGATTGTCCAATATATGCCTTACACGCTGGAACTACTCGCCAATTCTAGATAACACAGTGTGTAACAATAGAGTTTTAACTTTTCGAGGTTTTAACGCAATGTACATCCAGAAGAAATTGAGACTGACATTTTGGCTCCAGTGAATGGGTTTCTATCATTACTGGAAGACTCACTTTTTTACTCTGTATTTTTGTCTAAATCTTTGCTTTCACTGATGTTCTTTTTGATGTTTTATAACACCAGTCAAGCAATATAGTGTACTCTAGGAAGAACATTGACAGTACTCGTCAAAACATTGTCAAACTTCATAATGACTATGATAAAACTATGAAGAAGTTGAGGAGGAGGTTGGACCACCTACAAAGAGGAGGTATACCAACTACAAATATTGTACTGTGAAACGTTTGAGAATATAGATGGATATATTCCAGTCACGCTCTGAAGACTATTCAAAGTTGGACTTTTGCAACTACTTGCAACAGAAATATTTTCGAAGCATGAAGATGTATTTCTGGGAACAGCTTGTTGGGTGTATATAGCAAGTTTTTCCTACCACGTTCGGTTAAAAATGAACTATTAGTATTCCATTACAATGAAGAGATTAAAAGAAAACTGCTGAAAGGTCTGTGCAAATTATTTGACTCCAACCTTATGCTCAGACCAGCTTTGCCCCAAATTAATTTATTGGTGAGCTTAATTTACAAGATTCCTGTGACTACGGCCTCTGTCGAATGGTCCTTTTCTGCACTGAAAAGGATAAAGACTTATTCGAAAAATTCCACTCGTTAACAGAGACTCTCTCACTTAGGCCTCATATCCATTGAATGTGAGTTGCTGGCAGAATAAAAATCAAAGGAAAGTTTCTTTTGACGAAGTAGTAAATACAATATGCTGTTAAGTACAGAAGAATGGAGTTCAATTTCCGTTATTTGGCCTACAAACAATTACGAGTTTTCATCTCTGAAGTACAAAAACAATTCTTCAACTGTATAAACATGTTTCTGTTAAACACATCATGTAACTTAAATGTGAAATCATAATCTATGTTATCATAGGTCATACAAATAAATGTATCTTACTCATTGAAATTTGTTTTGAATAAATTTGATTAAGTCGTGCTAAAAATTTCCCAACTTGCTTATCTTATTACTTTGAAAAGTATGCAGAAATAATAACTAACACTAATGAAAATTAATTTTTATCAGAAATATAAAATTATTCATAAAAAGAACTTTTATTTTAATCCTAGCTTAGCTTTTTATATATAAATTTAACACAAGATGTACTAAAAACATGATATTTCTATGTTTTTTACCCTTAAACGGCATTGGAATTTGAAAGGACGCTTTTAGTCTAAATATATGAAAAAAAAATTTCGGGTTGTGCCCACCCATGGAAACCCCCCTCGGCCGGTAACTGCTTCACCCACTTACACGACCGCCATGCCACTGATTTGTAGGCATAGGTGAGAGATGTCTCATTTTAAAGATATTGTTATAATATACTCATCTAAAAACGTTTTTCCAATATTTATATTAATTATTCAGTCAATATCTCAATTTTTTAATAATCTATCTTTTAAATGTTTAAAAAAGATACTCTTTACAAGAAACACTAAAAGGTGTTTGGATATATATCCGTCAAATGAAACATCTCTCATAAATTCTAAGACTATAAAGGAATAAAACTTTTAAAAGTTTAGCATTGTTCTTATTAGCAAAACTTAGCCTTGCTTCATTACAGTAACCCTTAAAATTAAGTGTTTTAGTGACACATTATTGAAATATTAAGTTAGAAACAATATTCCAGCTCACAACATGCCAGAGGGCTGTAAACAATTAATGTGTACAACATGTGCGAACAATTTCCGGGAAAGTCTAAACTAAACTCTCTGTAATTGAGGTCTATCAGCTGCAAGGGTGTGGTGTGCCAGGCAGATAGTTTTCCAGACCCTTTAATTTATGTCCGTCATTTTTTCTGGTAAAGGAAAGCGTATACATGGGTTAATTGTATTAGATTTATTACGTAGCAGTTACAAAAATTCAAACTTTTCTAACAATTCTTCAAATCACTCCTTCTAGCAATTAACTCAGACTAAGCAAAATGGCTTACATTACTGGAATACATCTAACTTGTTTTAGAAAATGTGTTCTATTGATATTTTTACAAAGTATTTATAACAATAAAGATTCAAATAGTAATTAAAAGTAGAAGTTACACATTGAGGACGGTAGTATATTATTTATCATGATATAGGGTTCACACAATCCTCATATAATATGTATGCAAATATGAGAATATTGCTTGTGGGCTTGTAAAGCGACATACATATAATCTATTCCAAGATGTTAACTGCCAGCCTGAGTTAAGTTGATTTATACGTAATATTGGCTTTGCAGGCCTACCAAAGCTAATATGAATAGTTCCAGCTCGTCACTATTGCTTTGCTGCTTTACACGTTTAACATGTTGCCTGAGACAAACTAATTGATGTGGAATATTTTGGTTTGCAGAGCTATGAGAGCATATCACTAATGAATACTTTACTGCTTCACATATCTAACACATCATATTATAAAACATAACCTTATATAACTGTCTCTAGTTTTATTTGAATACTCACAGAGTACTTGTATCTCATACTAAATCATAATAACTGCAAACAGCTATATGTATTTAGAGTGTGTACGAAATCTAAGTCTGTTAGTATTACATTCACAATTTACATAATCAAGAATTCTAGGCAATTCCCAACCTTTGCCTACTTTACTATATATACTTCTTAGTACATTAGAACAATGGCAAGTGGTCAATTTTATAGAGTGTAACGCTCAGGTAATAAATAATTAAGATTTGTCAAATATATAAAGAAAAATATCTAAAAAAATACTAATATAGAAATATTAGTTGTTAAATTGGTAAAAATATAATGAAAAACACTAAATTTCAATTTACTACAAACTACAAAGAGCCACAGCCAGTATTCAATGTTACAGTGCCAAAATAAATTTCCTTTAGGGAATGTTACCTCCTAGAAAAGCTTGGTCCAAAAGAAGCATACCTCTTCCTCCAGTAGTGCCGGAATCGTTCACTATTGGCTCTATGACAAAAAGAATATGGATGCTGGAATAGTGTGTGTTAAGACCATGTAGGGAGCTGATAGTTCTGTTAATCTTTGCTTAAGTGTGTTCCACAGTAGTTTATGTGAAATTATTTGGAAAGGTCTGACACAGGATTTGAAATTCACCAAAAACAGAGGAGTCCGAGAATCCTACCTCAGAAAGTTAGTTGTTTACTTTGACGACCTTAAGTATTTATTCAGAGCCTTTGTTTTAAGACAACTGTAAATCAAAGTTTATACATTTTGAAGAACCCTATATTATTAGTCCCTGAAGGAATTTGCCTTAGGTATATCGTAATAGATATAAATTCAGGAAACTACAACATATCATTTACCCTAATACGTAAGATCAACAAGCTTAAACCATCCAAAATATTTTAATGTTAACCTATGTCACTCATCTTTTTAGTAAATTAGCCAAATTCTTTCAATTGTAATGTCCACTAAGTACGTCCTTGCCAACTATAATGTAGCTGAAGCTAAACTTATGACACTAGCCATGTAAGACAGAAGAACTAATCCTTTTACTATCTTTTATGACGTAAATTAACTGTAAGAAAACCATCAGGCTCAATAAAAACTGAATAAAATAATGTAAATAAACTCGTTGACCCCATGTTATGGTCGAAAGTTGTGACTATTCACATCAGTCATCACAACATTAAAAGCTACAACGAAGACGCACAAAAACATTTACTTCAAATTCAAACTGTTAATTAATTATAACACGGTTTGTCAAGGAGACATGAATTCAATTTTGAATTTTTCAACTTTGAAGGAAGTTGAGGAAGACACCACCAAAAGAATAATCTTGGTCTTATGGGAAATTACAGCTCTAGTAGTGGTCAGTTGCATGTGAAACTTGAATTCTTTTTGCGACATCTCTAATAACATTGTATTTCTAATATAGTACAAAAAATTACACTCTTCTACTTATAACTAAGAGCCTAACAGCTGCATTACGTTTTTAGATTAACTTCGTATAGAATTTCCGTTTTAAGATAATGTAATGCCTTCTCTCATATGCCATTAACAATCTACATTACTTCTTCAGAGGCTTCAAATTTAAAGCTGGCAACATATTCTCAATTAGGTTTTAATGATTGATATATTTTTCTTTAATATTTACTGTAAATGTAGTTTATATCCATCTGAAGAATTGTACCAGATACACGAAAATGTGTACATGCTTCAGAACATTATAAAATGCTTTTTGTAATAGAGGGCAGTTCTTTTACGTGTACATGCATATGTAATTATCAAAAATCGATACTAATGTAGTTTATATAAAAATTAAATCTGGCTATTGCCGTTAATAGATGTTTTATATATATATATATATATATATATATATATATATATATATATATATAGGACATGCATTGTAATCACACCTCTCCTCTGAGATCCACGTTTCTCTCTCATGGCTGAAGGGGTTCGGTAGTCAAAATTACAGAGGTTTATATTTGAATTTTTTTCACTAAATTGTATGTGTATATATAAATATATATATATATATATTCTCTCTCTCTCTCTCTCTCTCTCTCTATGTGTGTATATATATATATATATATATATATATATATATATATATATACATATATAATCTATTAAGAAGAAATGGGAACTAAAATATATATTAGGTTTATATTAACTAATGTCGTTTGTTCTTTACCGGCAAAAAATAATACAAAGTATTATGACAAAGTATATTACAAGTTACCTCATACCTACATTTTATTAATATATAATTTATAATACCTAATTATTTTTCATCAAATGTTTTCACACTTATAATGCAGATACAACTACTAATGTGCAAGAGGAGCGGCTGCCTATGCCTCCGCGTAGTGGACTAATCGGTAATAATCGACACGTTTCATTTGAAATGCATTTCCAACGACCCAGTGGAAGAAACGAACTTCTATAATTTATAAAATAGGTCGTTGGCTCAATGAACAGTGGAGTAATCGAACCTGTATTTTACAATTTTACTTTTTACTGTAATAGAGTCGTGGCCCAAAGAACCATATAAGCTATTAGGAAGGTCGTTGGCCCAATGAACAGTGGAGTAATCGAACCTGTATTTTACAATTTTACTTTTTACTGTAATATAGTCGTTGGCCCAACGAACCATATAAGCTATTAGTATTTGTAGGTAAATGTTTGATCGTTGGGCCAATGAATCTTGATTGTAAATTTACTGTTTGAATTGTGAATAAGGTTCGTTGGGGCAACGACCCGCTTAGGTTATATTTTACTTTATCAAACAAATCGGTCTGATTACACCACTGATCATTGGGCTAATGACCCTCTTACTAAAACTAAACTAATGTTTGGGTCGTTGAGCCAACGATCGGTGGAGTAATCGAACCAGACCCCTAAAATGATTCAATTACTATTACTGGTAAATCTGTCTGAGTACTTATCTGGAAAGTATCTGTACCGTAACAGTAACCTGTACCGAGTACTTTCGGTTTGCGATGACTTGTACCCTTAGGGCGACGAGTACACGGTACAAAGTATCTTTTGGAATAGTCCCGATATGATCAGTTGTCACAGTAGTGAGTATGTTGCCTAGCTCTGAGCAGTTCTTTAATGTGTTAGTTTGTTCTTATCCATTGTCACTACGAGGCAAACCGACCAGGGCAGTGAGACGATTTGCACGTTAAAACAAGCAATTGTCGGTTGCGGTAAATTAACAAAACATGATCAATTTAATGTGAGTTAAATTTGTTTTAATTTTTAATAGTAGTGTACAAAATTACATGCTCAATACTAAGAGCCCCACGACGTCACCAATACAGAATTTTGAGGATCACCCAGTCAAGAATAAAAATTATTATGGTATTTTGATAACAACTTTATTCCCATACTATTATAAGATTCTAAAATACAAACTCAACAACAGTACATATCTTGTATGAACATTGAATCTTTATCAAGTCACAGGTTTCCGAGTTATGAATGTCCTTAGTTGCAGTTTGGTTGAACAGTGCAAAAAACCGATACTTTTGTTATAGTCATTGCTATAAAAACTGGAAGATATTGTTAGAATACAGTTTTATATGTGGAAATGAAGAAATAAAAAGCTACATTTTAATATAACTCCTGTTATTGGAGCTCTCTTAGTTTGTGATCACTGAGTAGACATCAAGATTTAGATTTGGTCTTGATTTGTGATTTCAACTTAACTTTTTGTTTACTATGTTGTTAAAGTTATGATTAAATTTTGTTTTAGTTAAGGAGAGTCATTAAAAAAATATTTTGGATTTTATATTTTTCTTGTTTCTTTTTGTTATTTTGAATAGTTTGATAAACAGAAAACGTATATAGGTACATGTTGTATTTAAATTTACTAAGCTACTCAAATCAATTTTACAACATTTTTTTAAATGGCACAAGGTAGATATTTCTATTTTTGGTTCTTATACTAATATACCTTTTGACATATTAATGTTTTGTTTCATATTTTATCTATATACTGTTCTTTCTACTTTAACACTGACTCTCCATTTTGCCCTCCTATTATTAGTTTAAAAGTATTATAAAATAACCATTTAGGACTTAATATATACAAAATTTCCAAGTCTAGAACTAATGTCTATTACTTTATATTTAGATGCTTTCATTAACCAAATCTAAAAACTTCATTTCCAACAAAGTGTTAGACATTCATTTTTGAGGATTTTACTTGGTTTTATTTGACAAAAGCCAACAAACAGTAGTAGAGAGACATTATTGTTGATGCAATCTGAATCGGATATATGATGATTAATGACGTTTATTTGGAAATTAACCTAATTTGCAATGTACCAATTACTTATACTATAATTATTTTGGGTGAATGAATTTTAAAATTATTGGTTGTTTTGCTACTGTGATATGCTGTTTGTTTACTTTATTCATTTTAATACACCTGTTAATTTCAGTAAACTTAAACAAATATGTTTCTATGAAAGGTGTAAAACCTTTTAATAACCTATAATGATGGCAAATGTCCGAAATCCTGTTATATCTGGTTTGTTGACGTCTGAATTCCAGTATGGTTTGAAAGGCCTTTATGGGACAAAGAATTCCATGTTGTGCTGAGTTTTTGCAGCATGAAATTATTATTCATTGCCACCTTGTACCACAACATTAGATCTAAAGGTATCTCTAATGTTGTTATATTCACAAATAACCCATCAGTAATGATATTTAAACAAAGGATCCATAGTTTGCTTTTGTATAATTTGATATTTTGCTAAGACCAGAGCTACCACTAGGACTACTTTCATCTCAAAATTCTCACACATTCCCGCTATTCAGGTTCCATCATGTACGTTTCATGTGAGAGGTGTAAATAAAAAATTCTTGCGATTTCCATTGAAAAATTTATTTTAAAATATTCAACATACTATTTTTGTTTAACATTTATAAAATAAACACTAATATTAAACCGTGTGTCTCTTAGGATACACAATCACTTGATGTTTGAGATCAACCTTATAAAAATAAAAACAAAAACTCAACAAGATAAGGTGTTCCACCCTAACTTTGGTGCTACAAACTAAGCGTATTAATATTACGTAAAGTGTAAATTAATCATGGTGTTTTCTATTACATTGTTATTGACTATTTATTATGTTATGTTTATATTAACTCTTTCATGAAAAAAATGTTTGCTAACATTAAAATGAAACAAATCTCAACAAAATGGGTTTAAAAGTGAGTAACAACCACGTTCATAATTAACTTATCACCATTGAAAATAAAGCAAGAAATAAACAAGGAACAGTGGTGAGATTCAAGTACGTTAAGATACTGAAAGTTAAATTAGATTCAATATAACTAATAACAAAATATCACACATAACAACAGCTTTAAATTATTAAAATTTTAGTATTAACATTAACTTGATAATAAAGTTAAGAAAAATATTTGTAATAACTAACAACTAAGTAATAGGTTAACACAAGCAAGTGGGATGTGTAAACATTAAATAATTACATACTATATGAAATGTCCTAGTTTACATGCACATGAGATCATTAATTTAGACATTTTTATACATCATTAACCACTAATCGTAATTTGGTATTCACCTCTGTTCTCAATCTTATTGAAAAAAAATATAATATTTCATAATTCCTCAGATAGTTACAATACTTATTGTCAATCTCTTTTCATTACAAAAAGTGCTTAGATATCAGATAAAACCAACAAAATGCCCACCAAACCTGACACAGCCTTAAACTAAAACCCTTACTGAAATTATTTAATCAATTTGAATTATTTTCTTCAGAATGTTGCACACTTTCTCCACTAAAATTATGGCCACTCATTAAAAGGTATGTCATGTAAGTTTTCCAAAAAAAACTATTATTCATTTACATGTGGTACAATTATTATTAATAAAAGTGGGAAATAATTAAATAAAAATGCAAATAATTAATCTGATTAAAAGAAAAAGTAAATTAAATAATTTGTGGACATATTGAAAAAGTAAGAAAACAATAATTACAACTTGTGTCTACTTTTGAACATGACAACGTAATAAACAAAGTATTTAACAGATATGTCTTTGGATTTTCAAAACTATAGACTAGGGAGAGCCTGAGAGGAGATTATTTCCAGAGTTTGTCGAAACTGTCATGGGTAGTCTCCATGGAATGTTTTATGGCTTCGGTTTGCCCAACCATACAATAACCACATACGAGGCACTTGAGGCATAAATCGTCCATATCGACGAACTCTTGTTTGGAATAACCACCAGAAGCAAGTCTTTCTGCTTCATTCAGTGTTTTCTCATCCGATGTCGAGAATATGGTCTTTACTCTTCCTGTACTCTGAAACACAAACTTTGGCATATTAGGTGGATTTGGTTTTTCTTTGTGACAGGTGAGAAATGATATTCTAACTTTATGTTTTAATATACTACTCCACCTGTAGCGCCTACAGAAAATGTAGGTTGTTTAGGTTTTATAAAGATATAGTAAAATAAACTTGTTAGCTTATGCTAATTATTATATTACTATTATAAGACAGTAATTAATTCACCAAGAGTTGGTCAACAATACACTGTAACAACAATGCCGGAATGTGGCATAAATGACAACAAACACATGTTGCTAACACTACTTGGTGAAGTTCGTATAGATTATTTTAATATTTTCTATCAGAGGATGATATTCCGTACTTCTTTAGAAATCAAATTCTATGTTGATTTAAAGTCTAACAAGAATTCACAAGGAACATTCCCTATTCCTTCCTATTCCCGCAGTTGAAAGCTTCATTGAAGGGAAAATGATTTGCAGATGCTGTCAAGGAAATGGACAGAACTTTTAACAAGAACAGACAGAAAACAGTTAAAGAACTTTCACAAAATGATTTCCAAAAGTGTTTTCAGCAGCTTTATGAACGTTGGGGCTAGTTTTTTATTACAGAAGGTGAGTATTTTGAGGCAAAATAGATTTGCAAGTTATTAACTTTGTTCTATAAATATATATAAACCAATTCTAGGAACTTTTTGACTGTACCTTGTTAAACCTTTCTGAAGCTAATTTTAAGGAAATTTCTTAAGGCAATTCGATTAAATGAGTCTTCATTACAATTTATGAGAGTGGTATTGTATCATCACCGTACAGCACAGAATTGCAGGGCACATTTATAAGCACAATCATTTATAGCTATTATTAATAGAAATGAGCCTAGCATTAATCTCTAAGGTACTATTGTTCCATGTTTTTTTATTATTGATCTATTTTCCCACATAGCAATCATTTGTGTTCTACTACCTGAAAAAAGATAGTAACTGTAACTCATTAATTTGCCTACCATACCACTATATTTCTTTAGAAGAAGCATATTATTTATGTCAAAAGCTTAACCTTGGTAAACTAATCTTGCTGAAGAAGTTACTTCTATTTTCAACTATCGATTTAACAGCTCTTGTTATATATTTAGATCTAAAAGGAAGTCAAATTGTTCTTTACAGAGTAAATAGTTTTGACAAAAATGGTGTTCTATGAAACAATTTTATAAATCTTACAAAATATTAGTACCAAGGAAATAGACATAGACATAGACATAGACATTTTCTTTATTTGCAGTTTCGTCAAGAAATACAATGGCGTCAAACATTTTAAAATTGAAAAGAAGAAGAGAATGGACAGTTTTCAGTTCTTCCATTCCAGGAACTCTTCCAGCGTATAAAAAGGTTTGTCGATCAGCCATGCTGTCAGAGCAGTCTTCAGTCTTGTTCCCGTTAGGGTCCTGAGCTTATTTGGCAGGAGGTTGTGGAGTTTTCTTCCCATATACGCTGGTGTCTTCTCGTACAGTGTGAGGTGATGGCGAGGCATTGTGTAGTGTGTGGCATATCTGGTGTTGTAGCTGTGGATATTTCAGCCTTGTGGGAGGGTTCCTGCATCAACATACAACACTACTTCTTTTATATAGAGGGAGATGACAGTCATTATTTTTAATGTCGCAAAAACTTTTTTGCATGAGTCTGTAGAGTTTATACCAGCCAGTATTCTCACTGCTCTTTTCTGCAATACTAAGATGCGTTTTGTGTTTGTTGCTGTTGATGCTCCGCAAACAGCCAGCCCATATTGCAGGTGTGACTGAAAGAGCGCATAATAGGCGATCATAGCAGTCTCTAGACTACCTGATTGTCTGATGCGCTTTAGAACATATATACAGGAGCTGAGTTTAGCTGTTAAGGCATCTATATGCCGAGACCAAGAGATTTGGCTGTCTATAATTACTCCAAGAAATGCAGAGTATTCTTCCAAAGTCACACCAGGCACAGTTTGAACCAAGACCCCTCTTCTCCCGAAAGCCAGCTGCTTGGTTTTGGAAACATTCACGGCAAGATCGTTCTCATGGCAGTATTGGTAAGCCATTTCCAGAGCAATACCCGTATACGACTGTACGGCGAGTTCATCTGGTGAGTGTTCAGCAAGTAACAGCGTCGTGTCATCCGCATACATTACAGCTTCACAGTGTTCTCCCAAGTACCGCAGCATATCGTTTGTAAGCAGTATGAACAACACTGGCCCCAGTACCGAGCCCTGCGGCATACCCCTTTTTATGGGAAGAGGGTTTGATCTTATAGCCTATGAGAGCCCTCTATTTATTTCTGTCAGCTCTACCACCTGACTGCGGCCCTCCAGATAACTTCTGAACCACTTCATAGCAGTACCCCCGACACCCAAACTTCCAAGCTTGCCAAGGATCAGACTGTGGCCCAGGCAATCAAAAGCCTTACTAAAGTCCAGCATAATGCCTGTAACCAACTTTCCTGATTCCAAGTTTTCAACAATGAATTCAGCTAGAGCAATGATGGCTGATGTTGTAGAGCGGCCTTTAAGAAATCCATGCTGTTTACCTGTCAAGAGGTGGTTAGTCTCACAGTGATTCATGAGTCTTCTGAGAACCACTTTCTCCATTACCTTGGAGAATGTTGGGAGCAAGGAGATAGGCCTGTAGTTACTGGCTTCCAGTGCACTTCCTTTCTTTAGCTTAGGGTAGACCTTAGCTTGCTTAAGTGCTGTGGGGAAAAGTCCTTGTGTCAGGGACATATTTACAACATGTGTCAGGGGTGGTATTAAATCATTACTGCAGTGTTTTAAAAGTTTCGCTGGTATATCATCAATACCAGAGGATGTTTTAGGTTTTAATGTGTTTATAGTATCACTGATTTCTTTCTCATTTGTGAGAGGTAAATGTAGAAAATCATGATTGGTTTCTGCTATTGTAAGAATTTCCCTGTCAAAGGTAGGGTTGTTTCTAATTGTCTGGTCAGCAATGTTTGTAAAAAACAGATTTAGATGGTCAGATATTTCTCTAATATTTTCTGTCGTTTTGCCATTAATACTAAGTTGAAATTGTTTGCTTGTAGGTGCTTGTATTTTACGTTGTCCATTTATTACTTGCCAGATAGCCTTTGACTTATTGCCTGATTGTTCAATATAGTTTTTGGACGCTTGCTGTTTAAGAAATCTGAGTCTGAGGTCATATTCTTTTTAATTTGATGTGCTTCAGTCTTATAGTGGTGCTGCCCTGAAGTTTCATAGTTTGTAAGACAGTTTAGGTCATCTTTTTTAAGTCTGGAAGCTTCCTCATCCACAAAGATACAGCCTTTTTTTCCCTTTCCGAATTCGGATTATTTTTTTTTTTTGGGCAGGCATAGTCCATTGATGTAGTGATGGTATTAATTAGAAAGGTGTATGCTTCGTTGGTTGTTTGAGCTCCATAGATATTTTCCCAATTTTCATTATGTAGCAATGCCTTCAGTGTATTTAAGTTTTTTTCATTCACGATTCTGGTCATTTTGCTGAGAATAGTAGGCTTGGGTATTTTGATGTTAATTGTGCACATTTGTGCAGTATGGTCTGAGATGCCCGTCATGATGATTGTTGTTGTCATGTCAGTTGCAGAGAGATTCGAGCATACACAGTCTATCGATGTTTGACTAGTAGGAGTAATTCTAGTTGGGGGAGGTTCATTCTCATGATATTATGAGTGTTTAGCATCTCACTTAGCATTCTAGTATCTCGGTCCTGTATCATGCTGTTTACATTTATGTCTCCCAGCATGACTGTAGGGTACTTCTCTGCTTCCACCTCATCCAGTATCAATGAGAGTGTTTCCAGTCCTGTTTCCAAGTTTTCAGTGGGTGATCTGTAGACACCAATGATGTTGAGATGTTGTTTACCTAGGGTAGTTCTTATTACAGCTGCCTCACAAATGAGCTCTTTACAACATTGTGAGATGTCACAGGAATTTGTTGTGTCAGTCATCGTATTATCAACAAATATTGCCACACCTCCCTCCTATGTTCGATTCTGCTAAAGTGAGCTGCAAGAGAGTATCCAGGGATTCTTGTATTTTCCAATTGTTCGGTTTGAAGGCCATGTTCAGACAGGATGAGGATATGTGGATGTATTTCATCTAGTAGGTGAGATACTCTGTTTATCTTACTTCCCAAGCCATCCACATTTTGATGGAGGATGGATATATTCGTTACAGAGACTGTTTCTTTAATTTGACCTCTTTCATTTGTCTGAGCTCTAAAAAAGTATTTAGGGTAGATGTGGTATCCTCTGATGCAGTTCCAGATGTAAGATGCTGCTTGGTGGGGGGGGGGGGGGGTGAAAAATAGTTCATGTTTATTTTCATGGCACTTTCTATGTTGTCCATAAAGAATTTCTCTAGAGATTCATCAGTACCCAATTTCTTAGCTGTAATAGGTGGTCCTCTTTGCACTTTGAAAGCATTTGCATTTTCTGTTGATTTTCCTTCTTGACTCGTCAGTATAGACTCCAGAGATGGTTTCATTATGGTGTTCTTTTTAAGGAGGGCATTAGCTTTTGCCATCTGTAAGGAGACACTGTAGTGGTTCTCTTCCACTTCTTCAGGATTTCTCATCTTGGTTATGGCATTATGTTTAAGGTGTGTCTGTTCCACAGAAGTGCATATGTTGAGGGATGCCGGTGGAGTGGTCCTAGCAAGTAGCTCAAGCTTAATGCTCAAACTCTCCATCAATTGCTCCATCCTGCCCTGGCCGGACCTCAGCTGTATCACTTCCAGAGACAGAGGTGCAAGATGTTCTTTAATAGTTGTTTCTGCATCTGCCCCGAGTTTTGATTCCAGTGTCCTGTTGTTTTCTCTCAGTCTCAATTTATTTATCTCCCTCTGACATTCTGTCAAGGCGTACAGGTTTTCATTGCAGGTTTGGCTGGTTCCTGAAGTCTGGTGGTGTGGGCTACATTCTGTCAAGGCGTACAGTTTTTCATTACAGGTTTGGCTGGTTCCAGAAGTCTGGTGATGTGGGCTACATTCTGTCAAGGCGTACAGTTTTTTCATTACAGGTTTGGCTGGTTCCTGAAGTCTGGTGATGTGCGCCACATTCTGTCAAGACGTACAGTTTTTCATTACAGGTTTGGCTGGTTCCTGAAGTCGAGTGTGTTCTTATGTCTGTTAAAGAGTTCTCCAGTTTTTCTTGGCAGGTTTGATTGGTTCTTGAAGTCAGGTCTACCTGTGTCAAGGTGTTATTCAGTTTTTCATTGCAGGTTTGTCTGTCTCCTGAAGTTAAAGTATTTATAGCTAGGGTATTAATAGCTATCTCCATCCAATCAAGTTTTGTTTTGATACCGGACATTTCAAATAGGAGGGATGAGGGAGGACTATCTTTAATTATTTCGGCTGGAGGGGAAGTTTGTGTCTCGGAATCATGAAAAGTCTTGGTTTCTTGATTTTCAGTTTTCTTTTGCAGAGTTAAAACAGTTTTTTCAAGCTCTGCTATTCGTTTTACATAGCTATCAATGAGTTGACTAAGTTGTAAATCATGTTCCTCATAGATAAATTGCGCTTCTTGGGAAAGTTTCTTCTCTTTAGTGAGCTGAGCTTCAAACATCTGCATTCAGTTGTAGGAGATTTTCAATTTTATGTAGATGTTTCTTTTCTTCATTTCCCATTTCTTCAAGTTTTTCTTCCATAATGCTCAGTTTGGTCTTTAGCTTGAGTGTTGCGTCTTTTAAGAGTTTATTTTCTTCTACTAATGCTGATCCAATTTTTGCTGCCATTTCTAATTTATCCTCCCGACTGTTTGAGTTTTCTAAAAAGTTATATGCAATGAGACTGTTTTCTAGTTCCTGAATGGTATCAGAGCTATTTAGAGAGAGTGAGTCAGTGAATACTTAGTTTAATAGCTGTGGCTGTTTGTCAGCACTGCAATTTGTGCATTTCCATTTTCCAATTTCCTGGCGAGTTAATTTTTTCAGGACCTTATCTAAAATATTTTGACAGTCTGCATGGTACCAGTTATTGCATAAACCTGTACATTTTATTCCAGAAAATCTGACTCCAATGCCACAGTTGCCACATGGATACTTTGTGGACATTTTGAATCAGTATCTCACTGTAGTTTGAATGGTAAGCAGCAAGAAAGATTTTATGTTTATATAAAGAGGTTTAGTATGGCAATTGTAGGATTATAGGTCACATTAGGAGTCAGCAGTGAGTAGCAAGCAGATAACTAAATATGGCAATAACTAGACAGATCAGCTTTATTATCTTTCTTTTAAACTTGAACAACTTAGGTTTCTTCTAATGAACAGGTGATCATATTTTTTTAAAGTAAGTGAAAAGTTAAGTTATTAGTGTAAACATCCGTCTAGTTTTGTTTGCATAAACCAAAATAACTTAAATCCTTGGAGAACAAAACACTTTTAAAATTATTCTTTATTAACGTTTATTTTGGGTATATCTGGAAAATATATTTAAACAAAAAAATCAAATAATTAATGAGAATTAACAACAGTTATCAATAAAAATTTTAACATCAGTTGACACCTCACTTACATCCAATGGATATGGTAAAATTAAAGCAGCATTCTCTAATATTCCATGGTGGCTTGCTTGCTCTAAGCAGTTTCTAGACTTCTATAACATGTACTCGCACAGTAATCCTGATAGTTGGTTTACATCAACCCTTCCCTCTGAACTCTCCTACTACTTGGTACAATGTAAAAATCTGTAACTCTGCAACCTGCAGAATGTGTATCGTAACTTTTCAAAGTCGCCAAAAAGTGTTTCAAAAGAGTTTTATTTAATCTAATATTAAAACTAAATGTTAACTAACGCAACCCTTAAATACTTAAGTTATCATTTTATCTAACTCTAAATCATTCTAACAAGTATTAAAGCTCATGAAAATTATTATTTTGAGTTCGGTAAATTCACATAATTAAAATTTTAGTTTTCTTTAAACAGTTGTTGACACATTAAACTTATATTCAATATAAAAACTCCACCATTATACATTCTAGTTCTGACTTCTGAAATTTGAAATACCTCCTAAAGTAAGTGGTGGATGTCTTGACTAATTACTAGCAATTTTGTAGACTACTGGTGCATACAAACAATGTTTTCCTGGATATAACCCTTGATTATATATACGAATATATGGCACATATAAAGGGGATGGCTGACTGTCCAGTGTGGCAGTGCGAGTATTGATGTTCCACCGAGAGGAATGCCATTGTTGATTACATACGTCATACTTATTACATGATACTAACTACATCACAGTGGTGTTACTTCCCCCTCAATAGCACCGGCCCCTACCCAGTCACCATCATGCTTCAACCAGTACATTGCTCTGTCAGCTCTGTTGCAGTCCCTTCATGCTCACACTCATGCACCTTATTCACAGCACCGGCGACCGGCCATAGTAGCAGCTCAAATCTGACATGTGTCTTATGAGCAAGGCAGTAAGGTGACTAATTTTCTCTTGTAATGCCTTGAGATAATTAATATAATCATTGGTCCTCTTTAATATTCAAGAATGTAATGTATTCAATAAAATGGACAAAAATAAGCAGTGTTTAAAATGTAATTACAGTTGAATATTATAAATAATTTCAGCAACTATATTGAGGTGTGGGTTATGAAAGAGATTTTATGACAAAACGTGAATATTTAATATACGTCTTATCAATAAGACACTATCGACTTTCAACTTTCAAAGGACACTTGAATGTCCTAATACTGTAATAGGACTTTGGCACTCAAAGAGTTAATATTTGGCAATGGGCGTAATTTTTAAGGTATTTTATACCACCAAACCACAGAGTGGGCATGCCCCCTCTCCATTCCAAAATGAGCTCTGTCTATTGTCTAAAGTGTGAATACATATTTTCAATAGAACTGTGAATGTGTTTTATTGAGGGTGAGAGGCATTACAGGCCTTTGATTATTTTGCATAGTAACCAAAAGGAGTGTTGCTTTTTTCCAGGGAGGGATGCTCCTTCTAGAAATTTAGTGTTCTGAAAGGTTCATAAAATGGTCACCTAAATATTTGCTCTATTCATTCACATAAACCTATTGGTATAAAAGGGGTAGTTAAAGCAGCATCAGCAATCAGTTGTGATCCTGACTGTTCTATAAAGGTATTCAGAAGACATTTGGTTATGATAAAGAACAACGTCGATGTCCTAGCACTCCAGGAGACTCACATTGAGAATTCTAACACCTGTGCAAGAGGCAATATCCCTGGATATACACTTGTAGAAGCCATGGCCCACAGAAAATACGGAGTGGCAACTTATGTTAGGCAGGGCATCGATGATGTGTCCCCGATTTACAAGAGCTGTGATGACGATATTTTTGTACTGGTGGTGAAAGTGTCAGGAAAACAACTATAGTAAATGTCTACAAAACCACCTAATAGACAATGGTCTGACACAGTACTTCCCATATTTGGACACCCCGTCCTTTACATTGGGGACTTTAACAGTCATCACAGCTCGTGGGGATACTCATCGGATGACGACAATGGTACGAGTTTAACTAGTTGGGCTGAAAATAACAACTTAATATTAATACATGATGCCAAAGACGCCCACACTTTTTATTCAGCCGCTGGCGTCGTGGTTATACTCCAGACCTATGTTTTTGCTCTTGTGCCCGCTCTCTTAAGCCTTTAGGCAGTTGGGAGGAAAGTTCTTGGTGCCTTTCCTCATTCTCAGCATAGGCCTGTGCTTATTTCAGTCGGAATCAAGATTCCTCTTGTAAGATCCTTCCCTCGGCCTCGCTGGAATTTTAACAAAGCTGATTGGAAAGCCTTTACATCTAGACTTGATGATGGCATCAGGTTCATCCCTCCCACGATAAGAAACTATGACCGGTTCACAAAGCTAGTCCTGGCTACTGCTAAACTGTGCATTCCACGAGGATTTTCGAAAGAGCTATGTGCCAGGTTGGAGTCCAAGAGTGTGAGGACCTTTACAGTGAGTTCAATGACACCGGGAACACAGAAACAGCTGATCGGCTGCTACAATCTCTTGACAAAGCAAGAAGAGAAAAGTGGGTACACACAATGGAAAACCTTAACTTCACATAGTAGCCGTAAAGCTTGGTCCCTCTTGAGAAAGCTCTCCACCGGCAAGCCTTCGACGAACAGTTCTTTGTCACATCCGAAACCCTGTGCAATAGCAAAGCGTATTGTTGCTTTGTCCAAGTCAGTTCGCCACCCGTCTGACAAGCTGGTTAACTACAAGTTAAACGAATTTAAAAGCAGTCGGCAAGCTCCGTTGGAAATATCGAGAGCATTTGAACTTGATGAAATTGAAGTGGCCATCTCCGCTCTCTGTCAGTTGGGAAGGCAGCCGGTATCGATAATGTCTTCCAGAATTCCTAAAGTACTCAGGAATCAAAGTTAAATACTGGCTTCTTACAGTGTTCAACGAAATACAGGCTACAGGTAACCTGCCTGCAGCATTTAAAAGATCTAAAAATAATCGCAGTTTTGAAGCCCAACAAAGACCCAGAGCGTATTGAGAAGCTATAGGCCCATAGCCCTGTTGAGTGTGTGTTATAAGCTGCTGGAGAGGTTGATCTATAATAGAATATTTCCCATTCTCAATGCCAGCATTCCTATAGATCAGCTGGCTTTAGACCTGGTCGTAACTGCTGTGACCAGGTGCTTGCGCTAACAACTTTTATTGAGAATGGTTTTGAAAGGAGAGCAAAAAACTCTACAGCCTTTATAGACCTTACTGCAGCTTACGACACTGTCTGGAGAAAAGGCCTTTTAGTAAAGCTCTATAATCTAATTCCTTGCCCTTTCCTTCTGCGGCTTCTTAATTCAATGATTAGCGACAGGCTTATAAAAGTATGCCTTGGCCGTGAGGAAAGTTCTTTCAGGGCAACTTAAAAACGGCCTTCCACAGGGCTCAGTACTTGCTCCTTTGTTGTTCAACGTGTACTCTGCCGACATCCCAACAACGTTATCCAGAAAGTGTTTATTTATGCGGATGATATTGTCTTAGGCATACCAACATAATGACATAAAGAAAACAGAACAGGCACTCACTGATGATCTTTCAGTCCTCGCAGATTATTTTAGAGCCTGGAAGCTAAATCCAAATCCTAATAAAACTGAAGTATCATGTTTCCACCTAAATAACAGACTGGCGAACTACAAGTTAAATATAACTCTTGATGGTGTCAAATTGAAAACATAATGAACATCCGCAGTATCTGGGAGTTACCTTAGACCGATCTCTCACTTTTAAAAGTCACCTTCAAAAGACAGCAGCAAAGCTGAAAAACAAGGGCTAATATAGTACAGCATCTTGCTGGATCAACTTGGGGAGCCAACGCTAAAGTACTGCGTACCACTTCTTTGTCCCTTGTGTACTCCGCTGCTGGATATTGTGCTCCTGTGTGGCTTAATAGTGCACATGTGCGAGAGGTCGATGTCGTTCTTAATAGGGCCATGGGGGACAATTACTGGAACTCTCATGGCAACACCAAACACCTTGGCTCCCAGTGCTGAGCAATATAGCACCACCTGAGAATAGACGCAAAGAGGCTCTTCTGAGAGAGTTCAATAAGATCGTGTCCAATCCCGAATTGCCCGTTACGCGCGACCTTCCTCAGCAAGATAGCCGGCTCAAATCACGCAAGCCATCACTACGAACAGCATCCCAGTTGATAGAGGAGAACTTTACGCCTAATGCTAACTGGGCGTCATCCTGGGAATCATTCGATGGACGGAACAAGTTCTTGATATCCGATCCCACGAAAGCAGCGGGTGGCTTGGAAATTCCTCGAAAGGAATGGGTTTTATTGAATCGTTTTCGAACTGGGGTTGGGAGAAGCAATCACTGGAAATTCAAGTGGGGTATTACTGACGACCAGACGTGTGATTGTGGCGCAAACTCTCAGACAATTGAGCACATTGTAAACGACTGCCCTTTGCGATTGTTTTCTGGTGGTCTGGCTGGTCTGAGTGGTTTAGAGGATGGGTCTCTAAACTGGCTCAGTAATTTGGATTTAGCTTTGTGACGGGAGATTTTAATATTATTTTTAATTTATGACTCAAGAACTTTGTTCTTACGTACTTTTTAATAATTGTAATTTTTAATTTATTTATTTATGGATAGCTGCCTTTGTCCCCCATACGATATATTATATATTCTATATATATATATATATATTTATATATATATATATATATATATATATATATAATATTCAGAAGACAGATGACCGTTACAAAACAGATGATTTTTCATAGTTACAGTGTAAGTGGATCCTGTTTATTACGTCTTAAGTTGTTACCATAGTATTTTCCAATTAACGTAGATCTATAATTGTAAAAATGCTGTTTTATTTTTAAACAGTTGATTTTTCATAGTTAAAAGGCAGTTGGACCTTTTAAATTATAACTAAATCTTAAATTGTTGCTGTACTGTTTTCCAAATAATGTTGATCTATAATTATACAAATGATATTTTGTTACAATACAGATGATTTTTCATAGTTACAAAGTAAGAGGACCCTTTCAATTTAAAAAATGCTATTTCATATCAAAATATTTGTTTTTTTGCATACTGATTGAGTTATCAACCCATTTTTCATGGTTAGTCATGTTTATACCTTTTCGGTACACAAAATTACAATGTTTAGGTATAATATGTTAATATTAACATTATAATAAGCTACTTTCTTATACCTTTAGTTTAATGTAAATCTAAGTTCATGAATTTCCTACATTTGCAATGGATATTTTTCATTTATAGTTACAGCATGTCGTAAAAACCTTACTTTATAAATAGCAAAAAATTCATGTTATGAAAAGTACTGATTAATGTAATATTTCTTACATTAAATCAATTCTCTATTTTAATATTGATTCAATATCTGAATTGTATTAGATTTATATAGTAAACGTTGAACAAAAAGCGGGTAATATACATAAACATCTTTATTTGGTATGGTTGCTTTCTTACCACTAAAGAGGATTACAAAAAAGTGCTCATTCTACCTTTTTCCACTGACTAGAATTTAAAAAAGTATACCGGTACTATAATATAATAGTTACACTAATAATTATTTTATTTGATCTATTTTATAAGACGTTTCTGATATACAATAATACATTTAAGCAAATTATTAGACATCATAAAAGTTTTTAGTTACCAAGTAAGTTTTTATTTATTGGCCAGGTAATTTTGGTCAGTGAAGTACTTTTAGATAGAGTTCAATTTTTTTTATTTCAAATTTTTAATAATGAGTTTAGTTTGAATAAGAACAAATGATCATGCAAGTAATCAAGGGAATTTATGACATCTCCACATAGCACAGTGGGGAAAAGGGTGTATCAATGGATCAAAATTTAGTGTTCCTTAGAATTACTTACTTTAAAGATAAATTTTGGTTTTAAAAAAAAAATAAACTTGGGAGTTGCAACTTGTTTTGAACTTATGATGTTATAATCACATATCACAACAGTGAATAACAGGTAGGGCGCTAATTATGTTATGAACAGATTCAATTCCAACATAGTTGATATTATACGTAAGTTGTCAGTTATTACTAGTAGTTGATTAACGTTATTTTGTTAAGGACTTTAAAAAAAAACATGTCGTTTGTATTCATTTAATTTGTTGTACTGTAAGTAACTCAACTTTACTGTGGCTCAAAAAATAGAAATTACACTTTCATAAACAATTGCTTCTGAGTAAAATAAAATCATAACTGAAAGATTATTGTTATAATTAACAATATTTTTTCCAATAGGGTTAATTTGTTTTTCATTTTAATATATGAACATAGGATTACATGTTTCAGTAATGTCATTGACTTGTTGTGAATAGTAAAGTACAGTAAGCTTGCAGTAAGGTTTGTTAGGTAGTGCGTTTGACTCAAAGTATGGTCAGGTAGGCAGTTGGGGGACAGAGGCTCACTCTAATAATATTACTCTTTCGACCAAAGATCACTACAAGTGTATTAACAAAATTCATCACTGACAATGCTGACTACTCTTGTATTAGAAGGTTATGAAACTAATTTTCGTATTCCTTCTTCAAAGTCAAAGTCAAACGTCTTATTGCTGTGGACAATATAAGTTACCGTATGTGGCAAAAGTCATATTGGATAAATCTATAACTTTTATATTTGTTTACAATACTACATTCTCTCCACCACCAAGGCCAGTGGGAGCCTTCTAGATTGGAGGTCTCCAAACTTTAATCCAAAAACTCGTTGACGCTATAGAATGCTTTAGATACTAAAAAGCGCTTCAGAGGAGTTTTTAAGGCATTGGGTGTTGTTCGTTTTTCATAGATTCGTGCAATCTGTTGATGAAACGGACACCTGCCTGAGAGGGTAGGTGTTAATAAACAAACGTTCGGTGTCGCCTACGGTAGTTATCTCTGCCTCTCATTTGATATTCATGTACGTCTCTGCCCCTAATCAGGGCACATTAAGACTTACAGAATAAAACTGCCTCCAAGAAATATAGACATAGCAGAGTCAACATCTGCTATTTTGGTGAAATTTGGTCGGCACGACTCTCTAAAGTTTATGTTGGCGATTGTTCTGATCGTTTTCTTTTGAAGCTTGAAAACTCTCAAAATTTGATTGTTTGAACAAACTCCACACAAAATCACTCAGTAGTAAAGATGTGGGTAGATCGGGCCATAATACATCACTATCAGCCAAATGCTATAGCTTTTGAATTTAATAAATTCTTCTCCTCAGTGGCCAGTTCTCTTGATGCTGACTGTGAATTGGAACTGGATACAGTCGCCACTCATACCCCTGCTTCATCTATGGTTCTAGCTCCTGTGTGTGAGGACGAAGTGGGACGTATTGTAAGAAGTTTATCAACTAAAACTTCCAATTACATAAATGGCATTCAATGTGGCTTATAAAACAATGTTATCGGCACATATTAAGCCCATTGACAAAATCATAAATGTTTCTTTTGAAACTGGCACATTCCCATCCGCACTCCAATTGGCAAAAGTCGTTCCTGTTTTCAAAAAAGGCGATCCAAAGATATTGGATAACTATCTAGCAATTTCAATTTGAGCCAGTTTTAGCAAAACTTTTGATAAACTGTCCCTGGACCGACTTCTTAATTTTCTTGACAAACACAACATTTTTTCAGATCAAAAATTTGGTTTCAGACCAGGAAAATCAACTTATGGAGCAATCACACAACTTGCAGATTTTATTGTGAAGGGCTTTGAGACTCATGAAAGAACATTCAGTGTCTTTCTTGATCTCTCAAAAAGCATTTCATACTGTTAATCATGGTATATTTCTACACAAGCTGGAAGGCTGTGGTGTATGGGGGACAGCACTCCAGTGGTTCCACTCATACTTGAGCAACAGAAGTCAATGTGTTCAGGTCCAGAATGCAGTATCAAGTAGCATTAGAGTATACCAATGAGTCCCATAGGGATCAATCTTGGGTCCTGTCCTTTTCTTGATTTATGTGAATAACATCCATGCGTCAGGCTTATATGGGGAAAATCATTCAATATGCAGTTGACACAACTCTCTGTTTCCGGGCTGATCCTCTGACTTGTTTAGAGGTTCAAACCTTCATTGATCTTAATTCCTGCATTCAAAATTTTCTGATAAATAATCTCAAAACTAATCATGAAAAGACAAATTACATCAACTTAAGTTTACGTGAGTTTAAAACTTATGAAACCCCAACAGTAATGATGGATAACATTGTTCTGGAAGAAACTGATTCTGCTAAATTTCTAGGAATACACCTATATAAAGAGTTAACATGGAAAGTTCACATTGAAAGTGTCTTATCTGTGTAGGAAGTCTTACATTTGCTGCACGCTGTTCTATCATAGGCATCATAAGTTGTAAGGCTAAGTTTTTCAAAAACTTTCTTCGAGACAATTTGTTTTGATGTTTTATAGTATGGAGCACGTGACTATTATTTATACCAGCTACATTGATCAAATGGAAAAATACAGTAAGAGGCCAACGCCTACTGTTGCGCATTACATTATACTCTGTACACATTTGGTAAACACTGTCGACTCCTCCTTTTGTGTTATTATAAAAAGATATAATCTCTGGTTTTCGTAAATCTCCAGTACTTTCATAATCTTTGAGTCCATATGCATGGTTGATATCAACACTACACGCTTATTTCTTTTGGGTATATAAGACACAATAGTTTTGTCTTTTTGAAAGGCAAACAAACTACTATGGACAGCCCTTCTACTGGTGTTGACAAAATCCTCGGGAAGAAACGGTTTGTTTTTTCTTACAGTTCCCACAACCGTAAGTCTTTTTTGAGTCAGTGCTTCAACTAGGGCGTAGGTAACGAACCAATTATCAAGGGTAACATTGCGTCCAGAATTGAAAATAGTTTCACACACGCGTAGCACAACATCTCTAGCAGCATTACTAACCTCGTATGGACCACGTGGCTGAGTCGCAAGATACGCTTCCATGTTAGAGGTGTAGAACAAATTAGAATCTACCATACTAAAACTTTTGAGGCCGTATTTAGCTGGCTTCTTGGGCATATACATACGGAATGGGCAGCGGCCCCTGAAAGATACTAATGTCTCATCGACGGTAACAAACATTCCAACAGAAAAGTTATTTTTACAATTGTTTACAAAACCATCAAAAAGTTCTCTGATAGGAGCAAGGTTGTCTATTGATTTCCTTTCGTCTCTAGTTTCAGCATTGTCAAATCGTAAGCATCTACACAAAAAACAAAATCTTTGAAAACTCATTGTGGCCGGGAAAATTTCAACCCCAGTCCCATCTTTTTGCCATAGCTCTTCAACATTTAGCCTTCCAGCATGTAACACTCCAGCAAGAACTAACAGGCCAATATAACTGTTTATTTCAATTTCATTCGTTACAATAATTTGGCTTCGATCGGCATAATTTTGAGATATATTCAAAATATACTGATTTGTAAAAATGTAACGATATTTCTGATTATGTTCTCATCCATAAACAAAGACCAAAACTCATATTCGGTAGAAGCTTGATTGGCAGTTTGTGGAAGTGCTGGAATTCTAGCTCTAATAACATTACGCATAGGAGCTTGGCCTGGAGGGATTTCATTTATTTCCCACATAGTTCTTTTGTCTTTACCCAAAAAAAATTCTGTTGGAGTTTGAAGACGTACCCGTGGTTGATCAACAGATGGTTCTTTTTCATCGTGGCCTTCTCCTTCTGTATCAGTGCTGTGTACACTTATATTTTTGTGATCAGAATCGACTTATTCATCCTCTTCTAACAAAGGATTGTCTATGTCCTCTTCTAACATTCGATGAATAAGTTCATTATTATGGACAATGTTCGCAGCCATAATTAAACAACACAAGTTCACTAAAAAGAAGAAAATAGGTTATTCTGATACTCTAAAACACTGTAACACCAAAGGTAACCTTGGGTCGGTGTGACCCGAAACACACTAACACGAGTAGTAAGGTTGGGTCTGACAGGCCCAGTCAGCTGTTGTATATTTATTGGAAGTGAACATGGAACTGACAGCAGTTACCGCCAAGAGGAGTGGGTAGGGGAGGATGACCTTGAGGCTGTTCGAAATTGCCAGCCATCTGAAGTGATGCCAACATAAAATAAAACCGAAATGAATATTCCCTTGGGTCTACCAGACCCAACCTCACCATCGCAGGGTTAAGGCAAACCATTCTCTAAGGGCAACACTCTGGAGGCAATTCCTGAAGAGACCAGGGGTAAGGAAAATAAATACCAAGTAAAAATTAAACAAATTGAAGAAAACCTGCATTAAATTTATAAAGAAGCTGAAAAAAAACATATTATTCAGAAATTCAGAGGACATTTGAGGAACATGACAAAAAACAGCAACAAGTTATTACCGGGTACAGTGAAAAATCAATAATCTCAACAAGATTGTATTAAATCTAAAAAGAGAGCTAAATAAAACAGAGAATGTTAAGAACAAAGATGTAGAAAGTATGAGTAATTAAGAATGTCAAACAGATATTTACACTTCCAATATACAATCCTCAATACTATCTGGGACACAGATTAAATAAAGCACAAGAATTCGAAAACTGATTAAAAAATATGATGGATAGATTAGAAGCCCTAGAAAACAAAAAACATGAACATTTTGCAAACATAAACAAACAGACAAAAAAGACCAGAAAATCCAAACAGAATTCAACAAATAAAATGAACCATTTTGCAGTGTCTCCAAAATGCACAAATACCATAGCATTGATGAAGCCTTGCATGGAATCAACACCATAAGTCAATTCAAATCAATTTATTAAATTAGACAGTATACCTTTAAGTATTTTAGATAAACAGGAGTTAAGTGATGATGAGGGTATTGATACATCTCAAAATAGGACCATCTGTGGAAAGTTATCAGAAGAACTGCAGTTAGTTCAAACACTGGCCGCTTGTCTTTCCTAAATTCCATGGATAAAAGTAATATAACAAAACTAAAAAGTTTTACTTTTATCCCAGATGAAACCCCCCTGATCTCCTCACAATTGAACTTACACTCCGACTGGGAAAAAGCATGCGGATTGGTATTGTACGACAGAGACACAAATAGCTGTATGAAAGCAATATCTGATGAAGAAATCAGAGATTCTTGCAGAACAGTTCACTCTCTCATAATAAATTCCACAGACTACCTAAAAAAAAGTGGCAAATATAAGAGAGGAATAGTGGACAAAGCCCTGATGTTACATGCAGGGGAAGTAATTTTTGCATGTGCACTCGCAGAGGTCTCACAAGCTTTGTTGATAGGAGATAAAAAACAAAATACCATATTTAAACAGGACTCCCTATGACCTCATTCTCTGCAAAAAGCTGGCCAAAGGACTTTATGTTGTAAAGAGAATTAAGTCTATAAGTGATCTAAAAACAGCTACTACCGCTTACTATGCAGTTTTTTAGTTTCACCTCAGCTACTGTCTTTCAACATGATGCAACTCTAGTAAAGCAAATCTACAAAGAACCCTTATTCTTCAAAATAAGTGTGTCCGCGTTTTAGCTGGTCTACAGCCTAAATTAGCTTTGAAGAAATGTCGTCCTCTCCAGCAGATGTTTTAGCTTTCATGGAGTCAATAATTGTTCATATTTCTTCTTCAGTAGTGTTGTGTTGCTGCAAGTTAGTAACAAAGTGAGCCTGAATAACATTTGCTGGTGTAGAATTTTGATTCGGTGTTCTATTTTTGTCAAGTGTCTTCTCTGCTATTCTGGAAAAAAATTGATTTAAAGCATTGGCAATGCTATTGGGAGAGAACTGTGTAATTCACCTTCAATAATGAAGCTTGCTGGAATTATGGTTGTGGTGTTTTGTTTTCTTTCAGAGTTGATTACCCTCCAGACAGCTTTTGATTTATTGTCAGCCTGCTCTATGAATTCTGCATTTTGCTTCTTCTTTTAGCTTAAGATCATACATCTTCTTCCTAGTTGCTGTTTCCCTTTTATCATTTACATCTCCAGTAAGTATTTCTATGTTCAAGGCTTCCAAATATGATTTTCATAGTGTCTCACTTTCAGTATCCCATACTCTTTTTACGTGATTGGTTTTTAATTTAAAAGTTTTATGTGGGCAAGATATGTCCATCGCGTATTTCATAACGCTGTTAAAGGCTGAAAAAGCTGTTTCTGTGCCTGTTTTTTTGAGTAACTTGTGACCAGTCTTGGGAGGCTAGGATTTTCCTCACTTCCTCTATTGTATTGTGATTGATTAGTCTTTTTTTGGATTTTGCTGTATTGTCATTTTGTAAATCTGTCTTGATGTAGCAGATTTGCGCTGTGTGGTCAGATAGTTCTGAGCTGATTACTTCATGTGATAGATGGTCCTCGTTCAGACTTGTACAGATACAATCAATAGATGTCTGGCTATGATGTGTAATTCGTGTGGGAGGCAGTTCTAGTCTTTTTATGTTGTATCCTTCTAGGGCATCTGTCAAAGATTGGTTGTCATTATTGTTCGTCAAGTTGTCCACATTAATATCACCCATAATGACTATTGGATTGTTTATACAGTGTATTTTGTCCAGTTCAGCTGATAATGCATCCAGTGAGTTTTCTAGCCTGCTGTGTGGTGATCTGTAGATTCCCATTAAGTAAAAGTTGGATTTTCTAAAAGTTATCTTTAGTAAAATGGCTTCACATTATAGCTCAGATGATATGTCAGAGATGGATACTATGCTGATTGTATTTTTTAATTTAGAGCTAACAAATACAGCAACTCCTCCCTTCCTGTGGTGAGTTCTGGAGAAGCCTCAGATGAATTCGTATTCAGGTATCCTGGTGTTTTTCAAGTGATCACTATTTAGCCCATGTTCTGTTAGAATTATTATGTGTGGATTGAACTTGTGGAGGAAGTGTGTCAATCTTTCTATTTTGTTTTTTAGGCCATCTATATTTTGGTGAGCTATTGAGATTTGATCCTGGGTTTTTTGTTTCATTCCATTATATTCTCTTGTCGTGTTCCTTCCTCTAAAAAAGTGTTCTCTGTGCAAGTTGTTGGACTGTTGTCTGTGGAACTATTATATTATATTATATATATTTGTTATAAACTAAAAACTTGAAGTCAACATAACATTTTGTATGAAATGTATATTAGATACTTTAAAGATTACAAAATTAGGTATGTAATGGGTAATAGAGAGGCCCTTCAATATTTTGCCCAGAGTTACAGTTGTAGAACAATACAATAAATTCTTTGGTTTTAAGTAGGGTTATGACAAAACAAGGAAAATGTAATTTTTTAAATACGGTATACAAAAAACTAATATGATATTATTGGACACTTTATATTTTTCAAAATAGGAAATTTTTAGATCTCTAGTACACAGTTTAGGTTTTCCATGTATTAATTAATAAAGCTATACATTTTTAGTTCACTATTACAAAAGCACTTATTTGAGCTTTCAATTTAGGAATCACCCATTAAAAAACTCACATCAATTTTGGAGATTAAAAATATGTATTGATCAGTTACAGGGTTAAGAACTTAGTTTCAGTTTTGCAATAAGAATTTATTTTGATATACCTCATGTTATACATAGTATTGGCTTGCAATGGAAATATGGTGGCACAAGTTCTTCACAATAACCAAACACAATGTTTTGTGAACTCTTCTGTGCCTGTCTTCTTTTACTCTGATAATTCACAAGCAGACATTGTCACCTTAATGATTTATGATGAAGACTACCTTGACTGAAAGGGAGCAATAGAATAAACAACAAATACAGTCTGAGAACTAGTACCTTACATATGAAAAGCCAAGATTTACAATTCGCCACATGTAATGATGCTGTGTTTTGTTTGTAGGCAGAAGGGGAAGCAGCAGGCATCAGTAGTGAGAGCCAGTATACCTCAACAAAGGACAGGGTAACAAGGGTTATAAGGACTCTAAGGAGAAGACAAACCGCTGCGCTGTGTGTCGCAAGAGGGTTGGACTGACAGGTGAGCCATTGTTGTGAAATATGAAACCATTACTATGCACACATTGTCATTAATAATTGAGTTCCATGAGCTATTTTTTACATGTGCCCTAATTTGATGGTATGTTAGAAGTTTTAATGCGGTCATTCAATATTGATCCATAACCATCATTATAACAATACCAAAAAATAAACCTTCCTTGAATTGTATAATGTAATACATTCTTTTTCTTTTTAGAAACATTTAAATTAAAGTTATAAATTCACAAAAACTTACAAAAAATACATATTTAACTTCAAATACACAATACCATAACACTATTATATAGTACAAGATTTTGTAATTAGTTTGTCTTCAATTTGCAGAAATCATTTTTAGAAATTTTATTGGTACAAACATTTTTGCAATTAGGCTACAAAAATTTCAATCATAAAGGTTATTCAATTCTCCCCAATTGATAAAAATGTTTTATATGTATTTAAAATTAAAGCAAAATAAGTATAACTTTAGAAAATGGCTAATATTAAACCATTTTTTGTTCAAACTTATGACATTCAATAAACAAATTTCTTCCTCATATGAACTAGCTATTTTCAGTAAGTGCCAAACTACCATAATTATGTTGAAATTTTGTTTATATTTTTTGTAATATTTTCTTAGTTGTTTGTTAGAATTGTTTGAAAAATAAGCGCAGTACAAATCAGATTATAAATACAATGATATGTACTAAATTTGGCTTTAAACATTCAAGTTCTGGTGTGCAAATTGTTACGAGAAGAGACCATATATAAAATAAGTTGTAATGAGATGAGATTATTACTGTGAGCTTATCACAGTAGCACAGTATAGTGAGTGTTGTTACTAATACAACTGTACTTGTGTAGGTATCAAGTGTCACTGCGGAGGCCTGTACTGTGGCATCTACAGATATTCGGACAAGCACGACTGCTCGTTTGACTACCGAGAGCTTAGGGCACAAGAGATCCAGGGCAACAATCCACGTGTTGTCAGTGAGAAGATTAAAAAGATATAAGAGTAGTTGATTGTGTGTGGACCCACCACATTTTAATGACAAAATATCTTAGTATAAATTAATACACCACGACATTTTTACTATAAAAATTGTTATTTTAGTAACATAGGTCATGTTTTATATGTATACGAGTGCACTGGAAGTTTTGAGTGCAAAGGTAGTGAGTGACTAGTATGAAAGACAGTCATTTTTTAGTCTGCATAGACAAGCCACTGAATGTACCTGTTATTTAAGGTGATATAAATTTTATTAACTTAGGGTAGTAATGAGTTATCTATTTTTTAATTGTTTTGATAGTGTAAATCCATAAACTTTGTTATTGTTCCACCTCTTTAACTTTATATTTATAAATATTCATCGATAACCACTTAAGTCTTTATCTAGTTTGCATGCTTGGACATTTTAATAAATGTGTGGTTGTAAGTAATTAACCAATTCATTCTTTATCTAGTTTGCATGCACTTGGACAGTATGAACACAAATTGTGTGAGTAGTTTTTGTTAATAGTTAATTTAAATTGTAATTCATGTTGTAGATTTTTTAGCCAAGCCCAACTGTTTTCCTAGAGAAAAACCAATAATGTACAATGTTTCTAAGTCTGCAAATTCAGTTTTCATGAAACATGTAATAACAAAATCAGTTGTTCAGTTTTAAGATCATGTATTATATGCAACAGTATTCATGTTTTGACCTTCTTAGTTAGCCTGGTAAAATTGTCACACTTTATCCATGAACTATAATGAAGGACCACAACTACTGTTAATAGTAACTACTTAGTTAAATTTAAGAATGTTGAACTAATAATAATAAATGCAGTACATATGTAATACATAATATACATTAAGTTATTAGGAATCTGTTAGTATTTAATAAACTTTTACTGGATACAATTTAATTTTATGTTTTTTGTATCTATTAATTGAGCCATTAAAACATGTTACGATACATGTATACATTTTGTACAAAACAGTTAAATTACTATTTCATTGTCAGTTTTAGAATGTGAATTCTTGAAACAGTTTTATGTAATAAATACCATTATTGTATTCTCTGAAAAAATGTTTTGCTATTTTATTATCATTAATGTGTTCTACTAGAGTAAATGTTGCCCAAGTTGAGTGCTCAATTTCAAATGTATGTACCAGAGCCAGTGCCAGACAAATTAGTAGCTTTTATTCTGTTTGGACATACTCATATTTGAGTTATTTATTCAGCAAATACAGGTCACATGTTTCAGTCAAGATTTTAGATTCATACATTGATGTATTCAATCTAATCATTCGCTTTAAATAGAGTTCTGTGATAGAGAAGAAAATAACTATTGAAAATTACTTAATTTCCTCCAAAATTCATCATGATGAGCTGATTCCTAATCAATATTAAATCCACATGAGGCTCTCCTCTCCGATCTGGTTTTCATAATCTACTGGAGTATCAACTGCTATATATGTATATTTGAGTCTATATGATTCCCATAACTGGCAGAGAAAGGTATTGTTTTTAAATACTAATATTAAATATGTTTGTAATTGAGCATTTTATTTTTCACAAGTAACAAAGAAAGGCTGATGTTATAAAAAGTTGTTATTATGTCAAATAAATTCTCCTGTGTTTTTTATGTTTAATTCTTCACCTATCCACAGCTAGAAAAAGAAAAGGCCACAGTTTCCCCACTGTTCATTACTACTTTTGATTACTGTACATTACGTTTTCAACTGTCTTAAAAATATATTTTGTAAATATTATATGTTTGGAAAGTATCCTCATTTGTTAACTGGACTTGCTAGAGTGAAAGTTAGTGAAACTTTTTCAATACATGGACATGCATTTCCAGTGATAAACATTTGCAGTGTAATTGATTTTATTCGGAATTAGTTGAAAATTTAGCTATGCGAAAGCTTATATAGTCATTAATAGCATGTTCATTTGAAGATAGTATCAAAACTTAAATAGTCTTTGGAGTTTCTTCCATAACTATATTGTTCTAAATTAATGGAATGTATTGAGGTATAATAAACAATATGAATAGTCCTTCTTTCGACCTAGTCAGTACTAGGCTTTAGATCAACCAATATCAATATCCATTCTTGTTTCGTTAAGAAGTTTTAAATAAAGTTTTTACCGGAATGTAAAGCAATGTCTAAGGATCACAGTTGAATATTAAATTTTCAATGATTTATTAAATATATAAAAATATTAAAATTAGCCATAAAAATGTAGTAATTTTTATATATCACTTGTATGATTAATTAAATTTTACGTCGTTCAATTTTATAGTGGAAGTACCTAATTGTCGTTATTACAATTTTGATGTATTATCGTGTTATAAAACAATGGGTTTTTTAAGACATAACTATTTATAACAAAAACTTTTAGTTTAACTCTGCAGATGCCATGTTAGGCCAATTGGCCTGACAGTCATAGTTGTTATGGTATAGCTTGTTGGGTAAAGTGGCCCAACAGGGTCACTAAGCAGATGGCTATTTTTATTAGCTTCTCTCTTGTGCTGCGTATGGATGGAATGTGAGGAAGCACATTTCACAGCACTCTGTCTTTTGTGAAGTTTATTTTCAGTAGACAACTTAGATTTAAAGATAGGTCATTATTGATGCCATATGTTAGTTACTTTATATACCTACTAGTTACTGATTAAATATTAACATATAAAGTACTTTTATATTTGATTCTTGTAAATTACCACAAACTTTCCAATATTTATTTCATTTTATATTAATATAATTATTTTTATTTATCATTTTTCCAATATTAATTTGTATTTATTGTTTAATATCAGTCTAATTTCATATTTTTCAATATTATTTTATTTTATTAACTTTAGAAATGGATCATTTGTGAAGTTGGCTGATAATAGAATTTTTGATTTTGAAAGGCCTTGCAAAAATAAAGTTAATATTGGAAAATGTGTAATAATTTACCACTGGTATTAAATTAAAAAATTTCCAATGCTTCAAGAATCTTTATAAAAAGTACTGGTATTTATTAATATAAAAAGTAACATAGTTCAATTATTTATAATTTACTGAATTACATACAAAAATACCCAATTTAATGGTAATGACATTTGGTAATAACTAGTTGTTGTTACTCATGGAATAAGCGTTTCTTTTTCAAGACCATCTGTGAACAGACCAATTCCTTTTTGAACTTAGTAAGTTTCCAACAAAGCTTTAAGGATGACCGTATAACTACAGTAGCCAAATGCACACAAAATATTGTGCTGCCTATCAATAAAACAAAATTTCTTAGAACAAAGTGTTGTGTATTTTGCCTATGTTATGACACTGCTATGTATGTTAATTAAAGGTTTTAACGATTTGGTAGGCGTAAGTATGACGATTTATAAACATAGTAACAACCATCTAATCATAGTAAAGTCCATTGAAGATATTTAAGTGAATATATCCAAATATACTTTGGCATTCTACCTTTAAAATAGAATTACTGAAGTTGGCAGTTAACATTTTACATAACTTTTGACACTATAGTTTTATTGTGCTATGGGGATTTGGAAATCTGGTGCAAAAATAAAGGCTTAATACAAACTCAGTATTTTACCTAATTTTGATCATATCTTTATAAATTAATATATAAAATACTAAAATTGTAAGCAAATAAACAGTAAATTTATAATAACATAAAGCTTTGAGACAGCATATCACACAATCTCAAACACATTTTTAAAACAAATAATTTCAGTACATACATAGCATATACGCAATACTGTATATTGTGTATACACCCCCCCCGCCACTGGGACCTCCATAGCTGCAATCTGCTTATAGAATTCTGTTTAGTACTGACAATAAAATTTATTGTCCTATATTAAATATAGGAATAAGAATAAATTTATTTTATGATTATTTAGCATATGACTAACTAAAAACTAGCCAAGATTTACTAGCCGTCTTGACAAGTCATGTTCATTAATTTCAATACTCAGTCAATATGTGGTGGGTTCAGAATACAAGTGAACTAAGGCCTTTTTAGCTTCTTTTGAACCACACAAATTTAAAGTTAAAGCTTCATAACAAAATTACCTGTTAAAATGTTTTTAAGTATATGTGTTCAATTTAATAAGTTAAGGAGTAACTTAGACATTTATATAGGTTTTATTGGCAAAATTTTATGTTATAACTCCAAAAAATCCAAAATAGTGGACTTGGCTCAAATGTATTCTGAAGATTTTTAGGGAGATAATGAACCAACTCCAAGTGTTTTTAATACACTTAATTTTTATATTAGAGATCAAATTAGAAATATTAAAAGAAAATATCTGTTCTTAGTTGAAAGGAATAGTGAATTGACGAAAAAACTAATCACTGGTGTCATACAAATGATGTCCTTGATTATATACTTAACCTCAGACTTTAACTCAATAGAGGAGTCTCTCAATGAGAATGGACCAATACCCTCCAACTGACGCTCTTTTGTAAAGACAACCAACCACTTCAGCCAAGGCGGGGTTGACACAGAGACCCATCCCATCACACCAGTTTCCTATAATGTTCAGAGTAGCATTGGTCAGTTCCGTGACTACTCTGTTGAACTTGAACAAAAATCACAAAAGAAAATCTGAAAAGAATAAAAATTTCTAAAATCAAGAATCAAGAATGTTTCTTGTTATCCCACATTAACAATATCACAAGATTGGCATGAATTAGGCTATATCATTTGTACTAGTTAGGCTTTCATTAAAACTAATTTGTTATAACTAAATTAAAGTTTCCTTATACAGTAATTAGTTTAAACTAGTTCTTAGATTATTTCTTACAAATAGATTACAGTTTCCTTATAACTAGATTAAAATTTCCCTAAAACTAGTTTAAAATGTCCTTATAGCTATTTTAAAATTTATTAAAATTAGTTTAAAATTTTAATATCATTAAAATCATGTAGGTAGCCTACACCTCTTCAACTTAATAAAATGCTTTCATTTTCAGTTACTTAAACAAAACATTCTTACGGTTCTTAGTGCACACTGTTTTGGCATAATGAGGTAACTTACTGAAAAGATTTGTACCAATGTAGACAAAGCTATGTTGGAACTTGCTTAGTCTAATGTATATCACATTAATTAGATTTGCAGATCAGGTATGAGAGTGTACATAATTTCTTAAACTAAACAAGATCAGATTTTCTTTTATATACACTAAGCTCTGTAAAATGTAGAGACTAAGGAATGTGTTAATATGCCTAATTCTATAAAGAAAGGTCTACAAGAATCTCTCTCTCATTAATGGTCATGTAGCTGAGGATAGCTTTTTTTACATTTAAAAAAATTCACTTGCACCAGGAGAGTTACCTCCAAAGAATACTGTCATTCAAAATGTGACAGTGAAAATGTGAAAAATAGGCGTTGGTAATTAAATTAGAACTTGTACTTAATTTAATTTTCTTTAGACAAAATATGACTCTGGAAAAGCGGGAGAAGAGAGTTGGTATAAAAGCACGCCAAGTAAGCGTAAAATCTAAATTAAGTCCTGAAAGCTTAACTGATTTATTTTCAGAGTCTGTTGGCCTACTACTTAAACTAAGAATTATCTCTTCAATTATTTTTTAAGTACGACATTGGAGAGAACAAAAACATGCTCAGATTTAGAATTGCTTAGCAATATTGCAATTTACAATATTACACACATCAGCAATGCTCACTTCAGACCAAGTAAAATTAGGTGAATCAGAGGATTTAATACCCGATGATTTTAATATATCTATTTGACAAGCACTGCTTATGATATCACTATTAGTATTTACAGTATCAATAATATTTACAAAGCAGTCATTAAACTCAGCAGATGTAATATAAAAAGAAGGCTGTACACCTTTTTCATGGCCGGTTGCAGAGTTAGTAACTGCCCAAGCAGCTTAGCATTGATTATTAGTATAGAAAGAAAGAATTAAACTATAGTAATGATCTAAATTAGTATACTGTAACACAATAATGCTCATTAGATTATTAGGCATGTATACTATTTTTCTCAAAAATGTTTCAAACAATTGGAATTTTGAATGTTAGTATGAAGCTATCAAGATTAAAATTTCAATGTTTTTAAGAATTGGAATAGCTTTGATAACCTTCCACTCTGCTGTGAAGACAACCTGAGTTATAGAGGAGTTGATCAAGAGAGTCAAGACATGGGATAATTCAAATCATATTTTTTTAATATTAAAGAAAACAAATAAAATCTCAGTTGTAAAATACTCATTTTAGGATGAGTAAATCCATCCAGAGACTAAAAGAACTGGATTTTTTTTAAAGGAAATTGAATTCAATATATAATCAGTAATGACAATTTTACAGTAGATTAAACAGTAGTAAGCTTGCCTATTTGAGGAAGAACAGGATTTAGATTTTAATGTTGACTATAATGGAATTCAGTCAAAATTTCTTTGAGATAGTGTATAACATCCGTTTTTCATTTATCCACCTTATGGAGACATGACAATTATGACAGTTTTAATTGTTAATAATTTTCTAGGTTGCTATCAAAGGGATTTTATTGGCAACAATCAAGTTCATGGTCATATTTTACTCTAGCGATAATTGTTACGTTCAAACTTATTTATCATAATTATTCAAATCTTGTTGGGTAATAATCTGCTAAATATAAGATATTCTTGAAGTTCTTGTCTCATATTTCTACTTTATGTTCTCACATGTTTTGTTTATAATAAACTGATATTGTTTAGTGAATTAAAGTTAATGCCCTGTTGAAGTGTGTTTTCAACATATGTTTTATTGAAAACACTAGTCCAATATTCTAGTTACAATATTTTCCAAAAGTTTTATTTGGTTTTCTTAATAAAGCTTTTTACTTAAATTTTTTTAGGTTCAGTATACATGCTACTGAGAAACTATTAAATAAAAAGGCATTTGTGGTCAGACAAGCGAGAATGGAGAGTTTATTAATTTGTTATGTGAAAGATGTTATCAATATCGTGCCACCTCTGTCATATCTCAGGTTGATGCATGTAATAGTTTGTCACTGAAACTAAGAAGAATATGTAATGTTGCGGTTATGACAAGCTACATGACATTAAAATATCCAAACTAAATAGATTGACTTTTCGTTGATTTATATGCGTGTAACTTATATTTGTTTATTTTTGCTAAAGTATCGCTCGCTTACATTTGTTTGTGCCTAACTTTGTTTATGAAACCCTGAAATTAAATAAAAAATTAATAAAATATCATATTTAACTAGAATTTTGTGTTTTCTAAGTCTATGTTCGTCTTATTAACCTATCAGCTGTAAAACACACGGCACAATTATTTATTTCATGTTTCACGATTAATAGTGTAGTTTTATATACAGTAAACATATACTCTATAAAAAATATATATTGATTTAAAAGCCAATAACTTTTTACTATGGATGGCATGGTTTTAGATTTTTTAACGTTTCAATGTACAAAACTTATTATTTAAATAAAAAACTCCCATTCTGAAGTAAAAGACACATAGGCTATTTTACAATCTATAAATTCATAGAAAAAGGTAAGGATGGGGCTTGTAGTTCTTAAGATACATCAATCTTCCAGAGCCTCTGTAAATACCTGTAAAATAACGTATTTTTTTATTTTTATGTGTTACAGAATGGTCTACAACAATTTGTATTTAAATAAGAATAAGAATGCAATCATAGACCTACATTTTCTCAGAGGGCTGCAAAACTTACAACTTTTAGTATTATAGTATTAAAACACATTCCGGTGAAATGCTCTTGACCCACCAGCTTGTCTAGGAGGGATTTTCCGGTAGTGGTAACCTCCTCCCCACTATTACGTCATTCGAGATCGCCTGTGGCCGAAGGTCACCTCCCGCGACAGTATATTGAGAATCTATCGCCGTATTCCGGTCAACGAAATGAACGGATAAGTCATTGGCCAATCAATAGTATAGATCTGTAACATTGACCTGTTACCAGCCGATCCACACTGTATTGTTATTTCCCAAAAACTTATTGCCCTATACACTGTTCTTTTATTTTATACTACAAACATGCTGTTACTGGCTATCATTGAATTTGCGTTATTAAGGTTCAAATAAACTGAGTCATTCTGAATCTACATACTTTGATATTCACACATTAATGTAGAACAGAATGTAAATACATTTTTATTGAAGTAATTGATACGATTAGCATGTGGTAAAACAAGATATTTGTACATAAGTTGCGTCAGCAAAAAGTCCAGGACATATTATAGAAATCCTTAATAAATATTCACTAATTATATTAAATTTTATACTTTGAGCTTAATGTTCTCACATTTAATTAATCATTTTCTAATGTTGCTGAATATTGTAGGCAACGTTTGCTATATTACAATATAATGTACAGTGCACTTTTTCTGGCTCAGTGTATTAAAATGCTTACACAAACTTACGCATGCTCGGCCTCCAACGCTTCTAACAGTGCATATGATATTATCTTGGCATATCTAAAATAGGCCTTGATTTAGTGTAAACATTCAACTGAAATCATAGCGGCCCAAGCCCAGACTGTCAATAAGTCTCGAATGGTGGAGAAACGGCTATATACATTGTATAGTTAGAATATAATTATGTATTTTGATTTTAATTCATTGAATACATTTCTTCTCAATATAACTTTATTGTGTAAAACTGCATAAGGTCTTACCTTACACCTTGCTCAGTTGTTTAATAAATTTGTACTATTCCAATACATAGGCTACTTATTAACTCTTTCCGGTTATAGTTTTACGAATGAACCAAAACACTTTAAACACATTTTTTATTCTTAGACCTAGATGCACAATGACATGTTTTAATTTAAAAACTGTTGTTTTTGTACGAGTACAAAAGAGAATATTTGTATGAATATATAACTTTTAGACTTAACAGATGATATATCAAATGTTTCTTTTTCAGCAAAACTAATTGTTTGTTACATCCCTCGTCAAAAAAGTAACGATGCGATATGTCAAACAACAATAGAATTTGATATTGTGTTTGAAATTAAATAAATAGTGTAATTCATATATTGATTGTTTTGTTTAATTTAATTTACGATACTAAAATACTCAAAGACGAGCAGCAGCGTCTAAAATTCGGCAATATAACTTCTCACTTATGTATATATTAGTACTGTGTATAGTCCTTTATTATAGATCCTTCTGGGTATAATCTAGGATACAGTATGGAATGTCTGTTTATTAATATGGGTTTGCTTCCATATCCGGTAAATTACGATACTTCCGGGTTCTCCTCTTTTCCATATCACTTCGGCGCCCATTATTACCAAGATCGTTCTGTATTTGATAAACGGATAAGCCAAATATAATTAAGTTTATATTTTTACTCATCCCTTTTTATTATCCTTTTCCTGTTATTCTTAGGTAAGAAAATAAGTTCCTTTAACTTTATTTAATGTTAGTTTGTATTAGATAAAATAGCTTAATAGGTTTTACATCTTCAGAAGTAACAGGTCACAATTGGGAAATTATTAAAAAAGAATTTTTAAAAGAAATAAATGTTGAAGTTAACTATAAGTTTCCAAGTACTATCAGTCAAGATGTATTCATTTAATATATGTTGTGTTTGCTAAATATGTTAATGGTTTTATTAAATTTGTTTATGTATTAATTTCATAGATATCTAAAGGCAACTATTAGACTATGGTCTCACTCAGACTATGAGACTAATAAAGCAATATTTATTTTGCTTAATGTTTAGTTTCACAGTAGTCATAGCTATGTATGATATTCGAGTATTTTAATAGAGCTTATATTTAGTGAACAGAAAATTAGGCTAAAGCATATATTTGGAGGAGGGCTAGCCTATAGCCAAGGTCTATCAAGAAATAACAAAAACTGTAGGTCATTAAACTTAATAAATGATTCTGGCTGTTTACATGTAATTTCGTAGGACCAAAATCTTATGTCCTGTGCTATAAGATATGTACCTGTTATGAAGATGCTACTATCTAACCCTAAATCCCATTATAACAATGACATAATATTTTTTCCAGAGACCACTTGTGTGTATTTCAATTAAGGACCTATGCCTGTATAAATTCCATTTATAAAATATGACAAGTTTATGTTTCTATACTCTACAATATGTTACATTCTGTAATTTAGTCTAAGCTTTCACTTGCCCTACGGACTCATTGCGTATTTACGAGGGTGCAAAAAATTATTTATGTAGAATTTTGCGATTAAAGATGAAATTAATAATGAAAGTGATGAATAACAACCAGTACCTACTATAGTAAGGATACGGCTGTACTAATACTATATAAATGGACTATGTGCTAGTGACGCGTCTCTGTGAAGTATATAAAATTAGTGCTGAACATACTGAATATATTTTATTAGGTCTGAAATTAAGCCAAAAGCTTATGCTTTTTATGTTTCCATTAAAAACTGGAAACTTTTAATGCTCCATTACCATTGCACCCCAAATATCACAACCCAAATCTGCCCATGTATCTGGTAACCGAAGTTGATCTACAGATTCTTTCTGTTGTTGGCATATATCTTGTAAAATTTTTTAATGTTTGGCTTCCTGTTGTAAATATTGTACTGACTTTGCTCATAAATGTTAGTTAAATGCAATATTTCTCTATTGCAGTGTTCTTAAATTAATTTAAAAAATAATAATTAGCGTAGATTATTTACATAGCAGCGACATATTGTTTGTGGAGTAAAACAAGTGCATTAAGGGCAGAACCACTGGCAGAACCAATTCATGTTATTCATAGTCATGGTCTGGAATGTGTATTATTATTGTACTAATGCGCATGGAAATGAGATTTTGTTCAATAAAGAATTTATTTTTCATATTTACATTCTTTTAGATAAAAGATGTTAATAACATTAATCCCATTTTTTTAAACAACTTTCATTGGAAAAATTGTCCTTTTGCAAGTATTAGTGAAACTTAATTTCAGATCATTTCATGTAACAATTAATTTTATTTAGTTATGATTAATTCGTGCATATAAAATCTTCACTGGAGTTTACATAATGCAGGATCCTGTGTGAGGATTGCACCTATTGATCAGATCCTGTAGCCTACGTAGGCATGTTATATAATATGATAGATACAGTACTAACTAGATACTCTGTATCATTGAGTGTATTATCACTAGATCCACTATTTAACTGGATAGACTGTACTTATGTAACACTGATTAAGAACATTGATTATGTGGTGCAGCACTAACTAGGTACAGTCTCTACCCCTCAGTGACTAATAAATGTAATATCTGAGGTGCATGGTTTTGTCTGAGGATCATATCAATCAGATCCTGTTGGCAAGTAATACTGTATATGATTGATACAGTACTCACTAGATCCACTGTATACATATGCTATACAACTGGGTAGAATATACTGATGCACCACTGATTAAGAACATTGATTATGTGGTGCAGCACTAACTAGGTACAGTCTCTACCCCTCAGTGACTATTAAATGTAATATCTGAGGTGCATGGTTTTGTCTGAGGATCATATCAATCAGATCCTGTTGGCAAGTAATACTGTATATGATTGATACAATACTCATTAGATCCACTGTATACATATGCTATACAACTGGGTAGAATATACTGATGCACCACTGATTAAGAACATTGATTATGTGGTGCAGCACTAACTAGGTACAGTCTCTACCCCTCAGTGCCTATTAAATGTAATATCTGAGGTGCATGACACTGATACAACATTAATTATGTACTCCGTGCAAAATTAACTAGATTGTCTACTGGCACAGCACTAATCTTAAAACATCCAGAAACAACACTTATTGCTAGGCTTGATTGTATAAAGACTTTGAATAATTGTAAGTACCATATTATAAGTGTCATTGGGTCTTAAATTACAATTTATTTTTAAACAAACAAAACAGTACGAAGGTAAGAGAGAAAATATAAGAAGAGACAGAGAGCACTGTACGTTCTGTTTGAGTCATAATAGCTATAACTGATTCCCGACCCTTCTATCTTTATTTTTCTAATATCTGATTTGATTTGATGAGCTCCAAAAAAATTAATATTGTAACATTATTTCTTTTTAAATTTTGTTATTGATTACTAAAGTGTTTTTTTAAACTTTGATTACAGAATGCTTCAGCCGAGGTATGATGAATTGGATTTAGTCTTCATTAAGAGAGGAGGGCTTTACTGCCAACAGCCACTTTGGCCCGCAATGATTCTTGATATCTTGAGAACAAGGGATGGACATTTGCCCATGTACAATGTTGAAATGTTTGGGAATCACAACCCGCCTTGCGTAGTTGTTTCTGAAAACCAAATAAGGGCAGCAACAAGCTACAGGATAAGACTCTATACAAACAGGGATCTTCATAGCCGCTTTCAAGTGGCATTGAATGAGATGGTGTCATTTTCCGAGATGACTAAAAACAGGCAAAGAGGAATAGGGAGGGCACAAGCCATTCCTAGGAATATACTTCCGGAACAGGACCAGATAGCAAGGGAGGATCGTCAGAGCATAAAGTGGAGAAGATTCATCCACGGAATCTTAAATGGCATAGTAGCCCTTTGCCAGGTAAGTAAAAGCTCTATAAAAACACCTTATCCTTAATACTTTGATTTATTTACTTCTGAAAAAAAATACTTCTTGTAATGTTTCTTCTTGGAACAAGAGATGGAAATAAAAAGCTCAAAAGGGAGACAGGGCTAGGTTTTTAACAAGAAGTAAAGAAAAAATGTAATTTAGGGATTATTTAATTAAATTTTTATTGTAATGAATATCACAAGTAAATTAATTCCATTTTTGTTCACTCTTAAAATAGTCTGAGGAAACCTCTTCATTTAAATTATAAAGGCCTTATTTGTAACATCCAGAGTAGCGTATTCAAATACCCTGTCTTTAAAATATACTATGTTCACAGAATTTCTACCGTAAAAAGCTTAAAAGGTTTCATAATGATCTATGAAACAGTGTAAAAATGATCAAATAAACCTACTTAGGAGGGTAAAAATATTTCAGTTTTATACATAATTAACAACTTTAACAGTTGCAGTACATAGCAGTTAGTTTTATTAGAAAAATGTGAAACTATGTTGCTGATATATCTGATTTGTGAAGTTAACAAGGATTTCCTGTTCCAAAAAGTGAAGTGATTGATCAAAGTAGAAATAGCAATTTAAAATTATTGTGGTACATTATTATAAATAACTTCTCACTTTTCTAAGATTAATATGATTGGAAATTAAGGTCTTATAATTAAAAATATTAATATTGATCCATTTTATTAAGTTTTAGGAACTTTAGAAACAAGCTTTCCACCAATTACATTTTTTAAATACTTAAAATCTCATCACTCACTAAAGATGAAGATATGTGTGCACATTTAAGAAGTGACTTTGTTGCAGTTTTTAGACAATAACTATTAATACATATATAATTGTTCAACATTTAAAAGTGAACCCCGGAGGTGTTTATCAGATTTCTTCAAATTTGCACTACATTTTATGCAACTTTCTGGCTCACTAAAGTTAAATTCCTAAAAAGTTTTATTTTTATTTACATATAAAGTGTTTGTTCATTAATTTTCTTCTTGAAAATCAGAAGATAAATCTACATATGTTGAAGTAATAAGAAAATGATTTATTTCTTATAGTACATATTGAATATATACCTACTTTGATGAGTGAAAAAAACGAGGATACATTATAGTGTTGACATCTAAATAAAATTTAACGTGTGTAGAAAATCCTAAACTGTAAGAAATCTAGTTTTAAAAATAAAAATGTAAAATGTTATGGACAAATGGTAATCAGTTTTATACTAATAAAAGTGCAGATTGTTCAAATCATATTTATTTTTAGTGGCCAAGCTACACAATTAAATAAATGTAATTAATTAAAACCTTTATTGAAATGTGTTATTTGTTATTTAGTTAATCAAACTAATTTTAAAGAATTTAACACTCGACAATAGATAGTAGCCAATAGAGATTAGCAACTCGACAAGGGATTGAAATATCAAGTAAATCAATTAAATGAAATTACTTATTAACATTTACTTGATGTATTGATGTTGGTCTGTAGCTAGTAAATTACGAATGCACCTGGTTTATATTGATTGCACTTTACAAGTTACCTCATCCACTGACTACAAATTGGTACACAACACTTTTAAGGTTAATTTCACCATATCAGGATCACACTCAAATATAAAATTCAACAATTATGCATCTTTCATCCATTTGCAAACACCCTACAACACTACTCTATAGGTAAGATGGGGGTAAATCAAGACATAATATGCCGTTATTAGAACCTGAATGGGTAATACTTGGCTAAAGACCTCAAAACTATGCCTGAGGATAGTTTGGTGCAAACATGGTGAATGTGTTCATTTCATGTTAACCCTCGATCTAGGTGTATTCCAAGACATTTTGTGCTGTAGACTTCATCCACAATTGATCTGCAACATGACAGCACGGCCACATTCTGAGTCTGGCTGCAGAGCAATGTTTATGACATTGGATATGGATGTATTTGTTTTGAGTTTGAGGCTGTTGAAATATTGAACACAATTGTTGGTTTCAAAAAAAGCCTTCCAAAAGAGATTTTTATGTTCTACTGAAACATAGTTGGGTCACCAGCATACTGCATGACATAGTACAGTGGTGGTGACACAATGTCATTGACATATGTGAGAAACAGAATAGGACTGAGAAACAGTCTTGATTCTGCAGGACCCAGTAGCTCAACTGGATTGGATTTTTAAAGTTGATTTGAGATTTAGATTTGGATCTTAAGTTCTGTCGCTTAGAAATTGTATAAGCTACAAGTATAACATGCCGTGGATTCCAGTTTTTCAAGCAGAGTTTTGTGATCAACATGGGCAAATGCCTTTGATGTTGAGAAATTGTAGTATTTCAATTTTCTGATCCCTCGACAAACAAGTCGACCAAATTCACAACAGCGTCTATAGACAAATTATATTTCCACAACTAAAACTGTTCATCTGAAATTTGGTTTTGTTTAACCAAATACTGCAGCATTCTCGTCGAAAATGTTTTTTTCAAAAACTGCCCAAAACTGCCATAATTGTTGAATCAGTATTTTGCCTTGTATTGTATTCTCCATATACAGTACTGTTTTATAAGAGCCGCCTTAGGCTAATGACAACTTTAACAAAATTTAGGTAGCATAACCCTGAAAATGGAACAGGCGTCTACATTTTAAAATTAAATAAACAAAGATAATGTTTAAAAAATGTATTAAGTAAAATGTTATTAATTAGGTAGTATGTTTATATTTCATTTTTAAATGTCAAATCACAAGTTGTGGCCTTCAATTTGTATTTAATGTAGTGCTTTTCATTCTTTGTTTCAGAGGATTGTACTTGGATGGTGGTAAACAGGCCAACATGAAAATGAGAATGAATGAGTCCAGTTTGTTAATATCCAAATATAATAACCAAGAAAAGAAGCATATACAGTGTTTGGATAGTTCTGAATGTTCACCTCCAGAGGTTCTTGAAGTTTATTTCGTCTTCAGTTATATATTATGATTAGCTACAGAAGATTTTGATGAACACTCTAATATTGTTTCCATGTATTATGTATTTGTATTCAAGAAAAAAATGATTTAAATTCTGTTTCATAAAATTTGTTTGTTGAAAATTATTAAATGTTTACCTTTAAAATTGCACCTTTAAATTGGATGATGAGTTCATAGTCATATTGCATTATATGGATAACATGCGATTCATTTTAAATTTATTTAGTATTTGAGATTTCAAGTTTTTAATTTCTCAAGTACAGTAAATCTTAAACAAAGTAGAAAGGTTTTTATTGTATTTTAATTCAATTAGTTCTGAGTAACTTATTAATTACTCTAATATTAACATTCTCTCAATGTTGATTCATAATTATTAACTCTTTGTGGTCAGATGTCTAGCATTGCAAGCCACTGCCATTTTATACTAGTTACGAGTTGATTTGTCTCCTCAGGTCTTGTGGCAAGCTCTCCTAGCTGTAATACTTTCTGAGTCATCTCCAACATATTTAGTCAATTGCTTTTATCCCTGTGATTGCATATCCATCATAACGTACCAGTAATATTTCTTTCATCCTTCTGATGTCTAAAGATATTTAAAATTTGTAATTTATTACATGTGGTTGCTGGAGAAATGGAAGAAAGATACAGGAAGCATGGACAGTTTTAGGGTTGTGCCCCCACATGAGGTGCCTTGGCAAGGGTTTCAAATTAAAAGAAATCATAAAATATACTCTATAAAAATCAGTTACATCTAATAGGAGAGTAGATACTGTTTTATAATATTACTAATATAATGGATTTGTGAAAAATCTTGTATTACATGCTTTACTTTCCTTCCCCATTCTTCTGAGGATTGAAAAATAAACTCGCTTGGCAATGCAGTAATGCCTTCCTGCTTACAGCTTGCCTGTGCTTCAAAGTGGAGTGTATTCAAAATTCAACAAATAAAACCAAACTACCTATTAATGTGTAACTGCAGCAGTATATTCAAATGCCCGGTACTTTCAAGACACTTTATATGGTCCAAGATTATGTGATTATTGGCTGAGCGTCACCGAAAATCATCTCTTAGGTGGCTTGCATAATTTCTAATCTGGCTTTATGTCTATGTGTCTATCGACTGTCCGTTTTCCTCAGAATATCTAGAGAATTCTATGAGATATGGATCTGAAAATGAAATGACATGTAACATCTTTAGAACTGTGTCCTCTAGATGGATAATTAAATTAGATATTAGAGTTTAATATTATTTATTAACACAAAACATTGTGTGTGCTAATGCAGCATGTTCTAAAATACAACTTGGCTGAGTGTTAGAGAAGCCTAAATGTATGCAAAATATATTGAGATGAAAACAAATTCTGTTCCTATACACTTTTAATTCCGTATGAATTTAATTAATATGTAGAAATTGAGGTTTACAGTTATTAATGTTTGCACAAGTAATTTGGCTGAGGGTCAGGAATATTTCGAGAGTCAATTGAGTTGTGGACTCTGCATTTTTAATATTCTTACATTTTTACATAGGAGCATTGAGTCTGATAACGGTGTTTGTCCCCCAATACGATTTGGGAGAGAGTGTCACCATAACCTAATCTTTTACAACATATCTTATGATCGATTTTACCCAAGGACTTACAATTTTGTATGAAACATCATCACTACATACAGAAGATCTTGTTTGATGATAGTGCATTTTCATACATATGACTCTGAGTATCAGTGAAGCTAGTGACTTATATTTCGACAACTAATATCACAGACTTAATATTTTCTATGAATCTTTACTTCTAAATGAAAGAAAACATTGAATTTTATGATGACACTTGTCCTTCCAGGATATTTTCCTGAGCATTAATGTGGCCTAAATATACACAGAATATCTAAAGAACGATAGGATCTTTAGACTTTACATTTTTTGTGAAACTTGATTCATACAATATTAACCGAGTTTGACAATGGGGCCTTTTAGTAAATGAGATATAGCTGAATGTCAGCAATTCAAACTACTCAGGAGAGGGGGGAACGTTGATAATGTACTTAATTATGAAAGTTATTATATTATCATCTGTACAATATTAAACCGAGTTTGACTATGGGGCCTTTTAGTAAATGAGATATAGCTGAATGTCAGCAATTCAAACTACTCAGGAGAGGGGGGAACGTTGATAATGTACTTAATTATGAAAGTTATTATATTATCATCTGTACAATATTAAACCGAGTTTGACTATGGGGCCTTTTAGTAAATGAGATATAGCTGAATGTAAGCAATTCAAACTACTCAGGAGTGGGGGGAAACGTTGATAATGTACTTAATTATGGAAGTTATTATATTATCATCTGTACAATATTAAACCGAGTTTGACTATGGGGCCTTTTAGTAAATGAGATATAGCTGAATGTAAGCAATTCAAACTACTCAGGAGTGGGGGGAAACGTTGATAATATACTTAATTATGGAAGTTATTATATTATCATCCGTACAATATTAAACCGAGTTTGACTATGGAGCCTTTTAGTAAACGAGATATAGCTGAATGTAAGCAATTCAAACTACTCAGGAGAGGGGGGAAATGTTGATAATGTACTTAATTATGGAAGTTATTATATTATCATCTGTACAATATACTTTGGGTTTGATGATGGTACAAGTTAGTCCATTTGATTTTGCTGTGAGTTTTTATATTTTTTTCAAATTTTGGTTATTTTAAGCACAGTTAACTATCATTAAATTGTATTTATTTGAAATGGGTTTTCTTACATAACTATTTACTAACCATAATTAGATCTGCTATATTAACACACACCCTGTAACAATATAAAATAAAATATGCGTAGATGAATGGAAACTAATAAAATCATTTTGTAATTACAACTTAGGAGTACTTGGCACCATGTGTTGTGTAATAAGCTTCGCTGAGGTTGCATTAATAATTTCTAGTCTATAACTCATTTAATTCTCAAGATACTCTGCAGATCGATCATAGAGAAAAGAAATGTTTACATCCATTTGATTCTGAAAAGAAAAACTTATTGTGTAAACCTAATCAAATGTGCATTGAACTCAAATTTTGTCACCAACTTTTATCAGTGACTTTCGAATCTATTTCTTTTTTGTTTTTCTCTATGAATAAAAGTTTATAAACAAATTACTATAATGTGTTGGAGAAGGTAGGCAAATGTTTTAATAGTAACAATTTACAAGTGGCTTCACCCACAATTCCTCTGCATTGTACTGCATTTAACATTCCATGTATTTAATTGAATAGCTCCAATGAATTCAGTAACACTGTAACTAATACCAATGATCAATGTTAAGAAATTCCAAAGTCAAAGTTCTTAGCTTTCTTAATGAAAGCATTTACGATATAATACGATGGATTGAAAAATGGACGCAATTTCCTTCGACAATTTCATGTAATTAAAAATATCATTTAGCGCCTGGTGTATTGCTTTGTAACTACAGTTGTTGTTACCTGAGTCTCTGCACACAATTTTGTAAGCTTTGTATGTGTATGATCACTTCTGGTTCGAGTGAATTATATTTCCAAGGCCAATGTTGAGTTTGCCTTTATCCTATGATAAAGAAAATCTGTCAAAAAGTCTATATTTAGGGCTTTTACATTTACTCTGTTCCTAATATTTCTGTTCCATAGTTGGTACTGTCTTGTTTCCCGATCAACAAAATAAATATAAGGTTTGAAGTAACACGTCTGAGAAGCCTTAATTACTTCAATGTACAACTAATATGGGTTTTATAACAATCAAAAATTTATAGAGAAGGTTAGATGGTAACTGTGTAATTTCTATCTGCATTGTAGTACTGACCAAGCACTGTATTTTTAACAATTTCTAAAATAAACTGTTAAAAGTACATTTTTTAAAGTATTTTAATATTATTGTCGGGACACTTTCTTATTCAGTCTTCAACAGAGATTGCAGAAAATGGTGTAGTAAGAAGTGTTGTTACTATCTAGCTTACTCTATGGTTTCATACTATATACGTAAACAAATTAAAAATAGTGGTTTAAATTAATGAAAACATAGTTGTGCTGTCATAAAACAATGTATACAGAGCAGTTGTATACATTTAACAAGCTACTTATATTAATATTTGACAACTACAACCTTAAAACAGGTTGGTGGGGGAAAACCCCATAAGTGAGTAAAGGAAATTTTGTGGTCCTGTTTTCTGGCTGAAATGCTGTGGTTTCTCTGTTTCTTTTAGAGTTAAAATTTACACCTGTGTCAAGTAAGATTTTTTCTTCAGTAACTAGGTGAACAATTTGTAACATTTATAAATTTGAAAGAAAAAAATGTTTAATTGTTCTATTTTTCAGCTATGCATAGACTTGAGTGAGTTATTAGTTAACACATGTGGAGATGACTTGATAACATAGTTGGTGCTGGACTATAGTTGCAGGGTGACCAGCCTGGTCTTATCTCTGCTGTTCTTATCTGTACTGGCCTTGGATTTCAATTGGCTGACAGCATTTATTCAATACTTATCAACTAGTCCAGATAGCTCAGTTGGTAGGGAGCCTATCTCTGAAAACTGTTAAACTGTAGGAGCATAGGTTGAAATCCCTTAATTGATCAATAATTTCTGTTAATTGTTTTATTGAACTAAATTATTGTATGACTTATTGTAGACGCCTATCATAATGTGTAACATTTTCATTTATTTCTTTTAAAATTGAATTTGAATATTTTTTTCATTTATTTAGTGCTCTAAATTAATATCAACATGACATTTAGGGTGGGAAACATTGTATTTGCTAAAATAAGAGGACATCCCCAATGGCCTGCTATTATTCTTCTGTCTTTACACAACAAAGGTGGTAGGAAAAAAATTTAATTAATTTTTTTTCTACTAATCAAACAGCATACTGTGTTATATCTTGCCTTAGGTCCTTTAAAGAAATAAAACAAATTCGTATGAATAAATCTTGAAACAAAAAAGCCTAAAGGATGCTATTACAGAGGCAGAAACAACTATGAATCATAGTAATTGTATATCTTCTATCCACCTGGAAATTAAGGATATTGATTTCCCTGTCTTAATTTAATTCATTGTACCCTTTCATCATATAGTGAATTATCAGCAACCGAGCTGTGTAAACATATTGATAGAGACAATGTTAACATTTCAATACAAGACGAAATGTTGAGCTTTTTGGTAGAGGAAAATGAAAGCCTGAGAGAGGAGCTTCATTACACAAAATTTAATATATCACTCAGAGAAAATGCTATTTAGGAAAAGTTTTTTGATAATATTACATCTCTTAACTCTAAAATTGAACATCTGGAATGATAAAAGTATGCTGAGTATAAAGTTGAACGAAATGAAACGTATGAAGCTATATTCTGAATTAGTTACACTCCAACTAACTGGAGGATAAAAAATATGTTATTTATTGAAAAGATTTTAAAAAATCTGTTTTCTCTGAAAAGTAAGCTAACCAATAGCAAGGCTTTTATCATTGATCTTGAAACTAAAAATGAAGACCTTATAACTCAACTAAAAACACAAATTAACACACAGTCACTGTGCTACAAAATACTTTAAAGGAAACAAAACAAAAACAATTCTGAAATACATCATCAACACAAGTTGTTATAAACCATAATAAAGAGGTATTGTAGTTGCAAAATGAATTTAAACTAGCTCAAAAAAAGGTTGAAGAATACAAAACCAGTTTATTAGACCTTGAAAAATTAAAACAGCTTTAATAGAGGAAAAAAATAAATCTTCACAAGATTTCATGAGAGTCAAACCCCAAAATGGACTGTCAACAGAAGCTAATCAGGTTATTACACTTACCATGACAGATAGAACTCTTATGAGCAATTCTTAACAACCACTGGCTCACTGACGATCCTGTACAGTTTTATTTCAACATTCTGTCCTCTACAGTTACCAAGAAAGAAATATATCTTATGGAGCCAATAGTATCCCAATCTCTAAAATGCCATAATGACAAAAATGATTATATCAACCAAGAAAGGTTGCAAAGTAACTATATATAATTATACCAGTAAATAATTCAACAGTAGTAGATACACTTAGTGGATCAGGGACTCATTGGAGCTTACTTCCTTATAGCAGGGATCAAAGAAGGTTTTTAATATTTCACCCCATGAACTTGTTTAAACTATGAGCATGCTAAGCAAATAGTCTCAGCCTTGGGTAAAAAACTTGAAGTGAACAAAACCTCTTATTTTACTGCGGTAAGAGTTCCACAGCAAAACCAATGGTATAGAGTGTGGGATTTATACACTTATTTTTGAAGAGACCATTGTACAAATCATTTTGATGGTAAACTCTTTGTGGGAAGATTCAATCCCAAACATTACTTAGAATATTGATCTTGCTAAGCGGGCTCAATTGATGTACTGTAAAAATCAACTTCTCCTGACAAAAAAATAGTATTATAAATGATGCACCATCCAAAGAAACTCTTCATGATACAGATTGTAGTGAAACTAAATGAACATGGTACAGTAGTAACTTGTGGTATTCTGAGGCACTAAAGCAGAGCAGTGGTGCTGTGATAGTTTTTAATTTTATCTGTTAATAGCTATAGTGCAAACCCAGTCACCCGATTCATCTTTAAACTTGCTGGTTCAAACAACCCTTCCGATAATATAGTTAAATCTCAGTCCTTTAAACTTTTCCATCAAAATATACAGCTTCTTTATTCCAGAATAAATTCATTTAAAATCATTTTTTAAGATAAAACCACAAAATATTATATTAACAGAACATGATACAAAAGAAGAAGAAACAGAATGAATTAGCATTAATAACTATACAGTAAAAGCTCCTTTTTCAAGAAAAAACAAATCAAAAGGAGTTGTAATGATATTAGCGGAGGAAGGATTTGATTTGATCCGGGTGACTATGCCAAACTCTTTAACTGCATGGATAATTGAAAAGAGGTAATTCGAGTTTAGTATGTTTAGCCTACTCCTAAAATTAAAACTAACCATTATCGTAAAATATATTGATAAAATAAAGTAGGGGGGACTTCAATATTGATGTTTAAAAAAATGATAATGGTTATAAATTAATTATTTAAAAAATCGTTAAGGGGCCAGATATGAAGTATTTAGTACATTCTCCCACAAGAGTAGCCGAATACTCAGAAACAGCTACTGACAATTTCTCAGTAAAAAAATATAGATTTAGATATTGTTAAAGTCAAATGCAGGATAACCAGTCTTTCAAATCACGATGGCACAAAAAGTGCCCTTAATTTGTTTAAATCTTATCTCTCTGACAGATCTCAATATGTAGAAATAAGTCATTTATAAAAACATAGTATAATTATAGAAGTCTCCACTCATTATAATGCTCTAAGGTTTGTATGACTCAAGGGTCTATCTTAGAGCCATTGCTGTTGTGTTACCTGAGCGGTATGGACAAGGCTCTGGCACATAAGCCTAATAGTGAGATTTGCCTTTATGCCGATGATGTAAACGTAGTGATATCATCAAAATCTCTAGAAGAATTATAAATTCATACAATTAATGAATTGTAAAATATTGCAAATTCAATAAAAAAAACATAATTTACTATTAAATTTAAAAAAGACAAATATAACATTTAAAACACCCCAAAACAGAATGTTAAAGTACTCAACAATAGTTTGTGATTCATTCCATACTGAAAAAAATAGCACAAATTTTCTAGGGTCAAAAATAGATCATATATGATAGAAAAATTGATCATTATCCAAATTGGGATGTATATGATCATAAGCTCTTAATTAAAATAAATTCCGGTGTCTATGTACTAACAAGAATGAGTTATTAAATATCGTGATCTAAAAACTTTGAAAAATGTATATTTTGCTTATGTTCATTCTTATGTTTCCTTTTAGACTGCCATATTTGGATCAACCAAACAAATAATTATGGATAATATTTTAAAACTACAAAAAAAGTTTGGCTGAGGCTAAAACATGATTCAGCTAAAGAATACCTTAAATATTTAAACATTTTTCCTGTTTATGGTCAATAAATTTTTTAGTGCTTAGTCACCCTTACAACACTAGAGCAAAATACAAAATTAACCCAGCTCATAGGCTAAAGTTTTTGGAAAAACCTACTTTATATTAGGAATAAATTTTAAAAATATATACCCACAAAATATACAAACTGAAAATGGCCCAAAGTTAAAAAATGTACTCAAAGATTATTTAATCAACAAGGCCCTCTACTTTATTGAGGAACTATCCACCTCTCTCTAATTTAAAATTGAGTTTCATGAATTGAGGATGTAAATATTGTAAATATTAATTTAAATTTGTAATTATTTTTAGTTTATAGAATATAGAAATTAGATGCTATTCAATGTATAGGCCTACACATGTACATAAAAAACGAATAAAGAATTTTGAATTGCATTGAAATTTAGAATCCAATATGGGACTTTTCATTACTTTATGAACCAGTAGGGAATAGCTGGGAGGAATATTTTAAATACGAATAGGCTTATGTTTATAACAGAAACCCTAAGAATGTTCATCTAAAATTTCAGTTCAATCTGTTGAATAGTTTTATGTGTAAAAGCAAATCAAGCAAATAAAGACATTTATTGCATTATTAGTTAGTCAAATGTTAAAATCTTGTACAATTATTCTTGTTTATACATTTATTTATTCTGCTATTTTCTTGTTGTTATTATGGTTACTCATAAGACCAATGTAAAGATATTCGCTAACGCTCAACCAAATTCAGAGTAGTGACATAAAGAATCATGGAAACCAGTATTTCTTACACACACACACATACATACATATATATATATATATATATATATATATATATATATATATATATATATATATATATATATATATATATATATATATATATATATATATATATATATACTATGAAGCATCATGCAAAATTTCAAGTCCATAGGTAAATTCATTTATGTGAAATTGTGCGTATATTCAGACAGAAATTAAACTCTTCCAGCTCCTTGAGGGATAGGCTTCGCTAAATATTTGGATAATAAAGGAAAGCCTTTTTGTAACTTTCATGTAAAAGCCAACATAAATATCACTTCACATATTACCACGTAATGGGCTTTAAATGATTTTAAGAAAAGCAAAGTTAGTTTTAATACTAGTGTCTTGATGATTTCATGTTTCTGGGACAATTACTATAGGTATTACAACAGTTTTTTTTGTAAAATTTGAATTTGTTTGAGTTTATTTTAAGATAATCACATGTCCTCAGAATAATAATAATAATAATAACCCCCCCCCCCCCCACCCCCCCCCCCCCCCACCCCCCCCCCCCCCCACCCCCCCCCCCCCCCACCCCCCCCCCCCCCCACCCCCCCCCCCCCCCACCCCCATGCCAAAACCAAAAAATTAGTGTTTAAAAAAATTGTAACACTGAAATCATTTTATATTTTTTCCTCTATTTTTTTAAAAATTTTTTCAGCTTTAATTTTACATGTCAAATATTGAAAAAACAAATCTATGGATATTCATACCTCAAAAACATACTAGCCGATTGTGATAAAACTTTCTATACACATTCAATACATAGTCTACTATATTATATTAATACCCTCATTCTTAGGCCAGATCTATTTTCAAATCTACATCGATTTTTACATTTCAAATACTTAAAAAACAAATGTATGTATGGTTGTATATAAAAAACATACAAGCCGATTTTAATAAAACGTTCTATATATATTAAAGACACAGTATACAGTACTACAATACAACCCTCATCTTAGAAATAATTTTACAAGTATTAGTATAATTTACAAATTAAAATATAATATAAATTTTTATTATTACAACAAAATAATAACATTTAATTACCTTATGTATTTTCAAGGAAAAAAAGTGATCGCTTGAGAAACAATGAATAAATGTACCTTTCAGTTTTGCTGCCATTAGTCAGTAACGTAATACCTGATGATAATTTTGAACTTTTTCCAAACACGATTTTACTTTGAATTAATTTAGACCGATAATGTTGAACTGAATTAAGTTTTCTGCCTTTAAAATCGTATTATAGAAGTTATATTTTTATATGTAAAATAAATGTATTTGTTTCAGATTACATAAAAGAACTAAACTTTATTTAAACAACGTGTGAGTTTTTTGTTTTTAGATACATCATGTTTGTTCTTACATTTCATGCAGCGAAACACTATTTGATATCCACCTTTAATTCTAGTTTTCAGCTCGACAATACTAACTTAACAATTCAGATTTAAAGGAGTAATGTCATTATCTTGTAACCATTTAAAACCATTGATTAGTGTTATAAAAACATTTTGAGGCAACATCTGCATATTCATTGTGATTATTCTTGTCGTTGTCTCTAGTCTTCTCCTACATAAATTAAATAACAACAGCTGGTAATGATATCACTACCAACAGCTGGTAAAGAAATCACTAGTCTAAATGAAGAAAGCTGGCAATGATGAATGTATATATATATATATATATATATATATATATATATATATATATATAATACTATGAATATCTATAGGTCAAATGTCATATTATATAATATCGATATTTAAAATCAATTATCAAAATCCAATTGTGTTGGTGACCGCTTATTATACTGTAGCCCAGGACAATTACTGCAAGAACCTATGGATGGCAGTACCTTAAATATGTACAAGTTGATTTTGATAAAAATTCCTATACACATTCAATACATTGTCTACTATATTATAAGTAGCTCCAAAAATAGGCACGACCTAAGAATGTGCATTACATTGAAGTATAATAGACTGTGTCTCAAATGTGTATAGAAAGTTTTATCGAAATTGGCTTATACGTTTTTGAAGTAGACTCATTTATAGATATGTTTTTTTTTATGTATTTGACTTGTAAAATTTAGTTGTCTTTGGTCATTAAAACTGGTGTTTGTTGTTTTGGAATGCCAGTTAAGTAGATTCTATAGATTTTATTTTATATTTATTCTGTTTGTATTACAATAAAATTCATTCCGTTTTGTTTAAAGAACTGGTTCAGGAACTAGGTTAGGATTCATGTCATAGGATTAGTTCTTTCTATGGATGTTTTAGGGGGTACAAATAACAAATAAGTATTTTTTATTAACTGAAATTTAAATGTCAATTTGTGTACTGTGCTTCTTGTTATCTATGGTTTTAAGAATTATCTGCTCCCGATAACTTATCCGAGTGTTCTGTGGTCTGAACAGCTTAGTACAGCATCAACACTATACTTATACTATATACCATGCAGTAGCTTTCACTGACTTAGATAACAGTAGCGTCCATTACCTGCGTTACTTTAATTAGTTTTGAAAGTGAGTTACATATTTGATTGTGGATTACTTGAGCAGTTATTAGAAAATAATTTATTCCGTTTTAATTAGACATTGTGTTTTATCAGAGTGAGGTCATGTAATCGTTTGTTATTTTTAAATCGAGAAAAGCCATTTTTATGTAATCCCTAAGTTACCACTTGGTATGTAAGTAGATATTGAGGGTGACCCTCATTGAAAGCGATCTGCATGAAGATTTCTTGCGCATAGGGGGGGGGATTAGGAGGAGCTTGACCACGCCTACCGCCACGCCCACTTTCATTGCTTGATCTATTTATTGCTGGTGTTTTGCTTCCCTGTGTTTGTGTTGTGGAGGATCACACTATTTTTTGTTATTCTTGTTGTTACATAATAACAAATATTATTATTTTTTTTAAGAATAGTGCATTGCATCTATTTAATATGTTAGTATAGTTAATGTTGTTTGTTTATTGTTTACAGCTGTTGTTATTATTACTGGGTTTGTAAAACAGCTGTTATGTAACACATACCCTACGAGTGTTAAAGTGGCGACTGATTGGTTGGTAAGGAATGTGGAGGGGGAAGTGAGTCCCGCACATCTTCTCCCTCTCCATATCTCTCTCTCTCTCACTTTCACACCCCCCCGCACTGTTCACTTAATAGGTCGCTTTCAAAGCAGCTCATCTATAAGTACATACAAATTTAAAAGTTACGTTTGTGTTAGATCTGCTCCTTTATTAAACTTATGTTTGTTTTTTATACTATTTGTTTGTAGAAAGTTTGGTTCGTAACGAGATTCATGTTATTCACCTAGTGAAATTGTCCTCCTGAACAAAATAGTATAAGGTTTTAAGGGGTGAAAATGTCAAATAATGAATAATTTTAGTATGTTAAAAGTTAAACAACTTTTCTTGCAAGGTAGTAAGTAGAAAGTTATGGTTACATGAATTTACAATATTTGTTTGTTTTGTCGAGTTTTGTTTCCTAGCTAGAAAGAATTTAATCTTACTACCTCGAGAGACGTTTTTTGTATGTCAGCCTAAACCCGCACTCATGGCCGGTGGCATTTGTGTTTGGCTGATATGATTTTTATTCATATAAACTTTAAATTAAGAAAAACATCTATTTATTTGGATCAAATTCTTCTGATTTTAGCGTTAATGTTATTTTATGTATTAATAGATGCTGTACGGCTGACATCAGCAGCTACCAATAGAAGGTTGATTCATGATCATAGCAAGATCACGTGTTGCCTGTAGAACAATTAAATATTACTTTGCTGGAGAAGTAGTTCCAGTTTTAATGTTCTATAACCTTGTTATTTGCCATCTGCACACCTTGTATTGATTTGTTTAAAGGTATGATAGCAATAGGTTAATAACGTGAAACTTTTCTTTTATCACTCCGGCCGAAAATAAGTTCATTACCTTTGTTGTTTTTCAAAAGGAATATGCTTAAAAAGTATAGGTAATTGTTTACTTTACATCATTTGGGTTTTTTTCAAGAGGGAAATAGCTAATTTTTACAAACCCAACTAATTATATTATTTTAAGTAGCAAGAGAACAATGGCCGACATTACATGCATGTAGCTTATATGCAAAGAATTTTAATTCCTGTTACAAATAAGCAATCTAAAACCACTTTAACAACTTCATAAAATAGTATAGGACTACTTTCATTTCCTGAAAGAGTTTTTAGGTAGTGACGAACCACATAAACTATAAAAGTGTTTGGTCTTAGGTTATGTCTTAACTCCATCAGTCTAGTGGACTGGGGGAATCAGATTTTCTGGGTGGGGGAGGATAACAAACTAAGTAGGGGTAGGTATAAAAGAGCGGATAATAGGGTTGTCAACATTCACAAGAAAAAGACGTGGCATATTATTAGGAAGATTAGGTCTACCAACTGCTCTTTAAGGGTAGCAGCAATTCAAGAGTTTTTCAGTACTTTTCCTGATGTTTTATCATTTAGACCAGTTTCTACCAAAATGATAAAGTTTATTGATTTTTCCTCTGTTACCATTTTTTGCTTAACTTATATGGGCACTTCAGATTTGATTTATTTTAGACATTTCTCGATTGCTTACATTTTGTTGTGTACTTCATTTTAAGAGCCAGATGAGGTGTTCTTTCTCTATTGTGGTGCTAGTAATTGTTACTAAGTAATGTTTTCTGAATATTCAATATAAAAGTTAGTGTTATCAGTGCATATTAAAGTAGACTACTATTATTGTGTCAGAATGGGCAGAAAAGACATACTTTTTAGTGAGAATTAACATTCCTTTTGTACTTCAAGTATAGCGGCCATTGTTCTGCTTCTTGAAATAATATGGTTCATTTGGTTACTTTGTTATAATTTTAACAGTAATAATTTAATAATGCTCCCAAGCATTAGTAATCAGCCTTTTAGACTAGATATTTTACTTGGTAATACTATCTTGAGGGGTGTTTTTCATTTGCCACCATCGGTATGGTGCGCTGGTGCCGTAACTACCAGTTTAGGTGAAACAACAATTAGGGTGAAGTAGCTAAAGTGAATATTTACTGTAGCAGTAATTGTATTATAAATACAGGTGATTATTTAAATTAGTTTATAATGCATTTTGTTTTTAGTTAATGTCTGAATAATATGGTTTTAGTGAAGGCTATTCCATAGTTACTGGTGTCACATCTCTAAAAGATTAACCTTCACAGTCACAACAAGAGTTTACCAAAATTGATGACTAATCTTATTGAGACATTACCGTTAATATCAGGAGCAATTTTTGTCATTTTTATTAAGGTTCAGAAACTTATCGATATGAATTAAATTAGCGGTCAAGAACTAACAATGGTGATTCTTCTCAAGACTCAGGAACTGTTATAAAGCATGTGGGTGAGTGCGTACTCTAAGAGAATACAACTGATGAATTAATTCAAAGTTTGATTGACAATTTTTACCAGATTGATTTAAGCACCAGCTAATCAAATCCAGCCAATCAAATCCAATATTTACAGGGTTTAAGCAACAAAACGTGTCATTAACAGATTTTGTACTAGATATTTGGCTGTGATTTTACTACCATCCACAACAGACAAGACTATACTTCACGCCGTTTTGACTGGTTTAAACAATTGAACCAGAGCACAGTTACCTGGTTTTCCATTTGCGAAATCATTATTTGGATTGTTGCAGTTAGCCCCCCACTGGAATTGATTAAAACAGTGCATCAACTGCACAATCATCCTAATCAGCAATTTAAATGGCCAACTTATATACAGTCTTACCATTGACCAGTTCCCTATGGCCGCCATAGAATTACTAAGAGCCCCGGTGCACCCACCCCCAGTTGTATACTCATGTCAACTGAGTAGTGATTGCACAGAGCCAATTCAAAATTTTCTGATACCCAAAATCATAAAGCAGGTTTCCAGGTTTTAAAAAATGACAGCCTTTTATTCAAAATTTATTAGACAGTACTTAGGAGATCTGTCAGCCTCCCAATGCCCCGAAGAGGAAGGTAGCCAAATTTATTTGGGGTCCAGATGAACAGACCGCTTTTCAAATGCGCAAACAATCTCTGCTGTCACATAATATTCTAAATTTGCCAGATTTCAAATGACAATTTGTGCTTCAAACAGATGCATCATGTATAGTGCTTGGAGCCCATGCCACCAGTAAGTAGTTACTGGGGGCATTTGCGTATAGAGCTCTTAACAAACACAGAGTAAACAAATCTGCTCTTGAACTTAAAGTATTTGCAGTAGTTTTTGGAAAATAGTGAGTTTGTATTGCAAAGCGATTGCTCGGCACACTTGTGACTGTTTATTCATGCTGAACATATCTTAGCAAACCAAAATCCGATCACCAATTGTTTGAGGCAAATGTTCAAGGAAACAGAAGAAATGGCAATGCCCCTATGTCAACCTGAGTTTAAATTATTTGAAGCTTCCCAACTAACAATCACACTATTACAGAAAATTTCCAAGGTTTTCAAAGATATCACAGAACTTCAAAGGGAAGATTGGGACATCTATAAAATAATTATAGAATAGAAAAGGCCAGAACATTTTATTCTGAAGCAAGGAGTTCTAATGCATCAGAGTTCCAACTAAAGAACACTTTAAATACTACTATTAAGTGCCAACGACGGCACAATATATAATCAGAACAACTTGTGCAGACAACCTGAACAATATTACAAAAGACCACGTGAAATTATATATAAAGTGTCAACGTTCCAAACAAGCATCATATCGAAATTGGGGATGATAATATAATTAATTCATAATTTAGAAACTCTATAGCTATATAATTTGTTATAACCATATTATTTATTTATAAAAACATGGATTATTTTGATATTTTTTTGAATTATGAGCTCATAACCAAAGGAGAATGCTGCACAGTTGAAACAGTACCATTTTAGAGAAAACCAAATCTTCATTGTGAAGTAACCGATAAATATGACAGATGATGAAAGTTAGCATTCTAAGGAGGCTCCAGCAGGAGCACCAAAACACTGAAAGTTTATTTCCGTTCCCCACGTTTACAAATTGCCCTAAATTTGCCTATTTTGTTGGTAAGGCTTTACACTCACCGCAAGCAGATCTTTGAATCAAACCAAAGCTTTTTGTTGGTCTTATGATTTATTAGACAGACATACAGGATAAACTTGTTATTTAGTGGGAGCGTGAGGCGCTCAGAAATTAAAGGGGTTCATGAAGATTTGAACTAAATTATGGCACGAGTGTAGTCTATATTTTCAACAATAACAATAAATGGACACACCGTACGTGCAGATTGAAAGTAGTCTACGGAAATATCAATATGATGTAATTGAACACTATTGATAAAACATGAATTATGCATAGGAATTTGATAATCTGTACACACCTTCACCAAACATTGATATTTTGTTACAAATTAGATATTCTGCAGATTTATTTAACATTTTGATACACATTATTAGGCAGGACAATAAAATTTTAATGTGTTGTTAGATATAACGACTTGCTGTACTGTAGCTTTGCTTGTTGATGTAAAACTGCTAAAAGCACATAGCAAAGAAAAAAGAAAATATTTCATGCAACTATTTGAAACATAAATATTTCCCCAGGGAACTCATAAACAATTTTTATGAGTTTGTGGACAGCAACCTCGGGGTTACTCGAGCTGAGTTTGTCATTACTTCCCTTACTTGTGACATTCTCCTTCAAGTAGGACCTATCTTTATTTTCGTGAAATAAGGTTTGTCACTCAATCTTTTAACTAACTGGCCTGCCTGGCCTTCATCTACTTCTGACACTAGAATTATGAAATACTTTAACAGGAAAACATTTTGAAAATAATATTTAATGACTAACAGTTCATTTAAATATTTTGTATGAAAAATTAAACAGTGTGTAGATATGTAATACTTGAATTATATGTTATGAGAAATAAAAGTAACTATACTATGAACACAAATTTAGATTTGTTTTAAGGAATGTTTATTTTATTGCAGGGAACCAGTGGAAGTGTCAAGCAGGATCGGCTGTGATATAATGTGTTCAGCTATGTACCAGGCAAAGAGGTAAAGGATGGATTTGATACTTCAATGACTGACGTTGGAAGAACTTGCTGTAACGCTCAGTCAATACAACAATCATGTTAGTGATGGTGAAGTTAACACTTCTGTATTATTCAGATCCCGTCTTTTTATAGAACTGATGGAGGAAGTGCATGAGGTGCATATAGATGGAAAATTCACAAGTAAGTTTTCAATTTGGATATTCTGACTGTCCTTATGTTTTATTATAATGCAGATAATTTTATTTAATATATTATTTCACATGTCAAATACACTGTATATTTTTATGTCAATTTGTATAATATATGCTGTAAAAATAAATATATTTTTATTTCACGAGTCTACGTACAGGCCATTAAGGCCCATGTTTCTCTCATATTATTTTTAACTATACAGAAATTATGTAGCAAATTGTGGAGATAAATGTGATTTGATTTGATTTTTACTTCAAAACTATGTAGCTTTATTCTCTGATTTTTTACAAGAAAAATGGTATATAACTCTACAAAATCTAAAAAATCAGGGCATACTTTAGAATTCTGATAGATGCTTCCAGGGTTTATAGTAAGCTTTTTTGAACTAAACAAAACTACTCCCATAAGATTAACATTGAAATTTAGGAAGCATTTATTTAGGGGAAGAGTATTACTGTAGCATACTGTATTCTGATGTATTTCAAATCCAAAAGAGGCACATCTAGAGGGTAAGAGTTTTCAATTGGTATGAAATAATATTTGTATACAATAATATTTGTAGATATGCCTAAAATGCCAAACTTCATCTAGAAATTCTTTTAATAATATTTATTTTAACTCAACCGCATTAACTGAATTTTCTGTATTGAGGATTAGTTTATGTATTACAATATTTTCTAGATGAAGTACAGCATTTTAGGCATATCTACACATTTCAATTAATACTAATCGAAAACTCTTACCCTCTAGATGTGCCTCTAGTGGATTTAAAATCCATCCCACTACAGTACGCTAAAGTAGTACTCTGCCATAAATGAATGCTTTTTAAATTACAATGTTAATGTTATGGGAGTAGTTTGTTTATTTCACAAAAGCTTATTATTAACTTTAGAAGCATTTATCATAATTCTAAAGCGCTGATTTTTATAGGTTTTACAGGATTGCTTTGTAAATGTTGTATAAAATATAGACTATAGCAATTACAAAAAAATTCACATGTTATAACAACATGTTTTCAAAAATATATTACAACATGTTTATGAATAGGTATTTAGTACCTACAAAAGATGCATATTTTATTATAAAACATATGATAACCTACATCTTCAGTTTTGACTAGTATAGGTTGTCTTACATTGTAGACATAATTTTTGTTACCTCGGTCTTTTATTATGTTTCTTTACATTTTGTTCATTATCACTGCAATTTTTATTGATTGCTTTGAATTAAAAATATATGAGGTTAAAACCAAATAAATGTACCGTATCTGTTCTACTTGAATATAATGATCATAGATTACAATAAGACCAAATAGATGGGCTATGCCTATCTTGCCAACATTGGGGCAGGTGAAGCCAGGTCCGCCATGTTTTCGTAGGATAGAAACTCAAAACTACGCTCCGATTAGTGTAAAAATTCAGTTCTCCCGTTTCAATCAACTCGTGATCTACCCTACTTAGAATAAAGAAAATACTTTGAAACTTTGTATGAGTGAAGTCAATAAGCTATGGATGCCTGTGGTATCATTCAAATGTTCAAAAAATTTAGTTTTGCAATTTAAATAATTAAATAAAGTCGAGAATTATGTTTACATTTTAAAACTTGACATAAGAAAGTTAGTCGGCTGCTACTTTTGCAATTTTTTAGGTCAGGCAAGTTTAAAAACGGTGGAATATGATGTTGAATAGTTGAAGTTTTCAGAATATATTTTCTTTTTTTAATTAGCTTTTATGGTTTAGCCAGAAAGTTATTGTTTGTAAGACGTTAGTTTACGAGTGCCGCGACCGCTTGGAGCTCAACGCTCCGTGCCGGGCCATCTGTTTCCTCGTATCGTGCATTATAGCATATTATAAAAAGTGAGTAGAACACGCTTTATTTGTACTTGTTTACAGTAATTACTTCAAATAAAATCACATAAGTTATGTAATTAATGAAGGAATTCAATCTGAGTCAATACTCTAAACAAGTACAACTAAGAGTTTATTTGCTATTTATTTTTTGCATACATACTATAATATGAGCAAAGTTTGTATATGCGGGTAAATTATTAGATGAGATAAACATGACTTTAAACCTTATAATCCTTCAGCTGAAAATATCCCAAAACACAACACAAACAAATTTTTTGACTGTTTACCGCAAAATATTAACCCTTTTACTGCCGACGTCCGACATATCGGACGTCGGCATTTTTGCCGAAAACGCCAACGTCCGATATGTCGGACGTCTGTTTTTTTTATTGTTACTGGCTACTGTTATGTTCAAATGCCGAAATATTCGGTATTTTGGTTGTTTAGGAGGAAAGGATAGTGAAAGAAGCCATTTGAAGAACTTTGGATTTCTATTTTCGTCTTTGACTAGAATTGACGAACTACCTACACAGCTGTCAAAACCAGGTGATCGGGTTAGGTTACTGAAATCTTCGTTCATTGTTGTTGTTTACAATGTTATCGAAAGTTTTTTGAAGTGTTACTTTTGTTGATCAAGGATAAAATGAGTAAGAGAGTTACATCTAACTCTCCTGTGAGTGAGGGAACAATAATTAACAGTCTAATTGATGGTGGTGTACAAGTGCAAGACGAACTGAGTGACGATTTCCTTCAGAATTTGTCAGATTCAGATGCCGAGAACGATTCTGATATTAGTGTTAGGGCTATTGTTGACAATCAAAGTGATGTGGATGACACTGATGACGATCCTGACTTTATCTTCATCAGATAATTAGGAGTTATTAGATAGTGAGGGGGATGTGGCACAGATAAGTTTACCTTCAACTTCCACTGGTAGGCCTAGAGAAGGCCTACCAGTTTTGGGAAAATCCTCATAGTGCAGCTATGTTTCAAGGTAGCACCTTCAAATTTGGTATATGTTCTAAGCAATTGCTCTAGTTTATAATGATATCATGCTCAAAATTTTAGTATAATTTTAAAAATAAATTATCAGATGACAAACACAATTTTTATTTTTTTATTTATTTGTTATTTACATAATTTTTAAAATTAAATAATGAGTTTGTTTCAAATTAAAATTTCTTTTTATTATTTAAAAAACAGCATTTAAATATGAGTAAATAAAGTAAAAATTCATGCAAATCTAATGAAAAATAAAAAAGATACAGCATTTTTTGTAAATGAATGCACGACAGCGATTTTCCCCCTTGGCAATTTTGACTGGTACAATAAAAAAATGGCCGGCAGTAAAAGGGTTAAACAAGAGAAAAATCCGAACAAATTTCTTAAATCATTAAAAAATTTTTTAATAAAATCTGCATTTTACTCAACTGAAGAGCTACTTACTCTAAGAAACCATTGAAATACATTGTGCTTTTCCCCTTTTCGTTTTATTCAAAAGAAAATTGTTAATGACTACTCTAATAGAACAGGTATGAAAGTTGAAAGAAGGTGAAAACACTTAATTTTAATATTTTTATTTGTAGGCTCAATGTTTGTATGATTGTTTGTAAAACCTGTATTTAGAACTAATGTTGTTCTGGCCCGAAGAAGGGGAAAACCCCTAAACTAATCTGCACAAACCTAGTTAAGAATGTGTAATTTTGTGTATAAAGAGGTTCTTGTTTTCTGTTTTGTCTCATTTGTTTTTATTGTTCATAGACATTGTAAATGTTTAAATTAAAACCAATTACTTTGTTGACACTATTTCTTGTACGATATGTACATTTTTATGAAATAAAGATGTTTGATTGATTGATTGATTGACAATATCTAAAGTTTATGTTTACATATTATAACAAAGTATATAAAGGTTTAATACAATATTTTGTTAAGTCTGTAAACACAGCAACATGCCGGAAGCACACGCGTCAGTAAGCGGAGTGTATAGCAGGTCACTACAGTAAACTCGACAAGGGCGAAGTGAAGAGCGGAGGTGCAAGGTGACGCTCCTCAGTAGGGTGACTCACGCCCGCGCCGCCATATTGTTGAGTATTAGCCACTCCGCAGTGGCTTCACCTGCGAGCATACAATGTCCTATCTATTGGTCTTATTGTAATCTATGATAATGATTTGATATTCTGTATCTGTTAAACTACTAATGTATTTATGATTTGGCCCCTAAATACATAAATAGAATATTATTATTTGTATTTTCATGTGGCCCTAATTTTGCCTCTGTACTTGTGTACAAATAATAAAATCGTGACTATTATTATGACTCTGACTATTTAGTATAATATGTACCGTAATGTTACAGAAGAGTGTTCAACTTCTTTCTATAATGAAATTATTCACTCACATCAGTGAGGAATATCTCTGACTATGAAAAACAACTGACAGAGGAAGGCGGCGTGTAGTATAAAATTTCTTTTAGATTTTATACTCAAGTTACTTCTTATCATGAATTAAACAGATGGCATGAGGTGAGAGGAAATCCTACATTAGCTTTGTGGATATCAAGACACAATTAACACCATAACTTGGTTGGTTATCTTAATTGCTGTAAAATCCAGACAGGTAGTCCATCAGATTTCATATGACTTCCAACAGACAATAATAATAATTATTTACATGTTTTAACCATGTTTGGGTTGTTTTGGTAGTCATATTAAGCAAATAAACTTGATCGGTTGTTTTCTGTGGTTTGTAGAAGTACCCAAAATAGCCAATTTTGATAGAAGAAAAAGTTATTATGAATAATTTAAAATAAGTTTCCTTTAAATACATAGATGACTGGAGTGATTAATACTCATATCGTGAGTGAGAGGGATAGGCAGAGGACATCATTTAAAATGCGCAGTAAAACATGCATGTGCAATGGAGTGTCAGGACTTTGTTTGGAAAAATATCAACAGTTTTTATTAGTAACTGTATTATTTTGTTAGTCAAAAGCGAAAAATAACCGTACCTGCCACAAAATGTCAGTTTTAAAATAAGACAACCCTAAAGTAATTTCATTTAACTTCGGGTAACGTATTAGTTTTCAAGACCCACTTTGCATGTTTTGTTGATTATTGGAAAGGAAAGTGGTTAATAAGTTAATAGTGCTTTATTAATTTCAGTATTATATAAATAAAAGTGAAGAAAAGACTACAAAACCGTAACAAATTTCCTCCATTAAAGAGGAAATCTCTCTTGGGTAGGGTGGTGTAAATCCTTAGGTGCTGCAATGGACGTAGGCAGCTTTAGCGGGCCCCAGACAAAACATTTGGTTATACCCCACTTAACTTGAAACTATTCTACCCCAATTATTTCTAAGTTGAACTAGCTGTATGTTTGTATTTACAAAAATTATAATTGCTTTTGATAGATTAATATAAAAGTGTGTTTTACTGGAAGGCTGTGTTATACTGTACAGGAGATAGCACACAAATGGATTCACTAATACCTGAGAAGCAGAACTCAGTGTGTTCAGATCCAGAATGCAGTATCGACTAGTATTAGAATATACCAAAGAGTCCCAAAGAGATCTATCTTATTTTTTTTCTTTTAAGACAAGAAGCTAAGAAATTGCACTAGTCCGAAAAGGAGCTTTGTGTCACTTAAGGAGTAAAAGGATATTCTGGGTAGGTAAGGTAAAGGTGGGGGTAGGGGTAACCTCCTGTCAAGATCCATGAGGAAGGATTTTGGGCATTAACCTCTCCTTGGAAGAAGAGAAAGCCAGCTCTATACCAGCCTCAGTTAAAGCAGAAAGGGGGGTGGCATGCCCTTATGTCTAGGCTAGCAACAGCCCTTAAAACTTAGGGAGGCCCACCAACTCCATCAGTCATCCTCCACAGTAGATGAGATCGATCTACCCTTGCACCCTAATATCTCGGCATTTGCGGTTAGGGCATCTATCCTACATTTAGATTCTCATATCTAAAAATAAAAAATAAACTGATTTAATGTAAATAACCATAAATAAAAATGTGTCATCCATTTCATTAGGGAGATTCCTAAATTTGCACGTACAGTATAGAATGTTTATATTTTTCAGTTTTATGGAAGTTAAGTTTAAATATTCTACCTTATTAGATCTAATTAGGTTCTACCTTATTATATCTATAATATATAAAGCTGTTATATGAAAATACTGATAGAAAAAAAAACCTTAGAACCACACACAAAAATGAAAAATTATCATTGAGATGAATTTAAAAACAATTCAAAGTGAATGTTTTTTACATTTTGTAAAACCACAGAAATTTAGGTTTACCTCATCTAATTTCCTATAACAATTTCTTTACAACAACAGCTTTTGCAACGGCTACCTCTTCTGTGGTTAATTTGTGCCATCTTCATCAGTTATTCTTTTGGGTTTTTTCACCCTCTTGGATTGTTTGGCTGAGTGATTGGGCCATACACATGTTCAGCTCATATTGTAATTTTAGTATACAGTTTTTCTATCCTACATTTAGATTCTCAAAGACAATGTCAATAGTCATGCTGCGAGTTTGATTTACATTGTTCTACTTGTAATTGGAAAAGACCAATACTTTTTAAGACTAGATAAATGTTATATATAACTAAGCAGTCTAACAACCACAAGTATTGTATATGTTAGAAATGTAGCATTACTAGATTGAGTGATCCCAGTCATTCTTAAAGTATAATTTCGATGTGGCCTATCGAATCGGGAAATGGTGGATGGTGAGATAGGGCCCGGTCTGGAGGCCCTGGCAAAAACACCCAAGAAAAACTACCTGACTACAGCCCAAGACCCTACAGAAAACCCCTTGGAAAGGCCTTGGGCCTTGGAAAGGGTTAAATGGCCTTGGGTAGAGTGATAAAGCCCACAGGAAGGGTAGTAGATCCTCAGGTTACCAAGATAGTCAGTATATTATTTATAAAGGATTCCCTACATTGAGGAATTTACTTCCTCATATGGAAATTTTGATATCAAGACTTTCCTCATTTCTTTCCTTTAATATCCCTATCCTTAAAACATTTTATCAAGTACTTTCCACTAAAATCATTAACTAAGCGTGGGAGGTGTAAGGGCGCTTGGGGCAATCCAAGGTGAAGAGATAGGAACGATTGAAAAATTGAAAGTAACTTTGAAAAATCTGTTATAGGAATCATTGGGGGCAGTATGCCGTTTGGTGAACTACTTCCACCAAGATATAATCTTCGAAAGATGCTGGAGGTCGTCTTGACGGGCCGTCCGGTCAACTCGAGGCAGGTTTCAGGTACGAATTCACCGGTATCCAGCAGAATATAAAAGAGTATTTACGGGAAGTGAGTGAGCTAGTAAATTTACTTCCTAGATGATGTGCCAAACGCACCCTAATATCTCGGCATTTGCGGTTAGTGATTTGCTGCTCCTGGACATTCATGGGGTTATCCAGGTTTAAGTTTTACATTGGATTTTGCTGATCCAAATGCAGGTTTAATTGGAAGGTATAAACCAGCCAGAAGTGAACCCCCATGGGGGTAAAGATGTGTTAGTATTGGCAAAATTGAATAAACTTGTGTTCTTCAGCAAGGAACAGCTATATAATATTATTAAACAATGTCATACCACAAACAAACACTCAGACAGACATTGCTTCTCATGTACTTAACAGATTTACAAATAGGCCTACTGTGGTTGAAGAAATAAATTTTATAGTGTAACAAGAAAAAATAAAACTGATTTAATGTAAATAACCATAAATAAAAATGTGTCATCCATTTCATTAGGGAGATTCCTAAATTTGCACGTACAGTATAGAATGTTTATATTTTTCAGTTTTATGGAAGTTAAGTTTAAATATTCTACCTTATTAGATCTAATTAGGTTCTACCTTATTATATCTATAATATATAAAGCTGTTATATGAAAATACTGATAGAAAAAAAACCTTAGAACCACACACAAAAATGAAAATTATCATTGAGATGAATTTAAAAACAATTGGGAGGGACTAGTGAACATGTATGGTCGTCTGCTGGTTTGTGCTTGTGTGGCAAGTTGCAAACTATTTTAAACCAAGTTTTTAATTTAAAAGTATTTCAAAGGTGTTGTTTGGATGTTGGATAAGTGAGTGTTCTCTATTCTGAAAGTACTGGAATAATAGGTATCAGTTTGTTTTTAAGTATTACATTAAACTTTGATCAAGAAAATTGCATGGACATTATAACCTATATACATGTTTATTATGCAAAACAGTTTAAATGTATTACACAACATTAATATCTTTTTAAAGTAACAGACTCTATATCAGATAATAAGAAACAACCTTCCAGACTAATAGTTTTTAATTCTGAATGGATTGTTATGTATGGTTGGAAAGTGAAGCTGAGTCATATGGCCTGTTTGCTGTGACATGGTATAAACAAGTTTGCCTGTCAATTGAATACCTTATCTAGCACTGATTAAGCTATCTTAACCATCAAGTATAATAGCTTAGTGGAAAGAGTCTCCGCTTGGTAACCTAGAGGTGCTGGGTTCAAATCTGACTTCAAGCTAATCTTTTTGCTTGATAAATCCTAATTGAGCCAATATTACCTAGTGATTTTTATTTTTATTTTATTGAACTGACAAAATAAATATTATTTATTTGACAGTAAAATTTGTATATTTTTATATGTAGGACAAACTGGACTTCTGTACATATTTTTATATATGGGGACTACCTGGATATCTGTAAATATTTTTATTTCCATTGTCACATAAATTATTGAAACTGTCTGTCCATTTGCACTGGCAGTTTGACCACTGCTAGAGGACAACTCTAATGAATTAATTATATTTTAAAGTACACAGACAAAGCTGTAAATAAACAATTACACACTGATATATACACCGTTTTATAACCAGACATCCGTCTGTCTGTCTGCTCACTTCGGCAGTCAGCTGTGAACAGTGACTAATAAATACTGGATATAACCATTATATACAAGCACAACAATGACAAACTTTCCCTGTGGCTCCTGTGGCATAGGGGCCAAGTACTCGTCAATTGCTTGCACAGGGCCCTGCAAGCACTGGTTCCACGCGAAATGTGCTGGAATGTCAAGCACTGAACTCAAAAAGATTATGAAAGCTGGATACACTACCTGGAAATGTAAACAGTGTGACATGCCCCCAATCACCATGCAGAATGAAAAATCACCTTGACAGAGAAGACAAGCCAACTGACCACGTGCAGAAACACATCTTATACCATTGTGGAAAAAATTCAGAACTTAGAAAACTCTGACAAAGATGACCTTGATCTATCCCTGACCCTGGCAGCTGAAGCGGGAAACGCCCTTCTACAGGAGAATATAAAGTTAAAAAAGAGAAAAAAGGTCAACTTCTTGAAAAGTGCATAAGACTCGAGGCAGAGCTGACAGCTACCCACAGAAGAATTAGAGAAAATAGAAAAAAATAAAGAAAAATGCCAAAATAAAGTTGACAGTCTACACCAAGAACTGGCAAACCTGCAAACTCAACTGGATAGAGAAAAACAAAAACAATTACAACTACAGCAGTTCTACGAAAGAGCACGACAATGACCAATGCAAACTCATTAGGAGCTACGAAAACAAAATTGCCAATCTAGAAATAACTGTAAAAACACTAAAAACTAAAACAGAACCAGGGCAAAATAAAGTAGAAATCCATCGAGACACAAACGGACATGTTGGCACACAAACATGCCCCACCCACCGGAGATAAACTTTTGCCACTGCCAACCAATTGCGAAGTGACAGACTGTAGTTGTAAGCTAGGTAATGACCATTCACTAATGCAAGATATGATAAATTTAAAAAACCCGCCAAGACCGAATTGAGAACTCTATGAAAGCACTACAGAGCCTGCTGCAGCACGACGCTGATGAACCCCAGCCCAGTCCAGTGAAGTGCCTACGCTCTAGCAAAGATAGAACCAAAACTGCAAAAAGCCACTTCAGTGTATCTCTGCAAATGGCTAAGAGCAGAAAGCATAACCAAAAACCAAAAAGCTGCACATGCTGCGTCAGTATCTGGCTTCCTGCATAAGCAGCCAACAGAAGCTGCCCCAGTGCTATCTCCAGAGCCTATCTTGAAAACAGACCAAAAGCCCACCCTTAAACTCAAAGCCAAGGGCTAAAGACGAGACTTGTGAGGTGTTTTTCTCTAAACACATCATGTTCTACAAGAACCACATGATCAAACACTATGGCTATCTGGCTGACAGTGACGACCCATCCCTGACTGGCCCTCATGCGCTAGTACCAATCCATCATGATCTGGATCAGCAACCCTCAACATCAGGCTGGCTGTCTCCTCCCGCAGCGCTCTCAATGTCGGATGTCCTGCTAAAACCGACCAACAGTTTTTTTTAGACCACAACAGCTTGATAAACAGCAAGCAGAAGTAGTTGTCAACTCTCCAGCCAACCCGGATTTGCCCACTCCAGAGGACAAAACACCGGTACTAAACTCAGAAATAGCAGAAATCCCAAAACACCAGAAAACCTCTCTCAGAATCCTGCACCAAAATATTGACTGGCTCTCAAATAAATAGAGCGGCTCTCTCTCCCACTTCCTCAGTGTGAAGATAAATCCAGATATCACAGTATTAACAGAACATGGACTATCCAAGGAGAACCTAGAAAACACATACATACCTGGTACTCTCTGGTTGGTGGCTTCTCTAGGAAAAATCATACAAAAGGGGGGGTTGCAGTATACATTAAAAAAGGCCTAGAAAGCACAATCCAACTTGTAAAAGTAAGTGAAGATAAATCAGAACTCATCTGTGAAGCTGCACTCTTTGAAATAAAAACTGAAAAGAGACACTCTGCTACTGTTAGGAGTCTACAGACCTCCAAGCGCCAGCCTAGATAATGCCATAGACATTCTGACAGAACTCCTGAACAAGCCACTCCAAACAGGCAAGAGAACAATATTCATGGGGGACATCAACGTGAACATTCTCCAGGAGAATAATGACAACACCAACATCGAAGAATTTCTTTCATGCTTTAATATATCAAGACTAAAAACTGCCACCTACTCGCATCACAAACACAACATCCACATCAAATAGATTGGATTTGTACGAACATAGAACCCGAAAACATTCAGACATCAGTCATTACATCAGGGTTATCTGATCATTCAGCACAGCTGGCTTTGTTGAATTTGAATATGAACATCGCCAAAAGCATTAGCTACAAAAAAAGAAACTTCACAGCCGGGGCTCAATTGAACTGCTCCAACTGAAACCTGAAGAACCAAGACTGGAGACAGGTTCACCAGACAGAGGAAGTAAACTCGGCCTACAACATATTTAACAATATTATACAGTCAAATTTAAATCTCTCTTGCCCGTTCACAAAATCCAGAACCAAACACAATAAAATTAGGCAATGTTGGGATGAAGAGTGCTCAAGATTGAAGAATGCTTACATACAAGCCCTTGACCAGGAAATTCTCTATGGACGGACAGAAGATAAAGCAGAAACAAAGACAAGGAAAAAGGAATACGACTTAAAATTGAAAACCCTATACGGAAACAGCAAACAGCCATGTACATCAACAGAGCAGACAACAAATCTAAGGCACTCTGGCATGTGATTAATAGGGAGAGGAAAACCTTAACCACCTCAGAGAAACTCCAGCTTCGAGTAAATGGACAAATCACAGAAGACCCAGTGGAAATAGCACATCATTTCAATTATTTCTTCTCAACAATAGCAGAAAAAACACTTCTATACAATAATATCGATCCCAGAACTACACACCAAAACAAATCCACCCATAGCTCCAACAACCAATATGTTTCAGTTTCAGACTATAACACAAAAAGACGTTCTAAAAGCTATAGACACGTTGAAGCCAAAAACATCGTCTGGTGCCGATGAAATAAGTGCTATGGTCACAAAGACGTGTAGAGAAGAACTGGCCTCTCCGCTGGCGGCTCTAATAAATAAATCTGTACAACAAGGAATTTTCCCAGAACAACTCAAACTCTCTAAAGTGTATCCCAAGTATAAAAAAGGCCCGAAAAAATGAAATAAACAGCTATCGACCGATCTCGCTCATCTCAACTTTCTCTAAAGTCATGGAGAAAATCGTTCTGGAACAGCTCACGAACTATCTTGACCAGAACAATGTGCTTACCAACCAGCAGCATGGATTCCTGAAAGGCAAATCAACGGCAACCGCACTGATACAACTAGTCGAATACATCATAGACAAACTAGAGGAAGGTTTGCATCGTTAACAGCCTTTTTCTGGATTTTAGCAAGGCCTTTGATTGTCTCAGCACAACTGCCTACTACAAAAAGCTACAAACAATAGGCATAGTAGGGAAATCAGCAGAATGGTTTCAGAGCTACCTAATAAATAGGAAACAGCAAGTGGAACTACAATATATATCTAACAATATATCACAGAAATATCAATCTGAACCCATCAGTATACAAAGAGGAGTTCCCCAAGGCTCTGTTTTGGGCCCCAATGCTGTTCCTCTTACTAACAAATGATCTCCCTGCTCCATCTGCAAGACAGCTGCCAGACTGTTATGTTCGCGGATGACACTGTTGTAACTCTTGCACGAAAAGATAAGGAACAACTCTTATCTAGCACTGAAGAGGCTTCACTGCGACCAACGAGTACTGTTCTTCCAACCACCTGGTCCTGAACAAATCTAAAACGGTACAGTTGGGCTTCACTACTAAGAGCAAGGAAGCAAACGTTATGGCACTGCCTGGCCTGGAATCCAGGAAAAATACTAAACACCTTGGTATCTTAATCGATTGCAACCTAAATTGGAAACCCCACATCGACCAATTGTGCAAGAAATTGAGCTCTGGGATATGTTATTCGCAGACTAATTCAAGTAAGCAACTCAGAGATAGCAAGAACTGCTTACTTTGCTCTGCTGGAATCTCATCTGAGATACGGCATAGCTACATGGGGGGGAACTGCCTCTTCTAAACCTAGAAAAGGTCCTTATCCGACAAAAAAAAAGCGGGTCAGACACCTAACAGGACTTGGCTACCGGGACAGCTGCAGAACGGCCTTTGTTGAGCTGAAAATTCTTACCGTTGTGGCAATCTACATACAAGAAGTCATCCTCCACACAATCTCAACTTCGCAGCTCAGAAATCAAGATGTCCACAAGTACGGAACAAGGAGCTCTACAGACTTTGTCCTGCCACCCCACCACTTGACACTCTACAGCAAGAAACCCACTTACGCCGGAAGCCAAGTTGTTCAACCTATTGCCAGATGACATGAAGAACCACAACCCCCAACAGCTGAAGCGGCATCTAAAGGACTGGCTGCTGAAAAGACCTTTCTACTCCATAGAAGAATATTTAAGATGGAAGGACTTCCCAGACTATACCTGACTTCGTTCCACAGCCCACGGACGATACTATACTACTTTCTCATTTCTCTGTAACAGTTGTGACGCCACGCTGATCTCCAAGATTATGCAAAAATAAAGATATTGTCTATTGTCTATTGTCTATTCAAAGTGAATGTTTTTTACATTTTGTAAAACCACAGAAATTTAGGTTTACCTCATCTAATTTCCTATAACAATTTCTTTACAACAACAGCTTTTGCAACGGCTACCTCTTCTGTGGTTAATTTGTGCCATCTTCATCAGTTATTCTTTTGGGTTTTTTCACCCTCTTGGATTGTTTGGCTGAGTGATTGGGCCATACATATGTTCAGCTCATATTGTAATTTTAGTATACAGTTTTTCTATCCTACATTTAGATTCTCAAAGACAATGTCAATAGTCATGCTGCGAGTTTGATTTACATTGTTCTACTTGTAATTGGAAAAGACCAATACTTTTTAAGACTAGATAAATGTTATATATAACTAAGCAGTCTAACAACCACAAGTATTGTATATGTTAGAAATGTAGCATTACTAGATTGAGTGATCCCAGTCATTCTTAAAGTATAATTTCGATGTGGCCTATCGAATCGGGAAATGGTGGATGGTGAGATAGGGTCCGGTCTGGAGGCCCTGGCAGAAACACCCAAGAAAAACTACCTGACTACAGCCCAAGACCCTACAGAAAACCCCTTGGAAAGGCCTTGGGCCTTGGAAAGGGTTAAATGGCCTTGGGTAGAGTGATAAAGCCCACAGGAAGGGTAGTAGATCCTCAGGTTACCAAGATAGTCAGTATATTATTTATAAAGGATTCCCTACATTGAGGAATTTACTTCCTCATATGGAAATTTTGATATCAAGACTTTCCTCATTTCTTTCCTTTAATATCCCTATCCTTAAAACATTTTATCAAGTACTTTCCACTAAAATCATTAACTAAGCGTGGGAGGTGTAAGGGCGCTTGGGGCAATCCAAGGTGAAGAGATAGGAACGATTGAAAAATTGAAAGTAACTTTGAAAAATCTGTTATAGGAATCATTGGGGGCAGTATGCCGTTTGGTGAACTACTTCCACCAAGATATAATCTTCGAAAGATGCTGGAGGTCGTCTTGACGGCCGGTCAACTCGAGGCAGGTTTCAGGTACGAATTCACCGGTATCCAGCAGAATATAAAAGAGTATTTACGGGAAGTGAGTGAGCTAGTAAATTTACTTCCTAGATGATGTGCCAAACGCACCCTAATATCTCGGCATTTGCGGTTAGTGATTTGCTGCTCCTGGACATTCATGGGGTTATCCAGGTTTAAGTTTTACATTGGATTTTGCTGATCCAAATGCAGGTTTAATTGGAAGGTATAAACCAGCCAGAAGTGAACCCCCATGGGGGTAAAGATGTGTTAGTATTGGCAAAATTGAATAAACTTGTGTTCTTCAGCAAGGAACAGCTATATAATATTATTAAACAATGTCATACCACAAACAAACACTCAGACAGACATTGCTTCTCATGTACTTAACAGATTTACAAATAGGCCTACTGTGGTTGAAGAAATAAATTTTATAGTGTAACAAGAAAAAATAAACTGATTTAATGTAAATAACCATAAATAAAAATGTGTCATCCATTTCATTAGGGAGATTCCTAAATTTGCACGTACAGTATAGAATGTTTATATTTTTCAGTTTTATGGAAGTTAAGTTTAAATATTCTACCTTATTAGATCTAATTAGGTTCTACCTTATTATATCTATAATATATAAAGCTGTTATATGAAAATACTGATAGAAAAAAAACCTTAGAACCACACACAAAAATGAAAATTATCATTGAGATGAATTTAAAAACAATTCAAAGTGAATGTTTTTTACATTTTGTAAAACCACAGAAATTTAGGTTTACCTCATCTAATTTCCTATAACAATTTCTTTACAACAACAGCTTTTGCAACGGCTACCTCTTCTGTGGTTAATTTGTGCCATCTTCATCAGTTATTCTTTTGGGTTTTTTCACCCTCTTGGATTGTTTGGCTGAGTGATTGGGCCATACATATGTTCAGCTCATATTGTAATTTTAGTATACAGTTTTTCTATCCTACATTTAGATTCTCAAAGACAATGTCAATAGTCATGCTGCGAGTTTGATTTACATTGTTCTACTTGTAATTGGAAAAGACCAATACTTTTTAAGACTAGATAAATGTTATATATAACTAAGCAGTCTAACAACCACAAGTATTGTATATGTTAGAAATGTAGCATTACTAGATTGAGTGATCCCAGTCATTCTTAAAGTATAATTTCGATGTGGCCTATCGAATCGGGAAATGGTGGATGGTGAGATAGGGTCCGGTCTGGAGGCCCTGGCAGAAACACCCAAGAAAAACTACCTGACTACAGCCCAAGACCCTACAGAAAACCCCTTGGAAAGGCCTTGGGCCTTGGAAAGGGTTAAATGGCCTTGGGTAGAGTGATAAAGCCCACAGGAAGGGTAGTAGATCCTCAGGTTACCAAGATAGTCAGTATATTATTTATAAAGGATTCCCTACATTGAGGAATTTACTTCCTCATATGGAAATTTTGATATCAAGACTTTCCTCATTTCTTTCCTTTAATATCCCTATCCTTAAAACATTTTATCAAGTACTTTCCACTAAAATCATTAACTAAGCGTGGGAGGTGTAAGGGCGCTTGGGGCAATCCAAGGTGAAGAGATAGGAACGATTGAAAAATTGAAAGTAACTTTGAAAAATCTGTTATAGGAATCATTGGGGGCAGTATGCCGTTTGGTGAGCTACTTCCACCAAGATATAATCTTCGAAAGATGCTGGAGGTCGTCTTGACGGCCGGTCAACTCGAGGCAGGTTTCAGGTACGAATTCACCGGTATCCAGCAGAATATAAAAGAGTATTTACGGGAAGTGAGTGAGCTAGTAAATTTACTTCCTAGACGACGTGCCAAATGTGGTCTGGTGGACACGGGCGGTCACGTCGTAAAATATCTTTTTGGTACTCTAGTTAGTTGCAATTTGGAAGGAATTATTAGTGATATAAAACGTCCTTATGACGCCTCTGATACTATGATCTATAATAGTCAGGAACAAATAACTATTCTGACCAATGTTCAGTCAGAATTAGTGAGTCATTCAAAAACAATAAATTCCGTATTATCAACTGTAAAAGCTTATCATGTGGTAATGCATCAAACAGTTATAGACTTTTCAAAAGTGACTAAATAAAGCAAAACACCAATTAAAGAAATTTGTGTTCATCAAAAGTAAATTGATTAGTTTCAGAAACCAAAAATACAATTCTGGAGAAAAATTAGAAGGGGGAAAGTTAAGCAGTGACTTAATTTTGCCCCTGGAGTTCCTAAAATTTCTGCAGGAAGTGGAAAAGGATGTACCCTCCCCAACCAAATTACACTTGCCAGTAAAGCTGGAAAATACTCATGGGTTTTATTCGGTTGTCATTGCCCGTAGCTATGTAATAGAGCAAACCCTCAGGGGGTTGCAATTGCTGCTAAAAAGCGACTATTAATGGTTTCAGGTATATAATGTTTACACGTATCCCATATACACACTCAAAACATGGTCTCAGTGGGATGTGACTAGACAAAATTTACTTATCAGTTAAGACAGGTTGTAATATACTTTGTATGATGAGGCTAAGTTCAGTCAAGAATGCCTGAACAGGTGACTTATAGACTTTCTGTTGGAGCAAGTTCTAATGAGTGTGGCTAAACGACCGCACTGTGTGTCTGAGCTGTTTATCGAAAAAATGTCCTCTTTCTGTGAGCGAAAGTTAATAACTGGATTGAGATCCCCTGTACTATTGAAGACACCTAACCACTGGGTGCACAGCACCTCTGAACCACACTGAGTGACCGTAAATTGTTATGAGAACATCGTTAAATAAATGGGACTTCCTTGCTGATGAGTGGTGTTGGAATAATTACGGAATCTTACAAATGTGATATTATCACGAATGAGTACAAAGTGCCTGCGCATATACATGGCAGCAGTACTCATGTGGGACAGTTAGGAAAAATGGTGATCCCAGATTTGAGATCGATACTCTCTGATGATGAGATGAATCTTATCACTATTAATGTAAACGCCACTCTAGAGGTCCTGAAGGTCCTCGACGATGAGCTGCGCTCCGTAGGTGTTAGGTATTTCCCCCTAGAATGAGCTCTCTTTCATTTGCGGTCCCCACCATGACTAGACGCAAGGGTACAAAAAATGTCAGTAGTAGCAGTGATAGGAACTTGTATTGTTTTGAGCCTTATCCTGCTGTGTGTGTTATAGACACTGGACAAGAGTTGCCACCTGGTGCCAGAGCTCCAGACTCCGTGTATGAGCGCGGGAATCAGCGACTCTGACCAGTGTGCTGGCGATGAGCGAGGCGGCGATGCCTGATGTTGAGATGGGCGGTGAAGCCCGTAGAACTGAGGAATTCGGGACTGCAGCCCCGGAAGTGACGACCGCTGGTGAACTATAGACTCAGACACCAAGAGCAAAGTGTCGTGAGTAGGCTAGTCTAACAAGAGATAGATTGAAAAAAACGAGTTTTAAATTAACATCTACGAGTCAACTAAAATAAAAGAACAAAGAACATTATGCCAATGACTGTATCGCGCATTAGGCGATGAGTGGTGGGGGACGCCCTGCATATGTCGTTAGGACTCTCATAAGAGTTGAGAAATTGCGAAGTTTGAGTGATAGTACATGTGAGAGCGTACTGAATGGACTCAGGAACTGTGGGCGAATTTAATTAAGTCTTATTGGCTGTAACATAGTTGTAATGTTAACAATTTTGGTTTATAATAGCAATGTTTATATATGTAAAGTATATATATGTTTATATATATGTAAAGTATATATATGTTTATATATATGTAAAGTACCAATATATTTTGTTTATGCTTAATTGTTTTAATATAAAGGTAGTTTTAAGAAATTTATGGAGCTGTAGGTATATTAATGATAATTCAATAATTCAATGTGATATTATAAATTTAGTATAGTTTAAAGGCAATAATAAATATATAAAGAGATAGACATGTTGTGGTTTATCAGGATCTTCTTCGCCAGGAAAGTTTTTGTAGTTAAGTTAAAGCATACTTAGTTGAAGATCGAGAGTTCACTCTCTTTTCTAGCACGGTCCTGGCCAGTGTAGGAGATTAAACTCAACTACAAAATCATTTTTTCCTTACGATATGGTATTTTCTTTATCACTGTAGCTCAACCATGGCGACCCCTGGCTGGAGTTCAAGGTGCCCCAGGGCGCCGCCACACACAATTTGGAAATCACTGCACTAGAAGATTGAGAGTATTGTTGAGCTTAAGGATGAGTATACTTCTTTATTATTTTTTCCTAATTTCTGTATTGTTCATCTGCTAAATTATTGGGCCCAATCAAGGACATGGATATGTGGGGCTGACATTCTTATAAAGTGGTTGGATTATTTCTAGAGATAATCCATGCAATATGTCTTATAATGAGTGAGATGCACTTGCATGGATGAAGACGTGGTCGAATGATTGTTTTCCGCATTTTGTGGGTTGCTGGAACTTAAACTGATGGGGCTCAAAAAAGAAGAACATGAATGAGTCAATTTCAATATCAAGATACCAACTAACTAATATAACTGCCATTGGTAGCCTCAGGCTTGATACCATGCTATTCGGGATAGCCAGTAGTCAAGACACCTTTTAGTGCTGGAATAATTTCTGAGGTCCTCAGTGTAAGAATATGACTGAAAGAGTATAACAGGTGTATATCTACAATAGCTTTCCCCAGCTAGCTTATTCTACAGTGATTAGAACTCACATCATTACTGTCCCACACAGTGTACTCTGTTAATACAATGTATACTGTTATGTTTTAAGAATGGAAAACTTTACTGAGGTTTTATTAAAAAAGAAAATCACTAAACTGATGCAATGGATTGTCAAAGAGCCCAACAGAAGATAACGATTTAAGTCCTACCAACCAAACTCAACAAAACAACTTTATCATGTGTCACGGGATAAAATTTCATATGATTGTAGTCAGATGTTAGAATTTCTCGTTGCGTTCAGTCGCCCATAAGACCAATTTTAAAATTATAGAATTTTATTTTCACACACAATTTTGAATTTTTGGCCAAATAGTCTATAAAGTTCTTTCTTGGACCAAGGGGAACCTACATACTAGGTTTTGTGTTTCTAGGACCCTTCTATCAGATGGATAGACAATTACTCAATTTTAAGATGGTCCAGTTCGATCCTTTATAATTAATCTTCTTTTATTAATAATTACTTTCCTTATGAAAGTATTTTTATTGGTACTGAAATACCAAAATTCTGTTATATCGATTTACTACATATAAAGAAAGTAATAAATGACACTATAGCAAACAAATTTAAATGTGTTTTCATTTAATTTATATCTAATAATATGGACTGAAATCACTAAAACATTATAATGCTGTTTCTTAGTGGAAAAAAGGTTACAAAACAGTAAAAGAGAATATTGTTCTAGTATTTTATTTAACATTATAATTCATAAATAAATAGGCAATAAAATTATAACAACATCAAAACATTTTGATTTCAAATCATATGTTTTTGTATTTCTCTCTCCACCTAAAGTTGTGCTCCACTGTTTGCTCCATACCATCCAAATCTGCAGGTGTCAAGCCTTTGCTTAGATTCATCATATTCTTTAGCTGCAAAAACCCAGACAGTAAATTACATTATTCTTTTATTATTTATAAATATGGTACATAAATAAAATTGTAATGACATCAACTCAAAATACAGACTCTCTTTGTAAAATGTGAGGAGAGTGAAAACATAAAGGTAAGAGTAAATTTCTTGTATAAATCTGAAAGTACCTGATAATTTTTGAAGAATTTCAGATAAGAAATGAATTTGAAGAATGTTTTAGGCCCATGGGCCATTCACAATTTCAAGTGATTGTGCCTCAAAGGGTGAAGTGCATCCAGACTGAACTCTTTAATAAACAACCCCTACCTTTTAGTAACAAATCGTTGGATATAGTATCCTAATTTGAAACAAGTTAATAGTAATATCACTTCTGAAAAACTGAAAACTAATATGAGTGCAAAGAGACTGAAGAAAAACTAATAGAGCAGAGGTCCAAAATAAATAATTGAAACAGTATTGAAAAAATAAAAAGTAATGTTATATTACAGATTACTTTAAAATATAAAAGATTTATTACTTAAATATAAAATATTTTGATTGTTAACCCTCCATCGGGCGCTTAAAATTAGAAACACCATCAGGCGCTCACGGAGGTTTCCTCCAGGTTGGCGAATAATGGATATCATAGTCGTTTAAACTGTTTTTATTTGTTTAAATATTCATACTGATTTAATTACAATGTAATATATTCATTTTTAGAAATATAATAAAAATTACACTCTTATGTAATGAATTTTCGAAATAAGAAATTCAAAATCTTAAAAAATGTTATTGTATAATAACAACATGATTAATTTTAAGGAATAATGCAATTAATTGTAAAAATGTTTAACCTGCTTTAAATATGTATGGAAATTAACTTAGTTTTTAACTTCTTACAAAACAACTTACTTCAATTCTTGAGATATTATACAATTGTAATGTCAATTATTGCTCTGAAATAAAAATTTATTCTTTACTAAAAATCTTTTTACACACTGCACAAAATTTCAAAAAATTTTCCTTCTGGTTCTTATAACGGCAATGTTCACTCCATAATCATTACTAAAATGTTCCCTAGCACACTGGTACTGTACTGACAAGTCTCTCGTCTTCATTCTCCATTTCAAAAAAATTCAAATAAAATATATGGTATAATTTAAAAAGAAACCATCACAGGTCACACATTTAGGCGCACACGGATTATTACAACATAAAAACTAAACACAATAAGGCGCTCACGGAGATTTCGTCCAAGCACTACAAACACACCATCGGGCGCTCACGGAGGAATCGTCCAGTCACGCACGGAAGTAGACCTCATACTGACACATTTTGATAAATAAAAGCGGGAGGGTATTGTTTCGTTTCCCCGAAAGATGCTCGTGAAGTACACTGCGGGAAACGACTGCCGACATCAGAAAAGTAGTACTATTTTTAATAATAAAACATACACGGAGGAAAACTCCGTTTAGCGCCCGATGGAGGGTTAATATTGTGACCATGTTTTTTCTGTATTGGAGTATTTTATGCTACTTTCTTGCGGGATAGCCTTCTCCAACAGCAAAGCTCTGGTCAAAGATTGGGAAAAGAGGATAAGAAACATTAATTGGAGTAGAGCCTCAGGATTAAGACTATCCAAAATGTTTATCTCTCCTTACATTAAAGAGTGGACAGCTCTCTTTGATCAGAGTAAGGAGAATATAAGACTGATATTAGGGATGTTGACAGGACATGGCCCCCTAGGGAAAAATCTTATGAGGGTGGGCCTTAGCCAGACTGACGAATGTAGACTCTGTGGAGAAGAGGAGGAATCAGCAGAGCATATTTGGTTAGATTGTCCTGCCATCTTAGAAACTCGGAAAAGATTCCTGGAAGCATATCTCCTCAGCCCCAAGGACATCAGAGGACAGGAGCCCTCAAATCTGATCGGTTTTTGCAAAAGCCTCGAACTTTAAGGACACAAAATTAAAGTAAGGGAGGTGCAAAGGTCCTTTTAGGACTAAGCGCGTAGACAAACTGGCCTTTTCCCTCAGGACAAAAAAATTGATGATATAAAATGTTCTCACAACATACACTATACAAACATGATATTAAAACTAAGTAATATATAATAGAAACAAGAAATTAGAAATACATTTTATTTGACATGTATTCAAAGGATGATAAGATAATGTTATAACATTAAATTGAATAGGAATTGCTTTTTTGTAAATAAGGTCTGATACAAACCCACAAGTTTCAAAACTACCACTAAAAAAATTGTATTACAGCAACATTAAGATATTATTTAGTAACATCTTAAATGAATACTGAGGTTTGCTAAGATAAGTTGGGGGATTAATTCATTAGTCATTTTAAACTTACCTGATTGAGTTGTTGTTGGGTAAATATTTGCTGAGAGAGATCTTTCAACATGGTCTGGTTCCACCTCAGCTTCCTTTTAGATCTGCAAAGTGTAAATTACAGAACACATTCAAAATACATCACCTACCAAAAGAAGCCAAAACTTTAAACTATGTCAAAAACTTAAACATAAACTTAAACATTCTTGAATGGATAAAAGATTTAAAGGCACTGTTACCGATTCTGGAAACCTAGTAAGGTTAAAACAAATGGCATTATGCATGGTAATTGGGAAATAAAATGCTAAAGCTCTAGCCCATATGTCTAAAAACTTAAATATTTGAAATAAAATTAAAATAATGTATCAAAATAAATTAAAATTAATTCTAGGTATTAAAATATATTTTGTTTGGAAAAGTAATAAATAAATTGTAGTTAGCAGAGCAGAAAGTTAAAAAAATATAATGTATCATGAAGTTGTCGATTTAATCTGACATTTTTATTGCGTTTTCTACGTGAGAATAAAACAGTTTTTGATTTTCGTGTATTTAATAGACAATAGTAATAATCCAACTGTTTGAGAAGTTCTCTATGTGACCTGGTAATGTTCTTCTCTACTTCAATATTGATTTTAGTAATGTAAACGGTGTTATATTACTCCATATAGACATATTTTATTTGCGTGATGATGAACAGTGGAGTTTTAACAATCTAGGGATCTAATGTAAACAAAATCACCTGTGCACATATTAAACCAATATAAACCAATTTCTTCTGTTTCCTCTCAAGTATAAAAATTGAAAAAGGCATAGCCTCAAATAGTATTAAGTTTAGTCTTATTAGCTTCAGGAAGCCAATATTCAACAACACAAACTAAAAACTAAAAATAACAGTATGGTAACTATATAAGCCGAAAAACTAAATATCAAGTTGATCCAGGTTACAGAGATAGCCTTAAATACCTGGATAAATAATGCAGGTGTTTTGTTAGGGGCTGACATAAACATTGAAACCACGATATAAACCTGAAAATGTTATTTGGCTCATTTATGTCAGAGTAATCCACTCTTCCAGGCCAGCATGACATAACGACATCCTCACTTCTAACACCACAGGAGTTTGAACCTTGCATGGCACACTGGTGGCTTCACTTAACCTCTAGATTTGTGAGCCCAGCATGACACATATCTGGTGTCCTCATTTCACCACAGATATGTAGATGTGTCTTTCTCCAATAAAGTCAGAGTTACTCAGGACACATAAGAGGAATCAGAATTACCATGTTCTTGTCATAAGACTACGAATAGATTAAGGTTCTTAGTTTTCTCAATGATACTCCAGTGATGTCACAGTAGACTGAGATATCAGTTGGTTGTTGAGGTCCTGAAGGAGAAGAGGGAGTTTGGACACCTTATTTTCGTATGGGAATACACGTACGTCTGAGATACTCAAATTGGAGTAGCGTCTTGAGGTAACTTTTTGTTTCCTTAACAATGTCAATTGATTTTTAATAGTGTTGTCAGAATACTAGCTGGAAATAAGTACAGCAGAATAGTAAATAAAACATGTCAAGTTGAATAAAATTTTTAAAGTTGTTTTTGCCCTTTGCTTTGGGAAGTTTAATCACTGGTAAGTATAGTTTTTTGCCCAAATAGTTATACTGACTATTCACAATAACAAACTTCACTTCTGGTTTTTTAGTAAATTTGTTTAATTCTCATGTTTTCCAGATAACAGTGTAAGGACATCTAATATACAAGTATTAAAGGCATGCTTTTTATACTGATACAGTACTTTATATGTTGTACACAGTGGCGGCTTGTCCATATTGTGCTCTAGGGCACAAGTATAAATAATATTTATATTACAAACTATATAAAAGTGTCCATCAGAATCAATTCAAAACAACACAATCCCAATAGCACAATATTTCAGTCAGCATTTCTATCACAGTCTCCACTGATGTTGTCAGAGTCACTCCCAAGGCATCATTGTAAATAAAAGGGCAAAAGCTCTTGCCAATGACTGTTATGTAGCCAAGTTATATGTGTTTGAGTACAGGGTTTTCTGCAGAGTCCTGAATACAATGATGCCACTATCTATGGTGGGCAGTGAATCAATTAAGTACACTAAGCAGACAATGTTGATGGTAATGTTTTGGTACTATTTATATATATTTCTGCCAAAAGAAGAATAATGAATAAGGGCCATTTATGCTTATTTTGCTATACCAATTTTAGAGTATAAATAATAATGCACGTGTTAATGTATTATGAATTACCCTCGTATAGCTAAATGTAGACTTACAATATAATAGAAAAATATTTTACACTCTAAAGCCATTTAGTCAAAATAACTTGTTGTTTTATACAATATTTTTATCCTACAAACACTAGTATGAATTAAATACAAGTTTTGCACTAGATTGAGGATTTCAAATGTGGTATGTTTAAAAATAATAAACAGATAGACAAGTTTTCATCATACTGTAACCATCAACAAGATAAGATAGATAATATTCACACATAGAATTTATTAAGTGAGATAACTTAAAATTTTATGCCAGTTTATTTATGTCTAAATGTCATAAAAAATTATTTTTAATTACTAATTAAAAAAACCCCACGGTTTATTCTCTAATGGTTGTAATCCGTATGTGAATAGCTCCTCCAACATTCACACATATGAGCCGCCATTGAGCTTATATGTTCTATGTCCTAAGCTGTAATTACTTCATTTCAAAACTGGCCTAAGTTGATCATATAATTAGATATAATGTTCAGTCCAGTTGGGATAAAACCCAGCATTTTAGATTCAGTACTTAGAAAAAAATATATGGCATATTTTTGTATAGCTAGTCAGACGTGTCACAAACAGGGCTGGATTTACATATAAGCCGAAGGGCTATAACCCTTTAATAAATTTATTATTTATTTTAAATAAGTAGATTTTCAAATCTGCCTCTGATCCCAAACTATTATAATATTTTGGAACGTTTTAAAGTAAGATAGATAGCAGTTTTCCCTCTGCTGGTTGGGAACCAGAAAAGAAAAAGAAAGAAAGTAAATGGACAAAAAGACAAAGCCAATCCGAAAAACTAAATAGTTCCCCTGGTAACCTAATAAACCCCTTTCTGATCTTTTAAATAGCACTGAAATTCAGAAGACGCTTACGCTTTTTTTATGTGTTATGTAAAAGAAAATTTGAATTATTCCCATAAATGTAAAATTTCTTACAACATTCAACTAATATGTCCACGTGTTTATTACTTTATATTAAGTGTATCACAAGTTAGCCTTTCAATACATATGCAACCTTTGTTCTAAAAATGTTATTGGTTGGCAAGATTTTTGTTCAAGTACTTTGATCTAAACATTTCTGACTTTGGTCAATTGATATCCTTTGGTTGAGCAACATCAATTAATATCTACAGAATACTTTACTGGTACTTGGATCAGGTAAGTGACAAGTAAGTCATATTTATGGTAACTGCTCACACAGTTTTGGTCTGTTAGCAGATGTTTTTGTTGATTTACACTTTCTTTTAGTCAATCACTTTTTTCTTTTGTGGATTACCCAAATTATGACAATTTGTATTCGAAAGTAGCTGGTAACAAAATAATCTTCAGTGAACAAACTTAACATCAGAACTTACACTGACTTTAGCTTCACCATTGAACTCTCCATAAAATCCAAGACAGGAGAAATGTCATTGTTGTATTGAACAAGACCTTGAAGGAGTTTTGTAAAGTCACGCTTTGTAGTAGTGGAATTCGCTAAGTAATTCTCCATAAAGCTGAAACAAAAGAGCACGAGTTCTGTTATTGGTAGTTAATAATATATGTGTACATACATACATCTGAAAGTGCTTTCTATGTTTGTCTGCTTGTATGTGTTTTAGGAAAAATATTTTAATTGCAAAAATGGTTTACATTACATCACTTGAATTTGGTAAATATATTTCAACTATCCTTAAGGATAATATTTAAATACAAGAATATTAAGACGTGTACAGTTTTCAAATTTTAATAAAAAATTTCATGAAAACTGAAGGTAATGAAATAAAATAGTGAAATATGTACAATTTCATTACAAACCCAATGATACCAAGTTCTTCATAATATGTCAAGGATTGGCTGAGTTATAATTTATTTCTAAATAATGTTATTACTATATTGGAGTACTAGATTTAAATATCTTTAAAATGTAGGCAGTAATATAATTAAATAACACTATCTTGTCATATGATCAGTGATTAGATGGTGATAGAGTGATTGCTTTAACATTTGTTTTTTTTTAGCAAAGATTATTCTTGAATGGATGTATTATTTTTAATTGTAAATTTTAAAATCCAACAAGATCAAGGGTTTTACTTAAAACAAAAACCAAACATGCATGTTTATGAAAAATGCAATAGTAACACTTGTACTACTACTATTGTGTGCAGAATGAGGTATCTTTGTTATTCTGCATGGTATTCTAGATGGTCAACATGACCTCTGGAAACCATAGCACGTGTGGCCTCTTTCCCTGTTTTACATGCTTCTCTCCAATAATTTATTAATTCTACAATTTTCAATGTATGTTTGGATGTACTTTATGCATGAAGAGATTGACTTGACTTTGTAAAGCACTTACCCGTAAAGCAGATGATACTTGTCACTACAGCCCAAAGCTGTGAACATAATGTCTCTATTGACTGGATCACGAGACGCCAATGCTCGCTCTTGGAGGAACTGGAAATGCTTTATTCCATGAAACCTTAATCCAGTGCAGTATACGCTGAATCGGAGATCTTGAGGTATCCTAACACGAATTCAGAATTAGTAAAACATGTTACAACAGTTATTAAATTCATAGTTTAAAGTTTTTGGCACACAACATTTTGGGAATTGATATCTGGCCTTTTTGTCATCCTGAAACATAAAGTTAAGCAATCAAAAAAGTAAACACATGGAGATGAAAACACGAAAGTCAAAGTTGACATGAAAATTAAAAACATCATAAAATATAAACATATCTGAAACCAAACCACCACTACCAAACCACAGGAAGCTTAAATGAGAAATTACGTCACAATAAAGATCAACCACCAATAAAAGATCCCTTACATTCCTTACAACTCATCTTACGTAATACCTCACCGCTAGAAGCTGACTAATTAGTAGTTAGAGACATCTGTACATTCCTCCCTCCTCTCCAAGCCATGCCATCCTATCTTTCAAATATATTCAGGTTTAAGAGCTGGTTGTAATGGCGGCATCATGATTTCAAGTGTAAATTTCAAACACTTTTCCACTTATGTTTTTGGTCATGGTGTTAAGGGAGATGTCTCATTTTTAAGTTGTATTTAACATGCATCAAAACACTAATTAGATTTTTTTATATTCTTATTTGTTATTAAAAAACCTCAAACTTATGTGTACTTTTTTGTTCAAATACTCAACACGAGAAAATTAAAACCCTTTGGATGCATATTGATCATATCTATAAGATAAAACGTAAGTGAGAGAGTGTTTTATATTTATCATTGTTGTTATGGGGCAGAGTTCAGTACAGCTAGCTCTATAGATACATGGACACTAATTTCAACATTATTCATGAATGTCATTAAAAGAGCCTAAAAATGTGTATGTACTGGTGATTTAAATCAAAACACCAAATTCAACATTAATTCAATAATGCCACTAATATAGCTAAATAAATGATACAGGGTATTCATAAAATGCTTTCTACAATTTTTCAACCACACATGTATTTCTTATCAAAGCATTAACACTTACATTTCAATTTGACTCTGTTGTTTCAATACAAATGTGTTATTTTAAATCACTAGGAAATTGAAAGTTTGCTCATATGTTGCACTTTGTCTTGAAGAAAAAAAATATATTTCCTGTCTTAAAATGGCAGACGATCGAAATATTTACATTTAACTAACATAAAATCTGCATTTTAAAAATAGTAAAGACCCAAATATTTGTTTAATGTATACAGGGTGTTCAGTTAAACTGTTCCAATACCTTGGGATTTTGTTATACACACAAAAATTAGCAAAAAGTTCACATGTCCTAAAACCTTTAGTTTTCCTGTCTATTTATCTGTATGTGTTTTTTATAACAAAATTATACAAGTATATTTTGAACCAGTTAAGATAAAGTTATGAAACTTGACAGTTGTATTAAGCTTTGGTATACATTTTTGAAAATAAAATATTAACAAAAGCATTTTACCCGTTTCGACATTTTGCCTGTTTAAAATTTGTAAAGTCAAACAACAACAGAAACCGGTATAGTTATAAAAGACGCATAGGATACCAATTACTTAGTCATTTTTATAACAATTCCAACGATACCTTTTCCAAAGAAATCCGTCAACGCATAAGCGAGCACGATCACTTTATAGGTATGCTTGCAGAAGCCGGGAGCAATTTAGATTTTGTCTTTTGATAGTTTTAATTTTGTTTAGTTTTAATACATAAAATTTATTATTTCAGTCGACGTTTTGGTACCGCTTCAGCCGTCACGAGACTGTACCGTAATGAAGACACACGTTATTAAATATTTCTTTAAACAATTAGTACGGGCTAACATGATAAAGTTTATGTATTAAAACTAAACAAAATAACATGTACTATACATATAAATATGTATTACCCCCATAAAAATATGAGCGTGACCGGCGTTTTGGTACCGCGTCGACCGTCACGAGCCGGTACCGTGATGAGTGGTTAATGGGTTAATGTATTTATTAACTGATATCTGTAATCTATCTTCATATACAGATTAATATTTTTAGCAACGGTTTATTATAGATAATATCTGAGGATGTTTCCAAAAATACTCACGGGTTGATCTTATCTGGTTGCTGTTGTTCCATCCATTTCTGGAATAATCTGCCAGCTCGGAGTACACAGTCAGGCAGCTGGTAGAGACATGCTTGCTGCACAATTTGGTTACGGTGTCGAACTAGAGGTACACTGTCATTCTTGCGGTTGCGTACACCCACCCTCTCAAACTCTGGAGCGAGCAGCTCACGTACTCGGTCCTGCACAGTACACCACACAACTGGTAAAGTCAAGTACTGTACCCATCTTTGTGCAGGCAGCTCACCACCATCTCAAACTCTGGAGCTTTCAGTTTACGTGTATGTACTTGGTTCTGCATAACAAATCAGACAACTGATAAAGACAAGTACCATGCCCTTCTCTGTACAGTGTAGCCAAGGCCGTACTCAGCTTCGACGGGGCCCCCGAAAAGGTATTCGGCCGGGCCCTATCATGTCTCGCCACACTGCTTCACTCCCCCCCCCACCGTTATCTCATTGAAAAAATTTAATTATTTTGTTAATGATAGTAAGATTCAATATATGTTGGTAAAAATAAGTACAGAAAAAAATCTTGTTAATTGGACCATTTTAAGCATTGTTTTCATAAATCATAACAGTTTAGGGAATTCTAAACAGACATAGTGATTAGTTTATTTGTTATCTGATATAAATTAATTTTAAATATTAATGATTGTGGAAAAATCTTTAAAAGGCGCACTTTTTAAATCTTATTTTCGTTTTCAACTAAGATTATTCGTCTTTCGTATTTACATTCCAGTTATGTTTTATCTGGTCAGACCGGACGCAACTGTTGAGGTATTTGCTGTTTGATCGCAAAAACTGATATTGACTTTTCCGCTTGAATGTACAATATAAATAAACACGATCGAGATTGTTAAATCAAAAGTAAGATTAAAAGTAATAGTCATAGTTTCTTCAAAATTGTAATGAACGATATTACAAGTTTAGCCTGTAATAGCGTTACAGTAATTAGATTGAGCTATCCCGTCCGTCGACACGGTACCATCAAATAGACGAGTGGCGGGGCCCGGGCCGGGTCCTTTGAGAGCCTGGGCCCCATAAAATGCCCGAAAATACTGGTCTGAGTACGGGCCTCGGTGCAGCTTACCACCCTCTTAAACTCTGGAGCGTGCAGTTTCAGTACTTGGTCCTGCACAACAAATCAGATAACTGATAAAGACAAGCAACATGCCTGAATGTATACAGTGCTTCCAATATTCGTTCTTGCTTTCCAATATTTGTTTCGTAATTTCTGATCCTACTTCAGTTCTGTATCTTTGGGTTCTTCCGAGACGCTGTCCTTTTGGTTACTTTGTTTGCATACAATAGGTGCTTGTTCATCATATATTCCTTTTATATTAAAACTGATTGCTTTTTCAATTTCATTTACATTTTTTTATTTCACAAATATATTCACCACTTTACGTCTGCAATGTGGCTAACAGGACGTTGACTATCAAACTTTGAAAAGTCTATATAAGTGGATATTTCGGCTTAGCCTTTCCTCCTCGAATTTCAATACTCAATATACACGTTTATGATTCGAAATCTGCATTTATTTGTGGTATTGTATATTTAATATGCTGACAAAGTGGTCTAACAAAGTGTGTGAGTATTTCGTCACCCGTGTTGGCTCATTTACCAGCTGAATTGTATTATTTTCTCTCAACAGTCGACGTAGATACTTAGCTTCACATGAAGTCTCTGACAGTAGGTCAATGTTAGTGTCACCGAGACAAATCACTGAGTTGACCTTGACCGCTAAGTCAACACACAAGGAGTGAAAACGAGGTGATATAGCTGTATCTGACACTCGGCGGTCTACTCACTCACACAAGCGTACCATTTCCCCTTGAAACCCCAGAGCATGTGTTATATTGAAGGGTCAATGTTTCCTGGTGGAACATACCTTTCATAGACAACGTTATCTCTAATGTAAATGGCGACTCCACCCACCTATCTGACTTCCTTTTTTGCTTGTACGCCTACCACAACGTACCAAGGAGTACCCTGATTTGTTTGTTGTAGTTGCCTGATGGGGTGTCAGGATTCAGCTACGTTACAGAGACACCAAACATATCAAAATGAAAATCTTTCACAAGTGAACACATCCAGAAGAAAGCTGTGTTCAGAGAATGTGTGTTCAGAAAAGCTACCTTGAGTCTCCGTTTGCTCTCTCCCCCCCCCCCTCAACCACACAATAAGCTAATTTTCCGAGACAAGCCTAAGCTCTCAAGAGACTCATGATTACTAAAAACGTCAATCCCGGGCTCGGAACCCAAAGCCACCGGAACAGCCCCATCCTGAGAACAAGGAAGGGTGGCTGCTACTGCAGAGCCCAGCACAGCTGAGATAACATCCAGTAGCTGGGAACCCAGGCGAGAGACCCCTCTGCTATTGAAATGGAGCCCATCTCGGGAGAGGTCCCTCTCGCCAACACAATAGCTGATTCGACAAATGTAACACCAAAGTTGTTACACATTAACTCCTTTTGACAATTGAAGTCATAAAAAGGCCGCTAGCCATGACTTGCCTAATTAAAACACCATTTATGATGATTTGGATTTTGGAACTGTGTCAAAGTAGTATATAACGAATCCGCCATATCGTGGAGAACACCACGTTTCCCATACCCGACGTTATACCCTGGACATCCCCGATATCCTTTTCTCAAAGTGTTACATCCAACATGAAAGTAAATTGCTGAGAATTCTACTCCTAGATAAGTTATTGACTAACCTTAATATCTAAGATCCCCTCCCGGACAACATTCTCTAAGTGGCTCCAGTTTAACACATTGATGCTCAAAAATTTCAAGTGTGAGTCCCCTACTACCAGTATACCGGCAAAAATGTTCCCACATTGCAGAGGAAAGGAAGATCTAGAGCCCTCAGGAGAAACAGTGGCGGTATTATGACTGGCCCACAAGACTGCACGGGATCTAGAACAGGTTCAAGAGGCGCGTGTACAAGTGTAAAAGTGGCAATACAGATCTCGTCAAGGGCCGCATCATTCGCCAGAAGATCAGCGTTAACAGATTAACTCTCGCTGCCTCGCTCTTGACTCTGCTCGACTTATCTCATTTAGTGTCAACCCAAAGAACCTCCACGGTTGGGGGGGGGGGGATTCCTTTTAGCAATTAGAGAAAAAACATTACCTCTTCGTTTTCTTTTATGGGTTTTCTACATCTGTAGGTTGACGACCCATCTTTTTCAACCGCATATTTACTCGCTCTTCTAGTTGAGTTGTAAAGTTGCTGAAGTTACTGTCATATTGGTATTCTAGTTCACAAAAAGTCTGTCTTTAAAGCTCTTATCGATATTTATAACGGATCAACTCTTAAGGAGCTAACTTATTCTTTCTTAACACTGTTGTCTTTGGCAAAATCGTTTAGTTTTGCCATGAGCAATGTAACGTGGAGTGTAGTTTTTACAGTGACAATAATTCATCTGATGTCGATATAAAAGGTAGATGTTAAATGTATAACATCCTGGTCAAGATAATACAAACCGTCTAGTAAATTGCATTTTACGCCAATAAAGTTATCTATTACTATCTATACATATTATATTATGTATATATTATTGATATAAATATGATATAATAAAGTCGATACAATAATAACGTATCAAAAGTTATAAAAGAATTAACAGTGATTTAATAACTTGAAATAACAAATAAGATTTAACAATAACAGCAAATATAATTATACCAATATTTTAACACATTACTATCAATAAAATATTTTACAGAAAACGAGACACAAATTAAACACATATCCTACAGCAGTAACAACAAAAATAACTATATATTAATAATTAATGCAATGTTGTTATGGTATTTAAAAAATAACAGCCAGCGGAGTGGCACTTCCTGCAATTTAGGAACTGACAACAAGCAGCACAGGCAGCCTCTTGCGGATAAAAAACTGAAGGCGCAGTTACAATCTAGTCACCACAGAGTCTTGGCAAAGAGCGCTGGACAGCTGTAGTGAAAATGAGCTTTGACAATAGTGAATAAGTCCAAATTAGTATTTTTAATCTAAACGAAGTACACATTCATCCGTCAAGAACAAACTTTTCTTAGCGATTATATGTGCAAAAGGTATAAATCGTGTGGATAAAATAAATAGATAATGCTTGAACAGTTAACATTTATGTAGTCTTAATATACTCTTAAAATTAGATATTTCTAAATTTCATTCTGTGTGGTTTCACAAGGCCAGTAAAAATGCATTTCCTGATTTATTTATAATTGGACCATAAGAAATGGGACACTGGACATATCTATTGCATTTCTAGTATTGTGTTTGTTTTCGCATCGTTTTTCGTGAAATTTAATTTGAAAGTTGAATATGAATATTGGAAATATGAAAAGTAGCTACCATTTTGAAATTACTGAAAATGTTTTTATTTATTATCAGAAAGATGGGTTATAGTACGATAACTATTCATGCCATTTTGCAACACCATAACTAAAATCATTTTAAAATTTAAAACAAGTTTCCAGAAACGTGTTTGCATTTAAGAGATGAAAAAACGTTTTGAATGTTCATTAAACTGCATGATTAAAACAATTACTGATAAGTGGTTAATTACGTTTACACTCATATTTATAGATAAATATCGTGTCTATTAAATTTGACATAAGAAATATAATTAATACATAGTTTCTGAATATCATTGATTAAACTGTCCAAGACTTGTTGGGGATTCAATGTGCCCAACAAAGACATTTTGCAAACAATACAGAAGTGCTAATTCACTCATTCAAATGTTCTATTTAGACATAAAAACATTCAGCTTTCATCAAAACAGTAATCCGTTTATACTCACGGAGACCCTAAAAGGGTACAGGCTAGGCTACTGATTGCTAAAAGTTTTGTCTCACTCTTAAAATGACCTTCACAGATCGGGTCGATATTTTGATTAAAAATTTTAGCAGTTGATTAGTGTATGAATATAAAAAAACAAGCAAATTATGAATCTATCATTTCGGGTAGCTGCTAATTTGGTACATTATTTGTCAAACATTTACTTTTAGGACAGTTAAGTTATAGGGCACTGTCATGACATGAGAAGCAGATAATATGTCTGTCAGTTTGGGTTTAAGAGGTCATTGTAGTTTTAAGGTTTATGTGCCTAAGAAACCAGATAAGTATGACAACAAAGTATATCCCTCTTGTGATGCTAAGATGTACTATACGTCCAATCGTGAAGTTTTTTTAGAACAACCACAAGGACCATACAATGTAAACAATTTATCAAAAGCATTGTCATGAATGAGAAGGTAAGCCATTTTGAATGAACAGAACGTAATGTTATATGCGATAATTTCTAAATGTCAATTCCAGTGGCTGAGGAACTGTTTGAGAAGAGGCTAACGGTAGTGTAAACCTTACGTAAGGACAAACCGGAGCTGCCAGCTGTCTTTCTTTCAAAACTGGTCGTCTATTGGACAGTTCCATTTTCGGGATCACTGTTTACTGTGGTTTCTAATCAGTGTAACAGGTCAAAAGTTGTGCCGTTACTCTCATGTATGAATTTCGAAGACAATATTTACGAGCATACAGGTGATTCTTGTAAACCAGAAATAGTTACATTATACAACTCTACTAAATCGGGCTTAACATGAATGATGCTTTACAGAAGAAATATTCTGTATCACGGAAGTCACACAGGTGATCGCTAGCTCTGTTTTACTCTTTGCTAAACGTAGGTGGAGTGAATGCATATATACCTTTCAAGAAAAAATCCCCGCAGTGCATATTTGTCAACACCTGGGTGTAATCTTTTGATGGGCCACATGTCAAGGCAAGTTCATGAATCCCGTATTAAATTCATGATAAAATGCAAGTGAAAGACGTTGTGCCTTTTGTTTATCAAGTAAGAACAGAAAAACACTTGTACTTTGCCAACAAAATTATATGCAAGGAACACATGACTGTTAAGTGTAAAGGATGTTAAATGAAAAATTAAGAAAATTACATGAGCGAATAAATGTATAATGTTTGATAGAATTGTTTCAGAGACACTTTGACAATTTGAATTTATTATATAAATTATATAAAATAATGTTTGTTTCCATAACAGCAAAATAAGTTTAAGTTCATATATGTTTTTAAGTTTTCAAAAAATACAAACGGGAATCCCGGCACGTGTTTTAAGTTCTTCGATTTACCAGTTTCTAACATGGTCTCACAAAAAGCTTTATTATTACGGATTTACGTAAAATTATATGAAAAAAAACTAAAACAAAAACATTTTGAATATTTATTCATACGTAATAAATTTATAGTGCATGAAGTTGAAATTGAGGGAATCCTCGCTCTTCGTGCAGAAATTGTTCAAAACATATGCACGTGCTATTGTGTCAAGTATACCATATGGAAGAATTGTGATGATAAAACAGAAATTTGATAAAAGCCTTATAACTAAATAGAAATACTAACTATATTTGTAAATAAAATACACGCTACCATATTTCAAAATATAGTATGATACGAGCTAGTATACAACGCCCAATTTCATTGTGAACTAGATCAATCTCTTCCAAATTTAATCACCCCCTTTCTCTCCTTAGTTGCTGGCTAAAAGCACAACTGGAAAAAGAACATTTAAAACAGTGATTTGAAAAATCGCTTGTTACAACTTAACCAAACACTTTAATTTGCAATGGATAGTCTTGTATTTGATCAATTAAATAGAGAGACTATACATGTATGATCGTTAAGTTTGTGAAACAGAACAAGACTATGGATATTGTTACTTTTGTATGCTAAACAATCCTTGATATTCCTTATTCCCATCAATAAATTACACAAATGGTCCCAAGAGTTTTGTTATGTGATAAAAATGATAACAAAATCTACATACCTTAAGTCTAAAACCTGCTTGGGTGTTGCGTAACCTCTGATCCATTCTCCAAAATATTCTGATACCAGCTGCCCAAGGAGCGAAGTGTTGCTCTCTCCCTAAATAGTCCATTAGGTCTAACACCTGAAACAATAACAACACCTTTATACTATAGATAAATAGTAACACATTATCCCATTGGCTATAAGAATTCCTTTTTTATGTATATATTAGCAACAAAAGAACTAGCGTGTATAGTTCTAAACTACATGTGTTAAGTTTAAATTTGACATAATATTAAGTTGATATTAATCTTTTACTAATAATGGGTTCAATGGAAAGTCAACATTTGAAGCCTTATAAACAATATTTAGAATGTAAAATATGTGAGCTACAAATATATTAGAGCTGTTGATCTTTCCAATGCCTGAATACACGTATCTTTATGGAATATTCTAAGAATGATTAATATCACAATTTCTTAATGAAGTCCGATTCTAAGTATTACTACTATTATTATTATGTAAATGCTATAATCTGACACACTGACGCACTCATTGAGTGATTATTGACTGAATAGTTTGTATCATTTTCAATTGAGCTGGAAGCATCAACTTTTTCAAAAAGGAAGGCCTCTGATTGACAACACAGATACAATTTTCTTTTTCTTTATTTTAAGTATGTTTTAAAAAGATAAAATTATCATCTTATATTTATCACAGGGAAACAATGAAAAACTAAAGTTTCGAATCTACCTTGAACAGTACTAGAATGAGCATTATCTAAATTTGTCTGGAATTTGGAATTTATGAACAAGCACTCCATACTTGTTTTTGCATTTATAACGAAAAGTTAATGTAATTAAAGCAAGAAACGAAAAATACTAAAAATATAATAATGTTTAATATATTTTTATTACTTTGGATAGAGAAATTAAATTGGACATATTTTCTACCCCAGTGAGGCAACCTTGTAGGTTATATGAAATTAAAAGTCTTCGTAACAAAACTTAAAATGCCCTAAATATTTTAAACGGTAAAATGTTTTGTTTACACGTTCACAGTGTCCCCAATAATTCAATTTTTTATAATATAGGTAAAAAAGGTTGGCTGGGAATCAAAACTAAGAATTTGTTCCTCATTATTAGGAAAATTCCTAGAGCGTCTACATGAACCGATTGTAAACCATCTTCAACACCACAAAAGCCCTAAAGATTGAAGCACTGAATTTACATGATAAAAATGTAATATTAATTAATTCGAATATATACATTTTCATGTAAAAATAGATAGAGTTGATTATCATGCGATTCATAAAAACTTGAATCCGACCCGTATATAAATTCTATTGCCTATTAAAAAATTGTGGTTTATACGTTTTGCAAATAAAATTTAACTGTCCCTTCTGTATTTAAAACAACAGATCTTTAATACACGTCTTACGAATAAATGTTATAAATTAATTTTTGAGGTAACTTTAAGATGGAAATACTTGTTTCTTCTTCACAAGAAGGGAAACTGTAGGCCTACATCATTTTGAAATAGTTATCCTTCTTTTTTTTACTCATTACATAAAAGAGTAGAAAGGAAAAAAATACTTAAAAACGTATTTGAACTCGTATCAATGGGCATTTATCATGTACTTTTTATTCTAAATTTAGGTTTTAACAATAGGCCTGTTTATGAAAGGGAATAGCTAAAATGTTCTGTAACAAAATTGTCAACACATATAATAAACACCACATAAAGCTTCTGATATTTGTGGAACATGTTTATAACACTTTTGTTTATGTGTTAAGGCAAATAAAGCAAATTATTTACAAGCAATTACTTCCAGTTTTTATAATAGTAAGAACGAAGAAATGTATAAATTTTTGATAATTTTCGACCAAAATGCAATTTAAAAATTATTAATTTGGACACTTGTAATCCGATTAACACCAAATTTTATAGAATGTAGGTACAATAGTGTTTTTTTTTTATTTAATATTTTAGAGGTACGTGAATAAACGTTGTTATGGCAATTTGCATCTTAAAGTTTACTCTTGACCGGTTCAAAACAATTAGCACTGGTACGGCTGTGAGGCTCCTAAAGTCACTCACTGTCTTGAGTGTATAACTTTTTAACCCCTATTTAAAATTTTAAATCCTTAACACATATTTAATTGAACAAATTTTGATAATTTATCGCTGCTTGCGCGGAGCGGCGTCTGCTCGTTTGGACGCGCGAACCGCCAGATTGCCGAGGTAACACCACACCGCTCTTCTTACAGCATTTCACACAAATATGCACATACGAAAATAATACGAGTACACACACGTATACGATAGATAAAATATTAGCATCGGTTCATTAACTGAAATACTTTGATTGAATTGAAGTTAGGGCTGAGAAGCCCTCTCTAAACTCTTAACCTGGGGACCAACGTCTTAAAGGTGACTTACGAACCAAAACCAATGACTGGTCAGGCGGGCTGCTTGCAAGGACAGGGTCGTTCAGCGGTGACCTATCCAAGCAGCAGCAATGCTTGACGATGATTCGGTATCAGCTGTACCCGCTACACTGCGCTATTAGCAATCATGAGTATAAATGTTGATTTATGTGAGGAATAGTGGTAAATGATAATACATTTTTTCTATTAGTTCTTAAATGTAGCACTGTATCATTTGTATAATTAAATTTTATGATGAAGCAAACTTAATACCTATTTTACTTTACTACCAACGTATAAGATAGGAAATACCTCGTCCAGAGGCTCCAAGCCAGCCAAGCCAAACATGCCGTAGTCCAAGACCAGCTGGAATCTGTTAAGTGGAGGAATATCGTCCAGAGAAGAGTTTCTCAATGCATTCTTGATCAGTTCAAGGTTGGCCTTGTCGTAGCGGACATGGTAAGTGCCTGCCGGACATTCGAATTTTTGTAGTATTCAGGAGAATAGAATAATAGTTCTAATTAATGCAAACATATAATTATGAACACTGATATGATAGCATACACTGTGGAACTATTTATACAGGGTAAATAAAAAGACAAGACCTCCCCTCTATTTGTGTCCCCCAAAACTTGCGGGAGTTTGAGGGAAGCTCAAAAATTTGTAATGGAAATTCCTCTCAAGTGACCATTTATTTTGAAGAGCATAAGAACTTAAAGAATGGTGGAAACCAGAGATCGCTCTCTCTTTTCCATGCAAAATAATAGGTCGTCAAAATTTTGATTAAGTCTGTACACTTACTTTTTAAGTTACTGTCTTAGTGGAAACCGCTTTATTGGTAGTTTAAGTCCTGAATTAATTACGAATGCAATGGATGGAGGATCAAATGAAGATTATAAAGTATAAGAAGTTTATTTGCAAAGAGTGACCGAGCTTTCTCGGTTCGAACTACGGTTTAGTGCAAACAAGTCCTTCTTTATTTCACTCTCGTCAGAACAAGTAATACTTGTAGAGTGCTTATTATCTAGTGCCTCAATATTATCCAGTGGTATCATTATTATGTGGTTACTGTTTCGTGAGGGTTTTTGAGAAATCTTTGTGTGTTTTAGTGATATTGCAGTTAGTGATTTTGAACCGCTTTGTCCATCTTACTTTTAAATAATATTCTCAAATTATTACTGCCTACGAGTAATAATTCCCCGTAGTTAGGGTGATAAAGTAGAAATGATATTTATTTTAGGGGCTTCGAATGAAAATTGACCGTGTGGCAGGAAGGTGGTTTAATGTTGCACATTCTGATGGCCAGTGACAAGTAATGCTTAAGAATTTTAGTAAATAAGTTTCGAGTATCTGGATCTATTTCAGAGGCTCCACGCTCAGCTCGGCTTTCTTTAAGCGAAAACAAACAGTTTGAAATTGTAACACAATTATTGCAGATCCGCAGCAGTCCACCAGTTCAGTAGCAAATCTTTGTGTCGTTTCCCTGAAGAGCTGTGGTACGCTTAATAAAAAAACCACCCTTATAAAATTCATGTAGTACATGAGTTAAACGAAGACGATCCAGACCGCTGTTTATAATTTTTTGAGAAAATGGAAGCACTAACTTCAGCTCTTCCATTTTTTGTTCGAAACGTTATGGTGAATGCAATTTTTTTTATCAATGGTTTGTAAACAAACTCAACTGCAGGTACTGGGACACAGAAAATCCCTGTTTTCTGTGAATCCTGCACCCAATATCCAGAAAAAGTTAAATGTGTGGGCCGGGAATTTTTTGGAATCACAGTTTAGCACCATATTTTGTTAATGGGAATCTTAATGGAGAACTGTATTTGCAAATGTTACAAAAATAAAGTTTCCCCGCAATAACTACTGTTATTAGGAAGAATGATCATGAATTTGATGAAGACATCGTTCACTTCCAACAGGATGGTGCCTCAGCACATTTTCACCGTGCACCCCGACATTTTCTGGGGACGACTACGTGGTCATTGGATGGGTAGGCGTGGTGTAATGGAATGGCCTGCGCGGTTTTTTCTATTCGGGGACATTAAAACCATAATGTACAAATCACCAGTTAAATACGTTACGATTTAAGAAACAGGATTGTTGAGGGCTGCAACAAAATACCACTTCAGACTTTTTAAAACGTGAGAGAGGAGTTCGCCATACGCTTGTCTCGCTGCCAAATAGTGCGAGATCTTCAGTTTAAACGTTTCATTTGACTAAACAACGTGGTGAGTTATTTGAAATATTGTTCTGGTAACTCTGAATATTATTTTGGATAGGATAGAGATAGCCATATCTAGTTTTCACAATTATTAAGTTGTTTATGCTCTTCAAAATGGGGGGGGGGGGGTCACTGTCGAGGTATTTACATTAAAAATGTTTTTGCGTTGCCTCCAAAATCTCACATTTTTTTGGGGATACAAACAATTTTGAAAATCACCAAATTAAGCTTCCTTTCCACATTGCACCACTACACAAATGATTTCTCTTTATATAGACTTTACTTTAGAACAAAATAGAGGGAGGGGGTCCTGACCTTTTGTTCGCCCTGTATACTGCAGTAGAGCACAATAAATCCTGGACTGGTTGATTTTTATTGTGATTAGACATGGTTGGGTTTATTATTAGACATATTAGGAACATGCAAAGGGAATTAAGTTATTCTGAGAAACACATATTGGTATTTGTTAGTTCAATTGGCCTGTGAAGAAGAAACGATTTAATTTAAATAAAAATGTATGGTAATGATGTGATTAGAGATTGCTCTAAATTATACAAACACTGATCAAGAGTGGACGTAATCGCAATGTCATTGACTGTTACTGGGTTATTTATCCATAAGACCTTGCACATCGAGAAGATCAATAAAAAAACTTGGTTTTCTCTTTTATTTTATGACTAGCCCCACTACTTTTATTAGAGTATTTTAGAGGAAAAGTAAAATAGAAACAGTTTCTCAAGTATATACATACAAGGAGACCAGAGCAGGCTTTTTTTATAATTGAGTTTGTACAACCTATTTACGTAAAATTAAACATTTTCAATATTTCATTCAATTTTAGTTATGCTCAAACTCAAAAGCGTGAAAGGTTTTAATTAAATTGTTTTTATAAATTAATATTGGTTTTATGAAGGAATAGGGAATGTTTCCAGACATTTGCTTTAGCTTGTTTAGTGCTAAAAAATAAGAAATACTAAGCCTCAAGATATGTAATCTTATCTTTTGCTCAGGTAGACAACTTATCTAATCCATAACTACAACCTAGGTTAAAATAAAGTAATCATATCAGATCGTTGTGACACGTAAAAGTCAGAGATAACACAAGCATGTTGTGTGTTAACTCCAAAAGCACTGTCTCTAAAACACGCACTTAAGAAAATCAAAGCGCAAATTATTGAAAACGGGCTAAACGATACACAGTGGGGGTTTCAGGAATTCAGTTTGTGGAACCATACTTATTAACCCATATTTTGTGACAATGGAATGGATTTACTTTGTCGTTTTAATAACATGTATTAAAGGTGTACTAGGGTTGGGAAATGATGAACTTTTAGGAATAGGTACCTAAAATGATTTATCACTCAGAAACTGCACAGAAATATTAGCTTCTTCAACATCACTACAGGCCTTATGCAACGATGGATAATAGCCTACGAATTAACGAACATACTTATTTACCATGATTTATATAAATGGTAATGGAATCTAAATGTATGTCTGATTTTGTTTCAACATATTTCTTTGGTGATCTTGAGCATGTTTATAAATTGGTTTCTAATCGAATAATAAAATTTGAGTGCAAATCACTAAATTGCCCAGATAAGCTTCCAGGTATCACTATATGAAGCACAGTGCTTCATATAGTCCTCTGTTCAGTGCTTCGTCCGATCTTTGGATCGCACGGAAGTAAATTAAGCAATCTTTGTACTCCTAACTTAATATACTGAAATTTTAGATTTTTCAACTAGATATCCACATAATGTTTAATTTTATTTTATAGAGAAGTTCTACATAAATCTAAATATACTCATGTCAGGGGAATTGTGTTATTTTACCAAACAATTTTGAAGGGGACCCCGCGGACCTCCGAATACGCCTCTACAATTACACACCAATAGGTATTTTTGTGTTATTTTCGGGTTTTGAATTCACTCAATTCAGAAATCTAAGACAGGAAGCAATGACGTCATGCTAGGCGAGTCTGCTTTTCAATTTTTCTTCACTGTTATGTAGGAGCTTTCCAAAATCTTATTATGGGCGCAATTTTTAATTTAAATCCATTTTATGGCGTATATTATAATATTTATTTTAAATATACACCCCGAGCGTACGTAAGCACAGGCATAGAGCCGCCCCTGGATACTAGAGATCTAGTTCCACAGCAAAAAGAAAAAAAAAAAAAAAAAAAAAAAAAAAAAAAAAAAAAAAAAAAAAATTGCCAATGTTGTAATAAACTTTATTTGTCTTAAACATATTGATATAATAGTATGTGAAGCCACAGTTATCGATTTACTGCATTATCCAAGTTAAAGGATACTAACAGAATTATTTTTTTACATTGGTTAATCAGTTACTTGGTTCTAATATTAAGAATACCGATTGCTATGAATCATACTAATATGTTATACAAATCATCTCGATAAGCACAATTTAGAGAACCCTGTAAGAAACAAGAATCTATGTGTTCTCTCGACCGCCTAAACTTAAAATACCATTACGTTGGACAAACCTGCTGCTTGCACATTTAGAAGTAACCAGTCCTCTGGTTTGGCTGGGTCTTCTAGGGTTTTGTTTTCATCATTGAACCAAAACTTTGGCTTAGGATCTCCAAAGCTTTTCTCACTGTTAGAGGTGTAACTAACAGGAATCCACCACTGTGTCTTTTCCATGGTCTTAAGTTTTTCCTCAGACTGGTAGAGAGCCATGTAGAAACGTTCCTGAAAATATGACACATATTTTTTTATCAACTATTCAGGGTTACAAGGATAATTAAAGGGACATTTGTGGAAGAAAATCACAATAGTATAATTTTAAAAATTAATGTGACATTGATATGTCTGAGGTATGTCATTTGATATCCCACCCATCTCTTCGTAACTCTTACAATTTACAATGTATGAATGACCCGACATGGCATTGACAAAATTGTGTCGTTCTCAGTGCTGATAAAAAGATACTAGATACTTGAAACTTGTTACATGTGTTCCTCTTGATCCAAAGAAGAACTCTATTGATGGTGTAGTACCTGTCAAAATGAAAGGTACAAATACAATTCTAACGTTTTTACATTGGTCTATGGGTACCCATGTTGGTAATGAAAAATCGCAGTATAACAAAATTTGTAAACAAATTGAATACAACCACATAACATTTTATTATAACACATAATAATCACTTGTGATGAAGTTACTTTGTCAGAGTTTGTTCTGTCGGAACATTCGATATTCTGCTGTATCGGTTTATTTGCTGATTAAATTTGGCTTTGTACGTCTTGTCGAAAGCTATTCAATACAACTCCTTTCGTAACTTAAACGATTTGATTTTCCTATGTTCTTAAAAATTACGACCACATTTATTTGTTTTGTTTTCAAACTATTGATCAACTATCATTGTACCTGGAAACCTATCTTGGCAACATGGCAAGTTAGTATCATGTTGATACTGTATTGCTGTGTTCGTCTCACCTGACTCAAAATAAGTTGTCCTTCTGATCGGTTAACAAATACAACTGGTAGTCCAGAGCGATAAGTCCAAGAGTCCATCAGTTTGGAAAGCTCCTGCCCCTCGTAACTGTACTGCATGGCTTGATAGAACAATTGAGGGGTCGTAGTTTTGTACTGGAGTTCTGACAAGTAGCGTTGGATACCTTCCTGGAACTTTTCCTTTCCAAGAGAAAAGTACAGCATTCGGATCAAAGAGAATCCTGAAAAATAAAACAAATAGGTTACCCTAAACTGCATTTTTCCTCTATTAGGAGCAAACTTATAACTCGCGGACTAGTTTTCGACGGAATCGTCCGAAGTCGCTATAACAGTACGTACTTGCAGAAATCCTTCATGCATCACTCTGTTGCTTCAGAGAGCTCTGGTTCTCCAACATTAAACAGTAATTTTCGTCTTATTTCCCATATTTTATAATTACTATTACAGCTATTACTGTTAAAATGTTACAACTATTACTGTTAAAATGGTATACAATTACAATAATTGTGATGCCACACTAATACCATAAAGTATAATACCATAATTGACAGGATTCGTAAATGAAATCCAAAATAAGTAACATTACTTATTATTGTCGTAATAAATTCTTCACCAAACATGCACATAATTGGCAAATTGGTATAATGCAGAACACAACCCGTACATACTGTGAAAACATTTTATAGTGAATACTCGTATAACATTTTTTTTTATCTTCTGTCTTAAAATGACTAATTTGGTAGAGTTGAGTTATTATTATAAGAAGGGGTCGTTTGGTTACCCACTAAACATTGCGACCAATTTTAGCGAACTCGCTAATTTTGCTAAGAGTTTTAGTCTCTCAAAAAAGAGACTAACGTTTAGGGGTTCACACTTGCCATTTCATTAGCATAGTAATCTTACCAAAGTAGCTGAACCTTTACGAGAGGCCGCTTCACATGAGCAAAGAATACGTTCTTGCCGTCTCTGACCCCTCTCGATAGTGACAGCATATTATGTTGTTCTTAGCCCTCCTCTCTTAAGTTAATGATAGTTGAGGCCACAATGTCCAGTCAGGCACCTTGGGTGCCTCTAAGGGTACTTGCTTGGTTCTTTTGCGCGAGTACCTGATGAACAGTTTTGCTCGTCTGTTGTCTGGTGTATTGTTTCCGGACCTTTTTCTTGTTATTATCTTCCCACTGTCTGATTCCCATCATTAGCTTGCTTTTAGATGTACCAAGAAACGATTCTGGACACAAAAATGGGAGAAAAGCTCCAGCTTTAGTCAGCTTGTTAGTCTTCTCGTTCCCTACCACACCCACATGACCTACCCTCGTGCAATGGTCACACGTTTATCCCTTGCCAGGGTTTTCAGTGTGTTAATGCATTTCAGCACAGTCTTCGACTCACAGGTAGAGAGTTTGGTTACCACTTTGAGTAGTGGCGTAAAATTGTTAGCGATCACTTAGAGAGATGCAGTGGTATGGGCAACCGCTTCTATCGCGGTTTAGGTAACGGCAGAGGACAGTTCCCTTTTATCTGCCAAAGATACAGATAGTACCAAATGGGTTATCTGTATATATAACGCAAAAACTCTCAAAAATGTCCTAACCTTCTCCGGTTCAATTTGTAGATAAAAGTTTTAATAATACAATTTTCCATTACAAATTACCATCGTGTTTGACAATTTTAACCCTCTAAAGCAGTAGTCCCCAACTGGTGGTGCGCGAACCCCAGAGGTCGTGCAAAACAGTCTACTAAAAAAAATAAAAAAAAAACAAAAACCCCCCAAAAAACCCACAAAACATAAACATAAAATGTCTTCCATTGTTCTATATCCAGACATACGTACAAACGTTATTACAAAAGGGGTTCCCCAAAATAAGATTCCAGGTTTTCGGGGTCCTCCAAAAAATCTGATTGGAAACCACTGCTATAACGGAAAAAGTTAGATTTCTACTCCATTCAATTTTGGTACTATCTTACTAACTCATCAATTGCGCAAAAATTGTTACTACTACATCAATTAAAATAAATCATTATATAAATGATGTATGATTTATATGAAAAAAAATAAGTATAAAAACTATGATACATTATTTTTATTTATGGTTGATAATGATATAGGACAGGTTTATCACCTTGAAATTAATTTAGATATATCTGTCATATTAATGTTTTTTAGTAAAAGGGGGAAACACGTGACGACAGATTAATAGTAGGTCTATTGTAGTATCAGCTCTTGTACACTAAACACATTAGCGCAATATGTTTTGAGTGTATTATGTGTAAGGGGCATAAGCATTCACGCTTACAAGTATTTCGTCCATCCCAAATATCACATCAAGTTGATTAGTTATTGGCTATGAATCATAATCTGAACATGCGATTCTTTCCTTTCGCGCATTGCCTAGGGGATTCATTTATTCGCATACGTGGTGGGAAATATGTTTTGTTGTTTGAATACTTAATACGTATAAGGTTTAAGAAAAACTGAGAAACATTTGGATGCGTACTAATAAGCTTTTAAAAATCACTCATAACACTAAAATAAAAAATAAGGCCGTACAATTGTATGATTTGACATTGTTCTTATGGGCACAAATTAAAGGTTGTTTCACGCAGCTCTCACAACTAATCGAGTGCGTGTCTCCATGGCAGATGTCACTAAGAAAAACAATGTAACTGAATGGATTAATAGCTGAAAGGAAAAGCACACATTTCTATGTTATTCTCATTAATTTATTCAAGCTGTCGCATGCAAACTTCGCTGTTGGTATCAACGAATGCAAGAGTGAAACTGTCTAACAAACAATCTTACGTTTATTCGCTACCGTCAACGTTATAAAACTGAAACCGTTGAAATGAGAACAATAAATCGTCAGTCGCGGCGGCGAGCGGAAGTCACTGTGACTCGTACCGCAATCGCATCAGTTTCGGTCGCACGCACTCACCAGCGATTTACTCCCAGCCAGAACGTCGCGTAAGATACGCTGTAATTCACCACAACATAGTGCGTTACGCTACCGAAGCGTGAAAGTTTATTGCGTAAACTACCGTAATCCATTTTCTTTCAGATGAGTTGAAACGTTTTGTTTTCCTTAATTTCAGCATCTGGTTTTCTCCACGGAGTTTATTATAAACTCTGGGTTAACCGCGTATGGGTTATCCGCTTTGTGTATGACCCGTAGTGTCACACTATAACACACTTTAGATTTAAAAAATACACTAAAATAACATTTAAAATTATCCAAAGTGGTAAGAAATAATAGGGTAATAAATTGTTGGGTAATTTGCAATAACTATTGCCAATGTTTCACATTACAAGCTGTACTAAGGCGAGTAACGAACTACATGGCAAATCGAGAGTTTACTTTAGACTAACATTTTAAATAAACCAAAATGATTCCCTATTTGGTATTCTCAAATAATACTACAACGAATGTTGTGGTGTGTTACCTTTGAAGTAAGGTGCAGAGCTGACAGTACGTAAATCTTTGGCCCATTCCACGGGGTGGTTGAGGGCATATCCCGGTGAAGATACGGCGTTGGAGAAGAAAGTTGTCGTCAGGTGCTCTTCAGTATCGCTATTAAACTGTTCCCATTCTGGCTCCATCTACACACCATCACAGCCCTTTATCCATCACTGTTTAGTGTCAGTAGTAGTTTTGTAGAATATTTGCAGGACTTATACTGTGTGATGTGTCAAAGTATTTAACCACTTTATGATGGTTTGGTTTGATTAAAAATTAAATTAATTAATCGGCATTGTTTACTTACATTGGGTGATTTGAAAGGATGACAGGATTTCGGACACCTGCTAGCGTTATATGTCACCAAAGTAGTAGATTAGCTACCATTTGCGTTTCTCAAGTGATTCTGATATCTGAAGAAGAGGATGGATACCAATCCTCTCTTTTGGTAACATATAACAATAGCAAATGTCTTGTATCTTGTTATTAATTTTTTTGTAACTTTAATCGTGGCGAATCGTGGTGCATTAAATAATAATTAAAGGAAACTTCTTTTTCTGTTTCTTATACTTTGTACTCAATTACGTATTTAAAATTATTCCTTTATATATTACTCACATTTGCATACAAAAGTGATATCATTATATAGTAGTTATTAGAAAATATTACAATTTAACGTTTAAGTTCTACAGTATACATAAAAATCCATCTCGAAGCATCTTCTAAATTGGTTTCAGTAAATAATTGAGCAGTAGGTGAAAGACACAATTATTTGGAAAGGTCTCCCATTTTTTCATGTGATGCTTCAGAGAGTAATGGTGATTTTAAAATACTCGATTGTATCGCACCCATCCCATTAATGTGGAAAAAATCCAAATCCATGCAAACAAATTTAAAGAATATATTAACATTAACATTATAGAAATATTTAGTTTTTTAACACAATTAAAAGTAGGTCTAATTTTGTATTCCCACCCTACATAACTGTACACCATTACATCAGTGTGCCATAATTCGTGTGAATATTTTACTGCCTTATTCAGTCTTCTGTCTACTACAAGTAATTTTTACTAGGAATAAGAATCTCTTATTTTAAGTTCGTTATAAGATCACAACCCATTACTACATTTCGAGGATGTGTACTCTACCATCACTGATCCTGTTGTAATCACAGATGTAAGGATCTACTGACCTGGTCGATGATCAAAGATGTGAAGAACGTTGCCGCGCCCTCCGACAACCACAAGCTGTCCCACCACTGCGGCGTGACCAGGTTACCGAACCACGTGTGGGACAATTCGTGGGTCACTAACTTCGTGCTCAACACTCTTTGTAACATGCTTCCATCTTTGCCAGGACGGTAGATTAGTCCTGAAGGCCTGTTACATGCAGTTACATGAGCAATAGTTACTGTAGGAATGTTATTGTTTGGCATATGCATTTGTTTGATAGGCAAGTTAGTAACCAGTCCAGACGGAACAGCTAAACATAAGTATTTGATTTTTTTTCCAGTTTTAACGAATTAAACCTTAGACCATTATACAATTTTGAGTTATGACTTAAGGAATCAACACTATTTAAATTAAATAACATGTATATGCATGTCATTCCTCTCAATCGTTCTTAAATACTGGACCCAAGGACGTAGCCAGCGAGGGGGTTTAGGGGTCCTGACCCACCCCAAATTTACAATGTTTTCAATTATTTTTTTAGTAAACGTTTATAATTATTTAAATAATTCAATATTACTGACCTGTACTGCTGAAAGATCGTTCTCGACAAAGAAACGGGACTAAAGGAACAAAATGTGGCCTTACTCTCCGTTCACTACGGCAAAATATCAGTTGTCTGGACCCCCAAAAATGTTTCCTGGCTACGTTCTTGGTGGACCAATAGCATAGCCTTATTTTCAGCTACTGTTCTAAGAGCATGATTTCAAGATGTCTCAAATTCCTACTAAATTAAAAAAAAAACTAAATTTCTCGTGGAGTGATGAAAACATTTGTCTTTCTTATGTCTTAAGGAAAGCTATCCGAAAAGGCTGTAACTGATACATGAACACGGAAGACCAGCGCCTCATGGTATAAGAACAGAGTATTTTATATTCTAAATTATAGGTTGGTAGTTGTAATAAATCAGCGATCTGAACGATCAGATTTCTATGACGAACGATACAAAATACTGTGTATGGCATAGCATGTGCTCTTTGTTGAAATATTTTTGACGATGGAAGGATTGTGAAAAATCCTATTTCCTTCACATGTAAAATGTTATGCCCTTAATACTTTTGAGTTACATAGGCTTGATTACATCTTGAACGTTATTCGAAATTTACATTAAACAATACATGGGTTGTTATTTTACCGATATAAGTATACGTAACATATATATATATATATATATATATATATATATATATATATATATATATTGGACTACATGAGCAATGATAGTAGTTATTGAGCAATGATTTATCTATCGGCAAGAAATTTGTGGACTCATCGCAATGAAATAATAACATTATGCATAGAAAGAAATATCATATGTAATCTCACAGGCCAATGACCATAAATAGAATTAATGTGAAAACTTTATTTTACCAAGAAATATGTAAATAAATCATTAGTGCACACAAACGATGTAAATTATTACTTTATAACAGACGAACATTATCAGAAATTTGTTAATAGGAGTAAACGAAGTTAATAAAATACTATTTCTGTACACTTCTATGTGAATTAGCTTTCAGACAATAGGTTTTTTGAGCCGTAAGAATTATTATACTGAGATTGAACGGTGCCGTGTTGACAAACATTGTTATTATCAAAAACAGTATTAGTATAAAGCTGTACAAAATTATGGCTATTTGATTACTAAATATAATTTTTATTTCTTTTTTTCAAAAATATCATTATTTTTTTAAGGAGAAGCCGATCTCCTTTTATGCCTTGTTCTGCCCGTCCTCACGGGCCACTGGCCTGTGCGAGGATCCTATCAAACAGAATATGGAAGAGAGTCGATACAGTAAAAGGTCGACGGTTGTGATAAAGTGCAATAGTCACAGACAGGATTTGAACTTGCGCTATCTCTAATTCAGATTCAAAGTCCAACGTCTTAGACCACTCGGCTCTCCCAATGGGTATTATTATTATTGTAATTATAATAAGAAGCAATATGGGTTCTAGATATATGTCGAGGTTGTGAACCCCTTTAGTACTGCGACTATACGTACATAAATGACATGACACCCCAGTTCTCCAAAGCTCCTTGAAACCGAGGCACGACGACGAGGTCTTGCTTGGGTAGAGGGTCTGACAGACCCGTGAGCTTCTCCAGGTGGGAGAGAGCTCGAGGGGCCAAGTCCAGAGAGTCATTGACCCAGCGCAACTGCTTGGTAGAAGCCCACACCCTCAGCGGCCGTCCATCCTCTGCGAACATATGCAATGCAATTACAGGTTGCTTCATTTTTATAGAGGCTACCCTCAAATACAACAGTTTCAGACCTTGCTACACTAGATTTGTACAGTCTCAGACGATAGTAACTGGGAACGAACAGTCTCAGGGACAGAGAGAAACTGGAATTGTGAAAACCCAACTTGGACACCAGTTGTGCATTGTGAGGTCTACAAAATGTTGTCTTACCACGTTTTTTGAGAGACAACGAGACAGACCACAATTTCCATTGTAATTTACTGTTTTTACCTTTCACAAATGTAGAATATTTGTCGAAACCATTTTTCAGTGAAAACCAAGTACAGAATGATACAGCTTATTTAACTTTTAACTATAATATTATTTTTGGGATTACTAACGAGTAAATTTACGACATTTTCCAGGATTATCGAATATTTTCATTTTGGACAATACTGATGGTCACCGGCTATATAGAAATGTAATTTATACTAGTAAGCTCTGTGTCGGGGTGGAATTAAACATTTTTATGATCCTTAAAATGTATTAAGATGACATTTACCTGACACATTTTTAACATTCATGAAGAATTTAAAACATGCTACCAATCTAATCTATTCGATCTATCTTATGAAATGGACTAATTTCTGAGTTGTTTTAATATGAGAGCTAAAATAAACGGTATAAGAGTGTAGAGGAAAGAGTCAATGCAACAGTAAACAATATAAGGTGATTTATACATACCTGTCTGAGTCTCCCGGAAGCCAGATTTCAGTAGGTGGTAGGCCACAAGATAAGATGACAGCATTGGTGTGTTGTCGAAATGGTCCACCACCCAGTCACCTTTGTTCTCACTGATAGAATATCAGATACAATGAGAATATTTATAATATGATCTTAAATATATGTAAATTCAAATGTTTTTACATTATACATAGTAAAACTTTTATATATTCACAAATGTTTTATTCAAAAGTTTAAATAATTTCACACTTCTTCCCGGTAATTTGACATTCCTAAACTTGTAACTGTTTGTATAGTTCAAAATCTAGTTTTACCCCCAAAACAATATCCACACTTAAATACTTGTGCTCTTATTTTTGAAGAACTACGAGAACTGTCTCATGTTAACTGTGTTAATACGCATGAAACATTTCTTGACTTTTTCTTGCACGTTTTGAATATGTAAAATATTAAGTAAAACATTTTGACATATTTTATTAATAATCTCTTCATTGGTTTTTCACAATATATCACATTGTATAGCAGTCGTCAATATATTAATATTTAAACAGCAAATACTCTACACGTTCACACGTAGCCAAACTTACATTTCACTCATTCACACTGTCTTTGGATCCAGCTTTTAAATTTTAATAATTTCAGATATTTTTATACATCTCAGTGATTCATCACAAACAAAAAAGTTTTGAATTGGTTTTGGACATGAAAAATATTTTTCTCCTATTGTGGCGGAGTATCTATAAATATAACAATTTTGCCTCCATTCTGTACGCCTCTACGGGCTATTGTTCAGTGCAAAAGGCTTTCAATCGGGATAAAGGGAAGACTTGGTACTGTATACTAGATGATATAATGATAAAACTGCTACTATCACAGTCAGGATTTCAATCTGTGTTACCTCTAGCTCGACCCTAAAGTTCAATCAGTGTGTTAACAAGTTAACTGGCATGCTGACCCTAGGACTCAATCGGATCGGCAACATTTTAGATGCCTCGTATTTGGTACTGTCGACCCGATCGGTACGTCTTACATGTAGTAGTTTCATGTTCTTGCCGCTTTGAGCGTTGTGCGTGACTTTATTGTGAAATCAATCAACTATGTATTCAGGATGGATACCAGGCTGCCCAGTTGTTTCAAGTTATTTTGACATTTATAAGTTACGTAAAAACATATTTTAAACTGTGCAGACACCGGCCTTACTTTTTTAATTTCAAACAAAACAGAACAAAGGATAAAACTATACCGTCTTTAACTCTTCCCTTTGTATTTTCAGGTCCCAGTAATGTTCTTAGCACATGCATACTTTGTACTTATATCGCAGCAACAGTAAAGCTGTACGTATATGATGAAGTTGTTCCCATCAAAGTTGAGTAAAAAGAAAACTTACTTCTCAGTATAACTCTATAACCTTGCCTATATATCTCCAGTTAGATCGGTAACCATGTAAAACGCAATCAGTGTAACTAATTATCGTAAGGTTACGAGATTATTACGTTAACGTAATAGCTATTCTATTGGGAAAGAAAAGACAGGAAATGCTATTCTCTAATCAAAGAAAACTGAAGAGTAACGTGGTTCCCTGAATTATAAGCAAAATTTTAATACTAAAAATTCTCTTATGTTATCTTAAGACCAAAATACGAACACGAATTCATTCACTTAGATAACTTTGTCAGGTCTCAAAAACGCAAACAGTTTCAATGCAAAAAACTGCACAACAAACCCATCACCATATAATTGGTTTAGGTAATGATAAATATTATTCTATGCATGATTGTTTAAATTAAACATTGCAAAACGATACAAAAATGTCAATTCCTCAACATTAGATTTACAGTAGATTAGTTTTGACATAGATAGGTTTAGCAGTGATTTCCTTACATCTACCTTACAAATTATGTGTGTCTGCACGCAGGTATATTAGAACATATACACGGTTCTGGTGCTATTAGGTGTAAAAGCTCAGGATACTACTGATGTTGTCACATGTAACTTACGAACTGTGAGAGCTGAGAACAGGCATGTTAGAGAGCGCCGTGTGGTTCTGGTGCTATTAGGTGTAAAAGCTCAGGATACTACTGATGTTGTTTCTCACATGTAACTTACGAACTGTGAGAGCTGAGAACAGGCGTGTTAGATAGCGCAGTGTGGTTCTGGTGCTATTAGGTGTAATAGTTCAGGATACTAGTGATGTTGTCACATGTAACTTACGAACTGTGAGAGCTGAGAACAGGCATGTTAGAGAGCGCCGTGTGGTTCTGGTGCTATTAGGTGTAATAGTTCAGGATACTAGTGATGTTGTCACATGTAACTTACGAACTGTGAGAGCTGAGAACAGGCGTGTTAGATAGCGCAGTGTGGTTCTGGTGCTATTAGGTGTAATAGTTCAGGATACTAGTGATGTTGTCACATGTAACTTACGAACTGTGAGAGCTGAGAACAGGCATGTTAGAGAGCGCCGTGTGGTTCTGGTGCTATTAGGTGTAATAGTTCAGGATACTAGTGATGTTGTCACATGTAACTTACGAACTGTGAGAGCTGAGAACAGGCGTGTTAGAGAGCGCCGTGTGGTTCTGGTGCTATTAGGTGTAATAGTTCAGGATACTAGTGATGTTGTCACATGTAACTTACAAACTGTGAGAGCTGAGAACAGGCATGTTAGACAGCGCCGTGTGGTTCTGGTGCTATTAGGTGTAATAGTTCAGGATACTAGTGATGTTGTCACATGTAACTTACAAACTGTGAGAGCTGAGAACAGGCATGTTAGACAGCGCCATGTGGTTCTGGTGCTATTAGGTGTAATAGTTTTAGGATACTAGTGATGATGTCACATGTAACTTACGAACTGTGAGAGCTGACGACAGGCATGTTAGACAGCGCCGTGTGGTTCTGGTGCTATTAGGTGTAAAAGCTCAGGATACTAGTGATGTTGTCACATGTAACTTACAAACTGTGAGAGCTGAGAACAGGCGTGTTAGATAGCGCCGTGTGGTTCTGGTGCTATTAGGTGTAATAGTTCAGGATACTAGTTAAGTTTCTCATAAGTAACTTACAAACTGTGAGAGCTGACGACAGGCATGTTAGATAGCGCCGTGTGGTTCTGGTGCTATTAGGTGTAATAGTTCAGGATACTAGTTAAGTTTCTCACATGTAACTTACAAACTGTGAGAGCTGACGACAGGCATGTTAGACAGCGCCGTGTGGTTCTGGTGCTATTAGGTGTAATAGTTCAGGATACTAGTTAAGTTTCTCACATGTAACTTACAAACTGTGAGAGCTGACGACAGGCATGTTAGACAGCGCCGTGTGGTTCTGGTGCTATTAGGTGTAATAGTTCAGGATACTAGTGATGTTGTCACATGTAACTTACAAACTGTGAGAGCTGAGAACAGGCATGTTAGACAGCGCCATGTGGTTCTGGTGCTATTAGGTGTAATAGTTTTAGGATACTAGTGATGTTGTCACATGTAACTTACGAACTGTGAGAGCTGACGACAGGCATGTTAGACAGCGCCGTGTGGTTCTGGTGCTATTAGGTGTAAAAGCTCAGGATACTAGTGATGTTGTCACATGTAACTTACAAACTGTGAGAGCTGAGAACAGGCATGTTAGACAGCGCCATGTGGTTCTGGTGCTATTAGGTGTAATAGTTTTAGGATACTAGTGATGTTGTCACATGTAACTTACGAACTGTGAGAGCTGAGAACAGGCGTGTTAGATAGTGCAGTGTGGTTCTGGTGCTATTAGGTGTAATAGTTCAGGATACTAGTTAAGTTTCTCACATGTAACTTACAAACTGTGAGAGCTGACGACAGGCATGTTAGACAGCGCTGTGTGGTTCTGGTGGTGGATCAGGCTGATACGAAATTTAGATTTGAACTCTGGCTCGTCGAAACATGGAAACGCTTCTCGGGCATGGTTGAACTCAAAAACAGTGCCCGACATCCAGCTACAAAATATGCCATATTTATGAAATATTTCGATACATCTTACTTTATCCAACAAAATACACAAAACACTATAGTATTTATATTATTTTAGGCCTATAGTATATTTGGTGATGTTTATAAGCTAATTAAAGAGTAGTAAATCATTAACATAGTATCACTATCAATCTTTCCTCTTGTACATTTGGTTTGGTCTGACATTTTGGGATTGTTCTGCTTTAAAATCTGCATAAAGGGTTTCGTGAAAATGTATATCTGTATATTTCTTTTAATATAGAAAACGCATTGGCCATTCTTTCTAAATCTGAAAAGTAAGTGTGGTCAGTATGCTTTATATATATATTAAGTGGTATTTCTTACCGTGTTTTAAACATGTTTGCCATGTATAATTAGGAGAAAAGTAACACAACCACAAAATCTTTTGAGTTCCCCTACTCCTGTCTCAGTGGGAACAATTCCTATTGTAGCAGTATGTAAGAATGTGAAATACATATCATGGTTCTAGATGTTTGGATAACATTTTCACCAGCTCTTTCTATATTTTCCGAAGAAAACGGCACAGATCGCATTCCGAAGCAACTAATTCTACTTTATAACTGCAAATTATTTTGTTTTTGTACAGTGCAAAATTTAAATTGTAATATAGAGTATTTAGGTAAAAAATAGGACAGTAAAATTTTGTAAATAAGTCTTCAACTGTAGGGATTTGAGAAACCATTCACTTAAAAAACCAGCACACTGGAACAAGAAGCTATCCGATAACTTGTTAGTAATTGGCTACATATATAGTAATTTCTGACAATTGCAATAGTAAAATACACACGAAATTAACTTGCGACATTAAAATTATATAGCAGAAGAACTTCTCTAAAAAAATCATTCGTAATATATATTATCTGTTAATTGGCGAATACAATCACGTTATCCGACCCAGCCGATTAATTACCGTTATTTTTTCAAACATATCTTTCATCTCTAATCGCACTTCACTTTGATGTAATCCGAAATGGCAAAAATAGGCTCTTTTTCGTTGCTATTGGCACATCACAAAATATTTAGTTATACAAGTCAATGAAATACTAGGAAAAATAGATTTCTCATTGGCATTGTAAAATTTAAACATAATTAAGGCTAAGACACTAGAGTATTACTGTTCGCAGAGATTTTAAAATTTCGATTTCCAAATTTAAAATACGTTTTGAGAAGTATGCATTCTGTATACGATCCTTAAATAACTGACATGCGTTTTCGGCAATTCCTTAAACGTGTGTGCAAGTGAATCTCAGAGCTAGAGCATATTTTTGAATACAATAATAATGTTCTGATCATTTTGTTAAAGATTTTTAGTGAAAAAGTGATTAGAGAATATTTAGTGATTGTATAATACATAAAAGTGATATTTTAATCTAAGTAGTAAATTAGTAATAATACTGTTAGTAGTACAGAAATAATTTTCTTTATTTAATAAATCCAGTTTTCCTATAACTCGTCTAGTGTAATGTGTTTGTTGACCATATATGTATGTATGGTTATATTTATAAAACATTCATAAAAGAGTCGTCTAATTTAATTGTACTCAATTTTGCTCTTAGACAGGAATAGAAAACACAAACTATTCAACTATCTCTGCATGCAAAATTACAGTTATTACTATTTCAAATTAAACTACTTTAACAATGATATGAATCTTGTGGTACTAAAATGCAGTGGCAGGTATGAAATATAAATATAAAATCCAGTGATGCGGCCGAAACGATCCTTAAGTTTGTAAAGAGATAATGTACGCAATATAACTGCTACTGACTCAGTATCCTGGTTGCCGGTCTTGATCCTATAGTAGCCTCTTTGCCTGGATGGATTGAGACGGCCAGAGAAAGGTATCCTAAAGGTCACTCGGTCTCCAGGTTGGAGAGATGAGCTGACAAGAAATGTGACCAATGGCCCCTTAGTCTCCTGTCCGGAAATCTCAATTGAGGAATCATTGTCCTGGAAGTTAACATGGGTTGTACTTCACAACAAAACCTACTTTAGCATCTTTAGCTGCGCTTGATACTATACCACCAAGTTTATCTAATATCAAATCAAACCTTTTGTAACAATAGAGAACTGTTGTGGTCATTTCCCATCGTTGTACTTTCAAAATTAGCCAACATAATCTTGGTGTAAAAAATTGTTCTTTATAGTTTTTACACATCCTTATGGTTACTTGCATATGCGCTGTACAGGTATTTACCCTCTTTACCCATGGAAACTGACGTTATTAGATTAAAAACCACACAAAGAAGTTTTGCTGTAATGAAAGCTCCATTTTTTTGTAATTCCTTAACACACATGATTGGGGTTGAGTATTACGTATATTCACTACGTGGACAACTGGAGTGGCAAACAAGCGGTATGCAATAAGTGCTAACTCTTTACTCCAAGTGACCAAGTGTTTGCATTATCCTAAAATAAATGTTGTTATAAATATTAGTTTTTAAATTTTGGTAATCCTTTCCCGAAGACTAAAACGCATGGGATTAATGTCATGTTTACTGTGAATTTAGCTGTAAATCCAGTACTATTTTCTTTTAACTATTACCAATTAAAAAAAAAAATTGTTTTGAATGCTTTAAACAAAAACATGGCAACACAGAAATAATTCACTGAAAAAAATGGTTAGTACATTGCACTTATAAAACGGTATATAATAAGTGCGCAACATTTCCCAATTCCCAATCTTTAAAATGGCTTTTTCTAAATCGTACAAAAATATCACCAGTCTTTAAAGAATTAGATAAATATGGAAAGATGTTATCAAACTTACGTGTTCTCTCTCCCCATAGAGGGGGAGGATAATATCTACAATATTAGGAGGGAAAGATAGTCTACCGTACGTTAAAATAAAATCTTAACCCGTAATCTTAAACAAATGTGTTGTAGACTGTTGATTTTTGTTTTAATTTTTTATTTAATTTTAGTTCGTAGGTTTTACACAAGTTTTCCCCCTTGTGGCATTTCACTTCGGCGTGATTTCGGAGCTATAGTTCTTGGTATATATAAATGCTTTGATATATTCTAAATAGATTGAGATATCGATGTATAATCTTCACCATACCTATTTAAATACATTTTTTTACGTTTTGAAGGATACACAGTATTTCAACAATGCAACCCCTATATTGTGACATGTCATGTGAAAGGTAAATTGAAAAGAAACAAGTACAACCTTCACAATACTTATTCAAATACTACACTGGAGTTTTGGAGGGTAAACAAAAATTACACACCCCTTTCCAAGGGGGTTGATAATGGAAGGGGGCAACTTAAAATTTTAAAATCACAGTCCCTTTCTTGTGACGTCATTTTAAAGGTTTATTCAATAGAATCAGTATTGACAGAATGTGACTAGGACAAATTATATGATTGCAACGTTAATATTGTTACATTGAAATATGAGCAACTAAAAAAAAATCTCTGCACTTCGTGACATGCTGTAAATTAAATAACAAAACATGTTTGAACAAAGAATTTGAAAGTGAACAGAAACAGTAACTTAATGCTTTGTAGTCTGCTAACCTCTTTGATGATAGTTGCAGGGCCCAGAATTAGACCTTTGGCATGTAATGTTATGTTCCTGGTGGTTTCACGCACCTCCGCGTCTATCGTCACCTGCAAAAATATAGTCAATCAATAATAAACAATGATTTATATATGTTCAATATCTTTCGGATTTAATCGCACACTAGAGTTCATATGAGTTCTAGTCTCACAATTGTTCTCCTACTCTTCATCATGTAGCTATGTGCCTTTAGATTTTTAAGTACTACATGTTTACACTTTAATTTGTAAAGCTGTAAAACAAATTTGTTTTTGATTCCATGAAACAGCACAAAGCAATCCAACTCACTCTTGCAGAGATAACCGAAGGTGTTGAAAATATGTAGCTTGAAGTCTTTGTTTGCTCTAATTTTTACAGTATTCACGAATTTTCGTTTATAATCGACTATTTTATGCAACTAATTTTTTTTTTAATTTAAATTAAAATTTAAAGATTTTTAAAATTTATTTTAATTATAAACGTTTATATTTGTCGTCGTTTTCTATCAAATATTTTGCTGAGCGTCAATGAGCTACTTGCATTAATATTCACCGCCTTTGGAAATATTATACACGATATAAATTCACACATTATATTATGTTTTAATGTTTCTTTTTTGTAAATATTTAGATTGGTTTTACTTATTTATATTTATGTATTATTGAATTATTTAAATTTAGTTTAGTTTACTCTCTTTGGTTGTTTATATAAATGATGAAAGTTTTGGGGCGTTTACATATCCATTATACGCGCGTACTGAGGTTTTTTCACCACTTCAGTAAGACCACATATTCCTTTGTGGGAACATAATTGCGTTATATCTCCAACAAACAATCTTTTAAGTATTATCTGCTCTAGTTTCGTACCTTGTTTTGTTACATTAGGTTTTAGGTACCATTTAGTTATTGTTTCCTTTCTTGAGTGATGAACTATGTTCCCTACACACAGATAAGTAATATGTTCTCTGATGTCGATGAAGGGATTCATTTTGAGAATACCCAATATCTGGATTGTATTTTTGCTCTGGGATATTTAGTCATAATATATAATAATAATTTAAATATATAATATTTAAATTCCTATAATGATATCATTTGTAATGTTATGTACATTGTTATGGTGGGAATAAACTCAAATGAACCAATCAATCAGAGTGAATACTTTGTAAAGCTATGTCAGTATATTCAAGTATGTCTTGCGGAAATATTCAGTCATTACCATTCAACTGAAAATGTGTGCTAGTTGTCAAAATACACTAAAAACTCAATTTCCCTCACAAGTTTCACGAATTCTTGTTAACAAAATTAAAATTGTAATAAGTACTAATAAAACTAAAGCTGAAAAACGAGAGAACTACGTAATGTGTAGTAATAACCTTCCACGTTTTTATCTTTAATAAAGAAGGAAGGAAAGCGCCTACTACGAGGACGATCTATATGCATACAAGGCAAGTCAGTAATCTGTAAAGGACTGTCAGACAAACGTCATCTTCATCGCAGGACACACAATGTCTGATAACGGAATGTTCGGAACGCTAATAGCTTATACACAACAACCATTGTTAACCTATGTTAATCAGGTGATTAACAACTATTATTCATTAAACTATCACGCGACTCGAACCCACGCCCCGTTCCTACTCTCCTTGACATTTCACGGTCTGAATTGTAACGAAGCGCCTCCAAAATGACAAAAGCGAAAGTACGTCGTCTGGTATGCTGTTCTTAACATGAACTAACCATTCAGTGATACAGGGATGTATGCAACGGGGAGAAAGGGGAGCTTAAGGATCTTGCCGTAATTGTCAGTCACAACTTATGAACCATCATATAGAATCAAAGAATCAAACCTAAATTGTTTGTCGTTTTCTGTCGGGTAAACTTAGACTTTTTAATTTCAAAGGTTTAGTTGTTGAATATTTTTCATCAAGGTACAGTGTCTTGTTCCAAGTACATGTTGGGTTGGTTTAATTCTGAAAGCAACCTGTTTATTAAAAAAAAAAAAAACTACCACTCCACCAGCTATTTTTTTATCTTTTTTGTTATGCTTCACGTAAAGTCTTGTCTTAAAAATCATTATCAGGTGAGTTTTTTAAAATTAGAGTACTTAATACAAAATGTTTTTTGCTTTGCTAAAGCTTAAGTTTAGCAAGAAACCGTTATGTTCTTTACTTTTGATGCGTTCTCCTGCTTTATTGAATAAAATTTTCTTACGTATTACGAAAGGCAATTTCGGTAAGCTTTCCCTGGCTGAAATTCCCGCCCACAACTTTGGTACTGATTTTATGTTAGAGACGTTAAATTTGCCTAACTAGATCTTCATTGATGAAAACACGAAATAGATTTGCTTAAAATAAGAAAATCTGGCGAGAATACAGACGCAGTACCTTCGGCTTGGTCTGGAGCCTGCACGAAAAGTGATTCAGATACTGGGGTTGAGAATAAGGGGTACTATGGTTTGTATTACTATATTATGCTATGTATGACATACGATCAGAATACTACAACGATTTTGAAGTTTTTGAACGTTATGGATATATATTTAGAAATATAGAACTTCTGCTATGTAGAATGGCGTCAGCAATTAAGAATAGTGTGAGCAGCCTCTAAATATTGATACTAGGTGTTTTTGGAACTCAGAGAATATAAAACTGAAGCCGGTTGATTTTCCTTGAGACAAATTAGAAATAACTAAGTTACTTCAATCGATTGGCAAGTTAACTTGCCTAACTTCCGATACATTTGGTAACGTCACAAAGAGTGTCGTAAAACAATGAAACAAAAAAAAAAAAAAAAACAAAGGAAGTTTACTTTGAATCACCAGGCTTACTTTTATGATGTTGAAAACAGTGTTATGTTTAATGGGTTCTAGATGGTACCTATACATAAAACAATGTAGAATTTATTTTGAGGCAGTACCAAGGATAGAGCGCAGGTATAGGAATATCTCCAAATGGCTATGCTTGACTTCATCAATGCTAGAGGACAATTCTTCTTTCATGTGAAATGTCAAGTGTTGCTCCTCAATATAGTCATGGAACTTGTGAAAACGTGAGACAAGTGATAACACAAATACAGGATTTTGATCTAAAGGACCATGACCAACATCTATGATGCTGGGAAACACTTCACTCTTCATGATTAGGTTGCGGATGACGTTGACGTCACTGATGGAGTGGAGGCCGTATGAAACCTGATGTGAAGCAGTGAGCACGACAGGATGCGGGGTTGCGATTTACATCAAATGGTCATACTCTCCTTTCAGTGATGCTAAGAGAAACTTCGCAAAGTAATTTAAAGACTTAAAGTGGAAGTTCTCACTGTTTGGAGGACATTGGTTCAAAAGTAAGACAGAAAGAATCTTGAGCATCAAGACTAAATACAATCCAGATATTGGGTATTCTCAAAATGAATCCCTTCATCGACATCAGAGAATATATTACTTTTGCATACAAACTTCGGATGATCCTCCCTTATATGCCACATGAAACAAAAAATAAAGACAGAACAAGATGTAAGGATGGGGTATTTGTCTAATTGCCATGACTTACCTTAGTTGATGGTAAGTGAGATATTGTAGTTAATTTTAAGGTTTAAAGTAACGCTCCTTTTGGAGGTCATTGGATCCTGTCCTCTAGTAGAGATTATTTGGATATCATTCTTACATGAGTTCAGTTGTTTTAGTGCAGTGTTAATAGTATTATGGTCAAGTATTTAATTGTAGTTATCCAATGTCCATTGCAATACGGTTGTTTGTATACAAGATAAATTTTCAAAGATTTGTAATACGTCTGCATAGTTGACAACCAAGACAAGAGCATGCACTAAACATCATTGACAACCCATAAAAGAGCTTGTCCTACACATCGCTGACAACCCAGACAAGAGCATGCACTAAACATCATTGACAACCCATACAAGAGATTCACTAGCAAGTACAGAACACTGCTGACCATCCGGACGTGATGTCTATACACTTAGGGCTTGTTCACATGAGCGCGACGTGTCGCGCGACTTGTGCCGCGCGACACGTCGCGCGACTAAAAGACAACATATAACTATGGCAGCATACACATGGCGCCGCGCCGCTGAACCTGCCGCTAGTTGTGTCGCGCGACTCGTAGTATACGCGTCAACCGCGCGACTTTAGCGCTGCTTCAGTTGCTTGTTTTGTATTGGAGCGTACACACGCCGAGTCCAGTAGTGATATTGGTGAGTGAATATGGAGATGGAGCAAGACCAATTTGGCACCGAACGTTTTATTGATGAAATTGAAAAGAGAAGAGCATTGTGGGATCTTGAAAGTCCAGATTACAAGAACAGGGTTTTAAAGAGATCTGCGTGGGAGGAAGTTGTAGATATATTTTCTAAAATTGAAAGCACAGTTGAAGAGAAAAAGCAGTTGGATAAGTGCTAGTTTTATATTTAGAGCAATACAGTAATTTGATAAATGTTTCATTATATAGCCTTTGGATTAACTATACCAAGTATAATGTGTTTAGAAAAGCCAGAGGTATAGAAATGAAGAATTTTAAAAACAAGTAACTTACAAAGCATCAAAAAATAAAATTGGATGCACCCACCACTGCCTTTGTCGTTGTTTGCGAATTTTGTACCGACGGTACAAAATATAGAGACATGTTGCATCTTCCACTTCCATACCGGCAGTGCACTAGTTGTCGGCCGCCCGTTCTGCCGCTCATTCGGCCGCCGAATGTGTACGGAGCCATTTTTCTGTCGCGCGGCGTGTCGCGCGACACGTCGCGCTCATGTGAACAAGCCCTTAAACCTCTCTGTTGCCTGATGACAGCTATTTACAATAAAAGGTTCCGTTGACAATACTAACTACAATTAGCACTTAGAAGGGCTAAATACCACTGACAATGTGTATTTACAGTACTAGTTTCTCTTGCTCATTTTTTTAAATGCCAAGAATAATGCATGAACTCTGAATTAATATCTCTGAATCGGCTTAGACGCTTTGAAGTAAAAAAACATAGATATAACTCCCCCCCCTCACCCAACCCCCAATTATAGCATGCCGAGTTCCAAAAGATTTGCAGATTTTTAACGTGTGAGTAAAATGTTAGAAACATATTAATTATGCGGGTTTACATTCAACATTTATTTAAGCAACACGACGAAAATAATAGCATATTTATATACGTAAAATATAACAAGGTATTCTATTACACACTAATCGTAGCGATTTGAGATTGACATTCAAGTATTTGAAAATGGAGGCAAAATAAAGAATTTTCAACGTTTTACAGCAAAAGGACTAGTGCTACCGGACACAAAGGCAGTGGAAAAAGGAAAACGAAAACAGAAAGCGGAAGAAATGTGTTCAAGCTTGCATGTCAGATGTACAAGTTGGTCATCATTGTTGTTCCAGTCACCAAGCAGCTTTTGTCTTAAAGTGGTACACTAAGTTTTATACTAACTTTTTTTCAACATCATGTACACAACAATTTTGGATTCAGGGACAATGAAACTGAATTTTATTATTTTATGAAGAATTATAGACACTTAAATTATGAAGTTTAGGAAGTGTTTTATCCAATGCAATGCCAACGGAATACGTTTGAAGTGGAGTGTTTGCACTACTTAGATATCTATATCAGTTGCAATTCATCATAAACTACAATATTCAGCTGCAGACATAAACAGCTCTGGCGCAAAGATGTCTGTACCGAGTTTCACTCTTTCATTCTGAGCCCTGGCTGTACGTTGGGCTAAAATTAACGTATTTCTCTGGGAAAATCAGCAATACACGGGTAAAATTAACCCATACTTCCTTTTTTTTGAGGTTCAAGATTGTTGATTAAAATCATATTATGTATAGTCTCTCAGTTCTAAAGGATTTCAAATTGAACTCAAAACACATGAGCAGAGCGACGTATAGTGGTAGAGAGGTAAAGGGGCCACGTCCCCCAATTATTGAACAATCCTGTTACAAAGAAGCGTTAGTTTTAAAACCACACCAAATTGAATAGTATTGTATTCACTTTTAATCAATTACAAATAATATAAGAATTTTAGATTTGTATTGGATTACAAAAACAAACCATAAGATTGGCAAAACCTGGGGATAGGCGAGATAGATGTCTCCAGCGCTGAATTACTATTGTAGTATAAACTACCCGGAAATGTTTGGACAACCTTGCGTACGTTATAAATACAATTTTAAGTTAAATATGTAAAACCAAAACATCCCAGAGCTTGTATTTAAATTTAAACACTTTCCTGAAAAGCCCTAGTAACTCTCTCCTCGGTATAGCAACCCCATAAAATAAATCATTCTCTAGAGAGAAGCAGAGACCAAAAAACAATCACGTCTTCGTCTCTGACATATTATAGATATACCACCGAACATGTTATAGATGCCTCAAACTGTTTACAAATATTAATGACTGGTTATAATATTAATGCTTTACTGTGTATTTAATCTGCATGTATTGATACAAACGTAAAATTGGCCCTGGAATATTGTTATAAGCATTTAGGATTAAAAAAAAATTAAAATTAGTTTATAATGCCAATTTGAAGTACCTCCAAAGGAAGCCTCGGATATATGTGTCCTCCCTCATCGGGCACTTTCTCCAATGTTTTATGTATCTTAGTACAAACTCTGTAAAGAGATGTTCAACAATTCGAAAACTAGACAAGCAGTGCCTGTGAGTACTGAAGTTTACCATACTTTGTTTTTATGACCTGACGTCTAAAGCTGGTATAAAATATATTTTAGATTCGGTTTTTGTCCAAATATTAATTAAAATCTTAAAAATAATTTGGATTAAATCAAAATCGTAAATATGAAGAATGTTGGTTCTAAACTTTCGTGAGGGAGGCGAGGTTATGGTCCTTGCACTTCCTATTCCGTGATCCCTGCTCGAAGGAACACTGAAACCGTAGATAATGTAAACTCACATTTCCGGTAAAGTTGGTACCGTGTAGGTCCGTGAGCACCGAGAGCGTGTACTGTGTCGGCCAGACGGTGGTAGGTAGGCGCTGTATGCGAGAGTCCCCCCAGCAGAGAGTTGTGAGCACGACAATGGCCAGTGAGGTGGCGACCGCGCATCTGTACATGGTGACTGTCGGACCGTTACTGAATACTGACTGGGACTGGGACCGGGACTTGGACTGGGACCGGCTGGGCCGGGCCAGGCACTGACCTACTGACGGACAACCGCTAGGGTCACACGGCCGTCACTGCTCCACACCGTTTGTTGTGTTAATTATGTATGTGTTGGCTTTCCTTCTTGGCTAACCGTTAAACAACAGCTACTCCCGGAATTTTCAATGTTTTACATTGCTACTCCAAGGACGGTTCGTGCATATAAAGCTATCTTAACTCGACAACTCACCGTAGAGTGGGATGGGATGGGACATGAGACGATCAATTTAAATATTCATGGATGGAGGATGAAATCATCTCTGCAAAAGGTCGTCAGGTGCTGTTACAATATCAAGTTCATCACTCACATAGTTTTATAATGTCATTCTTGAACTGCATATGTTTACTCTATGATTCCATCGTTTCTCACACTCTCCCCGACACATTCAAACTGTCCGTCTTTCGAAAAATGTTTCACGCATGATTAACTTAATAACTAAAGTCGTATTACACTCCTAGTATATTTTCAAAATACTGTTACAGACTATTGTAGCATTTAGACCAATTTAACATCCTTGTGCCAAAGTAATGTGGATTTCGAGTCAATTGTTACTTACGCTGTAGTTGGTATTATAGCGAAAGTTATTTAAAACCCTAGTAGTCTTTTTTTAAATCTCAATGTCATTTGCCATAAGAATGCGTTTTGGGACATTATATATATTATATATAGAAATGGTTACCAAATAGCAGTTCATTGCTCAAAGTTTGTAACTCTCGTTTCTTTTGTTCTGTTTTTGGCACTAAATAATAATTAATTACCAAGAACTTGTGTAAAATGTGGAAATCAATGAAAGTTTTTCAGTGCAGTTTCTGATGTCCACTCTTGGCAGTATCCTGTCACGGAGTCCTCATATTTTCAGACATAAGCGAAGTTAATTCCTGTTAATTTAGTACTTTGGACTTAATATCCACTACTGAATGAAGAAACTCTATTACCGCAATGGTATACCACAGATTTTTCTTATCTGTCTTACCGCAGTGTTCAATACTTTTCGAATTGAAGTATGGGGTTGATTTTGTCATGCATTCAGACTTTTCCTTGAGCAAATTAAAACAGAATCATAACAGACAAATCACCTGTCACTTATTAAGCAGTTTTCCTTTCCCTCGGCCACACCTGACTTTGTATTCTATATTTGTTTTAATGTCATTATGTTAGTAAAATGTATCATAATTAATCTGGGGAAAGTTGTAGAATTTCTTAGATTTCCTACTAGGCCTAACTCTAAAGACTTATTCTATTTGGAAATGTGAGATGTATTATTCCGTGGTATGCCATGTATCCAAAGGTTTTGTACTATAAGAAAGAAAGATATATGGTCAATTTTTATGCCTAAAATCATAATTATTTTCGAGAAGGTTTCTTACCACTCAACAGAATCGACGGGTGCGTTCTCGTGAATTTGATTGTGTTCAGGTTTAGAATTATTAATGTTTCATATGGTAAACTTAATTGGTTAGAAAACTTAGCTGTTAATGGTTCAAACCATATACTTAGGTTTTACAATTAGTGCTTTTCTAAACCCTTCATGTATCTTTATTGAAAAGCCGAAATTTGCCGGGTCAACAAATCAAAACAACTTTTTATTCTGTTTAGATGTCTATTGTTCCAACATTTTAATGTCGCATCGTAATGCAGTTTTACTTTCCAAGAATCCACATATTTTTGGTAAGTTGTAGTATATCTTCGCTAAGTCTGAATGTACAGTACAGTACCTCTTTATTAAGTTTTGTGTTCTTTAACTAAGGTTGAAGGCTGCACGCTAATACCACAACAGAATTCCTTGGTGAAGCTATCAGATGTGAAGTCCTCAAAGTTTCTCTTGATAACTAATTTTTTAAAGGTAATCTAACTGTAAATTGCTCATAATAGTAAACTTGTTAATAGTAAGCTGTTGAAACCATGACAATTTTCTTGTGCCTACAATCTATTTAATGCAGGGTTATATAATTGCAGTTAAATTCTTCCTGTTTTAGGGCTTTAAAATTTGTTAGAGGTAGACTTGTTGCTTCATCTTTCTAAATTAATAATTTTTCAGATTGGAATTGGTCAATCTAAAGGCTATGTAAGAAGGTTGTACGATTATTTTTAATTAGCCTATATTTTGAAATTATTAATAAATGCCGAATGAAAAATGGTTAGAGATTGCTGTGTTGATATTTATGATATAATTAAAAGGTTGAATGTTTTACAAAACTTTTATCAGGTGCATTTCTGGTGTTTTCATCGAAATTATAGTAAAACAGCACCTGCAGCTATTGAACCTGCAGTATTGGCATATGTTATACATCATGCCCATTTCTCCACTTTATTGAATAATATTTTCTTAATGTACTCCTTTATAAAATCAATAATTTAGTAAAGGAAAAGTGAAGATAAGAAAATAGAAGGGGAAAAGATTGAGAAAATCAGCTTAAAACAGGTTAAATAATATTGTAACGCCTTTTTATGCCATTCAAAATATTTTGTAAATAAAAGTATGCAACATTTACTGTAGGCTTCACTTATTATTAACCTGGCGATAAAAATATAGCCATTGTTTCTCTTAGCATTAATACATTTTGCAATGTACAAAAATATATACAAAGGTTCATTAATTTTCATACTATGATTATTCAGCGAAATGATTTTACGTTGTTAGTTGACTGAAATTAAAGACCATTACATGAAAAAAGTTAATGAAAGAAAGATATTATCAGCAACCACATATGAATGCCACATATGGTTGGTTCAGTGTGTATGATGTGCATTGTTTGCGTTCTGTTAATTTGGTTATTATCTTTCTGTGTGTCTATTCGGGAGATGTAAAGAGCAGTAAATCTGAAGTGTGCGAGACGAAGACCATCACTTTTAGCATGATTGCCAGGTCTAGGAACCACAGGTTTTTATTTACATAAATGAAAAAGATTATTGGCCTCTGCAAATATATAAGCTTTACACTTCTATAAGCATCGTATCACTTATTGCCCTTTATTTCAATTTTTAAGAATTATTATTGAATTATGAGAAAAGATTTTAAATTTGAAATACAAGTTCTCTCTCTCTCTACCACATAGAACTAAACCATACTCTACTGCTTACATATTGAAAATAAAGAACTATAAATAGTACATTACTATTTCTCTATATTAAATTAGACAGTACAATTAACCATGTACATGGCATACGTACATTTAGCCGCATCATCCTGAGTGCGGATACTCTCATTCGTGTGACAATCACTATATACTGCCAAACAAAGAGTTAAAAATACAAGGAATAAATTTAGTATGTGTTCTGAACCTGAACATAGCTGACCACTATGGCGCTGGGTACCTTCGTCTGTTTACTTGAATTTGGCGCTCAGTGCAAGGTTTCAGTTCGGCGCTTAGTGCAAGGTTTCAGTTCGGCGCTCAGTTCCCACAGCGCTCGGCGCAGGTCACCAACACCATGTAGCACAGAAAGAGAAGACAATTTTCTGAAGTTTAATACTACTCTTCAGACTTGAAACTTACTAAATATTCAATGCGAGTGTTGCGTTTAGCTCCACTTCACCTTCCTCCTAAGTGCAGCATTTGAAATATTATAAAATTACAAATAAAAATAGACAAACTTCTCTTGCACGGTGGTCAATGCTCGATTCGTGTGGCATTTAGACACCTACGGATATTTTACTGCCCAGGGTGTAAACGATTATTATTTTAGAGCAGCGACGTTAAAAATCCGATCGGCAAAACAGCAAAATGCGTTCCCGGCCTTATTTAGCAATGGTTAAACAAGCATCAGTATATGGCAGACCGTAGCTCGTTTGTCCTCAGTGTAAGTAATGACGGGTTTTGCCCAATTATCCTTATTGATTTCAAGGATTCTTACAGACATCAGACCAAATACTAAAATATATTACATTAAACCCCTGCTGTAGTGTTCAAGCTGGCCTGGTGAAGAATTATGCACAGCATTGAGCTCAACAATATTTGGAAAAAGTTCCCATTTAGGACAGTGTGATCGGCGATGTCCCTGTTTCTAGTCCTAGGATGTATTAGAATGTTCTCTAGGATTCATTCTTCGGGATGAAAAAAACTATAGAACCTTGGCGTTACTTATAAAAGAAACTGGCAGGCCATGTGCTCTCAGGACAAAGATAAACTGTTTATTTTTTTTCAATCTCGATCTGTTTACAAAAAGCATCTGACGGAAAAACAGCCCAAATTATCATCGGACATTACCAAATAAGTTGCGTGAAACATTAAACATTTTATAGTTACAAAGTAGATGAAACGTACTTAAATCTAATTAACCTTACTTTCTTAGTGCTTAAAGTAGTGCTCTCTTTGATTACATTTTAATTACTTGTTTAAAGATAAAATACAGAGTGCTTTCACTAGAAACTATTTTCCTAGGAACGTATAATGAAATTAGTTTCAGAGCGCACTATCTTTCAAATAAACTTCAAGTGCTTTACGGTTAATTATTTTTACATATAAATTCAATCCCAATCACACAGTTCTTCCTTCGCTAGCCTCAGCATGTATCAACTCTTTGTTGTAAGTTTATGAATTCCTTTACGCATAGTTATTATGTTAGTAATTTTGGCACGATTCTGATAACAGTCTAATTTGTTTTATCAGTACGGAAGAGTTAGAGATTGGTCAGCCTTAGCATTTATCAAGTACCTGTGTATATATTGTGGCTTTAGAATGTTTTATTTTTCACAAACCTTGGAATATTGTATCCCTTGAGCTTCTATATGCTCTCTTCAAACACACTCCTAGTAACAGTTTACATGATCTTGCGACGAAAGATCTGAGTTGGCCACTGCTAATTCCCTATATAAGTATTTTAAATCTCATGCTAAAGGTTTATAATATCTAATATTACGAACTTGAACTAAATCCATTATGATACAGCCAAAACGATTTTACAGATGATCCTAGAACATGAATTCGACCAATCTTGAAGGATTTAGTATAGTGTTTCAAAATAATATGATAATGTAATTCATAAGCGTATTACTTCTTTAGAATTACGTATCATCAAATATCGTATTTATATATAGCTAAAGAGTTTAACAAAGTGACACTGCAATTTTTGTGTTGGATATTCCACCGATCGGGCTTTTAATTTTAGGTTTGTGGAAGTCAGGATCGGGTAGAGCAGACAAAATCAGTGTAGAAGCTTTTTCGGCAAATTAACTTTTCATTATTGTATTAGTCGACTAAGTTAAGAAGGACGAGGAAGTCACGGCTGCCACGCAGACCTTGGGAAAGAAATGTGTGCTTCTTGGTTGCGAAACGTGAATGGTGTAGGGTCACAGTAGAGTCGTGACATTCACTTTGAAATACCAGCAGAGCTCCTTCCTCGTTATTAACCGCTCTCAAAACAACAACTACTCATTGACGAGCACAACTCACGCCTGATTTATTCGATTTGATGATTGGTGGGTAATGTTGTCGAAGTCATAAGGAACGAGACATTGTTGCATTAGAGTCCCATTCTGATTGGGTTACGGAGGTAGCCTAGGCTCGGACGTACGAACACGGAACAGAAAAAAAAACAGTTTACTAAAGACTTGCAGAAAAGTTTGTGTTAGTGAGAATGCCACAGTTTTATGGAATGTCCATATCACTAAGGGTACGCGCATAGTGAGGAGGTGAAGGTGGAGGTGTAGGTGTAGGTGCAGGTCGCCGTTAACGGCGAGGTAAAACAATTTCCATTAGGTTAAATGCGTGCGCGCATGGTGAGCAGGTCCGCGGTAGAGGTGTAGCTCGCCACTTACAAGGAGGCCTAGCAGGATGTTTTTCGAAAACAAACTAGTTTGATTTACCTCGCTGCCTAGCTCGCGGCTTTGCTCGCTGCTTTAACGTGATTGGTCCACTCAAGGCCACGCACCCCCCAACCCCCCTCTCCCGGTACACCCCGCCACTACCCTTCAGTCTGCTTTCACCCAAGTCAACGTTTAGTTCCGCTTGTTGGTTTCTGTTAGTTTTTGATAACCTGTTATCCGAAATGAAGGAAGATATTATTATTGCTGTCCAAAATCGTCCAGCCTTGTGGGACAAGAGACACAAGCAACATCACAATCGTCACGTTCTGGACAAGGAATGAATGGAAGGAAATTGCGAAAGAACTAAAAGTTACAGGTAACTAAAAAACTTTAAATTTAAACTTAAACCAGCTTTGCTGTTTTATGTGGGATATTCAGTTTAAAGTGTAATGTAAAAGTATCCATAGCAGACTTTCTAATTAATTAATATATTTTTTATCTAACATTAGTAAGTAAAAGGTTTGAAATAAGGTAAAAATTAGAAACTTGCGAATGAAATCTTTAATGAACTATAAACAAGGACACACAGTTGCAACTAAGTATTATCTTGATTACGGATTGTTTACAAAATAATTCCTTGAAACTATTTCTAACTTCTTTGGCTCGATTAGATGTAGCATTTCCCAGATCTACCCAATGGTTGTAAGTTCAGTTCAGTAGGAAAGGCAGGAGTTCTGACTCATGTACACCGCAGTATCCGTCTTTGTTTATGATTATATTGTGTAAAACGCATGCAGCCTTTATTATATCGTCTGCAGTCTCAGGCAAGGTTTCAATGTAACCACTTAATATCCGCCACTTAGCAAACAGAATGCCAAAGGCACACTCAATGGTTTTTCTAGCACTTGATAGCCGTTTATTATACACTTCTTCTGCATCCCCAAGAGCTTTTTTCGAATAAGGTTTCATGAGATTCTCGCGCAAGGATACGCTTCATCTGCAATAAAAAACGTGTGGAACTTTTATAATGCTGTCAGGCAAACACTTTTTCTTCGGGAATACACAATTTGTTTTGTTCCAACAACCTTCCAAAATCTGACGCCCTCAAGGTTCCCCCATCGCTTTGTTTGCCGAAAACCGCCAACATCAATAAATATAAACTTGTAATGGTCATCCGCAACACCCTATAGAACAATTGAAAAAGTCTTCTTATAATTGAAGTACATAGACCCTGAATGCGCTGGGCATTTTATTCGACAGTGTTTACCGTCCAACGCTCCGATACAGTGTGGGAATTTCCAAATCTCATAGAATCTTTTTGCAAAACTTGCTCATAATCTTCAATAGTTGGAAACTGGCATATGCTCCTGGTTGGAACGTCTCCCATAACAGTTTTGCACACATTCTTAACGATTTTGCCCACTGTATTGTCTCCCATTCGAAATGAAAATCCAAGAGTTTTAAAAACTGCTTCCAGTTGCCAAGTACCTGCAACCAAAGAACACACAATATAACCAAAAACATAATATTAAAAATATTAGTCGTTTACGTTTTCGTGTTTTGTTCCAGATAAAGTTGTGAAGCAAATTTGGAAGAACTTGAGGCAAGAATTCAGAAAACAATTTTCCAAAACAATTAAGTCTGGAGCTGCAGCACCAGAAACACCCACATGGAAATATTACGACAGCATGGCGTTTTCTCAAAGACCAGTTTTTGCCCCGCAAATCAACAGGAAAACCTTGCAGATGTAATAGCAGATGACTCAGACCACGACCTAAACGAAGAGGAGTCGGAAGAAGTGACCGAGATAGGCCAAGAATGTGATGAACCTGACAATCCACAGTTGGACACAGAGAATCTGACAATAGTACCGGCGCCGGAGAGTGAATCACGCCAGCAGCAGAAATCTCATGCATCACGCCCTGCAATGCCACCAAGATTTAATACGAATGACCTGATCACAAGAACAGGATTTAAAAAAAAGAATCACGACACAAGGCAGCTATTGGACGGGAATTAGTGCAGTTGGAGAAAGAAAAGTTGAAGTTAAAGCAACAGAAAAGTGAGGACAGGGCAAATGACGAGGATGTTGGGTTCTTCAACTCACTGCTACCCCATGTTAAAAACCTGAATCCTAGAAAGAAAATGTTGTTCAGGATGAAAGTTCAAGAAATTCTTTTTGACATGGCATACTCACCCGAACCACCATCATCAATTTCTCAACAACTACATCAACTGTCACTAGACCTACGTCAGTAGACCACAGTACAAGCTCTCATCGCTACAGTCCCTACGACAGTTCCTCTCCTAGTACCATGGCATCACCATCACCATCACCTTCGCACAGCTGGTCCGCGACGTGACTTCACCATTGAACTACAACCAGGATGGCGGCGAAACATATGTTCCCGAGTACAACTCACTTTTAAAAATGTCTTTGTAATGCCGTTCAGCTGGCGATAAATTAATGACAGTTTAATAGTTCTTTACGTTTTTTATAAGTAACTACTATTTTTCCTTTGCGCAAATTTACTTAATAATACCATTTTTTAAGATTATGTTAGGCCTACTATTATAAACATTTTCAAACATTTGCAGCATTTTTATGTAGCGTACATTAATATCTTTCGTTTGTATTTTACTTTGAAAAGATCCCTGTTAGTTACTATCATTTTACCAATAAATTGTATTTTTCATGAACTGGAATTGCTTTCTTATTACCAACTTCATTTTTACATACAACAAACAAATTCGAGAATTAAATAACAGAAGAATATATGAAAATTTATTTCTGGCACAATTTTATTGATTTTACTTCAATACATATAATTTTTTATTTTAAATTTACACTGTTTATCTTTAACAAAGCATATACTTTTTAACTTACAGAACATGTGCAATTGCAGGCAGAAGGTACTTGTAACTTACCTTATAGTCAGTACAAGCCTGTTCTTTTTGGACCGATAGGGTTAACATGCAAGTTGCAGTATTTTGTACAACTCTCCAACTTTGGAGAAATGGTTTCACATATGTACTTAAACGTTTCAGGAGTCATTCGCAAATAATTTTGAAACTTCTCAGGATAATTTTTTTAGTTCATGAAAAAGATGATGATATTCACCTAGTTCCTGTCGCACTTGATTAACAGGATGTGCACTAAATGTTCGATTACTTAACGTTTCCCGTAAGCCACCACTTACATGCTGAAGACATATCATCGCTATCATCACTATCTTCACTTATCATCACTGACAGAGAAAATTGTTGCAATAGGCAAAAAAGCTACCACTGTGATTAATGGATAGAAACAACACTCGACTGCTTGTGTTGACGCGTGTGTTTGGGGGAGGAAAGAGCTGCGAGGCGGCGAGCTAGACGGCGAGGTAAAACCTCCTGCACTATAACGATGCTACCTCCATCTGTACCTCCACCTGCACCTACACATCCAGCTACACCTCCACCTTCACCTCCTCACTATGCGCGTACCCTAAGAGAGTCTAGATGCAACGTTACTCACCATGAGAGTTATCGGTATCTTCGGGACGTCAGTTTTGGATTATGATCAGTTAGTCCAGTTAGAATCAACTGACTTTCAATAAGATTACGGAGAACAATGAAGGAAAGAAGATATTCAGATGCCTGATATAGTGCTGGGTTATAGAGTACTACGTGTGTAACACAGTGTAGTCAATATCCCAAAGAAACCATTGGTTGTCTTATTAAACGACACGATGCTGTGTGACACGGTGGCTTTGGTTTTATCCAGCACTAGTCGTAGCCTGCTATGGCAGAGCTTTTTTATAATAAATAATATTTTATTCGTTTAATTCAAAATGTATATACAGTATGAAAACGTTCATCAATGTACAATAAAATCCACATAACTGTAAATCAAAGTCATTAATGAGAAACAATAAAACGTAAAACTAACTAATAGTAAACTTTGTGCCATTAGGAGGATTTTTACCTCATTACATTTAATGTATTGATGTCATAGAAACATTTATATATATAAAATAGTCCCCGTTTTTAAAGTAACTTATTTTTAAAGGCAACTGCTTCATATATAGTGTTTAGTTCGTTTGGTGATCTATTAAAAAAATTGACGTCTAGGTATAATGGTCATTTTTTGTAATTACGTGTGCAGTGAAAAGGCACTGAAAGCTGTTCCCTACCTCTTGTACGGTACAAATGAAAAACTCCGTTCTTGGGGAATATATCGGGATGTGATGTGACAAACATGCAATACTCGTACCCCAACAAATACTATTACATTAAACTCTGCGAACAGTACTTTATACAGGTCCTGCTGTTCACAAGGTTCTTAAGGATCTGGTTCTGCAAAGTCTACTAAAACCACTTTGACTTGCCAATCCTCAGAAAATTATTCCATAACATAAAACCGCCTCTACATTTACATGGCACACTGCAAGAAATACCACTGTGCTACACACTTGGGAAAAAAACGGCCCAGAGCATAGCACATTGTGTGAACCCGTTTACATGCGTGATCCAAGATCCCAATTAAGATTAACATTGATATGGAGGCCTAGAAATTTATTTGAATTCAGATATTTCAATGAACTCAAATCAGTAAAATCATGCTTAATAATAAATGACGGATGAAAAGCTTAAAATTCAAAAATCCAGATGATGCTAGTTTAAATATTAGTGAAAAATCATTAAATAATTTAGAAAATAATACAATTCTAAGTCCATTAAGTATAAACAATTATTTAAGCAACCATAATTTATTATTAGATGCAAGTAAAACCAATTTTATCATGTTATGAACAGGGAAAATTAAAAAAAAAAAACCATTGATCCAGTAATAAATATTAATAATCAAGTTTTGAAAACTTGACATGGAATCTCCACATTGACCATATAGTAAGTAAAGTTACTTCAGGAGTATATGCTATTTACTTACCGAATGCCCAAATTTCGTTCAAGTAATATATTAAAGGCAGTCTATTATGCACTAGTCCAATCATCTGTTGCCTTTATTATTGCTATTTATTATGGTACATCGAAGCAGAACTTAGATAGAATTCTTCTTTAAAAAAAGAGCTATAAGAACCATGATGAATCTAAATGTTGACGTTTCAGTTCGCCAACATTTTTCTCACTTGGGCATTATGACTGTCTGCAGTCTTTATGTGTTTCATACCACTCTACATGTTAAACAATTATGTAATGATAGTTTAATTCTAATGATAGGAGACAGATATACTTATTTTAACAGACATAGAAAAGAAATTGCCATTCGTTCCTACAGGTTAAAACTCGCCAATAAAAAAAACATCAAGCGCAGGTGCAAAATTTTTATCGAGGCTTCCTGTGGAATAAGAGGCATTGATAACTTAAAAAAATTAAAAACAGCTAAACCTGTATTTAATTGAGAAACCATTGTATGGATTAGCTGAACTATAATAAATTTAAGTTTTATAATATACTATATATATTTGATCAATATGTATGTATATATATATATGTATGTATATATATATATATATATATGTGTGTGTGTGTGTGTGTGTGTGTGTGTGTGTGTGTGTGTGTGTTTTAATTTTAGTTTTTAAGTTTAAGTTTATTCTAATAACGCCTTTCAATGTCTACCACTGTATACTTTATTAATCAAGTTATTTTCAATTCAGTTCAATTCATTATGTTTCTTCTATAGTGTTATCTTCACTCGAGCAGACTCTCTCCGATAAAGTACAATCAGACATATGAAAAGACCAATTATTAACATACATAACTGCTCGACTTTCATGAACATATAGTTGGAGGTCTTTCATATAAATAGTGCAAAGTATAGGGCTCAAAATAGACCCTTGGGAAACACTACTAATAGCAGACGCTCTATTAAACTACAACTGCTACTGGTTGGATTCTGTTACTCAGATAGGATTCTGAGAAAATTAAGGGCATAGCCGCGCACACCGTATGATTCAAGTCTGCTCAGCAACGCATTATGCGGCACACTATAAACATATTTGCTGAGGTCACTAAATTTACCCATTGAAGACAATATTTTCTCAAGTGAAGATAGTGGAATGTATGAATTCAAATATTATTTAAAATATTATGAAATTTGAAGCAGTTGATTTGCTCCTTACAAAGCCATGCTGATGCTCAACGTACAATTTTTGTATAGATCTTGTATGTGTGTGTCTCTCTCTCTCTCTCTCTCTCTCTCTCTCTCTCTGTGTGTGTGTGTGTGTGTGTGTGTGTGTGTGTGTGTGTGTGTGTGTGTGTTTTGAGATATTCTACGAGCTGCAAGCTCATCATTGTCTATGACCGTAGTGAAAAATGGTAAAATCGATATTGGTCTGTAATTATCTTCTAAAAGAGAATCTCTGAATTTAAAAATGGAAATTGCTTTACTGATGTTTAGATAACGCCAGAGTTTAAACATACGTTAAGTAAATAAGTGATATAGTCTCTATCATCGGATGTTTCGATGTTCATCTAAGCCACAGACCATATCTTTCATTCGTACCAACATCCGTAGGTCAGAGACAGTCACCTTTCTTATAACCATGCTGTGCATAGGACTGGGAGACATGAGCGTCGTGTATCAGGCAATACAACCTGGATTTGTTGCATTTTGTCCTCCGATATTTGCGAACAAAATCATTAAAGTAAGCTGCAACTTGCATTCAATCTCTGGTTTTGAACCCATTAATGAGTTCTTAAAATATTACCATAAGACTTTAAGTTTTCTTCCGCAGAGTGTTATTTACAAATCCCATATAACTTTAGTGAGATTTTGAGTTCAAAATTAATTTGTCGTAATATTTTTCTCTTTCTCGTAGAAACTTGGTATTTAAATTTTGCTTAGCAGCATTTTTATTTCACTTGCCTCCAAATGCGCCAGAGGTAAAATCTGCCGTTCAAAAAAAAAAGAAAAATAATACTTCGGAAATCTGGTGTTATGCAGTTTAACTTTTCTTTTCTTCTTAAAGACTTAACTTTTTTCTTAACAAGCGGAGAAACAGTGTTTCAAAATAAATCAAAATATATAAGATTTGTCTTCAAAAGCAGAGTACACTTCGTCCCAGCCTTCAAACAAAATACTTGTAGAAATATTTCATAGACTTCCGTAAAAATAACGATTAGTGATCATCTTACCTTCCGGTTCATTTTTTGTGTTTTTAAACTGAAACATTTGGGCATAGTGGTAGATAAACTATGTAAGTTTTAAGTCAGTTTATTTTGTGGTTCTACAGTATATTAGTGAGAATATTATCATTAGGCTTTTAGTGTTTTACTGGATCTTGTAGGGAAGATCATGAAACCCAAACAACCTTTGCTTTTTGTTTGTCGTGTGTTTGTAATGAGGAAATGTCCAATAGCAACATTCTGCTCTTACACTGCTGTCAAGGAAATTAATATTAACATTCCTACAAATAACAGTTTTGTAGATGGCTTTAAGAAAATATTTAAAGTCACCACCTGGAGAACTGTACAAAACTACCAAGTTAGCTTTATACTTCGTATTGAGATTGCAGTGCACGCTATATGCATTTCACGTGAAAGTTCTTTTATTTCTTGTATTTAAGAAACGTGATAGAAAGAACCTGTTGGCAGAAACTGCGACTCCACCAAGAATAGTTGTTTTTGTGGTGAAGCAAGCAGCCTGCATATAAATTTTACAGTGAGTGCAATTTGAATTCAAATCATTTTGCCAGGTTTCTGTACGCAAAGTTTATTATTTTCATCCAGGATCATATTTATGATGTTGTATTAATTTTTTGAGCAATTATATTAATGTATTACACTTAAAGTGTATTATTTATTGTTTGATTGTAATTTTGGTTTATTGAAATATCTGACTGGTTGAAGTCACAGTTTGTGTCACACTGCTTGTAAATAAATTCTAAATTATTAACACATTTACTAGCTGATGAGGAATTATTATCAGTAGAGCTTAGTTTAAACCAAATTTTCTGACTAGATTGTTTGGGTTGATGATTTTTATTGATAATAACACAACAATGACTATCATTTGTTCCACACTGAGGAAGTCTCTAAATTTTACTAGATCTGCAAAAGAGACGAAGATACATTTGTCTCAATTTCACGCAGTGATTAGAGTTATTATGCCAAGCAGAATTGAGTGGTATACATACAATAACATTTGCCTAACCAGTTACTGAAACTTGTCCTCCTACTGCAATGTACAATGTTAAAACTACTAATATCGAGTTTTCGTCATACAGGTGCATTTAGTCTTCTCAGACTGTGCATGGTAGGGTTTGACTTAATACCTTGGTTGCTTATTGGTAACACGACTAGGCTTTTTTGGGGGTAGCTTTGCAAGTTTTACCAATTTAGAGCAAGATGGGAAATTGTGTTGCCCCTGAAAGAGCTGTTCATGTCATTGGTCTACCCATCCTACATGTAAACGTAGAAAACATAAGTTTTGATGGAATTATCTTTGTACCAAGCATTATTTTCCTTATTATTTCTATTACTTTCCCTGTTTTATTGCATATCTGAAACGTTGACAAATGTCCATATCTGATGCTGGTTGAGCTGTGTCCGAGGAATATTTTTTGGTGCTGACGACTTACGCTGTCATCCCGTTATAGTCTGTAAAAGAGTTGACAACTATTTAAGAGGGTTATTATGACGGAATTGTAATCAGTTGTACTGAAAAATGTTAGGTAGAAATGCCTAAGACTGTTTGAAAATTGTTACTGGCCTCCCCAGGAATCGAACCCTCGACCTGGATCCTTGGTTTGAGAGCCACAGCCTTACCCCTTCAGGACGGTTAATGTCTAGACTTTCAGGTGGAAGGTGTATGAAGGTATGTATGAACTGGGTTATTATCTCGACCAGCACACTTTTGGCTATCTTAAAATAAAGAGCTCTGGAATAATCTGGGTCTACGACAACATTTTTTCATTACAACCAGACAAACTCTACTATGTGGTAATCTTGTGCCACAAATGTATGGGATTGTTCAAAATGCTATAAATTAGGAATCGATGGAACACTCAAGACTTGGTGCTATTATTTGTCAAAGTGATAAATGTATAGAAATGAGTGAAGAAGATATAAAACTTGTATCATGAACGAATTATACTGTAAGGGAGGTGAGAGCCGGTGTGTTTACAAACATGTTGTAAACATACCAAACTCGGAAAGAAACATCATGAAAATTGATTGTGATCAACCAGTTTATACATACTTTACACATGTAATATTGCATAAATAAAAATTTCCATTCATAAACATGAGTGTGATTTCAATATTTAAAATAAAAATAGCATATTAAGCTACAAACTCTAGAATGAAAAATATGATCAGATATATATATATACATATATATATATATATATATATACATATATATATATATATATATATATATATATATATATATATATATATATATATATCAGAGTGCAACCTTACTGTCAACCAGGAGATACCAGTAAAAAATGTAATTTTATTTGGGTGAATAGATTTCAATAATTCCTATTAGCTATTTGAAGGCTTATATATATATATATATATATATATATATATATATATATATATATATATATATATATATATATCAGAGTGCAACCTTACTGTCAACCAGGAGATACCAGTAAAAAATGTAATTTTATTTGGGTGAATAGATTTCAATAATTCCTATTAGCTATTTGAAGGCTTATATATATATATATATATATATATATATATATATAAAGGTTGCACTCTCCGAGTTCAAGGATCAAACTCACAAAATTTTTCATTAATTATCATTCAAATTAGAAAATTTGCCGAAATAAACTATTTTCTTATGACAATGACCTGCCGAGAAGGTTTGGATGTAAAATTAATTGCCTCCAGCGCGGCCTGTATGAACCAGATACTATAACATTAAGTTAAGGACTTAAAAATGCCATTGTTTTATTATTTTTATGTTGTTTTAGGTTATCGGTCTAGCGGCTGTCTCAGCTGCGCTGCCGGATGTCCTGTCCCCTGTTCCCAAGATTGCACCTGAAGGACTCGCATATCTTCCCGTAGATGAGACTGTTTCTGAGATACAGTATGGAGAAACAAATCAAATGAGATCTCAAACTATCATTGATCTGGCAAAAAAGAAGTTAAGGGCAGTTGAACTGTTGAAACTTATCATTGATGCATTTAAAATATGTATTTGTAAGAATTCAGAAAGTGCGGAACGCGAATTTGCGCACGAAATTGCATCGTTAATACCTATCGGCTGGCTTGAAAAGCTTGCTGAACAATCAATTTTTTCGCTTGTTGGTGCAGTTCACAATGTTTGTCAAAGATTTATCTAATATTATAACTATATAAACTGTAATGGTACTGTAAAAATAAAACTGTCACTTAATACTAGAGAGTCTTTGTGAAACATTGATTTCAGTTCTAATGCTGATTCATAGATTAAGGAAGTGATGAGGAGATTTTGAGTTTAAAGCAGCTTATGAGCATACATGGGTGAAGCAACAACGAGAAAACCCTGTTATCCAATAACCTGTTAACCGTTTCACTTGGTAGTTCAGTCCTTTTTACCTCAATAGTATGTTCAAGCTGTTGTACAGCTTTATAAAATTTTAATATCCCGTATAAAAACGTTTATAGCTTATCGCCACACGACTTAATTTTATTGTTATCTTGTAGTGACGGCCATAAAAAGTATGCTTTTGTGACGACCAATAGAATAAAAAAATAATCTGTTTAAAAAGTGACAAACTTAAAAAAAGACTGATATTTTACAGTGCATATATTATAAGACTTAAACAGTACAAGTAACACGGGGTACCATGTTCCAAAATTTGCGATTATATTAGAAAATGACAATATTTACGCTGAAAGGACATTTTGAGCTTGAACATCCTAATATGCGATCAACCCTTTTGTATAATTTTATAATTCTTCTTGGCATTAACTGAGTTATTATATTATCTTTGGAGATTTACTACATTTTAAAATAAGTTGAAAAATGTGATACCTAATACCTTTACGACAGTACGGATATTACTTTATTCCTAGAATAAAAAATCTCATGAGTTAAATATGAGGTTCATAATAAATCAAAGTAACTATTACATTTATAACAACTGAGAGGAATAGCCATTCCCTAGTCAAAATATAATCTTTTACAAATAGTAAAAACTTCAGAGAATCGTTTAAGAAATATTCTTCTTAAATACTGAGTACCTACCCCATTCTTCAGTTTTAGGCCCAATTCTTGCTCATTAACAATACAAGATTTTCAAAGTTATACCACCATATCTTTATGGAATCTAAAATAAATGTTATTATGATAATGTAGGGCAATGCGTACTATTACGTAACAGTAAATTACAAAACTGTTTGGGTCTTGAGGGATCAAGCGAACAAAAGCCACCCAAGCGTACGGTTAGTTTTGTTATGAACGACTTTTTGTTTTTATTAAGAATATAAATCTAACTACATAGTATATTGCTAATATTTTTTAGGATTATAGTATTTGTAGCCTTTTCCTTGACTTCTATCGGTTATCATAACAGTTTTTTTGAATAAAAGAGGACTTTCACTGTGTTTCTCTAAAACTCAAAAATATATAATAAGAAATACATTGGGCGATGAGTCTGAAATGACTTTAAAGCATTAGTTTACAGTATTTAATTATACAGGACCTTAGTGTCATAATTAATAACTTTTGTATCTATATTGGAATAATAGTTTCAAATTTAAATGATTTAAGAGAATTCCAGTAGAAATATTACTGAAATACACATATGCATACAAATGTACAATAGAAATCAATGTAAGTGCTTACTGGGTCTGTTTAACCATGTATTACACTATTAGCTTGATTATTTTTGTTATTGTCAGTAGCAAGTAATATATTATTTTCAATTCATAATATAGTATGTATATATTTGTAAAACCTCTTCCCAAACCTGGCAAAATCCAGTTTGTTTTGGTGATTTTTCTCCACTTCTCTAAAACTATCGGAAGAGAGATTCATATAAATGTTGTTACCAACCCACCTAAACCAATTTGGAGCCAACTTAATCCTCAGCTTAAAACCGGGAAGTAGATGCAACACAAGATTTGAGATATTATGAAAATTGAAGAGTAGAGCAAAAGCTATAATAGTTATAACATATATCGCAGTTTTCCGGAAATAGGGCATGGCTAGGCTATATGAATATTACTAAATGATGCAGACGAATATTTACAATGATAACTACAAATAAAAAATTACTCAACATTGCTAGGATTTGATTATTTCTTCGTGTCTTACTTAAAAAATATAAATGAATCTATGGAAAAAAATTCAGAATATCTCTAAACGATTACCACACGATAAACAAAATATTTTCTACGAATATTCATGTATTGGGTATACGAACCAATAAAACAGTCATAGGCTTCGTCAGTGTGTGGGTGTACGCACAGTAAAGGTTTTGATCAGGGCGGCCCAGAGGGGAGCAAAGGGGCAGGTTGCTCGACCCACAAAGCCAGGAAGACTGAATATAAAAATTAAAAATAAAATCCCATAAAATTTGAATCCGAACAGTCCCGCCTCTCCCGACCTGGTCGGTAGGGCGAGGCAGGGTTGAATATGCTCTGAGCAACTAAAATTGAAGCGCTTTAAACCGAGTAGCAATGCTGTAGCATACCTTATGTGCACAAATCAAAGCTTGTTCTAATTTAATAAACGCTAGCAGAGTATGTATTCTTACTCGGAAGTTATAATAGTTGACGACACAAATAGCATGGGTTTCTACGAAAGATAAGGGTAACAAAAGGAAGGATGTAAAAAGAAATCACCGGCGCACATTACTGTCCACGAAGGTGGTAAAATTGTATTTAATTTGGGAAAAGCCTTTGACCATCGGTGCTCATTACTACTCCGGTGAGTATTGTGTGTGTGTGGGTATGAAATTATCGGCCCTAGCCCAGGTCACAAACTGATAATGGAATAGCGAAATGGAATCGGCACTTAACGGGCTGGTCCCTATCCTCTGCACTCGTGAGTGTGAGTATTACGTGTGTGTGGTTATGACACTACCGGTCCTAGCCTAAAAAACGAAACAGCGTCTGAGATAAAAGCCTTTATTGAAATAAATGCATGGCTCGATCATTTTTCAAACTTTACTGAAAAAAAACTGTGCCAAAAAAAGCATAATCAATTTTGGTCTTCATAAAAACAAAGACGAATACTGACCATTTGTGATAATGGAAGAAGCCATCTTAGATGAAGCTGAAATCACCAAGTTTCTGGGGATGCACATGAATTGGAGCGATCACATATACAGCGTTTGCTCTCAGGTATTTACGTCTTAAGGCCATGTCACACTGCCGTGGCGTCGCGTCCGTCCATCCATAGTATGAACGTCCGCGTATGCCGCGACGGTCTCGAATCCCGTCAAACTACCAGACACGCGTCCGCGTCCGCGGCCAACGCCACGTCTTTCTAGGAGTTGCTTATGCATTTCAACTACTTTGAATTTGTTTAGTTATACACTGATAGTGGAATTAATAGTTTGTTATAGCTCTACAAAATTAATTTATTGTTCTGGAGCGTATTCATTAATAATTATTATTATCAAAATTATATTTTCATTATTACATGCAATACTATTTCTATTATGAACTTAGTAATTAGGGCATTCAATACTTTGATATACCTCTTTCAAACTATTGGTTTTTATATATAAGATGCACTTGAATGGATTATTTTGTAATTTTTGTGTTGGTGTTTTCGGTTTTGTAATAAGTCTTTATGTTTTTAAAATAAGGCGTATTTAATTTTGTTATAGATCAAACATAATATGAATAATAACAAATAAAATGATTGCATATAAACATGACACCAGAGTATTCATTAAACCTAGAACTGGCGGTCATTTCATCCTGGAGTGTCGGGCTGTTTTAGAAGGGGTTTTTTAAACAAATTATTAAAAATATAAAATAAAAGGAGTAGGCAGCGGCAAGAGCGCGCGGTGCCCCGGTGAGGGGGTTGGGGAGGTGCTTTATGCGCATGCGCGAGCCTTCGTAGCATCGCCGACGTCGGCCAAGGATCGCTCCAGCCGCATAGCGCAGCAGACAGTGGCCGACGCGACGAACGTTGCGCCACGTCGGTTATGTCAGTGTGACTTGTCCTACTTGACAACATGGTTAGCGATTATTTTAACAATCCATCCGCAGATGGACGGACGCGACGCCACGGCAGTGTGACATGGCCTTTACGCAATCTAGAACATTCTGCTCTCTGGACGTACTGAAACAGCCTATTTTGGTCTAGCACCTCCACATTTGGCTTACGACTGAGGGGCAGCTGTTCTAAATACAAATTTGCTGTCAGAATCACTTAGAAATTAAAACCCAGATAGTAGTGTGAAATTGCCTTCAAAGAGCTTGGACTGTTGACCTTACCCAGCCTCTATATTCTCGATGTCACCCTGTACTGCCGATTCAAATGGGAACTGGTTCATGGCAGGGACGTCCACCAATACGAGACCAGAGGCAGGGATAACTTCGGAACTGAAAAGCATAGAATTTACGCAGTGAAGATTTTACCTCTCCTTCAAATACAGATCCTTCAGTATGTTTCCTCGCAAACGTTACAATACGTAAGTTGCCGCGGCGTAAGTCGCAGGAGTTGCATTTCTCACACTGTTGAACATTACAGTTATTGGCCAGAGCTCAGGGACAAAGGATGGCTTATCACTAGCTCCAGTGATAAAAGTGCAGAGTTTAATGGTTGCTTTGTTTCAGTGATTTTTTTAATCTATTAATTTTTTATAATAGTGGTAAAACAGATTTGTTTTTTTAACTGTTTCATAGATAATTTAAATTTATATCTATATTCTAAAAATGTATAAATGTGGTATTTGTGCAGTTAAAGTTAAGGCTGACAAAGTTAAGTTGACATGCAATGACCCAAGTTGTTTTTCATGGGTCATGCTTAAAAATGAGCAAGGCAAATATAGATTGTATCACTGCAGATGATCTTGTGTGGAGATGTTAAACATGTGCATCACCTAGGAGAAAACACGAGGCTTGAAGCAGATATCACACAAGGTAACATAACTTTGGAAGACTTCATGAAAGTTATAAGTGAAATTAGGGACAAAAAAAAAAGAAAGTGACCAAAATGAGAACAAAGTTTACGAGTCTTTAAATGAAAAGAATTGATGAAAATACTAAAATGCTGAATGAACTGAATTCTAAAATTAATGAATATTTAAAAGCTATTGAACAAAATTAACTAGAAGATATGGAACGGTATTCCTGAGGTAACTACTTTGAAATACATGGTATCCCTCAGTAAAAGGCTGAAGATACCGTAAAAGTAGTGAAGGAGGTGGGCAGAGCACTTCACATGTCAATTACTGATACAATGATCGATGCTTGTCACCGATTGGGCAGAAAAGTAGGAGCTAACAATCAGCCACCTGCAATTGTGGTCAAGTTTGTGAGGTGTCTCGACAAAGAAAAATTTCTTCGGAGAAGGCGTGTGAAAAGAGATTTTTCCACAAGACACATGAATTTGACCATGGACTCACCTATATATATATATATATATATATATATATATATATATATATATATATATATTCCTGTTCATGGCGGCTAAGGAAGTGAGAAAAACCAAAAACTTTAAATTTCTGTGGCGCTTCACGGCAAAAATTTTCTACGGAGGGAGGATAGTAATCTGGTCATCCATGTGACCAGCCAAGACGACGTAAGTAAATTTGTTAAATATTAAGGATGTAGTTTTGTTCATTAATGTCGTTTTATTTTTATCAAAGAAGTATTATTTTATTTTTTGATTGTTTTTGAGTTAGCAAGCTGTAATTCATAACATTTGTTTTTTGTTCCAGTACTTCATTCTAAAGTCGAATTTTTGGTTCTGTTTACTAGTAAAATAGTATATAGTTTAAGATGACTGAAAGAGGTTACTCAGATTTTAATAAAAAGAAGAAAATAGAAATTGTTTATCAAGACATACGGATTATGAGAGCTACAAATATTAAGTCATTTACCTGAAATTAATGTGTTATCAGAAATTTGGATTAATAATAGTGAAGCTAATTTTTATGAAATTGAGAATTACACTTTAAAGATTAAATGTAATAATGAATATAGAGCTGGTGGTGTGGCAATCTATATACATAATACAATTGATATTATTAATGACAGTCTTATAACAATGATCTCAGCTGATGTTATAAAATTTTAACTAAAATTCACGAATGAAATTTTCCATGTCTTTGAAATATATAGAACTCATTGTTATAACAGAGAAGTATTTATAAATGAACTGGATAACTATTTTAATATTAATAATCATTTAAGGAGATACAACAATATTTTAACTGTAGGAGATTTTAATATTAATTTACTGGAAAACTCAAAATTCGCAGATAATTACAAATTGGTTACGTCAACCAATGGGTTAAGTAGTTTTATTGATAAACCAATAAGAATAACAGAACATATAAATCTGTATCTTGTTGTTCAAATAGTTATTTACTATTTCCTTAATTATTTACTAAATATTTTCTTTTAAGATTTGTGTAAAAATTACACGCTGATTTCGATATTTATGAATGGTTTCAACGAAGTTCTAGGGTAAAATCAATATTAAAATAGAGCATATTGTTAGAAAGCCTTTCTTAGTAGTTTATTGTCAATCAACGTTGGTTAGAGAATACAGAGTTTACTATGTTTTGATTATGCTGATTACTATCTAGACCAATACATTCCATTTTGACACTATAAATACGGCTAGAATAGGCAAAACAGTAAAAACCTAAGATTTCTCACTATCGGTATTTTACTGCATTATAGACTTATTTCTAAACTTGCACTGTTATTAATATTTATTCAAAGAAATGTAGAGAGTGATTATGTCTCATTCTTGTCTGCATTCACAGCATCGGAAGCCAATTTCACGCGGTACGTATATCAAAATCAAAATCAAAATCTTTTTTATTGCAGCGACATTGTATATACATTGTATGGCAAACGTCAATACGGGGTTTCTAAAATTCCAGGCATTCATACACACAATACACATTCATACTTACAATTTTACAATCACGCCTCTTTCATTCTTCGCCAATGCAGCCCACTTAGCACAGCAGAGTCAGTCTTCTAATTGGGCGGTCTCCCAGTCAAATGCCAAAAACTCACCCGCATTATAGAATGCCTGAGACACCAAGAAGCGTTTGAGGCGAGTCTTTAACGCCTTAGGTGTTGATGCATGTTTAATTGAATTGGGCAGTCTGTTGAGGAACTGCACACCCGCTTGCGAGGGTAGGCGTTCATAAACCACCGTTCTGTGTCTCCCAGTCCGGTAGTTTGCTCTGCCACGCGTCTCATACATGTGTATGTCTTGGCCTCTGGTTAAGGCACATTTACTCATACAAAACAAAGTTGTTTCCAAAATGTAGAGGCACGGCAGAGTCAACAGCTGCAATTTCCTGAAAGCTTCCCTGCACGACTCTCTAAATTTGATTTTGGCGATTACTCTAATTGCTTTTTTTTGGAGTCTGAATGCTCTTTGAAACTGAGTGTTTGCGCAAGCTCCCCAAAGGACCACTCCGTAGGCAAGATGGGGGTAAATCAAGCCGTAATACGCCGTAATCAGTACCTGACTCGGACAGTATTTGGCTAAAGACCTCAAAACAAAAATGCCTGAGCAGACTTTTGCGCAAACATGGTCAATGTGCTCATTCCAAGTCAGCCCTCGATCGAGGTGCATTCCTAGGAATTTTAAAGAGCAGACTTCTTCCAGTGTGGAGTCATCTAACAAAATGGCCGGCTCACACTGGTTGCCTGCAGTGCGCAAGGCAAAATTCAAAACGTTGGTTTTTGAAGAGTTTGTTGTTAGATTGAGGCTGTGGAAGTATTGGACACAGTTGTTGATGTCAACAAAAGCCTGTTGTTCCAAAACTTCGCTTGACATTACATTGAAAAAAAGAGTCGTATCATCGGCAAACTGCACCAATTTTCCATGCAGAAGCGATGATTTTATATCGTTTACGTAAAGCAGGAAAAGCACAGGACTGAGGATAGACCCTTGAGGGACTCCATATCTCAGGTCTATTGGTTTGGATGAATTATTTGATATATGGACAACTTGGGATCTCTGACTTAGGAACGAGCTAAGCCATTTAAGAGGCACGCCTCGAATGCCGTGGGACTCAAGTTTGTCAAGAAGTGTAACGTGATCTACGCAGTCGAATGCTTTGGACAGGTTTAAAAACACACTCATTGTGTGGTTTCGACATTCAATTCCCTCTACAATCATATCGACAAGACTCACAACTGCGTCTGTTGTCGATTTGCCCTTTCTGAAACCAAATTGTTCACTTGAGAGCTGATTGTATTTGTCCAAAAAGTGAAGCATTCTTATAAGAAATAGCTTTTCAAAAATTTTGCTTATCACTGGCAAAATTGAGACAGGCCGATAGTTAGTAATTGAAGCTGGGTCGTCTTTCTTAAAAATAGGAATAACTTTAGCAATTTTCAGGAGAGAGGGAAACACTCCTTTTTGGAATGAATAATTTACTAATTGGGTTAAGGGTCTCACTAAATGCTTGCAGCATTTTTTTATGAGCCATGGAGACATTATATTGAGGTCGTTTGATTTTTTGCCTGGGAGCTGCTGAATAATTCGGTGAAGCTCATCCTCAACGACGGGCGCCAACACCATTGACGATGTGGGGCTCTGTCTTTGCAAGGGGCGTACTTGAGGTTCAGATGGCCGATGACCCCGCCCATCAGCAACGGATGCAAAAAAGTTATTAAACTGATCGGCAATCTCCGTTTCATCGTCCACAAGCCTAGACCCAATTTTAATTTTGACTGATTTATGAGTTTTCGTTTTATTATTAATGATGCCCCAAGTTGTTTTTGAAACATTTTTGGAAGAGAGAATAGATTTTGAGACATCATATGCTTTTGCAGCTTGGATCACTTTCCTGTATGTTTTTTTGTAATTCTTGAAAAAAGTTTTAAATTGTTCGTTTGAAGTGGTTTTGTAAATTTCGGAGAAAAATTTTAGTTTTTCTCTAGAAACTAAGATACCCGCTGTGATCCAGTTATTTTTGGAAGTTTTTTCGTAAACATTAATAATTTTTGTAGGGCAGCAAATGTTAATGTGGAAATTTAGAGTGTCGTTAAACAATCTAAACAATCTACAGGTTGAAATGAATTTAGAAAATCCCATCTTTCTTTAGAAAGAGAAGTGTTGAGGTGAGCGATGTTTTCTGGCCTTATGTCTCTTACTGTTTGTTTAATTTTGGGCTCCCTTTTGAGTTGTACCCCACTAATGACGGCTTCTTGGCCACAGTGGTCTGAGACAGCTGTATTCACTACAGACACCGCGACACTTGAGTGGTTGGTGATCATATTGTCGATAGCAGATTGTGTTGTAGCCGTCACTCACGTCGGAGTTCTGACTAGCAACTCCAGGTCAAATGACCTAAGTAAATCGACTAATCGAATTGTGGAATGGTGAGTGTTGTCCAACGCGTCAATGTTGAAATCCCCCATCACGACAAATTCCTGACGTTGGTTAGTCAGGCATGTCAATAATTTTTCGAATTTAGAAAAAAAAGTGTTTACATTTCCACTAGGAGACCTATAAATTCCGATCACTACCTACTAATTTTGATTGATGCGTTTGAAGTTTGATCCCGACTGCTTCAAAATCTTTTTCGATTAATTCTTGGATCGGAAAGGGGGTAAACAAGAAATTTTGTTTAAGAAAAATGCTAACGCCTCCTCCTTTGGAGTGAGTTCGACAAAACGCGGAAGCCAATTTGTAATTTGGAATTTTGCAGAGTGTGACGTTCTCCATGTTGAAACCGCTTTCGGTTAATACAAGGAGATCGGTTTTCAGATCCTCGCACATAAGTTGGATTTGATCCAGTTTGTTGGTTGCAAATTGAGAATTTTGATGAAGCAGTCTTACTTCAGTTTGTTTTTTTAGTGTTTGTTAGTTTTAATTGGGTTTTGTCTGTCAATTTTGTCCGCTGTTTCCAAGTGGGGTCCCTAAAAAAACAGAGTTTGATTTTTCATCAACAACAGCTGTAGAGCTTTCGTATGAGGGTGAAGATCTCACTGCCTCCGCGTAGCTGTTGTGGGGTGATGTCCAGGGTGTAGCCGGGCTGGGCGGCACACAGGGACCACGGTGTCGGCAGCCGGCGACGGCATCGGCAGACATCGTGGCTCCGCGGTGGTGACGCTCGGAGACTGCGTAGTTGATGACGGCGGCTCACCCGAGGATGGAGGTGGCACCTTAGGAGAAGGCCTCGAGGTGAGCTTCTGGATCTTGGCGAGGCTTCGCTGTATCAAACCAGCTAGTTTTCTCTTGCCTCGCTGGGACAGATGCATGCCGTGCCTCGTGAACATCTTCCGGTCTAACTGGTTAAAATCCAGGAATCGAGCGTCGTGTCTCACGGCCAACTCCTGGATGTAAGCGTTCACGAGGCCGATATCTTGATTTGTGCCGTCATCTCCGGGCAGGTCGTGGCGATATGGCAGAGTAGAGATGACCAGGCTAGTGTTGGCGGGTCTGGTAGTCATATAATTCTCCAGATGACGGTATATATTCTGCTGTTCACCTGAAGCCAGATCGTTGGTACCCGCTATCAGTACCTCGCAGCGGGTACCGGCCACCGGTGGAGTCGGGCTGTGGTCGATGATGTCGCAGAGTCTCGCTCCAGGTTTGCAGACGCCCGTCACCTCGGAGTTAACCATCTCCCCCAACAGTCCGGCGATGTAGCGTGCATGACTATCCCCCCGAATTACCACCGTATTGAAGCCAATGTCTTGCTTTTTAATAGTTTTTTGCTGCAAGGTATGTTATATAAGTAGAGACACAAACATCCGGCTGGGCCGATAGGGGAGGTAGCTGCGAGCAGGCGGTACAACTCGGCAAATTACACCGGGGTCCACCCAAGCGGTCCAAGGGACAACCGGCCCAACTCTGCCCATAACAAAAATATAGCCATTCAAGAACAGAGTTATGAATATTTAACTAACCAATAGAAATTGAGCCAAGATGAGGCAAGATAAGGCAGCGTTGAGGGTAGCATCATCCAATTCTCTTGCCAACCTCTGTGCGCCTGATACTCTTTGCTTATACTTTGGAGGTTGCGTAAACCACGCCCCCACCGCCATTCTGCCCTCTCATTTGTACTTAGTGTTTTCCAATAGAAAAATTGGCTCGCTTGTCCCTTGGACCGCTTGTCTGCCTCCGGTCCACCCAAGCGGTCCAAGGGACAACCGGCCCAACTCCGCCCATAACAAAAATATAGCCATTCAAGAACAGAGTTATGAATATTTAACTAACCAATAGAAATTGAGCCAAGATGAGGCAAGATAAGGCAGCGTTTCAATGTTTCACCGTAACTGAGTAACTGAGAGATGGATAGAGGTTCAGGTAGCAGAACCTTGGCGATCACCGATTCCATCACAAATAACTGGCGATCGATTGAGGAGGGCAGTTTGAATGAGCTGCACTGTTTTAAACAAACATATGTTAAATAAACCTGCGCCGATATATTTATTTCTGAACATAACATTTCTAATTTCTATAGTCATTAACTGAATAAGTTGGTGCTTCTAACTGGGTGGATTTTTAACAATTACATATTTATTGTAATTTATTTTAGTGAATTAAAACTTATAATCGAACTTATTTTGAACACCGTTAAAAACATAAAAAAGGAGTAAGCTAGGAACTTTTTTATTATTGGGCCAGGAAAACACTTCCTGCGGCCAAGTTTTGGATTAAAGTACAATTTTAATCTGTAATTTAAACGTTTTTGATAGGAAGTCATTGTGCACCGTTTATAAGCGATTACAAATAAGTATTCAAGCTATCATTACAGTTTGAATACTGGTTATACCCACTAATTAAAACAAACTTATTTCACAATCGTGTATCCAAACTACTGCCAATGGCGCTGTGTAGCGGGTACAACGGTTATCGCAAGATAACTGGATCAAGCAACGTCGAGCGTGGCTGCTGCTTGGATGGGTGACCGCTGAGAGATCCAGTCCTTGCAAGCAGCCCGCCTGCCCGATCATTGGTGGTGGTTCGGAAGTCACCTTTAAGCCGTTGGTCCCCAGTTTGTGTTAGAGAGGGCTTCTTAGACCTCCACCTGGTAGAATAAGACATCTTTACTGAACTTGTTTTTACAAATGAGGGGAACTGGCGCGGCACTGACACTGGACTCTCGACTTCTGTTCTCAGTTTGGCGGAAGCTATTATGTATATTGAGTCGCACGTAATTATCATTATAATAATATGAGAACCATATGAGAGCCACAAGTATTGGAATTTAGGTCATTATTTCCAATTTGGCTAATAAAAGTACTACCGTGTATTAACTATATTTAACACAAACACATCAGAAGAGTTGCATACAACTTTGTACAATAGTACACTTATTTATTACTTTAAAAGAGATCGAACTAATTTAATTGCATGAAGTAGTCAAAAATCGATCTTTGACTTAATAAAACTGATTGTTGGTTGACAACCAACAAATGGTGGATAGTTTTTTTCTTAATAAAAAACCTAGTTTTTTTGGTTTTACTCAGCGCTTTTACTGCTAATTTCACGTTTATTATTCGGCTTCTATAAAATACATACTTAGGCTGTATGAAAGTTTGTTTGTAACTTTCAAACCTTCTGCTTTTTGACGGTTCTTTAATTCTTCTTGTTTAATTACTATGCCATATTGCGATTCAAATGTACGCATGTTGTGTGCTAGTTTGAGCAGTGGCAAGCGTCTAGCTAGCAGAACAAATACTTTACGCCCTATCCCTTTAATTTGAAAATAACGGTTGTGAAGGTAAACAACCAATCGAGTTTATTTACTTCAGAAATAGTTTATTTACTACTAGTGCTTGCTCCATCGAAAGATTATTTTGACGTGTTACTGTGTCGTTTCCAGTATTATTAAGATATAAAACTTCTAGATATTGAAAAAAATTAATTACTCACATTAATAAATAAAAGTATCCTTAGTAAATCAATCAATCACACACAAGTCCCAAAACTGTCTCCATCTCTGCGAACCCAGCTATCGCGATTAGATTGATCGGACCGGAGTATCAGGAGAGCAGGAAACTGTACTAGTTAGGCCGGTATCGACAGTGCGAGGCTGCTAGCTGCGAATGCCTCGTGCCATCTGCCTCATGTTGAGCTCTTCAGCTAGCAGCTAGTTTGTAACAACGAATGCTCACTGCGAGCACGCATTCGTAGTGAAGACAGTCGGGACAATGTTTTTTCCCTAGAAGTGCGCAATTTGCTGCCGCTGCTTTTATTATGATGGCGACGATTAGCAGGAAAAAACAACAGAAAAAGCGACGTAAACCCCGTGGGTGGGTAAAAAAATTTATCGAAATCGGTTATAATTGACTGCGATATTTAGCGCCACAAGTCTTCTCTCTTGTTTTTATTATAATATTCAGGGTGTTTCGAGTCCCACAGTAAACGTTTTGTTTCATAACACTTGACGCACAAATCGGAGCGAGGCACCTTTGAGCACTGCTCTAAAACCGACAAGCACACGGCTCGCCTCACATTGTGTAACGCGAACGCCTCATAGCGAGTAACCCCGGTATCCACAGTCCGAGGCAAAGCCGAGCATTCGCCAAGAGGCATTTGCAGCGAGCAGCCTCGCACTGTCGATACCGGCCTTTAGCAATGTTTGTAGTTGCCTCTACAGGGCTAGACCGGTTCAAGAATAAAGGTTTCTACCCGTATGAACAAGACTTCTTCCGTTTGTTGTTTATTTTCTCATCTAAGAAAGATACTTCTTTTTTATTACATATTGGTAACATTGAAGTCTACCTACATTTTATACAGCGTCCTATGTTCTGTAAAAATAATATTGTAAAAATAAAGGACAAAGATTTATGAATCATTTTATCCCTTTGTGGAATTGCACTATAATATATATATATATATATATATATATATATATATATATATATATATATATATATATATAGATAATTTTACGTTCCATTTAAGAAATCAAGTGACCAATAATTATAATAATGTGTTATTGAAAGTACATAAAACATAAGTAGAAACTATTCGATTCTTAGAATGCACAAAAATACCAGTCATACAAATACAATACCTCTTTTCTTTCGTTCAATATTAAAATGACGGTTTATTTTGACGCTCAATATTTCAAATGTAAGTTTTTCAAGCATAGGTAATGTGTAACCAAGTACATACAAATTAAACATAAGATTCAGCAAATACATTTATTAACAGTCAAACAAATCTTTAACAAAGTTTCTAATTTATGTCAATAATTGTAAAAACCCAGCATGTAAGCTTGCGTATGAGCGTACCCAATGTTTTCGAGGAAGACACTGCGAAAGATAATGTGTTATACAGCCTAGGAGCTATAAATGTATAAATATTTGTGTAAACTTCTAATTTAGGAAAAGGCATAGTTACGTGGTTTAACATTAGTAACCTAATTGAGTGAACGTAATATATTTCCTAGTGTGTGGCCGCCTCTAGTTTATTTTTAAATTCAGGAGACAAAGTGACATATTAGGATATAACATATTAGGCTACATACTACCGCATGTAAACTAACCGTTTTGCCTGAAAGAAGTTAAAACATGCTATTAAAAGCTACATTGATAGCATCTCTCTCTAGTTCTAAAGATATATGATATAAACAGTTATTTCCTCTGTGGGTGAGTCAATCAGTTGCTCAAGGCCATTACTTGACATGATCGCTAAATACTTGTCGACGATCGTGACCGCTTAAGCAAGCATAAATTCATATCCCCGGTAACAACTAAATTCCGATCTTTGGATTCAGAAATAAGATATTTAATTCGTTCAAGAAAGACGCAATGGAATGCGAATGCGGCCTAAAAACCGTCACGATCGCAACAGAAAGCCCAACAGACTCAATGTCAACAGTGACCTTGAGCTCGTCAGCTGATTTCATAGTAGCGCCTGATCGTCTGGCCTCATATCGCTCACTCACATAAACAATCACTCCACCTGATCTGTAGCCGTCATTACAGTTTGAATAATGGTTATACCCACTAATTTAAACAAATTAATTTCACAATCGTGTATCAAACTTCTGTCAGTACAATTACATCCGGCAAAGACGTATTAAAATAAATTAAAAAGGAAACAAAATTTCCCTGAGGCCGTGTTGTTACGGGTATGAAGGACGGCTTGCCTCCTGACATTGATAATGTTACAGCTTCATTGATTAAAAATGTAAAAAAAAAAAACTGTTCTGAAGTGATTGCAAAGCACCTAACTGATCGCTATCCAGTTAGGATATTTTACCAGAATAGTTCTAAAATGAAAACTGATTATGGGGTTTTGCAGGGAAGTATGTGGGGTCATCTCCTGTTTCTCACTTTTGTGAATAACCTAGATAAAGTCAATTTTGTCGGGAACCGGGCGTTCTTTTATGCCGACGACAAGGCTTTGTTGTTTGAGGGGAGCAACTGGGAGGAAGCTTTGGGCCTGGCGGAGCGTGGTTCTAACTTAAAAATCTAGGAATTTTTAATAATAGGAGTAGAATCTGTATGTTGATAAAATTTTGTTTTTGGCCCAATAATTCAATTTTATCCACGTTGTAGCTATGGAGCCCTAATTATGTTTCTACACTGGCGCTCGGTGGTGTCACCCGATGATCCCACGAACCAAGTCGCCAGGTTGCCCTCCTCAGCATTACACTACTCCTTGTCTATTCGTACCAACGTATGTTCTGTTTTCTTGGGAGTATCGGCTCGATATAACTAGCTCTTTAATACTCCTTATTATTTTGCGATCTACGAGTTTCCAACAACCCAATCCCTTTAATCTTTTTATATGTACAAAAACTAACTGTAAAATAAATTAGCGTTATATGATTTTCAATGTATTGCCAGGTTTAGGATTTTAAAGTATTTTTAAAATTATAAGAAGCCAGTCATAAGATATATCGTTTACAATTATCTATTTTTTAAAAACAATAATGTATTCAAAGTTATTATGTGTTTTTCCTTTTTACAAAAATTCACTAGTTTCGGTTCAGGAGTCAGTATGAAAACTGTAATAAGCACTCGACAACATTTAAAACATTGAACCTTTTTCATGGATGGTGCAATACAAATATAATGAATTGTACCGTTTATAGTAGTTATCTTTGCCTCAAAGAATTTAGAAACCTGTCACTCAAATTTCAAATAAATCAATAAATTTAGCATGAACAATTATTTCTACATTGTAGACAAAATCGAGTTCAATGATGTTGCATGTCACTTCATGAGATTTGGCTGAGCGTTTGTTACATTTGTCTTAATTGTACCCATGATAACAACGAGAAAATCGGAGAATAAATCAATGTGTAAATACAAAACGCAATACACAAGACTTTCGTTACGTTTTCTCAAATATTTTTATTAAATATTCTGAGTAAGCCGGAATATTTTCTGTTTTATCTATTTGTTTCTATATGGACAATATAGAGTTCTAAGATAAGTGCATATTTATCTATAGGATTTGGCTGAGCTTTATCAAAACCACTAACTTGAGATAACTCATGGTGATATTTTGATAGTGAATTGAGCTATGAACATGACATTTTTCTAAGCTGTTAATAACAGTTTTGGCAAAATAGTTTTGGCGTAGCCCGAAAGGATTTACAAAATAAGAATAGGCCTATGTTTTCTCTTGGAACATTAGGAATGTCTATGTAAAATTTCAATACAACATATTGAATGGTTTTAGCGTAACAAACAAACTTACTTTCGCATTTATAACAATATTAGGGTTAGGTAGGATTATGACAAATTGTTTCTTGTATTATTTTACAATATGCGTATAATTGTGTTTGAAGCTACTGAGTTGTATATTATAGCCTACTTACTACTCATTGAAATAAATCATTCATCTTCTTCTTCATTTATTTTGAATGCTAGCTTGAATTTAAGTTCGTATTATGTAAACTTTTGTTGTTTCTTAAGTCTGGTTATTTAATATCATAGATTTAAGCAGAACAATAAAAAAATAATATACTCAGTATAATACGTATTTCTATTTATTTTTCCTCACCAAACTTTTTTAATGGCTATACATACAACCTGCTATTTAAAAATAGCATTGTTAAACGTCTATCTTAAAATTTGGATGTTTCGATTCAGAAATAGCCTAGTTATGAGAGAATAATGAGAATAATGATTTATTCCAGCATTTAAAATGCACAAAAACAAACTAAATGAAAATTTCCCTGGAAAACACTGACCACTCTTACAAGTATTGTGGTCAGTGATTGTACTAAATAAAAACTAATAAAATTCTTGAGTCCATAAAATATTTCGTTGCTACCAGTTGAGCCGCACTTTGTGGCGTCTGTCAGACACAGCTGACTTTTACCTTGTTAATTATAATTAACAAACTACAATACATAATCATTTAGACTAAAGACAAAATATACTTGAAAAGCTGTAGTACTTCATCCAACAATATTTTACTGTATGCTTATACCAAACAAACAAAATAATACTCACAGTGTTTAAAAGAAAACTTTTAATTAAAAGTGACAATTAAACAGAAAAATAAACAACTCGCCCCATATTAACAGAATAAACTTAAACATGTTGTAACATATAAAATATTTCAGCTAAACAGCTTCCCTGATACAATTATTAATCCTTAAAATGAGAAACATCTGGTTGCGAAAACAACCAGTTTTTAATTTGAACGCAAAAATTATTTATGTTTTGCACTTTCTTTATTTCCTCTGGTAATAAATTGAATAATTTTGGACCGCTATACTGAAAAGAATGTTTAAATAAAGACTTGGATACTTTCAACGTTCTGAATATTCTACGATCAATGCTTCTGATCAAATATAAAAGATCTGTTGTCCCAGTGTTTCCGCTACGCAAATAAAATAATCTCAAAACTTTAAAAACATATAGATGCTGGATAGGTAAAACCTTCATATCAACAAATAGAGGAAAAGAGCTTTCCCTTTTTTGTTTGCTTAGAATTAATCTTATAAAGTGGTTTTGTATTACTCATAATCTTTCAATTATGTACTTGTGGGTCCCTCCCCAACAAATCACACCATATTGCAATCTAGATTCTATTAATGAAAAATAAATACTCCTTAAGAGTTGTGTACTACAAATATTTTTTAAAAAGTAAAATTTTCTAAGTGATGATTTTAATTTAGTTTGAACTGTTTTTACGTGTGCTTCCCAGTTTAAATGTTGATCAAGAACCACCCCTAAATATGTAAAACTTGACTCCTTCGCAATGCATTCGCAACTGCAATTTTCGTTTATGCAATCTAAACTATGGTACTTTAATACTGTACTTAATTCAAAACCCTTAAAATCAAAATTTACATACTTCGTCTTTTTCACATTTATGTACATTTCATTTGCAGAACACCAATATCTCAGTGTATTAAGATCATCTGTTATTCGGTTTGTCAAAATTTCAATATTTTTGCTTGTGTAAAATAGCGCCACGTCATCCGCAAACGCACTAGGTTTTCCAAAGAAATTTATTTTAAGCATGTCGTTTATAAAAACAAGAAAAAGGGATGCAGAAATGACAGATCCCTGAGGAACTCCGCGCTCAATCCTTAAAGGTCCACTAAGGCAGTTTCCTATGCGGACTCGCTGCTGACGGCCTGTGAGGAAAGTACGGAACCAGCTGAGTGCTACTCCTCTTACCCCTGCTGCCTCCAACTTCACAAGCAATATTCTATGATTTACCAAATCAAAAGCCTTCTTAAAGTCAATAAATAAGCCCGTGGCCTTATTTCCACTGTTTAAACTGCTATAAATCAGATCCGTTACATTTATTAAAGCATCCTCTGTATTTTTGCCTTTTCTAAAACCATATTGATCTTCACTAAAAAAAGATATACTGTTTAAATAGTTAATAAGCCTAACTTTCATTAATTTTTCAAAAATTTTAGAAAAAACAGATAACAAACTAATAGGACGTAGATTGTCTAATTTTATTGAAATTCCTGTTTTGAAAATAGGGACTACTACACTTGTTTTTAGTCTGTCAGGAAATACCCCAGTGTGAAAACTCAAATTAATTATATGTGATAAGACCGGTGATATAACGTCTGCTACTAGCTTAATCAAATTAGTATTTATATTATCAAAACCGCTAGACTTCTTGTTTTTCAAACCTCTTATTACTTCCAACACTTCATTATTTGTGGTTGGTAATACATAAAAAGAAGATATATTATGGTTGAGGTGGAGAGGTCCGACTTCACCAACATTTTCTTGAAGTGACTGTACCTTGATAAAATAGTTGTTTACTTCATGGGCGATTATGTCCGGCTCTGTTATCAGTTCTCCGTTATCTAGCTCCACTCGATCAATAATTTTACTTTTATTTACTCCTGTTAAACTATTTATTATTTTCCATTGTTCTGCTGAATCATTTCCACAAGACAAAAGTTTTTTTGCAAAGTAAGCCTGTTTTGTTTCATTTATTTCTTGTTTCAAATTCTCACTAAAACGATTAAAATAATTTATATAGTTCCGATCATACAACCTTTGTTTTAGTATTTTATATAAATGTTTTTTTCTATTCAGTTTTGACAGAATTGTCGCATTAATCCATGGACTAAATTTTTTAGCCCTGTACAGCTTTTCATGTATACCTTCAGACCTCTTACAACTTTTTATAATATTACTGAAAACATCATGGAAAGTGTTAAAACATATATTTACATCAGTATTCATAAAAATATTCTCAAAGGACATTTCATTTAGTTTTCTTTTAAATAATACATAATCGGTAGAAAACATTTCATTGGGAAGGTTATTTTTGTTTGTATTTAGATAATAATTACGTTTATTGTTTGAAAATACTTTTAAGCCAAGCAGGCAGTGATCTGTCAAATGAATGTCAAAAACTGTAGTAATAAAACGCGATAAATCTTTACATCTGATAAAAATATGATCCAAACAAGACTTTGTCTGGGGAGTAATTCTAGTTGGGCAATTAATACTTTGAGAGAATCCTAAACCATTCAACATTGTCAAATAGTGCTGAGTTGTCTGTGAACCGTCTAGTAAGTCTATGTTAATGTCACCTACAATAATTGAGTTATTTCCCACATTTGACAAATGTGTAACAAATTCATTAATAAAATTTTCTCCACTAAAAGCCTGCAATCTATAAATACAAATTAGATTAAAGAATGCACGGTGTTGTACCCTTGAATATGAAACAAATCAACTTCGTCGCTACTTATCCAAATTTCAGACATAACTAATATGCTAATTTTCTTTTTAATTTGGCTTAGTTCCAAAATAAAAGCATTGAAGTTTTTTCTTAAGCTCCGTATGTTAGCATAAATTAAATCATAACTTTGCTCGTTATTTTCTCCAACAAAGAACTTATTTAATGAAAATGAATAGTTAGTCATAATTTTTTATTTTGTATGTCAAGCAAAAGAATTTTTAGTATGAATGGTCTACAAATAAAGCGTACTTAAAAACAATTTCCATTTACGGTAATAAAACAAAAAATAATTTTACTGTACTCACATAAGTTGTAATACTATATCAGTGTTTATTTGAGCTTATCAATGTCCTCGAAGTTGCTGATTTTTTTAACAGGTTCTCCTGGAGCTTTCCTGGCAAAAAACTTGGCGTCCCTGCACCAGGCATAGGTGTAGCCGATTTCGCGACACTTCTGCTTCAATTTGGACAAAAGTTGCTTGTTCTCGGGCGACAGATGGTCGTTTATGTAGACTCGCTGACTTGGGAAGCGCTGATTCACCTGCTGGGTTGTCAACGATGGTTTCTTCATCCTGTACTTAGTGATCCACTCTTCTTTCTTAGTCCTGTTGACGAACTGCACGACCAGCGCAGGATCCCTGTCTTTTCTGAAGGACGGGACTCGGTGAGCGGCGGAGATGTCACCGACGAGGACCTCGACCCCGATGGCCGAACCCACATCCCTCACCAAATCATCCACACTCTCGTCTTTGGTTGCAGGGAGACCACTTATCTCAATATTGTTCACTCTTGAGTATTGTTCCATATTTCGCATTTTTTGACGCAACTCTCGCACTTCGTTAACAAGGAAGATGTTTTTTGTTTTTATTTCTTCATTTTTTTTTTTTCAATTCAGCAAATTGTGCAGTTAACTTTTCCATTAATTTACAGGAAGAGTCCATTTTATCAGACATAAATTGCAGAGACGATGACAGCTCGTTTACCTCTTTCCTAAATGCTACTATCTCTGTGAATACCTCCTTTTTGAAACCCTCCATTTCAGTAAAAACATCTTTTTTAAAGCCTTCCATTACCTTAAGTAAGAAGTCCTTGCTCAGCTCACATGATGCAGTAGATTTTGCGCTGCTTTGTGAAGATGAAGCCCTGCACTCTTTACATTTGAAGTCCTTAGTTGACCGTGTTTTCTTCTCATCTCTGATGCAATCCCCATGAAACACATAACCACATGATCCTGTGCACTTCACATCACTCTCATCATTAGAAGATTTTCTACAGACGCCACAAATTGCCATTTTTTACGACTTATAAAAGAAAACTATATGGCAAAGACAGGAAAAGACACGCGCGTAACACGAGGCTCTTATAATCTTGAAACAGATAAGGAGCTCTTATCGGCTCGGCTGATAGAGCTGGACTGAAGTCATTATGAGTCATTGTTAGACTGGACACGTGTGGCAGGTGGGCCGAGATAGCGAGCTTCCTGCGCTCCCAGACTGTATATCCGACATACACAGAATGTAGTTAAGAATTCCTAATCCTTGATGTGTCTGTAATATTTCTAGTGATTAAAGTGTCATCTCACTCGATTATTTTAACTACGTATATTTTGATTGCTTATACGGTCGAGCGTAACACAATTTCTCGTGTTATCACTTTGCGTTTAATATACAGTAACTATTTTATCAATTGGCGTTTTGCACTGTTAAATATCTACTGCTAATTAAAATTTTGGACACGTTTAATTATTTTCCAATGGTATTTATTAAAAGATCACGATCCACTATTCGTAAATGTGTGAAATAGCCTTTCTTAACAGGAATTGTTGGGATTATTCTAACATATATAAGGTCCCTATTCTATCAGTCTGTTTCCTTTCCCAGTCACCAATCACTGTGTTTATAATTCCTTTCTGCATTAAAACCGCCATCGCTTTGCTTGTTGTTGGATTTGAATGAGTTCTTGTGTTTAAAACCCTTGTTTATTTGACGATACCTGTATAATGAGTGTCATGCAGCTCTCTATTAGAACTTTCACTACCTAGAGAACATATGAGACAACCCATGATTTCTGAAAGCTCATGATTATCTTATTTTCAGTTTTGAAGTAATGCCATAAACTTTCTCTTGTTGTTTGCAAACGCTTTCAAACATAAGTCACCGTAAAGGACAGGTGAGGGTAAGTTATACTAACTCAAATTAGGGTAGTTCTAAGAATATTAAATTAAGAAAAACATCCACGAATGCACAGAACACTGTAAAAACACTACAGAAGTATTGGATGTGATGTATTGGAATGTATAAATCCACAAAAAAAGAAAAACATGTTCCTCTAAAAAACATGCATAAACGAAAAAAAACAAAATTTTGGGTAATGGGATTAAAAGTTTAAGGCGGAACAATCTTAATTTCTTCCTTCTTTAACAATGTATATCGCCATTAACGCTGCATTTTTTTCAACGTTGCTGTAAATTATGGTTAATTATCATGAATTAATTTGGAGCAGAGCTTACTTCTGTATCATTGCATACGTTACACTTTTGTTCACAAGATTCCTAACTTTATTTTAAAATAATTTTAATGAACACGCTTTTTTAATAATCAATTCTAAATGATTATTGGAGAAGGTTTATTCTAAAAATCTCTTGTCTTTCAAGAAATGTGCAACTATACAGTTGTATGATGAGGTCGTTTAATTTAAACACATAATTTCTATCCAAGATGTAAACATGAATTAGGGAATAATTTGTTTACAATATTGTAAACTATCACCAAGACATCAACGGGTAAGTTCGGTGGATATTATACATATACCACTTATATAATGTAGCAAACATCTTTTCGATGAAAAACGGATAAAGAATTTGTCTATTTTAACTCAAACTTACAATTGCTAATCATCGCTACATCCCGCTGCGACAAAGTGTAACGATATTTCAAATAGTGATACAGGAACGACAGGAGATTAATTACTAGCAGTTACCAGTGACTTCGAACGCAACAAATTCTTAAATAAATTCTTAAACTCTATTAGTTTATTCCCTTTCAAATAAAACGTTAACCTTCAAAAGTTTTAAAATTTGGAGTTTAGTTAATAAAAAAAGAAAACACAAATGCTGTTAGGGTTTTGAAAGATACACGATTACAATTCATGTTAAAAGTAGTAGTTCCCTAGGCTTTCGTATGAACACTTCTGGTTCGAGTGAACTGTATATGTCCGACGCCAATGTTGAGATTTCCTTATTTCTACGATCAAGGAAATATTGCGGCATATGTATATTTACGGGAATCGTAATTTATTCCAGACTTAATATATTTTGTGCTCTAGTTAATGTTGCTTTGTTTCCTCGATCAAGGTACATACAAAGGTCTGAGAAGCCTACTTCTGTCAAAAGTTAATTAAACTATGCGGTTTACAACAGTCGTTAAACTTCCAACTAAAGTTATATAGTAAATTCCTTTGATATCTGCATTACAGTACTCACCAAGCACTGCATACTCAATATTTACTAAAGTGTACAGTTAAAAGTAGACTTTTACTAAAACTTTTGGTTTTCTTATTTAAATATTTTTCTTACTTCTGGTTAAATTAATTTTACAAATGATTGTGCTACCATAAAACAATGTTTACACAGAACAGTTGACTAAAGTTAACAAGCTCTTGCACTATAGATCTCGAAACATCCGTTCAAGTGCTGCAGTGTGAGTACGACGATCCCTGGTCTACCCCTCGTCAAAAGAAACCCGTGAGTCGGACAGTGGGTCCCAGGCCGGGACCGTGCACCCACTGTCCACCCCTTAAGAAGTAGGTAAGAAATGGTCCCGACAGTTTTACGACGTGGGCCTACAGTCCGTTTACCCTTATGCCGGGTCCACACCAAACCAACAAAAGAAAAACAAAACAGCAACTCAATGTTTCCCAACATTTTTGAAACAAAAGCGAAACATTTCGGCAACAATTTTGTTTTGTTCGTGTTTTCAACAACTTTTTGTTTTCCCGTCGCCTGGCGGTAAAGATCAAACTGTTGCTGTTTTGTTTGTGTTTCTGGCAACTTTGTTGGTCTAGTGTGTACGCTTTCCACAGGAAGAAAACAAAACTTAAAATTTGTGGTTCAGTTTGTCTCGTGCTGTGTGCAAAATGACTTCATCGGGAAAAGCAATAAAATGGAGTGTTGAAAATACATGTAAATTAATCGAACTTTATAGAGAAAGTAAATTGTTATGGGATGGCCCGACACCTGATTATAAAAAATCGTTATAAAAAGGCAGACGCCTTAAAGGAAATAGGAATATTGTGTAATGTTTCTTCAGAGGAAGTAGACAGAAAGATAAAAAAACATCAATACCCAGTACCAAAGAGAATACAGAAATTATCAGTTATTGAAAAAATCCGGAGCTGGTAAAACTTTCGTTTCGAAGTGGTTTGGTTATTCACTATTAAGTTTCTTAAAAGATAAAAACAAGCCAAGACCAAGTGGGAATATAGGCGGATTATCGAATACACAGGTAGATATTTATTTATTTTATTTTTTATTTATTAGATATAAAATTTACATATATTTATGCATTATTTATTTACTTATATTTATTCATTATACATTCTATCATTTTATCCTTAAAAATCAGTACTTTTGCTCAATAGATTAACAAAATTTTAACTGCCATGGAACTTGTTTATTAGTTATTAATAATTAGAATAATAAATCATTAAATCAATTAAAAAATCATTTTCCCTAAAAATCAGTACTTTTGCTCAATAGATTAACAAAATTTTAACTGCCATGGAACTTGACCTTGCTCAGACATAAAATATTCAGCAAATTCTTTTCTTATTTCCATAGCTTCTACAGATGATTTTCTTGCAGTCTGTTGTAGATTAAAAAACGGACTGTAAAGTTTGTTGATCTTTTCTCCATGCGCCATCTTCTAGTGTACCACTATCAATATGTTCTACATCAAAGCTGTTTGGTGGGAATTATATTTATTTTTCGACAAGACACACCTTAGATAATTATGCAAACAAATGCATGCCAAAGTCACTTTTTCTACCTTTTCTGGTTGTAACAGCATTGGTTTTGCGAAACACTCGAAACACAGACGCTAAAATGCCAAACACATTTTCAACTATTCTTCGAGCACGTGAAATTCGGTAATTGAAGACAACGTTCTATTGACCCCTTATCTTGATGGGCCGCTATATGGTTTCATAATGCATGGTTTAAGGGGGGAAAGCATCATCTGCGACTAAAACATAAGGACTTTCTTTGTCCCTTCCAAGAAGAACACGTTTTTGTGGCAAATTTAGTTTTCCTTCAACCAATAGTTTGTAAAATGGCGTATTTTTAAAAACACCTCCGTCAGAGATTCGTCCCTTGACAACCAACGTTTGCATACAGAAAAATTATAATTTGCGTCAACAACAGCAAAAAGAACTACACTGAATGTTCCTTTATAGTTAAAAAATTCACTGCCACTGAATGTAGGTGCCTCGATTACAATGTGCTTTCCGTCCATTGCGCCTATGCAATGTGGAAAGTGCCAAATCTTGTTGAAATCATCGCTAACTTTTTTCCCATTGCCTCTTCACTTTTAGGAGTCTGAAATAAAATACAAATTAAATTTAATTGAAAGTTCTTATTATATATTTTTTTTTAATATACATTTTTTTAATATATTTTTTATGCAGTTTTTTAATAACATACATTCTTTACTTTACAGGAAAGTGATGATTCAGACAGTGATGAAGAGGCAAAAGAATCCGAAACAAATGACGATGATACCGCTAGCGTCAGCCAGAGTACAAGTAATATGGGAGAATTACAAGAAAGCTACGAAGATTTGCAGGCTCAAAAGGAAATTACTGATAAAAACACCAAAAGCTTAAAAGCAAAATCTACCACACCAAAGAAAAAGAGTTCTAACCACTAGTGAGAAGCAAAATGCAGAAGTTTATGGAATGCTACAAGAAGTATAAATAAAAAAAATCAGCAAGGAACATCTGTACAACCCGATGATTTTGATATATTTGGTGAGCTAGTTTGCTAGAAAAGTGCGAAAACTTCGTACTCCTTATGCGCAAGCTACTGTGCAGCATTTGATCAATGATCTTCTCTACAAAGCAGAAATAGGAGAATATGACCAACCAAAAAACACAGAAACTCAAGAGCAATTGACACCGTTTCCTTCATTTTCGATCTCCAATTGCAGTTCACACTAGTTCTACAGATACAAACAACCACAATTATATGAGTCCAGATAGCATTCGGTCTTGCGCAAGTACCCTTCAGCGTTGGAACCTACTCAAATCCAGGCGGCATACAACCTTATTCAAACCCACCCAGCGTTTCAAACCTACGAGATACTGACTAGTCCGTCTTGCTCATCGAATCAACATACCACCCAGATTGATGAATCCTGGCCAGCTACGCGGATAACAACAAATGAATCAGCTCAGTCATACATGTAATTTTCAGATACAATTCCAAATAAAAGTTATTTTAAAAAAATCAGTTTTATTTTTTAACAGCTACCTATTTAATAATGTTAAATTTTACCTTGACATATGTATTTAGGGCACTTATGAGAGCATCGCAGGTTTCTGGAATTATTACTGATATTGCCTGTTTGGATACTTTGAAAAGATACATCAGACTCTGGTTAATACTCCCCAGTTGCCAAAAATCTTAAAGTAATCACTAAACGTTCTGTTACACTAATGGCATTTCGAAAATTTGTATTTTTCTTCTGTATCGAGGGTCCAATGATTTCTATTAGATTTTCAAGATCAGTACTGGTCATTCTTAAAAAGTTTTTGAAGCTGCATCGCATTTCTCCACTAATACCTCTATCGTCTTTTCTTAAATCTTCCAATAGTTCCTCAACATAGTTTTTTTGTCGGTTCTTCAAGCTCGGCCTAACCCAAAAACGTTTTTTTTCTTTTTTGGTTTAGGAATAGAAAACCAGCTGCCATAATAAATAATTCATTGTTCCTTTGTAATTCCAAATTTCGAGCTCGCCACATTTTCTATCGGGATCACAAAGTTGACTGATTTTTGTTTTCATAATGTGGACAGCAGTTGACAATTAGTTCCTGTTTTCGAAAACTTGCAGTTTTGTTGTGTTGCTGATTTGTTGGAGTTTTTGTTTTGTTGGTTTGGTGTGGACCCGGCATTATACGTGGCCCTTGCGCCGTTCGCCCGGCCAGCTGACGAAATTATTCTTTAAGTAAACCCTTCCCAATGTGTGAAGTCTTCCCCTCGGAAGAGATAGTCGAGTTGTATTTCATCATATATTTTTAGCTAGAAGCGTTTTAGTAGTAGATTTTAGTCTCTTACACTGGCTGGGATGGTAATCGACAGGAGGGCGAAGCTCTCGGTCATTAACTGGTAGGAACACAGTGACAGCTCAAACTGCTGTCTATCTGTATCTGAAGAGATTAAACAACATCTGAACAGCTTCACTAGGCGGAGTATCATCTCTTTCGTTCAACGCAAGGTTTCCCACGGGAGCCGCAGTTGCATAGGAAAGCGTGTGGTACACACCTTCTATGTCTTAGCAGCCGACTAAATGATAAATGGGGCATAATATTTTAAGAGGACAAATTTAAAGTCTGCAGGTTATCCTTATACATATTGGTTTTTTCTTTTTATTCCGTGAATAATCCACATTTGCTGATATGTCACATGCTAAAATTGTATGCAGCTCAATTACAGTTATATTTGTTCTGCGATATTCTCACTGCATCATGATTACCCATTAAAGCAATGTCTACAAAGTTTTAACGCTCAGCCAAATACCATGGAGTGACATGCACCATCATTTAACTTATTGTTGCTAATTTATAAAGGAACCTAACGCAAAATATCATATCTACAGGTCAGTTCGTTTTCGAGATACAGTGCAGTTAGACAGATAAATATTAATTAAATTTTTCCAGCCCCAAGATTGATAGTCTTTGTTGACGTACAGCCAATAAAAACGTCATAATAAAATTGATTAAGGCAGTAACATATTATTTATAAGGTAGAAGTACACCACACCAAGTGTCGTAACAGGTTTCACTGAGGTTGCATACAAAACGTTTCGTCTTCATATGAAATTTGTCTCGTTAAATCGTGTCACATGATACCAATACCTCATGCTCAAATTCAAATCTACATGTCAGTTAGTTTTAGAGATATAGTGTATATAGACAGACAGACATATAGAAATGAAAATGTTCAAGCATCATGAGTAAGTTTAGATAATTACTGAGAACTATATTTCCTAAACATATATTTTATAATTAACTACTATTTTATAATTTTAAAACATACAATGATGTTCGATTCTGCACAAAGTTAAGAACGATTTACATAAGAGCTGGTCGCACATATAGGACTATTTCCTTGGTAAGTTCAACGGCATAATTCAATTGTGAACCGTAAACAAATTAGACCGGACGTGACTCTTTTTAACCGCAGTAACTTTTAAGTCGCACGCAAGTTATATATTTTCTACATCGGAAAAATAGCCAAAATAAATTCAAATGGAACAAACTCTTTCTATCATGCTTAGAGACCACGTCAGAACATCGTGGTGCACTCAGCTGTACACATGATGAGATAATGAGAATACCACTTCTTCTATTTATAGGTGTCTCTGATGTCGAAAAGGTTTTAAAGCTTCGTTTTGAGCTTCGTAGTTGCCGACTTTCTTTGGATCTCATTCCAGGAGTGAAGTCTGAGACAGCGTCAAATACTACACACTGCAATAAAAGTAATGTGAATTTGAGCTAAATTCAACATTCAAATATTATAAGTGCTTTGACAAAGTAGGCTACGGCCGAAGGTAACAGATAGTTGATTTATAAATAAATGCAAGTTTAATGAGGACAAATCCAAATCTGTATTCACATGCAGAACATATAATATCATACAGTATTTTATAAATCTAAAAATAATAACTGATAACCGATTATGTAAGGGTTTTCAACAAAAATAATTACGCCTTTAATTATTAACATGAACTCTAAATTTGTTGTATGTTGTTCTTCAAAATACACACACAAAATGCAGAATAAGAATAATAAGTTAACGTGAAGAAAGCTTATATTTTAAACAGAAAACTGTTTTTGGTTATCACAATCCTCAATAACAATCAAAATATTTTTCTTTTACTCGAATACATGTGTGAATACAACCCAATCAATAAACGATTTTCCAAAGTGATATAGGTGTATACTTTTATGTGGTAGAAGTTTGAAATAATATGTTTAGCTTGCAATAGAGGTCGTCTGGGCCCAGCTCCGTCAGGGATCTTCTTTAGAAAAACAAATTATAGTAAACAATTTATGGCATGGCTGTCGTATTCTAGGTTTTAAAATGCTTTAAAAATCCTAAATTTGTCTTGAAAGTAGTGAAATAATTTTCAGTTTTGATTCTACCAAAGGTATCGGTATTCGGTAGGGAAAAGCAGTGTTAAACTATATGCCACGAGATGGGCTACTCATTAAGTATTTTTATTGCGACCTTCAAAATCTTGAACCTCAAATGGGTTCCAAGCTACTAAAAAATTCTACAAAATAATATAAATTATAATTTGTGTATATATATATATATATATATATATATATATATATATATATATATATATATTGAATAAGAACTTCCAAAACGGATTGGGTTGTTGGAAACAAGTGCGCAAAATATTAAGGACTATTTAGGAGCTGGGTGTATCGAGTCATCAGCCGATATGGTCGAGAAACAAAACATAGGTTGGGACCGGAAGATGAGGTGAAAAACAGATTGGAATGCGGAAGAGCGAGCAGCCGACTAAGTTCGTGGCCCGTGGAATCTCTGCATGGCGCGCGACACCACCAAGTCTGTTTTCTACCAAAACCACATATGTAGCATGAACAAAGTGATTCCTATCGTAGAAGTGACAACACCAGTCTATAAACATTGTTCATGTGCTACGCAGGTGCTGCACGCGGTTGACAGGACATGAAAGGCGCCGCGGTGGAACATTCTTTAAAATACAATAAATTTTAACCGTTAACCTACGCCTGTACGCGGTGAGCGTGACAGGACTCTGTCTGTAATCACAGCTCCCGGATAGGCCTGACACAGGCACAATATTCATAGCCGCTATATGATTGTACTTGATATTCTTAAATAAAATCTGGAAACACTGTTCGCCGTTAAATACACATACACGGCTGCCGAATTACGTAATATACGCTTGTGCTGAATGATGACAAATTCTTACGGCAGTCACATGACGTAATTATTGATTTTCTTACTTCCAATTATGGTACTGATCTGATATCGTTGCTATATCATTAATTTAGAATTTTAAAACAATATACTCCTAAATATCCCAAGAGATGTCTCTTACAATTTCTGAATAAGATATTTTTATTGTCATTATTTTCTTGTATAATAATTGGTTAAAGTGGAGAGAGCTTAAAATTAAAAACACAAAACCGATCTTCTTTAGAAAAGCAGTCTATACTAAAAGTATTGGGCTGGTAATAGATAAATGCAGTTTTTGAACTGCAAAAATATGATGTAATATGTAATCAAGAAGTACAACAAAATTATGTGTATAGAGATAACTAAAATGCGGCTGCAATTTCATTGTCTTATCTAATACATCCGAGGTGAGTACGGTGGGCTCTCAACGACTTCAACGTAGGGCGCAACGCAGGATAGCGATGGTCACTCTGCCCCAATGTTATTGTTGTTCTCTACTCTCCTGATACTTGAGACGTTCATCACTGACATTTTCAGACACTGTTACGTCATATCGCTCCCTCCCATCGCCCTCGCCCTAAGCAGCTGTGAGGGTAGCATCATCCAATTCTCTTGCCAACCTCTGTGCGCCTGATACTCTTTGCTTACTTTGGAGGTTGCGTAAACCACGCCCCCACCGCCATTCTGCCCTCTCATTTGAACTTAGTGTTTTCCAATAGAAAAATTGGCTCGCTTGTCCCTTGGACCGCTTGTCTGCCTCAGATTACACCCTCTCACTTGTCATTGGTGCCATCATAGATTGCATCTGGCGGCCAAGCATTGTTCTTCGACTGCTGAATGGACTTATTAAACTCACCATCCGTTGTAATACTCAGCAACTTCCACCTTTCCACCTTCTCCCGTGTCTTAAGTGCCATCATATCCTGCCTTTGGCGCAGCGGCTCTCTGCAAGCCGTCCAGTCGTGACTATGAGAGGCCCAGCTCTGCTTTACGACAACTGAATAGACCCAATAACCCTCACCATCCGTTGTAATACTCAGCAATTTCCACATTCTCCCGTGTCTTGTGCCACCATATCCTGCCTTTGGCGGAGCGGCTCTCTGCAAGCCGTCCAGTCGTGACTATGAGAGGCCCAGCTCTGTTTTTCGACAACTGAATAGACTCAATAACCTTGTACCGAATGACGATAACACATGGGGGTGGTGACTTCTGAGGTCGTAGTAATAAATACTCGAATTGCAAAGTTTACTTATAAGTTCAATTTAATTAATGAAACTTACAAGCACCACTTTTAGTTGGTAAATTAATTGTATGCCTTGCCACGTTGCTGCCAATTAGAGTACTAGAACTAAAAATGTATATCTGATAGGTGGGCCTAAAATATCCAATGTTCTATGGAATTATGCCTACGATATTTTACTTTATAAAACTTTAAGATTTTACTTCCCTTCGCAATATGTAGACTCACAACCCGGGCGTCGGCGTCTTGGCATGAGACATTGAAGCTGTAGTCGAAGAAGGGCTATTTCTAGTCGGTAATTACTAGAAGAGGAGTAGAAGTTATGAAAGTGGTAGCCATCTACTCAAATAATACGTGAGCTCGCCTAAAACAAATTCGCGACGGTATTAGCCATTTAATGAGACCAAAAAGACGACAACGTGCTCGTCAGAAGGACGACGCCAAAACTTGCATCTATTTCAATCAAGCAAATAAAAGATCTTCAAGGGTAAGTTACTTTACTATTTACAACTTTACTTTATGTTACATTCGTTTTTATATGTTTGGCATCAAAGGGCTAATTTAATAATACGGACAGATAAATTTTACTTACGGACAAGGCGCGCGAGGTCAAATCGGTCACGTAGTTGGGCTGCTACAAAGGGTTAGAATAAAATATTCATACGCGCGCCAATTAGGTAGTCAGTCCGCCGATAATTTAGTTCCGGAACATTGGATAAAAAAAATTAAGTTGTACTGGCTAACTAGGTTGTGAAATGTTGCATTATATAAAATCTAACTAACTAACGGTACAACCTCACCATCCGTTGTACTACTCAGCAACTTCCACCTTCTCCCGTGTCTTAAGTGCCATCATATCCTGCTTTTGGCGGAGCGGCTCTCTGCAAACCGTCTAGTCGTGACTATGAGAGGCCCAGCTCTCTTTTTCGACAGCTGAATAGACTCAATAACCTCACCATCCGTTTACTACTCCGCAATTTCCACCTTCTCCCGTGTCTTAAGTGCCATCATATCCTGCTTTTGGCGGAGCGGCTCTCTGCAAACCGTCCAGTCGTGACTATGAGAGGACCAGCTCTGTTTTTCGACAGCTGAATAGACTCAATAACCTCACCATCCGTTGTACTACTCAACAATTTCCACCTTCTCCCGTGTCTTAAGTGCCATCATATCCTGCTTTTGGCGGAACGGCTCTCTACAAACCGTCCAGTCGTGACTATGAGAGGCCCAGCTCTGTTTTTCGATAGCTGAATAGACTCACCATCCGTGGTATTACCCGGCAACTTCTACTTCCTCCCTTATGGTTAGTGCCCTCATATGCTGCTTCAGGCGGCGCGGCTTCTGCAAACCATACAGTCGTAACTATGAGAGGCCCAGCTCTGTTATTTGACAACAGAGTGGAATCAGTAAACTCGCCATCAGTGGTACAACTCGCCATTTCTACCCTCTCCCTTGTCTTAAGTGCTATCATAGCCTATTTCTGGCGGTGCGGCTCTCTACCAACTGCCCAGTCTTGTCCATGAATGGCTCAGCTCTGTTCTTCGACAGCTAAGTTGGACTCAATAAACTCACCTTTCCCGGTATAACATGGCGCTCTCTACTTGTACAATGTTCTAGCTGGATCCTGTCCGCTATTACAGTTGCAGACATACAGACTATCAAAGGGCTCCTTCAGCAGACAAGGGAGAGGGAATTACATGTAGGAAATTTCTGACGGGACACAAACTGGCTTTGGTCCTGAAAGCGCTTGGCGGAGGAGGAGGCCTCGGAGCTGCGGAAGCGCACCCTTGGCGAGATTTTCTCATCAGAGGGTATGTTTCTGCAATTGAAGACATTTTTTCATGAAAAGAAAGTTCTCGTCATGTTATGTTGGAATGACGAGACTCGGGACTCGCTGCGGGCTCTGTCTTGGATTTGTGAGAGTGAGTACATGCAGGGAGCTGGTTGTCCCTATGGTTCCTTATCCCACAGTCTTTTAGGCAGTCGTCGCAGCCATTATGGAGTGTGCTCATGAAAATTTTCGTCTGCAGTATAGGAGTAAGACGATCAACATTTTCACTGTTAGCCAGGCAGTACTGATGGCGCTGGACTCTTGTGTGTCAATTATAAACGTGTCTGAGATTGCTATTAAGTCGTTTCTTCCATTACCAGAATCAACAATGTGACTGTTGGGTTCCTGGTCATGAGGGGACCCCTGGGATGAAAAGAGCTGATCCCCTGAGAGCCTACGTGGGCTCAACCTCCAATATGATGACAACTCAACCGTTCTGTGGCATTTATAGGTGTGAATCCTTTGGGGCTGTCTCGAAATGGGTTCGTGCTTAACATAGAGATGATGGCGGCTGCATCCAGGTCTGAGAATGAGCAGAATGGTTCTACAGTCGCCTTCTTCTAGGGTGGCGTCTGACCTTCTTTCACTGAATATATCGGTATCTTCTCGGGTTATGGGTCTGAATACGGGACACGGTGACATGAGGAAGCATCTTAACAGAGTATGCATCCGTCGTCGGGAGGATCCGCTCTTTAGAATGTGTGATGAACAGGAGTAAACTGCTGAACACCTGCTCTTTGATTGACCTGCAGTAGCAAGGGATCGGTAAGCCATCTGTAGTAATTTTGACAAGGGTGGAGGATTTCCCAGGAGGACATGATAAATTGTTTCCGGCGGTTTGTAAAACTGCTAAAATCGTAGAGTGCTAGGCCTCATAATGTGCTTTGCACAAAAGGTCCTTGAGGTTTAAGTGCATGGCAATAGGCCGACCTTAGAAAGAAGAAGAAGAAGAAGAAGTGGAAGTGTGAAATTGCCTTCGAAGAGATTGGACTGTCGATTTTACCCAGCCTCTATATTCTCGATGTGACCCTGTACTGTCGATTCAAATGGGAAGTGGTTCAGGTCAGCCGTGTCCACAAATACAAGACCAGAGGCAGGGACAACTTCAGAACTGAAAAGCGTAAGACGATTATATTGGGACACTTGCCGTCTCAAATTGGAGTCAAGATAATCAATAAAATTCTTAGAGATCTCCAACGAATCAATGAACCCAAACAGTTCAAATCTCGATAAAGACACTTTTTGTTGTCAAAGTCTATTTTATTCTATTTTCCCTCTAATAGTTTAGTTACTGTCCATAAACTACAGGCTGAAATAGTTAACGCTAAATCTGTTATTGCTTCCTCAAAAGTAAAATATTTCAATACAAATTAAAATGTAAATCTTAGAAACTGTAATAATTTAGAAGATTGTGGTTATATTTTCGTCATAGTATTTACAAGCATGCGACTTACTTTCATATCTGACCATAAAAACATATTAAAACAAGGTTGTCAGTTATATTAAAAATAGTAGTGTGTTTTTCGAAACAACAGTGAGCCACTTCACGTTTCGATATTTTGAGCAAATAATCGGAAGATTACCAAATTTTAAATAATTCATTATTTTTCTTTTGATTATTCCTTCACCATTTTAAACATCCCTAATAAGAAAATTGAATAAACTATAATTTTTAAGGTTGGACGTCAGTTATTATTACCTAAATGTTTCTTTTAAGAGATCTCGATGTATTTAATGTTTAATGTGATAAACGACTCAATTATTTCGTATTCTATTATTATTATGAGTAGTGACTCGAGTTAACTGACCCTTTCCGGTTCTACTGACATCAATGAGGCCGAGTCACAAATTCGTCTATCATTCCCAATGATTACATAGTATAAAACCGTCATTCCCGACTCTTTATATCCAGCTGGGATAATTATTTGGAAATCTGTAATGTTTGTCATTATTATTGGCACTAAACAATGTTCGAATCAACACTTTATTTAGCTTTCTTGTCTTCAATGTGATTCTGAGTAAAATACGTTTTTACTGATGTAAAATGTATTACCTAAAATATAATTTTCTGCAATAAAGCTAATTATATTTCTGTTAATAATATTTAACATAGTAAAACATTATACAGTCATATAAGGGTCGTCGAACTTGGACTGGGCCTACTCTTTGATCAAAAAGTGTACATACTTCAGTTAGAAAGTTAAGAACAAACCATTAGAGCTAAAATATCAAGAACTAGATTGAAAATTAGTTTGTTTATTTCTGCGTTTTACATATAAAGCAAATAAGTTACAACAAATAGCTTCAAGTTTTTATGTCGAAAAAAGATATCGGTTTTTGACGCTTTCCAACCAAAACTGCAACTATGAAAATTCATAACTCGAAAACTTGTTATCTACTTCTTTATCTAAAATTTTCAACATAATAAGCTATGTATATACTCTTTTAATAAAACTTTTCGACTCTATACCCAGTTGCTTCTGAGGTGCACGCGACTTTGACGATTCATATTGGCTGTTCCAAATGTTGGATTTTTTCATTTTTATGAACCCTTTATGTATATTATGTTACCAAAATTATAACGAATTCAGACAATGGTATTTAAAATCAACATTAAAGTTTTAAGACCAGTCTTGTATAAATGTTTGGATGGCGTTAAATATAAATTACCCAAACCAAATAATGGTCGTTTTGTATGAAATGTTTCAACTTTAAAAGTACAAAAATATTTTTTTATTTTTGCTGTAAACTCAGTATCCTACTTTCGCCAGTGCTGGTGTGACGGGTGATTGTGCTCTTGAATTCTTGTGCTCATTACTTGCATTTTGTGTATTGACAACGTCTGGGTCAATTTTCTCCTGTTTGGACTCCAAATAGCTTTCGGATATGTCTGCCCCATATTCATTCTCCTCTCCTCTTCTTTGTTTTCTACCTTTTTTATGTAATTAACCCATTGGCCTAGTAGTTTTTCTGGTGCTGCATGGACCTGAACTAGCAATTAATTTTGCTGAAAGCGTAAAGGTTTCGTATAATTTTTATAGAATCCTAACTAATTAAGTTATTATCATGGTTATTTTACCATCATGTTTCTAAGAAACTAGGCTACATTTTACAGCTATAAAATTAATTTTTATTTAGGTTTAAATTTACTAATAACGTTAATTATAACAAAATGTTGGGTGGTTATGTAAAAAACTTTAGTTTTAATTTTTTCACTATTAAAATTATTAATTATCTAAAAACTGAATATATATTATTGTTCAGTAACTCTTTGTCATGAAAAATAAATTATATTCAAATTTTTATTTTATCATTTATTATTAAAAAAAATTATATATGAGTACTCATCAAGTGCAGTTTTTCCATCAGTTTGCATGGGTCGCAGATTTTGTAGCATTCACACACAATTTGCATATAAATACACACAACTACACTAAAAAAATAAACTGTAAAAATAAAAAAAATAAATAAAACTTCACAAACAAACTACAAACGACGTTGTTTCTATTTTGCAGGCTAGCCTTTAGCCTTGCAACAAAACAAAATTTTACCGAATATCACAAATAAATATTTAAATGAATTTTATAAAACTATTGCAATAAACTTTCAATAATATTGCCAGAAGTGCTAGCCGTAATTTTAGACGGAACATAATCCTAGTATCAACACAAAATAAGCACTGGTAATATATTAGAATAATTGAAAAAAGTAATATTTTTCTGCCATAGTTGGCACACCTGAACTCACCAACAACTCAAAAGGTCTGCAGAAAGCGTATTGGCATACAATCTAGCGGGAAAAACTCTAAATACTTTAAATAGTACATCGTAACGTCACTAGATCGTGCTGCGCACGTGAATCCAGGTTCGGTCCGTGCATCACTGCACGTGATATATGCGTCAGTCTAGGCCAACTAGGGTTAATTGCCTCCACATCACATGAAGAGGATATATCTCAATCCTCGAAACTATGTATAATACATTTGGATCATATAACGATCGCAAATGTCCCAAATCCTACTATTATTTTAATTCCACTGAATACTCCTTGACTTCTGTACAGCCTTTTTAGTTCTGAGTTTCTTAAATTTACATTTTTTACGTTTTCACTGTGAATTTTTAACAACTCAGATTTTACAAATAGACAAAGAGTATTTACAATATTATTAGATTAGGCTAAAGTTATCTAGAAAGTTACTTTCTGCCATAACAAAATTCCCTGAGAAATGATTTCCATAGAGTTTTAGCAAAGAAACATTTAACATGCTGAATCGATAAATTTTCATATTTAAAACACAACCCAATAATATTTTAATACCGTAAGTAGTGGTAGAGAAACAAGGTATATCACACGGCTCTAGATGTGTTGTAAGTGTTTTATGAGTAAATTCGACATTTACAGCCTGAATATTAAGTAGTGTATCTGACGTTATATATTGATTTTACTACTTTAATTAAACTATAATATACTATAAACCACTTTAACTTTTTTCTTTGGCTCCTAAAAATGTCTCATTTTTTGAAATTTAATTTAAATGTTTTTTTTCTAATTAAACTCTCTACTGTCTTTCAATGTCCTGGTGTGATACCAAGAAGAACTTACATATTGCACGAATCCCTTACAGAGCAGTTTTTTTAAGTGGAACACTTCTTGAGTTTTTACCTCTCCTTCAAATACAATTCCTTCAGCATGCCCTCCCGCAAACGTAACAGTGTGCAGGTTGCCGCGGCGTAAGTTGCAGGAGTTACATTTCTATTTTAATCGGCATAACTCACACTATTGAACATTATATAATGTTCGTCCAGATCACTAACCGTTTTAGAAAGCTACAAAATACTGGTTGTTTTAACCAGGTGTTCTAGATTTTAAATTCCTTTTCACAAAATTTATAATCTCTACTCTCGGAGTGTTCCAAATACATTTAATCAGCACTCTCATATTTGGGAAATAAACTCATCGGTTCTCCAATGTTTGGTTGTTTTTGTGTTTTCTCTCAACTTAATTGTTGATTTTGTATTTTGGAGACCCTGAAGATCATTATTTAACTACTATGCTAAGAACACAAGTCTCGAATCTTTTGAAAAGTATAAATGTTTGCAAGCATGAATGCTTACAATCACATTTGAGTGACTAAGAAAATTTAAAAAATGTACAATTAAATTGAGAATTCACTTGTAAACAAACAAATTTATAAATTTTGCGAGTAGTTTTAATCCTCCTGGATGTTTAATCCACCCTCGAATGTTTTCTAGCTACGCCACTGAGTGTAACGAGGCTACTTTGTTACATTAGGCTTCCTTACGTCTTTTTGGGTCTTTCGATACTCCGTTGTATTGGTTTATTTGTATGTAAACAAGATTAATACCCCCCCTGTCATTAATTACGTTGTACAATCAAGGTTTAATGAAATAAAAATATAATTGCGCTGCATCCTGCAGCATCCAGCTTTGAAAATGTAATATATATACAGGGTGATTCAAAACTAAACGGCAATCTCTCGAGAGCTTATTCTATAGCTAAAAACAAGTAAAAAAGTTCATATAACCATATGCCCGGAAACGCTTCGTTAGCGAGTTACGCCTAGCGAAAGATTTCGCCCGGATTTCAGAACCCTTGGTGAAGTCAGGCCGTATAAAAATGGTAAAGGTAGTTACAAAGATACAAATACGATTGTTTTTTATGTTTTTATATCTGACAAATTTATTAAAATTCGTCCCAGAGCTGTAAATGCAATACTTTCAGAGATATCTTACGTAAAACACAAGAATTGGTGCAAAGAAATAACACATTTTTGTGTTTAACGTAAGATTACTTCCATAAATGTTAAATAAAGGTCATTTTTTTCTTAAACAGATTTGTAGAACATTTAATTCTGAAAATATTCATGTGAATTACTTAGGAAAAAAATTAATAATAGGTATTGAAATTTAGCTTTATTTAAAAATAAAACAGACGCACAAAAATGCATATTCTTATCTGCATAAAATATTAACTAATGTTTAGGTTGTGAGTAACAGCTGATCATTTATTCTAGACTGAACATTAACATAAAATGTATTTACCTTTATAAAACTGTAATAATCACCTATGATAGTTGCTCAAAGTGTCCTCCGTTGTTAGCAATGCACGTTTTCGCACGACGAATCCACTCTTTTCTAGCGCGTTTCATAACGTTTGGAGCATTCTTGATAGTTTCTGCCGCCTCTGTAATGCGATTACGTAACTCCTCTATGGTGTTAATCCGTTTTGAATAAACAATTGACTATAAACTGGAAATGGTTATAATTTATATTTATGGCATTTTATGTACTGAATTAGCTTTAGACTTTGAAAATTATATAATGTGTTTTTTATTCAAATTTGTTTTATTAAAGCTTAGTTTAAATGGGAAGATTTATCGTATTTGAATTTATTTGTTAATTTCATTTGCTTGAGTGTTGTTTTCTTTTGTTTTTCTAAGAAAGTTGGAGCCTATACACAGGCAGTTCCTTGCCTTTTGAGGTCCTATTTTGTTTTCTTGAATTTTGTTTATTGATGTACCCTAGCTGTATTAAAATAAAAAAAGACATATTCATATTTCTTTAACAAAAAGTTACATTGTTTTATTTTTATTTTCATGTCAATTGTGTCTACAACTAAGGAGCAATGTTTGTGTTTGTGCTTAAGGTATAAATGATGTTTATATAATTTTACTATTGTACATATTTTCAAGAAAATAAATAATTTTTCTATTCTATTCTAGATTATGACATTTTATTCGTTGTGCACCATCTCACATTTTGTAAAGTATCTTTGGAGTTATAAAGAAAGTTCAATATTAATATAATTAATTCGATATAATTTCTATGTTTTGCAGATATGTTCGGATATAAAACGACTCATTAATTCGTAAGATAATAGAAATCAGAACCGTTCCGAACTGAGGTCGCTATCAGCCGCATGTACAGGGTTTGTCAGGAATGTTCGGGATTTATCGGTACTGCTCGGCTCTGCCCCCACTCTTTCTCACCGCCTGGCATGATCGCCCCATTGAACACACACGTGAGGAGCTCGTGCAGGAAGGGCCCCTCCATCCCCACTCTTTCTCACCGCCGGTTGCGATCACCCCACTTTGCCGCTGCATGAGGAGCTCGTCACTGCCACTGCCACTGTGATCACTCCGAACTACATCCTCAATGCCACCAAACCACTTCACACCGCTCTGGTACATCACTACACTCACTTGAATCGTCGCAATCACTACTAATAACGAGATCAATTTCACTGTCACGAAGTGTACGACTACAACCCGCCATTGTTTCCGGAACTAATATAGGCTAAATAGCAAAATAATGGAATAAATCTACTGTAAAAGTAAAGTAAATGGTCTCCTGATAGCAAACAACCCGTAGTAGTACAAAATATTGCTACTCGAGAGCAGCAGTTATCGGTTCTAGGTGGGTAAGGCAGTGCGTGCCTTATTTATATATTTGAGAAATAAACTCATCGGTTCTCCAATGTTTTGAGGATTATTTACAAGTTCTGACAACACGTTGTCTACCATGTTATGCGAAATAACAGTTTTAAAATTATATTCATAGATGTGAGAAATGTTTAGTTTTTGGTTAATAGTTTAATTATGACTGGTTCTCTAATGTAATCTATAACATAAGTCAGAGAAATGTTTAGTCTTGATCCATTTGATCTAATACTTAAGTCTTTTGATATATTTAATGCTAATACATATATTTAATTGCATTTCAAAGCTTATTATACAGAATAAAATCTAATTGTATGTTGGCTGCACGATAAATTTCCTTTACATTAGACAGACTAGCACTTGAAATCAAAATTAATACGCTATCTTGGATTGTAAAGATTAGATAACGTGAGTTTGGAAGTTAAACACAAACTAACTAGTAGAGGTATAATAAAGAAAATTCCCTTTCTATATTTAAAACAGGTTTTAACAAAATAAAAATAATAGGAATTAATATATTCGGTTCACTGAATAATACAATAAATAAATTTCAATAAAATAAACAATAGAATAGTAATACAAACAAAAAAAACAAAAGGTGAACAAAGGCCGCTCCTGAGGTGTAAGGGTGCGATCTTGTCGATCGCGATCTACAACAATGATTACTTAATGATCGGGAACTTAATGCTAGGGAGGGCGAAATATGTACACTATTGTTATATACATATTTACAAGGAATTTGTGTTGCCACGTTTGACACCTAGAAGCATCGGTCCACCCGTTAGTGTTACCTACGGCCAGTGTATATATCCTGACAACACATTCCTTCACGACACTGGGAAGTTGTGATTTGCATTTGTTTGCAATCAAAACTGATAGAACTGTTCAAGGAGATATCGTGTTAATGGAATGTATGTTATATAGTCACTAACATAAACTTGCATTAACTGAAATCTATAAAGGCAATAATCTTTTTCTCTCTTGAGATTATATTTTGAGGGAACTGCATTGCCGGCAATTAGTTTCTTGGTTAGGCAGAAGATGTCGCACTAAGCGCGTCTTCAAAAACCAGAACACTGCTGTATCCTTGTCTGCCGCTCCAAGCCATAGAGAAATACATTCAGTACGGTGTATGTATGTATGTATATACGTACATGTTTGTGTTTTGTTGTTATTAATATTGAATTGTAACTAAGACACCTATACTCAACATTTATTTAACTACATCGGGTGATACTTTTAAGACAATTTTATTTCTAAATTGATTACAGTACTTGGTGCACCAACAAAACGTTTTTTCTCGCAATGTGACAATTATAAATAAATTACATTTAAAGAGAGGACGCAAAGTGTAAACTTGTCAATTCTTCAACGGATATTTCGTCCATGGAGCTCAAAGATTTAACTAACTAATCGATTTTAACTAATCATTAACATTCACTTTATTTGTTAAAACCTCGGCATGCAACGATGCAATAGAAACGCAGTAAATGTACCTAGTAAGCAAGTAAACTTTCCTCAAATATAGTGCATTATAACTTTAAGGTTTTATGATAAAATCATGACATTTGGTGTATATATCTGAATCGTGTTGTGCATATAGGTATTTAATAATTCCTGAATTATTTACTAAATAGTAATTTTTTGATTTGTGTAAAAAAGTTACAAGCTGATTTAGATTTTATAAATGGTTTAAATTAAGTTGCAGGACAAAATCAATATTTAAATGTAGCATGTTGTTAAAAAGCCATTCTTAGTAGTTTATTGTCAATCAACGCTGGTTAGAAAATACAGAGTTTACTATTGGGCATGTAATTATACATTAATGGGGCGTATAACTATACAATAAGTATACATTCACATGCTTGTGATATATTTATACAGTTTACAGCTACTCATGCCATCTCGTCGGTATTCTTAAAAACTGAACCATATAAACAAATCCTGTGTATGTGGTTTCTACAGACCGGGACGCGAATGCAACATGTAGAATCTAGTCAGCCAGTAGCAAGAAGTTATAGGCTGTCATCTTCGTCAGAACTAATGTCTATATATTGTTGTACCCGGCAAACAACACAGTATTAGTGTCTGCGATATAGATGAATCAATGCGAAAAGCAGATCAGTTTTATCTACGATTCAAAACCGATATCACTTTCTTGTAACTTTCTCAATATAACCCAAGAGGCATTCTCGTCTGTCTTTTATAGTCAATCAGAAGGCAAAACTGATAGAACTGTTCAAGGAGATATCGTGTTAATGGTTTATGTGTTAAAAAGTCACTAACATAAACTTGTATTAACGGAAATCTATAAAGGCAATAATCTTTTTCTCTCATGAGATTATATTTTGAGGGAACTGCATTGCCGGCAATTAGTTTCTTTGTTAGGCAGAAGATGTCGCACCAAACGCGTCGGCTAAAGACAGCACACTGCTTTATCCTTCTCTATCACCTCCACTCCATAGAGGCATACATATGGTGATGGAGTCACGTATACATTATTGTCTGTATAGACCATTTTCCTTGCCTTTAGTGCCATCATAGCCTATATCTGGCGGCACGACTCTCTGCAAACCGTCTGTTCTTCACAATGAGAGGCCCAGCTCTGTTTTTCGACAGCTAAATTGACTCAGTAAGCTCACTATACGTGGTATTACTTGGCAACTTCCACCTCCTCCTTTGTCTTTAGTGCCATCGTAGCCTACTTCTGGCAGCGTATGTCTCTGCAAACGTCTGGTCTTCACAATGAGAGGCTCAGCTATGTTCTTCGACAGCTAAATTGACTCAGTAAACTCACTATACGTGGTATTACTTGGCAACTCCCACCTTCATTAGTGTCATTATATCCTACTTCTGGCAACGCATCCCTTTGCAAACCATCCAGTCGTATCTATAAGGGACCAGCTCTGTTCTTCGATAGCTGAGTGGACTCAGTAAACCCGGTACACTTCCACTCGTGTGGACTCTTGGTACAACTCTGTAACCTCCACCTTTCCCTTGCCTTTAGTGCCATCATAGCCTACATCTGTCGGCGTGGCACTCTGCAAACCATCCAGTAGTGACTATGAGAGGGTTAGTTCTGTTCTTCGATAGCTGAGTGGGCTCAGTAAACTCACCATCCGCGGGATAGCATGGCGCTTTGTTGTTGAAGATACCCTAGCTGGATCCTGACATCTGTCACATTGGCCTGTAACTTTTTGTTTAGATGTATAGTGTTTTCCAACTGTATGTAGCTCTCTTATTAGACTGGGGGAACAGTGTTGGATACAATAATAATTGGCTTGTACTGTGTATAGCTTTCTTAAGGTGGCTTTCTTTTTAACTGTTGAAGAAAATTATTGTCAAAACCCTTTTAGATAACCTTTTAAAATATAGGAAAAATAGAAAACTTTATGAATATTCCAGTGGGTTGAATTTTATGCATAATATGATAAATATTATTATCAAGTGTAAAAAAAAAAAACACGTTGAAGATAAGGGTATACTACATTTTTTGCAGTGTGTACATGAAAGCTAGACTGTAAAAATTGACTTTATTCTTCATAACAATTTAATATCCTTAAAAAAATTAAAAAATTAGTATGCTTTTTTTATTTAAAATTTAGAAAAATATATTTTTAACTTTTAAATTGTAGCCTATCCATGTTAAATACCTTTATATGTACATATTTAAAGTCAGGTTGTGTAGGATATACATAAAAACTACCACAAAAAAGTTCAAGCCAATAGGTCTAATAGTTTTCTAGTATATGTACTTTTTACGTTGAAATACGCTGTTTGCGGGAAAAGACAGAAAACCGAGGGATCGTCCAAAACTGGGTAGAACAGGCCATAACCGTACTTCTACTCCTGACTTACATGTCCTTTGTCAACATTTTGCCTCATGAGTGATCTTTTTTGCCCTCTTTGTATGCTATTTGCTCCTTCGGTTACTATCTTTAATCCGCAGTTTATCAAGTTTCTTCAATTCTTCTTCAGAGACCTGGAACACTTCATCACCTTCACTTCCAGGATTAGTGGCAAGGCTGTTTGGTTTAGCAACCCTTTGTAGACTTACAAAACTTCAGTTTTTTGTAAGCTTAGGATTATACCTATGCATGATTACCAGAACAAGAGTAGCCTGCCCCCCCCCCTTCCTTGAACAGCCCTTATCCTGGTCGGGTGAATTAGAACGATTGGGGTTAGGGGGGATATCTGTGAGTGGAGTTTTACACCAGCGTAGTTGTAATAAATAACTATAACATTACAGGGCTTCAATACCAAGGTAGAGAAACAATGTTCTTTTTTACCCACAGCTGATTTAGAAATTGATTTTCCAATAACATTTAGTGGGTCTAATACTGTTTTAAACTCCTTCGCATGCAATTCTACTGTATTTAAAACATATTGTACAAACGCAAAGTAAACTGTTTTAACACTCAAACTTTACCTAATTGGTCAAATATAAATAGTTTTAAAACACATACATTTGTTTACATACCATAAACAAAACACAAGGCTGCTTAGTGATTTTATTATTTACTTGAAACAGTTAAATGTGGCATCAATTCCACGTAAGTTACACATCAATAAATTTAAATAGACCTACTGTTACACCCAGAGCATTTCCTTTATGTGAAACCTTTGATAGTATTAGTTATACAACTAAAACAAGTTTCACCATAACATTAAAGGTTTTGTAAAAGAGGAGAATGTTCTACACACTGAAAGGCGTTGGGAAGATCACACGGCACATGTTCTATAAGATCAAGATCTCACCCATCGAAAGAATTTAATTTAAATTCAACACGTGTATGAATAGCGTACATAGTCGAAGAGTTTTAGATGACACTGAATTGTTTTTGTGAACTGTTTTAAAGTGATCTGTAGTTCTGTAATGAATTGTTTCTTTCAAAATATCTTGGATATAACTGAAAGAAGTATTCGATAACTTATTATGTTGTTTGTCGATCATGGTTATTATATAGGCTATACACTGCATATGTGAATGGGAACACATATGCATTTATGGACTTATACAGGGTGTTTCTGAACTATAGCAGTATCTATAGCAGTAAAACCCGAGCTTCTTAATTCATTTCATCAGATACTCCTATTTTTTATTTCAAAGAATTCAATTAATTTGTTTAACCCGCAAAATTTACCAAAAGGGCACGTTTTGGACCGTACGGGTTGTTTTAGAAAATGTTCAAAAGGTCAATGGACATTTAAAACCTTATGTAGCTGTAAAACCTAATAGCTGAGAATTTTGGAGCTAGAAATTCAGTTTTATGTTTATTTGTACGCACAGAGTATGACAAAACGTCTTTAATTTATTATTTAATAAATATATTAATAATAAATAATAAAAAAAGACCACACATTAATACATTTTAAAATTCTAAAAGCAAAAAATTTCAAATGCAACCTGTGTTGCAAAGTACAGCATTTTTTAAATCCTATTAAATGAAAACATTTTTTATTCGAAGTGTTTTTTTATATCTTGCCCTGGTTAGTAATTGGGCTTAAACACGTATTTTACTACGTTAGGTTTTGAGAATTTTGTAACACCATGTAAGGTACCAGCAAAAATTAAAAATAATTGTTGTTACAAAAGGAATAATACGCTGGAGAATACTGTTGTTAAAGACGTTCAAAGTGGCCACCGTTGTTGTCCATTCACCTATAAATTCTATTTAAGAATCTGTATACTGCATTTCACTCTTCTTCAGCACTTAAAGACACTGGATTGATAATTAGAAATATCATGTCCTTTCTTGTTGCAGACTGAAAACTATAAACCATATCTTTTAGCCGTTCCCACAAGTAATCCTCCTCTACCAATCCACTTGGCAGGATACTGTTGATCACGAGTTTGGTAAGCATAGATTGCACAGTGAGGTGGATCATCGTCCTCAAGAAACCACATATTTTGACGAGTGCCCAGGGAGTACCATTACAATCCCGGAAAAATATTTTGCAGGAAGTTATTGTACATTCTCCATTCAATTACCTTCGAAAAAATGTGGACAAATAATCGTGGTGTACTTTGCAACATAAATTGCATTTGAAGGTCTGACTTTTCGCGGTTTTCACATTTATGAATGTTTTATGATTTTTTTAATTAGAAAAGAAAGTAAAAAACTACACCACTCAATATTTACTGATAGGGTATGTAATAAACATCATACAAAAGAATTGGTACGCATTGATGTTAAGGCGGAACCCATAAGGTTAGGCTAATAACCATTAAGGGGGGCTGACAGCCCAACTTGTTAAAATCTAAATGAAAACATTTTGTCACACCTCACGTGCGAATAAACATAATAATGAGTTTTTAGTGCCAAAATACTCAGGGTACATAGAACTTTTCAATGAGGTATCACAGTCATGATCTATGTTCTATTTGACAATTTTCTAAAAGCGACCCCTACCCGCAAAAAGTGCCCTTTTAGACAATTTTCCGAGTTAAAAATAATGTTACTGCATTTATCGCGGTAAAAAATGGAGGTATCAGTTGAAACGAATTATATAGCTCGGTTTGTTTGGCTACTATAGATACTACAAGGATGGTCTGAAACCCCCTGTACAGTATAATAAAGGCTTATGAACAAGAAAACTGACGTAATCATACACTTATCCTAAAAAATGGTATGAAGATAGTAATGAAACGTACCTTGGATAAGCCGGTATCAATATCTCGTTATTTAAATTCGCTATTTATTGGTACCGTTATAATTACCAACAAACACAGCACTTAACAACTGCTATCACTATTTTGATTAAAACTGAATTCGGAACAACGTTAGGTGAACTTACACGTGCCTTTGATAATTTAATTAGCCAATATCGGTTAGTAAAAAGTTTCTAGATGTTACTAATATTTGAAAAAAAAAATTATGGTATTTCACAACATAGACCAAATGACATGAGTAAAACTTTCGTAGGAGATTTCAGACGAATTCAGTAAATCTTTTTTAGAATGGTACGACAAAATTGAATTAAAACAAATTAATAGATTTTAAAACACAAATTCTAAATTATTACAACCAAGGCAACGTCATATTTAATAAAATCAATTATTATGCTTAAATCTATTTGTATTATAAAGGGGGCTTATAAAAAAAGGCTTAACGCATATAGTGAAGCCACTGACCAAATTAGTTTATCTATTTTTTCAAACAGGAGTCCTTCCCTCTCTCCTGAAAGTGGAAAAGGTGCATCTAATTTATAAGGAAGATAACCCCAATTCAGTAAATAACTGTCGGCCTGTCTCTACTTTGTCTGTATTGAGCAAAATATTCGAAAAAACTCTTTTAGTCAGGAATGCAACATTTTTGAACAAGCACAACCAGCTTTCAGACGACCAAGTTTGTTTTAGAAAGAGAAAGTCGACAATTGACGCTATAGTGAATCTTGTCGATATGGTTGTAGAGGGAATTGAAGGCAATCATCACACATTAAGTGTATTTCTGGACCTTTCTAAAGCATTTGACTGTGTTGACCACAAAACACTGCTTGACAAATTAGAATCCCACGGCATTCGAGGCGTGCCGCTTTTATGGGTTAGTTCATTCATAAACCATAGAACACAGGTCGTCCAAATTTCTAATCAAATTTCAAAACCTACTGCACTGAGCTATGGAGTTCCCCAGGGATCAATACTCAGTCCAATTCTTTTCATTAGTTAATTACACTGAATCATCACTACTGCTTGGAAAGCTTGTGCAGTATGCAGATAACACGACTCCCTGTTTTAGAGGAAGTACCAAACAAACTTTAGAAATACAGACTTTTGTTGACCTTAACAATTTTGTCCAACATTTCTATAGCCTCAATCTTCAAATAAACTCATCAAAATCAGATTTACTAAACTTTTCAATGCGCTCAATAGACACTGAGAGAGGTCCTGCTGTTATGGTTGCAGATACGTTATTGGAGGAAGTTTATTCTTAAAAGTTCCTTGGAATATGACACTACCATGTACTCCAAACAACGTTCCATAGTTGGTTTTCTGTATACTCGTATAGACTTTCCTTTTAGAATTATTCGTTGACTGAGCAACAAGCAATGGAAAAGTATCAAAAAGGAACATTTTTCCATTTATTTGTATGCTATAAACTATTATACAATTTTAATGAACATATTGAATTGAATCGATTTATTTCGATTAAATGACATAGATTATGCCCCACTAAGTAGAGCACTACATTTTAGCAGGATCATATTATAACTAATACATTAATATATTTATACAAACAAGAGTTCTAACCATCATAGTTTTCATGTTGTTGCAGAAATATTCTGCACCTGGTGGTACTGTGGTGGGGTACTTAAGTACCATTATTAGTAAAAAACAATACACAGCATCTTACGCATTCAGACCATGATTCAATACGTCAACTGTACAATTATGTACAACAAACATTTATAATTTTTGTGTTAAAACAAACTGCTATACATATTTTAATCCAATTGCGTATTACTGCGTTTGATTTAATTTATGTAATTGTCTGACTGTCTATTGTAATCTATTCACTGCGTATGAAAATGGTAATGTCATCAATTTTTGATCCCAACGTGTCACTCAGCCGTACTTTGTTTTGCAGAATAATAAAAATACTATACAACAAAGCTAACGAGAAATTTTGTACGTTAATTTTAACCAAACAACAGCATATTCAACATTATGTCCCTTGGAGGTTATTACATTCATTACAACAATAACCTGTAATAGGTATGTAGATGTTATGCGCATATATTCTTCTATACATATTCTTTTATATCACCTTTCTTGTCTCATAAAGATTACTGCTATATAACAGTTAACTTTCAATACCATTCTCGAGCTGCAGAACTCCTTCCTCTCCCCCCCCCCCCCAACCACAGGATAGAACGCGGCACCTTCGATTACTCTAGCACTAAGCTGCGGCCTTGGCGTGGTCGCCTGGGCCTCAGTCATATCTGTGTTGCCACCCTCTCCGCCCATCAGTACCATGCCGTCCGCCTTGGAGTACACACCCGTGGGTGGCGACTGTCAGGACCTCCTGGAACGTCACTTCATCACCGCGTTCAGACACGGCTACGTGCGGTGTCAAGGCACTGTACTGCCTGTTTACTACAAGCAGTTTGCCGAGGATATCCTCAACCTGCAGATCCGTGACGATGACATCTGGGTGTGCAGTTTTCCAAAAGCAGGTTAGTTGATGAATAAACTTAAATTCAAACGATTTATGGATGTTGATGTTCAGATCGATTACTAACTACATCATATTTTCAAATTTGTAAACCAATGGATACATATCGAATCGTGCCTTAAAATATAAAACTATTATATATTTGGCATTCTGCAACCGGTAAACTAGTTTTAGTAAATAATGTGTATGTTACGTTATTCATTTCACAACAATCAAGCAAGAGTTTTAATTTACGATTAACGAGTTTAATAGAAGTGAACACAAAAACTGTACAAGGTATAGTCGTCTAAGTTTAAAACAACACTTCTCACAACGGAGCTTTAAAAAAAAAAAATTCCAACAGCAATATTTCATTTTTTGGAACACAAACTGTTCTATTATCAAAATGCCTAAATATAAAAGTGACTTGTTAGGTACATCACATGACACTGTATAGAATATTTAACAGCTTTTGCATTTAAACTTTAACAATATCCTTCATTAATTAAAAATTGTGGTCAAAAGTTTTATTTTTAGCAATTTTATTATTATTATTTATTATAATTGGAATATAACTCACACTACATATTATATACTGTGAATGATAGGATGTTAGTTTCATATCTTCTACAAATTAAAATATTGTCAATTTTCTACAATATTTATAACGTAAAAGTGGATTACATTTTAGGTATGATTTGCAGAACAACAAGTTTGCTTATAAATACACTGATATGGATTAAGTAATTTGAATTTACATTCAGTACCAATTTTCTTTTCAATTCTGCACTTTTCAAAATAAATCATAATATATAGTTAGTTAATTGAATGCATTGTCACAACAAGAGCAATAGATTTTAGGATATGCTTTATTTGAAAATAATTAATATACAATCACAGTACTTTTCTACTATTGCTATGAAAATTTGCTTATCTTAGACTCAAATATTTTCCCGTAGAGAGTCGACAGACATGTAATGGACTTGTTTAGAAAGTCCCTTATTACTGGAGTTACCAGCCGGTTGATTATGAAAGTTTAGAGGAAGTTTCAGTTATGAGTATTCATAAGCCCAAATTTTGACGCAATGTTAATTTAGTTTGGTACACTCACCAATGAGAACAATGTTATTCTATAGAGGTTTTGGTAAACGTAATGTCTAAAGGTTGCCATGTTCTGCGAAGTCACTGTTTCGCTGAACCTTTTCTGAAGATCATTTTTGATGTTGCCAACAAGAAACGAAAATATGAAAAAGAACAATAAAATGAAAGGACACAAATGGTGTAAAGCTGGTACCCATATATCCTTTTTAATTCACCCAATAGTTGTATGGGTATCATTTTAAAGCTTCCGAAACTCAAGTGGTCATATTGATCTATAGAGGAAGTTCATGTAGCTTTGGAGAATTCTTGTAGCGATTCACCAAAGCAGACAGATGATGTGAGAGACTCAAACGAACTCTTCGACATGAGGCAACTAGATTCCACATCAAATCATGGTACACGACGACACCTACGTATCTATTTATCCCAACAATTACTCCACAAACACGATGTTCCGTACTTCACATTCTGACCATCGATAATCAGTGAAGAATAAAATGTCTGAGAGTATGGCACCTGGACTTAGAATAAGGTTGTTCAAAGTGTCGGTGTGTTGATCCAAACGCCTGAACTGTAAAGAGAAAGTGTGTCGTACTGACTGACCACTGGTGACACGGAATGGTGTGACAGGAAGAGAGGTGGTTGACACTATCCACATGCTATAAATAGAATTTTCACTTAACCACACTTGCTGTCTGCACACATATACATGCTTCATTTGTATCCGGTAACATAGTTGCCTAACACGTTTCTAAAGTGGCTAATTAGAGAAGCTCAGTAACGGTACGGAAAGTAATTGTCAGATTCAAAATGAGCTACAGATACACTAATAACTACAGCGATGATTTATTTTTTGTGGAAAGGCATTGTTTGAACTTAGCTCACTTAGATAACTTACTGAGTTATTACAACCTGAGTATCCTGGGGGATACACGCTTAACGCCTGTGACATTTTGAGCAAATTATTCGTTTTTTGACAATAACGAAATGCACCCTAATTTGTGCTCAACACACAACAACACATTTAATCCCCCCCCCCCAGTAATTAAAAGATAAAATACTTGATGACGTGATCATTGAAAATCTGAAAGATCTGAAACGGTTTCCGTTTTCTTTTTAAAGTTAATGCCCACTATCGTCCCCCAATTTTTCCATGATGGTTTTTTGTCCCACGCGTCCCCTCTGTTGAGGGTTTATGATCATTTGTTTAAGGTTCGTACTCATCTGGTCAGGGTTGTAGTTCCCCTAGGAGGCCGTGGAGTGCTTGCAGTCCTGTAGTAAATAACTTCATATTTTCCTATATATGTTGTAAAATATTGTGATACATCAATAGTTCGTAGTAGTTCATCATTTACGAGATATTTTATACGAAGCTTATGTGTGTTTAAAACGCCACTTTACCATATCATTCATTCTCTCACATTAATTTTGTATATTTAAATATTTTTAACATATATGTATGTATTATACCATAATTTACGTATTATCGGTAATTGTCAAATAATATTATTCTCGTTTTGAAAAGAAATTTACAATAGTATTATTTAGAAGCATGATGTGTGTGTGTGTGTGTGTGTGTGTGTGTGTGTGTGTGTGTGTGTGTGTGTGTGTGTGTGTGTGTGTGTGTTTACATACAGACATTTTATTTGATATATGTACCAAAAACATTAGGTCGTGTAACTTACCAGTCGCTGCAGTTCTGATTGTTTAGCAGAGAGATAAGAACATCAGAGTCTTGAGGTATTGCCACTTTGGAAAGTTTAGTACGTGGTCTAACTCATAGATAAAGGGCTTCATTCAGTCAAAACAACTTTTGAGTAATTCAATAAAAACTGTCCTATTTCTCTAAAAATATATGTTAGATGCACCATATTACTCTATATGACTGCTTTAAAGATAAACCTTTCGACAATGCTTGGGGGGAATCAAAAACTGTTATTTTCAAAGTGATATTTTTTTCGTAACAGATACAAGCCCATTTTACATGAAAAATTAAAATTACCATTTTAATATGTTATATGATTTTATTTCTTAAATGTTTTACGTTTTACAGTATAACATTATTATGTATTTATAACTTGTAATATACAGTGTTATGTGCTGTTAATGGCGGTGTCAGTAAGAAGCACCAAAAATCTGCTTAATGCGTGATTTTTATTTTGTCCGCTGCAGTTATAAGAGAACAGACGTAACTCTGTATATACTTGCGGAATGAAGTTGAGATAAACTCGTAAGAAAGAACACACTTCATTTGGTGTTTTGTCGGCTGTAGCTTCATGGTATACATACACACACTTTTGCTGACTCGTTAATGATATTATAAATAGAGAATACACTAAACGTGATTTGTCTCAGATAAAACGTTTCTTTTGCACGTTAAATATCTTTTTAAATGTATTTGTGATATTACATACAGTATTTATTGGCAGTACATATTTTATAGTTCGGGGAATTAGAAGTTTCACCTTATTCATACTGTAATTAAAATGACTCAGTCACTAGAAGTAAAATGTAAAATCACTCAGTCACTGTAAGTAAAATGACTCAGTCACTGTAAGTAAAATGACTCAGTCACTGTACTGTAATTAAAACGACTCAGTCACTATAAGTAAAATGTAAAATGACTCAGACACTGTAAGTAAAATGACTCAGTCACTGTAAGTAAAAGGATCGGGTTGTAAAGTTAAACAGACACGTGTATAATGGATGCATGTCGGGTTACGTCACACCGGCTAATTTATAGGCGGAACGGTCAATTTTGTGTCCTTTAGCGAGTTACAGTTTTTACATCTACTAACAGGACGTGCCACGGCTGCCTATATCGCATCGATTGTCTTTGTCACCGCGACGATCACGACCAAGGTCTCCCTCCTGTACGCGATGTGGTAGGCAGTGGTGTGCGACAAAGAGATACTTGCTTCACATCAAGACCTCATTAAGAACCCCGGGGAAAGGCCATGGCCACTCGTGCCCTGAGTAATGTCGGATAAAGAGGGGGCTTGCGTATAGAACGTAGCCTAATTTAATGCTTTGTTCGTGCTACAATAGATTCATAGAGCTACGTCACCTTGGCATGCCCCGGAGCCGCACACAATAACCTTCTGTTCCCGCCATGTAAAAATTACACCTGTTTGGTAATTCGCAGTTTGCGTCCTGTGCGGCAACATTTTTTGTTGTTGTGTCTTACCTTCAAGTAATCTAATACGATTGTAATAGTATATGTAAGTAATGGCCAACATTACGTACACTATTATGTACTCAACGTAAATGGCTTGATGCAATGAAAGATCTAATCCTTCTTTAATAATGTTCCCCTTTTTGCTGTAGTTAAATGAACATTAATTATTGTTTCCATAATATTGTGCTTCAAAACGCTTGGTTTTAACAATTTGGTTCAAATCTTAAATTATTCATCCCGTTACACCTTTACTAAAGTTGCTTAGATAATTTTGCCAATAAATGAGTTAATTACAAATATTTTTGCTGCGTCTGAACCTAAATGTCATAAAGGTATTATTATGTAAATTGTTTCAGGAACGACGTGGACACAAGAGATGGTTTGGTGCATCGCCAACGATTTGGATTTTGAAGGGGCAAAGGTGAAACTTCCTGAGAGATTTCCATTTCTTGAGTGAGTTGAATTGATAAATGTAATAATATAAAGATAAATCGTGCAGTGTATAAAATAACAGCCCATTTTGTTGCGCCCTTATTTTATTGCATAATAGTATTGAAATATTTTTTTCATATTTAAGACTTGCAAAATGTACCAATAATTAGAAATTTATTTAAATTTTTGTACTTTTCTCGCATATTTGTTTTATTTCTTACTCAATTTTCAATAAAAATTCACAAATTACCTATTCTAAAACAATAACAGAAATGTTACTTCAAACGCTAAGCAATTTGCCACTATCTTTTTTGGAGTTAGCCTTAGTAAAATAAATCTGTTTAAAAATGCCATTTATTAGTTTTTAAAGTTCCTTTATTTTCACTTATTGAAATATCTTTTGAGATAGCTGTAATAAGGATATGAAGCGCTTCTTGAAATAACTTAAATATTTTTGAAACGGGTTCTATGTTATTCTGTATATTGCAACCCCGAACAAATTATTTTTGATATATTGAATATATAATACTTAGAATTTTATTTAATTATTTCAAAAACTGCACATTTTTGTTTAGGGATATAACTATATTATACAATATTTCTAATGTAAGGATAAACATGCAGTTGCACGAATCATACGTTCACCATTGAAAATTAACAAATTACAAACTGTTAAAATAAAAATAATTCATCGTTGCATTTCTATGACTTTTTTAACTATGTATAAATATTAAAACCTATACACTTCTTGTTTAATAAATAAGTTTGTTTACGGTAATGTGCTATAAATACAATGTTTATAAATAATATATTCAATACATTTGTTCTAATATACCTGTATATTTTTTTTCTAGCACTTTTGTTTTAAACTGTATCATGTGCTGTGAATAGATTCGAAATACTTTAAATGTCTGCATAGGAAAATACATTTTAAAACTTCTTTATTCGCACTGATAGTATGGTATAAACCATACTCTCTCACTTTGCCATACATACATTTTTATATGATCTACTGGTTTATTATACTTTAGATACCTACACCTTACATTTTGAAATAAACATAATAATATGCAAAACTAAAACTAATGGGTTTTAAATTATTTCTATTATTACAAACGGTTAAGTTTGAAAATAAAAAAAGACGGCTGGCCACAGGTTTATATAGCCATAGTTGGATTATTATACCATACTAAATCCACAATACAGTGCTAGTTACATCAATTCTGAATTTATTCATATTTTATGTTGTTGTGTAATTTATTCAGCAATAACATTAAGATCTCTCCCCACACACAGATGTACAGTCTTTGGTAGGGAGATATTATTCTTTTTGTGTTCTATCCTATATTTTTTGAGAATAAATAACTTTTTGTTTGAGTTTAATTTGTTAATGGCGTATGACCACAATTCTTTCAAATATAGTACATACATAGTTTTTTGCTCGGACTTGCTCGGTTTCACCGACAACATTAACGTTTGGGTACAATTGTTTAAATTTGAACTAATATACGTAATTTTGCGTTTAATTAATACAGTTTGGTTTTTTAAATCCGCACCTAATTTAATCCACCCCGATATTTCTTTAATAACAACACAACTTGCTATCCATGACAAACTAGCGATTTCAGCCAAACGAGGAACTCTCAGATTACAGGTAATCTTAGTTTCTGGGGGTGCCACACATTCTATTAGTTGCTTCCAGCAACAATTATGTTTCACTTGCAAAGTTTTATTGGCTCAGTAACTTAGCGACGTCCTGGTATCCAAGAATACGTCCAGGGAATACGTTCTTTCAACGTTGGAAATTTTCAAACCTGCTTTTACTTCTCCTTACATTCATTCATTTGTCATATTATGCATTACTGTAGATTTATCATGCATACTATGTTCAAAGTTACGCCAATTCATCTTACATCTTATTGTACAATGGTCCCTTGGCTTGCTTATCCTAGGCTTATTATTAACGATCTCAGAATTAAAAATTTTGTTAAAGCTGTCACAAATTATTATATATAACAATGTTTTAAGTGTATTAAGAGTCACTACGCAGGAAGCAAGCCAGGCAGTGTTAACGCGTAATTTGTGTATTTATTAATTTCTAATGGCGTCTATGATGTTGGGCTATACATTGAAAGTCAACATCAGATCTATGTTGTGCAGGCACACGATGCTATTCAACTACGAGAAAGTGTTGCCAATGTTGCCCGACTTCTCCAAGGAAATACCGAGGTTTGTGAAAGACGCGGTGGGTTATATCAACGACTTGCCTTCGCCACGCTTCATCAAATCACATCTACCCTTCCATCTGCTCCCTCTGCAACTGCAGCGAGGCTTGACTGGAGCCAAGGTGAGGCAATAACTTTACTTTTTTAAGTTTCCAACGGTGCTGTCACCCGGTAATTTGCCACGCACAGAGCTACTCCACAGTCACTGTAGCCTGATTTTCGTCCGTCATGATCAACCATCAACATCTTCATTTATCAATCTGTCGCCAGAATCTCCAGATTCGTCACTTCAGATCATGGTTAATAAATTGAGTCCACATCCCGATCACCACCATTCTCAGACAAGTTACACACTGCTGAATGCCTTACAACAATGGATCTGGACAAATTGATACAGAGTTCTTATTATTACAAATAATTCATACAATACCGACTGAATCACAAACAAAACATCAAATAAACAAATTCGGTAACATGTTTAAACTCGAAAATACGGTAACAACTTCAAATACGGAATTGAAAAACTAGAAAACAATAATTGTCTGTTTCTAACCTCCAGGTAAAACTTCACCATTTGGTTTCATCATAGTTAACAGTCAGTGTGCAGTAGCAATTAAACAGCACTACTGTGGATTTGTAGTAGTTCAAATACACACTACTAGAGGACAATGTGTATCATCTTACAGCCACACATCTTAGCGCCGTGTAGCGAAGTAGCTGTTTGGCGCGGGATAACACGAGAATAGCAACTGACCGCGAAGTGAGATCGGCCGTGTTAACACGGGCGTGGCAGTCAAGGGGTTAACTATTCGGCGTGGGCTCCTTTTGTTATATGCATACACAACCAAATCCTTTAGAGTGAACGTTAGTTACCTGGCTGCCGCCCATCTGAGCCTCCAAAATACGGATAAAGTTTAAAACTGCGTTAAAAATAGAAACTCGCTTCAAACCGTTAAAGGTTTGATTTCAGAAACTTAGTTATTGTGTCTACGTTAATTAATTGTTAAAAATACGATTATTTGTTAATACCAGTTATTTATAATTTATATTCTGCATAGTTTTTATAGGAATAGGATTAAAATATATGGGTTCTAACAGTAATTCAATAAACAATCTGTATAACTGTAAGAAACTGTTTTGAGTATTATTATTCTAACAGTAATTCAATAAACAATCTGTATAACTGTAAGAAACTGTTTTGAGTATTATTATTCTAACAGTAATTCAATAAACAATCTGTATAACTGTAAGAAACTGTTTTGAGTATTATTATTCTAACAGTAATTCAATAAACAATCTGTATAACTGTAAGAAACTGTTTTGAGTATTATTATTCTAACAGTAATTCAATAAACAATCTGTATAACTGTAAGAAACTGTTTTGAGTATTATTATTCTAACAGTAATTCAATAAACAATCTGTATAACTGTAAGAAACTGTTTTGAGTATTATTATTCTAACAGTAATTCAATAAACAATCTGTATAACTGTAAGAAACTGTTTTGAGTATTATTATTCTAACAGTAATTCAATAAACAATCTGTATAACTGTAAGAAACTGTTTTGAGTATTATTATTCTAACAGTAATTCAATAAACAATCTGTATAACTGTAAGAAACTGTTTTTGAGTATTATTATTCTAACAGTAATTCAATAAACAATCTGTATAACTGTAAGAAACTGTTTTGAGTATTATTATTCTAACAGTAATTCAATAAACAATCTGTATAACTGTAAGAAACTGTTTTGAGTATTATTTTTTACAACTTGCTTGTTGCAAACCAGATTAAATGTTTTTGTTAATCTTTATATTTACTTTGTAACTAACCAGGTTTTTTCCTAGTTAAGTTTAAATGAGACTTCAAAATAAGGATGCAGGAGCAACCAGATTTGTTCCCTTGACTACGACAAGGAGGAGCAGATGCAGTGTAACCCATCAGTTGCAACTTTTAGAGCAAGTTTTTATTTTGAGTACATCAACAAGCTGTTACGGAAAGAGCCTCTGACCTGTCACGTAACATTAGTTATGAGGATTTACAAAAGGGCCATCATCCAGGTGGGACCTGTCTTCCCACATTGTACGAAAAGTAATTGCCATTTAAGCAATGGAAAAAGTCTGTGAGGTTTTAGGATGATTTACGTACTCAATAAACCGCCATTGCATGACAATCGCCAGCATTTATATATACTAAATGTCCAGTGCATAGTTTAGGTGGAAACATTCCAAGACAAAGACAAAGTTTAATTGCTATTGAATGAATACACGCTATTTCTATTAGGATACCATGAATGGTCCCTTGACACAGCTCAGCAGGTTGAATGTTACGAGTCTAAACACTTAATTTGAGGAGTGCAATAAGCTTTAGAATGCTGACGGAACTGGGAACATACAATCAGGCAGAGCAGTGCCAGGCCATGAAGGCGTCAAATAAAACAAGGAATGGACATATTTGTAAGGAAGGGGTCGCGTTTCTTTTGCTAGCCCTGAACCTCGAATTGGTGTCTCCTTAGTTTCTTTGTGGAAGTTTTAAAGAAGTGAGAGAGGTAAACTAAAAAAAAACTCACTGTGGTAGAATGCCCACTGCCTAAGACAATGAAAGTTGTTCATAGTACCTTTAACGAAAAAGTGAAATGGCTTTGTCCCTGGCCAATGTAAACTCAACTGGTGATGAGAATATTTACCGGTCAGCGACCCCTTCGGAAGAGTTTTTGAGACTAGAACTGAGTGACTCGGATGTCTATATATTTTGAAATTAGCGGAATACTCAGAATTTCGGGTATTTGCCATAATCTGCAACTGCATAGGCACTTATGTTAAGGCAAAACAAATTCGTCGGGAAGTGCTATGGGCTATGGGCCGTATTATCTTCAAATTATTCTCACCAAACCAGGACGATTGTGTTCAATTATTACCTAAGTGGTGTATAAAGTTAATCTATAAGTATAGACTAAAAAAACAATATATGTGTGTGTGTGTGTGTGTGTGTGTGTGTGTGTGTGTGTGTGTGTGTGTGTGTGTGTGTGTGTAGTGACAATAATCACATTGTTTCCAATGAATGGACAGTTTCAATTTTGAGATACATCAGAATATAATTTGAGGTAATGATTTATGAATAAAACATGTAATTTACATTATGGTGTACACAGGTGGTGTACATAGCTCGTGGTGTAAAGGACACTTGCCTTTCTTATTTTCACCACTGCCAACTGCTGGAAGGGTTCAAGGGAAGCTTCCACGAATTTGCCACTCTCTTCATCAACGATTCGTGTGAGTAACTTTATCAAAGTTTGTGTTTATGTATAGTAAAATTACTAGTTAGAACTATGATAAGTCAACACAATATGAATTCCTTCTCTATTTGTAATGTTAAAATTTCTCTGATTACCCATAAAATCGGGTTACGACATCATTTCATGTATTCTTAAATTTATTTATTGTGTTATTAAAAACATTTACAATACAAGTGTCATACCAGTTATACGAGTGCAGTATCCCTTATACTGATTTAAATATTACTAATATAACTTTAACATTCATTTTTATATTATTGTATAATTTATTTATTTAATTCTATTTGTTTTTAATACTTACGTTGCCGTTGCGATATTTTCGCTAAAGACTTGGCAAACTTGTTGCAAATTAATGCTAAAAATATATGTTAAAACTTGAGGGGCAAGAAGAGTTTAATTTTTAAAAATTAGGTTTACCGCTTGTAGTGAAGTTGTGTAAGTGTATGGATAGAAAATACGCAAATTACTGTAAACACGACAAATATTCCCAATTAAATGGTTTTTTGAATGATCACTTGAATAATTAAGTTTCCGTTAAACACTTATAAATTCCTCTGTTTAAACCTGGGTGATGCTGAATTTAAAATACAGAGAAAGTTTAAACAATCCACAATGATTCATGGAAACAAGATATAATATTTGAAAACAAGAACTATATTTTATTACTTTATCTGATTGGCTTAACCTTCTATCTAAGTAAGGGATCAGAGTAAAATATACTTCGAACTTCATGTTGTGTTAAGTAACCATAAAGAGTTAATCAGAGTGTTCGATCCAATTTTCATAATCGAGAAAAGGAAATAATGTGTTTATTTAACCTAAAATCTTTAAAATTCACGCCTTTCATTTTGGGGATTATACAAAAAACAACCCCAATAACAACAAGTATTTGTTCACTTTATTGAATTTCGCTATCGTTTTAAGATTGTTAAAAAAACATAGGACGTTGTTTGAGCATTCGGAGTCTCCAAATCCCCTTTTCAGGAATAAAATGGCAAAATAAAAAAAACTTAATAATATAGTGTAATTTTTAATTTTAATAGAAAATTATACGTGAAAAAATTCCCAAAAACTTCGAAAGTTCATAAATTGGTTAGGAGATGAGAAGTTTATACTTGTTCCAATGTGTTTGAGACAATTCCTAATTAAACTGTGATCGTAATCAAAATTAGTATATTTCTGATCTATAAAAACTTTTGCCATTGAATTACCATTAAAGTTGCTATATATATACGCATAATACTGTGATATTTGCTTGCGTATGGATAGTTTAATAATTCCTAAATGATGTTTTTAAATTGTAAAAAAATATACGTTTAGTGTAAATAAATCGATGCATAAATTTAAGAGTGTTGTATAAATTTATCTAATATTTTTAAAATTCTGTTTTAGTATGTTTTGCGCCATTTTGGGACCATGTTTTGGGTTACTGGAAGAGAAGAGATGATCCGAACATGTTGTTTTTGAAGTTCGAGGAATTAAAAAAGGTGAATGTAACAAATTAACTCTGTTTTAAATGAAAACAAACACCATATTAAAACTAAACAGAGCAATGACCAATACCAAATATATATCGATATGCAAATGCACACACAGAGACATATTAAACACATTAGTCTGTAAATATAAAAATTAATTTATAAATACTCCTAAACAACTAAATTTTAGCTAAGAAACTCCACAAACGTTGTCATTCAAAAGTTGAATTTATAGATTAACATACTTTATATAGCTTACGTCTAGATTATGTCTGTTAAATTATGGAATACTCAAAACTTTATGTGTGACAAAAATACATTCAAAATTTTAAAATAAGTGTTAAACATAGTGTTTAGAATTTTACGCCTTTAATTGCATGACTATCATATTTGAGAATGACGAAATCATCTAATGGAAAAAGTGTTATTATTGCCCATATTGTGGTATATAGAAAATTAAAGTAAGAGTTTCGAGCAATCTTGTAAACAAACCCAAAGAAAACTGCTGAAGGTACTCATAATAATGTTATTTTTAGAGTGTGTATATAATTGATGACTTCAGGGAATGACATAATGGTTTAAGACTTGAAGAAATTACGTTCTTTTTATACACATTCTGTATGAATAAAAACATTTCACCAAAGGCAGGTTTGGAAATCTGCAATGTATGGGCTATCCCGACCAGGACCATATGTGTAGAATATATGAGTAGTCCTAGTATTAAAAAATGACTGGTGACTAGATGTGAAGTGTTTTATTTGAGATTTGTAGCTTTTTATCATATAAGAAAAAGTATCTAAAGTACCAACATTGAATTTTCTCTGGTGCTATAAAACTCACCTGTTAAAATAACTGTTTGACATTGTCAGACTTTTATGAGTTATCCAGAGTAGGCCAGAAAATACACTTCAGTTCCTTAACTTTTTTTATAAAGTTGTGTATATTTTTATATGTATATTTTGGACTTTATTTAAGTGAGTTTAGTGAAGTTCTAGGCTGTGCTAAATGAAAACTTCAATCAAAATGTTTTTCTTATCTAAAAAAACAGTGTATACCTTTTCAACATATAATGGTAAGTAGTTGTAATTATTATTTTAATATTCTGTGTAGCCTTAGCTGCAAAAAGATAAATTTTATATTTTTATAATTGTTTCAACATATACTTTCGAAACTTCTAGAAAACGTGTATAAGTAAATGTAGCCAGCACCCGGAAGGGTACAACCACACCATACATAAATACATTATTGGAAATGTTCTTTAGTCCATAATGGTTTTTGGCTTGATTTGAGCGTATTTCTAGATCTTACAATACAATGATGATTTATTTTTTACAAAGATATATGAGCCTATTTATACATTTTAGGATCTCCCATCGGTCATCAAGAGAACAGCAGAGTTCCTTGGCAAAGAGATGTCTACCAAAGAGATCAACATTTTGTGTGACCACCTGAGTTTTGAGAAGATGAAGACTAACCGAGCCGTCAACTACGAGGAGGTCATTGAAATTAACAAGAAGTACAAGTTCGTGGAGGCTGAGGGGAGTTTCATGCGGAGTGGCCAGGTTGGGGAAGCAGGAAAGAAGTTTAGCCCAGATTGGGTACAACGCTTCGATCAATGGACTGAGGATAAACTTAAAGACACCGGCCTTAATTTTTAACACCGCGTTCTCACCAGAGGGCTGGTTCCACTGCACTGTTGCACATATATAATATTTTATTTTCAGCAACCTAAGTAGTTTTCAGTTACACATGTTATATTTTATATTAATCTTTTTGACTTTCTAGTTGTATGCTTGAAAGCACTGTGGTCTTTCATTAATAAAGTGATTTATTTTTGCAAAGTGTGTTCATTTAAAAATCTATATACATAAATCAAAACAATATCAAACTGTGAAGGAAACCGGATTTATCCGGACATTTACCATTGTTCAGTGAAACAAAACATCAGCAACACTACGTTTCGAGATCTGCAATCTGATCTCTTCTTCAGGTAAGTATCTAACCTAACACATAATTAACAGCTATTTACCTGAACAAGAGATCAGATTACAGATCTTGAAACGTAGTGTTAATGATTTTTTGTTTCACTGAACTATGGCAAATGTCCGGAAAAATTCTATTCCCTTCACAATCCTTCCATCGTGAAAAATAAACTTAAAACAAAGAATATCAAACTGTTTTGTATATATTTTTATATAATATCCGAATTAAGAAATATGTTACTGAGGTGAAAAACTCAATGAAGAAGTGCAAGATTTGGGGTTTTGGCTTACCAAACACTTACCTTGTATTGGGTTAGTAGAGCTATCGTTGGATTAAACAAAACTCTCCTATTGACTCATACACTTCTGAAGATACACATTACTCTCGTAATGTTTACCATTTAAGTATTAAATTAATCCCTAGTAGTTTAATATTTCAGCAGGCCCATATAACGTTGAACACAATAAATCAGATCTTTCTGGGGAAATTTACCGATTCTTCCCCAAAGATTTCAAAATTATCCAAAGCTAATACAGGACAAAAAAACCATTGTTATGCAGTTTTGTCTTCCTTATTGCATAACTCACTCACTGGACTATCTCTACAGAAACCTATGTGAAGACCTTATCAGCGCTCTATAATTTTCACTTGGTGATTCACATCCAACATGGTTGAGGTCCTATCATGTTTGCCAAAGCATCAGCCCTATCATTACTCACGATCCCCTCAAGGTCTGAAACCTACCAATAGTAAGGTTGTTGATCTAATCACGAGAAGAAACATCATGATAACAATCCCATACATTTGGAGTTAAACACATGAGAGCGGTTTCATAACTGTCAGACAAAAAATATTCGTCACCTATACTGAAAAGATTTTGACAGCATGGTCCACAGTGGCAGTGATCTCTGCTTGGAAACTGCAAAGGCTGTGGCCAAAAACCCGTACGAACAACCAGCTCCCTACATAGACTAACCCTAGTACCCATGTCGTTTTTATCTTAGGTTCATAATTCAAGCTCTACTGGTAGAAGGGATTTACATTTATTTCTTTATTATAAGCTTCACATAGGTTTATAATTTTCAGCATAGCTAAAGATAAACATGTGAGAAATAGTTACATATCTGCAAAGCTTAGTGAGCTTAGTCTAAACATCCGATAATAAGTACACGCGAAGAACTGTTTTTAATTTAAGTATTCATCAACTGAATAGTATGCACGGTTAATGAGGTAGCATTTTAGGGAATATTCAGATGTATTTATGGAGTTCTACCTCTACAAACAGTGGGTGTAGTAAGCACATTTACCTTTTCCTTTTCTGGAGCTAAAATAGCGGATATTCAATGATATATTAAAAACAGTTACCACATATAGATACATCGGTCTTTGTTGCGCTGTTCATAGGGGCTAATGAGTTTTCAATACTACCTCACTTGGTTTTATAAGAGACCAATACTTATTGTTACTTAGGAAACTACTCGTATATCCAGGGATTGTTCTGTTGCTTATAAAACTATCAGTATTCCCAAGATGCTCGGGAAATAAATTCCAAACCGGGGTCATCAATTCCATTAATGTATTATTTAGATCTCAGTGAGATCAGTCGGCTAAAATTATGTGTTTGAACGATTATCTGGATTCGAATGAATATTTTCATATTTTTTTATCCCAGATCATAAAATGTGAATAGAGTTCATTTTAATAAGACAGGTTATGAGGCACTTGTTACATTGTTAAAATAAAGGTTCAGAGTACAAATTAGTTTGAGTTTTAGAATACCTAATCCATAGACAGAATCTATGTACCATTCATTACCCCAGCTCCTTCAAAATCAAGTAAATTACATACATTGTGTACTGATATATTACTTTTTTTTAAGTCTTCAGAAGAATCAATATTTTTGAAAATTGTAATTTTGTCCTGTTAACGTGGCTTACAATCCGTGAGGACAGAATGAAATGGGCGAAAAACACAACCACAACATCAATGGGAATCCGACCAAAAGGGACTCTTGGGTGGACAAGCTGAGATCAAGTCAGGCAAAATATCAATGCTTGGCCAGGCATATCAGCTGCCAACCCGGAGGCCAACTGAACACTACTTATAAATGTCATAAATCAATAGAGCGATAGATTAGTTGTGTCAGTGTAGAATTAATCGGAGGGAATGCAGGAATCAGAGGATGTAAGATCTATCCCAAATCTTGATAAGGCCCAAAAATACAACAGCCGAGGGCCAGTGCAGTTAAATTTGCTTAAGGCAGCAACTGCAGCAGCAGCAACGGAGGTTGCAGCAGCAGCAGCAGCAACGGAGGTTGCAGCAGCTTTGGTGTGAGCTAAATATAGACCAGTGACCGGAAATGACTATTCAAACTTGAATTAAACTCTATACAGGGTGCAAAAACCTAATGAGACATTAGCCGATTTCGTAACTGATCTGCTGTCACTTGCAGATATTTTGTTACTAGACTAGTGAGCAGGATCTGCTTCATACTATCATGACTGGTCTCAATCCGGCAACGTGTACTCGTCTTGCAGGTTTCCCACCGCCAATGATAATTAATCATCTATACACACTCTCTCCTCGGATAGATGTTATTAGGTCAACGGAGATGCAAATTTCATGGAAATATGCTCTGTCCAGCTGAGTGAGCGGTGGTACTAGATATCTCAATTGACATACATAATTTTCAGAGTCGGTTTGGTGGACAAAACAAGTCTCGCCACTTATAGAACTAAACACAAACAACCCAATTAATAACAGGCACAGTATAGGGATATGGCCTATAATCGCCAATACGGTAATGGTTAACCTCCATATCATACACAAAACTTCAGACGGGAGCGGTCAACCTTTTGGATAACCGCCTTGTGAGCGGCCTACAGGATTTCTACAAGGCGAGGTGGAAATAATCACGGCATTACCCATAAATCACGACCAAAAAGGGCGGAGAGAGTATAACTGTTGTTATCTATTGTGGTATAAAAAATATATTTGTTCTTGAGGCTACTCTTATGCCAACGATAGTCTGCGTTCCAACAGCTTGGGTAAAATCGTTAATTAGATTTAAATCAGGCGTATTTCCAAATTCCTTTGAGGAAGACTCAAAGATTTATACAATATTCTTAGTCCTATGGCAGGAATATGAGTTTAATTTATTGCCTTTTCGTCTAGCATCGGGAAGTACGGGTTTAAACTTAATTGACACCGTTTTTGGTGATATTAAATTTAGATATGTTTAAAATTTTAAGATTATTTGTATGTGAACTCATCGGCGACCTACTAAGAACACATAGAGCTGCTGACGGATTTCAGGCTTACCACTCACTTTACTTGCTTTAATATAATTTAAACTATTATATACATACATACACATATATATATATATATTATATATGATTATATATATATATATATATATATCATATATAATATTATTGTGTGTGTGTGTGTGTGTGTGTGTGTGATTTAATATTAAGGAAGATCAATTATTTATTGAAGATCAATTATTTATTAAATCAAATGTAATGTTGTAAATATTATACAAGGAAATGTTTACTGACGAGCTTTCATCGTCTATACACTTTAGCAAAACAAAAACTTCATCTGTAGTCAAATAAAATCATTTGCTAATATGATAATATGATTTCTATATTTCCCTAATGTTTTATAGCAAATATTTTACTGATCGTTTTTATATTTAAAGGTTTTTAATTACATAAAAACTATAAATCAAATCAAATTCAAATCACTTATTGGCAGAATTATAACATTTTAATTTTTTTAAATTCACACTACAATTAATTGTTAAAAAGTTCTAGCCTAAACTAAATGAATCTTGACAGATATTTCATACAATCGTAGTGGCAACCTCATCAAGACTGTAGTAAACCTTTCTGATCAGATGACGCCTCAAACGAGCCGTAGAAATATAGTGACTGTTTAAACAAATATAATCTAAATGTTTCTATTCTGAGCTTGGATTTGTTTCGGTTATTGTAATTATGTTTTAGAGTAGGAAAAAGGAACCAATCTTGATTAAAAATTCCAAAGTAAGCAGTCTTTATAGGTAAGTATGAGAACTGTTTCGGGTAAAAACCGGACAGACATCGCGAAGCAAATATTGTAGAGTTCAATCTTTTGTATAATGAATGTATGTGACCTTTCCATCCCAGATCCTGGTCTAGGAGTACACCTACAAATTTAGTTGAGGCAGTTTGATTAATGTTTAATCCCGAAACTTAACGGGGTGTCTTGATTTTGTAATGAGACAGACTTTATTTTGGATGAATTAAAAACTCATTTATTCATCTGAAACCAAAATAGCAATGTATCAAGAGTATTGTACTAGTATCATCAGCGTAGAGGGTGACAGAAAAATCTATATTTTCCAGGTTATATTACAAAAAAAAAAACAGGTAAAGCATTTATGAAAATGAGAAATAGAAGGGGACCTAGTATTAAGACGTGAGGAACTCCTGTTTTTACAATAGAAAAATCGGTCCGATAATTCTTGTTCTTATGACTTAGTTGGACACATTGAAATGAAATGAAAAATGCTTTTATTAAAGGGCGGAGTTAGGGCTATCAAGCCCTCTGTACCACTCAAACTCATGTTGTGTATAGTAAATGTCCAAAAGTTTGATGCAATTGTGGTAAATTATTAACTTATTCTTTAAATAGAAATAACAACAATGCTTAACTTACACAAAATTACATGAACTTAAAGTAAAAGTCTATATATTTAAATAAATTTAATACTTAAAATAGAAAAAACTGTATAAATATTCTGATAAATACAAGAAAATTCAAAATGAAGAGCAAGAAGCAAGAAACATTAAATAACTCTAACACACAGATTGAACTCGCCTCACTAGAAAGGATTAAAACCATTTTAGAGTAATACCACGGATACCAAAACGTTCAAGTTTTGTCAAGAGTATTTGATGGTAAACAACATCGAAAGCTCGACTAAAATCACAAAATAATCCCAATGAACATTGTTTTGACTCAAACGAGGATAAAATATATCTGGTGACCGAAGCTATAGCGTCACTGGTATTTAGGACAGGCCTGAATCCAAACTGACAAGCGGATAGAAGATCCTATTTTGAAATAAAATCATACAATATCTTGAACACAATTTTTGCAAATGTTCTGGATATCATTGGTGTAATTGATATTCGTCTGTAAGAATTTGAATACAATGCACTTACCTTTAGTGATTGAAATTGTCTTGGATATTTTAAGGTCGGTTGGGAAAATTTCTTGAGTTTTGGAATTATTAAAAATAGTGGTCAAACTAGTTCTTGAACATATTTTTTAGTAAACTTTGAAGATAAATAAAAGATCTGCTGACTGGGTGTTTCTTAATGAATTCATTGCTTCAAATGTCTCAGGCACTGCTATTTAAAAATGAAAAAAAGAGTTATAATTTACTGGGATAAAGTCAACAGACATTTTTGTTAATAGGCGTTGTTGTTTTCAAAGTATCAGCTACATTTATAAAAATTTTGTTAAAGAAAGAGGCAATGTCAGATGGGCCATAAATTTTTTGGCCAACCACTTCCAGCTCACAAATTCCAGGGTCACGACGAACTACCAGGCCAGATATACAGCTGTTGATAATATTCCATGTTGTTCAACTGGATTTCTACTAGTCAACATAGTACGATCAGAAACTCTTGATTTTGAGTTATACATAAATTTCTTATGCCCTTTCTTAAGTAGCTTGAATTCAAGCTTGAGTTATACACGTACCTGAATAAAATAAGCATCCTTTAACCTCTCTCTACTTCGAAGAATTTCTCGGATCAACCATTTTGGAAGTGAACTTGTTTTTAACGGACTCTAATAAAAGAAAATGCAGAGTTGAAATGGGCAACAAGGGTGTCCATGAAATGAAAGAACACAACATCAGCTGATATTTGCAGAAAAACATCATCCCATGATTTAGTGACCAATGAAGGTTTTAAATGTGTTTTTCCTTGGTACCAAATATTCAGACGAATTTAGTTGTGCTGTCTTTGCTAAATGAGACATTTAATAATGGAAACTCTAGAACCTGATTCTCGTGATCCGATAGGCAGAAGTTATAGACGTGAGAATTTACTAGATGACAGGAATGTTTTTGAAAACATTATCTAGACAGGAACCTCCTCGTCTGGACACACGATTAACCCATCCGAGCAATCATTGGCTTTAAGACAATACAGTAATCGACAAAATCTTCAGAAAGTGACGAAGACTTCAGCAGATCGATATTAAAGTCTTCTACAATAAAAAACCGTGATTTGGATTAATGAGTGGTAGGACCAGGGCCACCTATCCAAGAGGGTATTCAAAGAACCATCCTGAGACCTGTAAACATTGACCCAAACAGCTGTAATTTCAACATCCAAATCGGAATCATGCTGCATGATGTCGGACCTGCATTTGAAGTTACATTTCAAGGTGTTCTACAGTAATATAGTTACCCCGTCACGCTTTTTTGTTATCCTGCAATAGCAACTTACTAAACTAATCAGTTACAGTAAGAGTCTCAGTTTGTTCTTGACTAAAAAAATGCTCAGTTAAACAATCAATGTCGGGTTTCACATTATGCAAAACAGTTTCTAACATTCCTATTTTACCACGCAGTCACTGTATGTTCTGATGGAAAAGCTCCACATTTGTAAACAGCGGCACGTAAACTAGGTTATTCAGCACCCGGGGCAAACACCTATTTTGGCGCCCTCCCCCCCACCAATGAACTGAAACTAATTCATTATAAATTCCTTTAAAAGTGTGGTTGTGTCCATCGGTACGGGTACGCTACATTTATACTATCTTGAATCTTGATATTAAAATACTCATCCTCAAGTTCAAATGTAATATAGCCTAATTATTTGGTAAAATAATGATTCTAGTATTTTCCAAAAACAATAGTTTATTCATAAAACACACACAATTTATACTAAAACACTTAGGATAGTAAATTATGTAATAATAGTGTTTAACATTTAATTGTTCATTGAAATTTAACTTTTCGGGCTTTTCTTGCAGCAAATGTATTGACAATCTTCACTGAAGATAGTTGAGGCTACCTGTGCTCATGGAAATAATCCTAGGTTTGTCAGCCTCTGTTGCCCTGTCAATTCCGTAATAATTTTTTATTTATTTTAAGTTTACTAAAACTTCTTTCATCGAAGCGAGTGGGGGGGGCACTGAAAACGGAATTGTCAAGACGTCCGTAAGGCAGTCATTATGTTGGTATAACATCCTCCATTTTGTTCACTCACAAATAATTTCTGAAGATCAATCGAATTGGTGTTTGGATATTTGGTACTAAATCCAAACCATGGTATTTGAAACTTTCCACTTCAGTTGCCAATTCGTCTTTGTCAAGTCTTCTTTATTATCTTGGAAGGTGGGGTTGGTGGGCGGGGTGGACGGGAGGGGGGCGCGCGGGGGGGGGGAGGTCGGGGTCCCCCTAATTCAAATGCTTTAGCCTTTAGGTCATCCACTCATTGTTCCCAAAGCTAAGCTCGTTGAAGAAAACAAACAAATGATTTATGTTTTGAATAGAGTTGAATCTTTCTCTGAGTTCACAAGAATGCGATCGACGGATTTCATAATAGCTGCTGTTGAAATTTCTTCTCTTCTGAGAAGTCAGGTGCTTCATCTTCGGGCATTCTCATCAAACATGCGCTTTTTTCTTCTCTTTCGAACTACTTTGAAATGAGGACAAGGCCAAAGATTTGTTGCTTTCTTGGCTTTTTCATTGCAAGCGTTGAATAGTTGCCCTTTCCGAGTCTAGTTCAGAGATCAATCGACTGATGTGTTGGCCGATCTATGTATTGTGATATTCTTCCACTTGTAGGAGCTTGTCAAATGTCATTGGGTCAATTGCTTGTACCAAAAACAGGAGACGAACTATAAACTCAATCTGCTTGACATTTTTCAAAAGATAGCTGCTTCAGTTTTTGTTTCATCAGAGGTAGTTAGGCTGGTCTGAGGTCATTTAAAGCATTTTAATGTTTACCTAGATGCTTGTATATAAATTGTACAGCTACCCTCTTAGTCGCCATCTGTGTTACTTTTAGTTTTAGAGATAGCAGGGGACTGTTTTAATAAAACCTCACATCTATTGGTCGAGGAAGCAAAAAAATTGTACAAAGCAGTAGAGTTCCAAAGTGATGACTGTACCTCCCCTGAAATCACTAGGCAGCATTTGCTCTACTAAATTTAAGGAATGAGCCGCGCTAGGACAAAATTAGCCAGGTTGTTTTCGGCAAGAATCATAGATTGACGCCTTTGTATTTGCCCAGCCATATTCGAACCTTGTCATAGACTGGCCCCGGAGTTCTTCAAATCTAGCCATCTTTTTTGAATTTTCTCTGAATTTCTTGCGGAAAGGTCCAAATCCAGTTTTTTCACCAACTTTTACAATCAATAACACTCTCCATCTACCTCGGACCTGTTCGGTGATTTTCACATAACGAAGGACTTGAGGACATTTGCTCCAAAGACTTACGTCGGGAGTACAGTCCAAAACTTAAATGAAAAGTTTTTTGATGCTTGATTGTCACAAATATGTTTTCTCTGACTTTCCTGCAATAATGTCTAAATATTCATTCTGGGATGGCGGCGAAAAGTAACTGTATTTGGCCTTTTTTATGGCGAAGAATGGGCTCTTTCAGAGGTGATGGTATATGAGGATACTAGTTCAATAGTGTTCAAACAACTACCGCATCTAGGTCACTGAAATCCTGGTTTTCATTGGAGCCTCGTATTGGTCTGCCATCTTTTCTAGGTGTAAGATTAATCAATGATAGCATACAAAACACCATACAGTGTGCCTTTCAAGTGCAATCATGTCTTGTAGGTCATTGTCAATGCCAGAACGTTTACTTAACTAGATTCTAAATTTTTCAAGCACAAAAGCACTGTTTGTGATTTAGAGTTCTCAAGTCAGGGAATCCGGTCACTCAATTTCTTCATGAGTGAACCTTCATCTTTGGCTAAAGCAGAAATCTTTGTGGATGTTGATGTTCAGTGTGCGAAAAAAGTTTGCATGGGATAATTACAAGGAATTGTTGATTTGCATATAGACTAGCATGTTCGATGTACTTTTAAGCCTAGGCTAATTTTGTAAACCACTCTTTAGTCAACTGGTCTCCCATCTCTTAAAAGTATTTGTTAAGATCAGGTTCTATTTTCCTCTCATTCTAATCTTCGATACGAGAAAACATCTGTCTGCATCCGAATGGTATTAGGCCATTCCCCGGATCTTTTAGAATCAATAAGATTTAGTAGACTCACCTGGGTTGGATCAGTGTCAAACTCGTAGAGTACCATTATTATACTTTTGCTCGGTTGCAAACAATCTCAGATCTCTTCACCTCGACGTACTGGGTGTCGTTGGTACAAACTGGAAGTTCTTCGCTGAAGATTTTTCCGTACAAGATTAGCATTAGTTGAAAACACGTCTTGGGACTGCATCAGCTGATGAACCTCCATCTTCTAAAGTCGTACTTGTACTACAGCTGATTTAACTCTGAAAAAATAAAAAAAATTCGGTTACCTTCATTCGATTAAAATAATATTATTGGTATATTTGTCAATTTGTGTGAACTTAGCTGTTTTAAATTGTGCCGGTTTTATCTAAAAGCATAGTTTAACCGCTAAAATTAATCAATACTGCGACAAAGCATCTCCTTACGTATACTATTTTTTTTTAAAAAATTATTGACGTTCTTAGTTCTTGGTTAAAGCGAAATGTCGTCTTCAGTGTGGACGATGATAGATTTGCTGCTTGTTAGCGTTTCTAAGAAATAGCTTAAGAAGAGAAAGCTTTAAACCCTGTGTTCATTATTTATTTTTTAACACACAGATTCATATCATAGTACGCTGCTACAGTTACAGAAAAGTTAATTATGATATATTTTTAAGGTTTCAATAGTTAACAGTAATCTGTATTAGTTAATAAATACAAAAGTAAAAAGTACTGTATATTTCTATCTTACCTACCTTTAGTGTTTGTTTCATAAAGCATGTTGATTGAAGAGACGAGGATTGATGTGCTTTATTTTTCTCTCTTAGCTCTTTTGGATTTTCCGCACAGACAGTTTTTTCGACATGACTATATTCAAAAACACGAAAATAATATTGCGAGTAACACTCAAAGAAACAGCTCCGCAAACACTTAACGTGAAACCGAACACTGATGATGTATATTAATGAGTAGAAGTATGGAAACTATTGTAACAATAGTAGTGCACAACTGCACAACATACGCTGTAGTCTGTTAGTCAGTAGGGCCAGCGAGCACGATGTGTTGTGTTTGTGAATGTGGCATGTGTGGTGCGGTGTGAGGATGGGGGAGCTGCGGTGGGAGCCGTCGGTGGGGAAAGCCAAGGCAGGGGCGCGGTGGAATGAGGAGGGAGGGAGGAGCGGGGGGGGGGGGGGGGGAGATGGAGAGGGGGGGGGGAGGGAGGGGAGGTGCTGGGGATGGACGTGATGGGGGGGGGGGGAAGGGGAGGGGTGGGGGGGGGGAGTGGCAGGGGGGGGGTGGGGGGTCCGGGGGGGGACGGGGGATGGGGCGGAGGTGGAGGGGGGGGGGGGGGCGGGGGGGGGGGGGGGGGGAGGGAGAGCCTGGGGAGTTGGGGGTGGGTGGACAGGAGGGGGGGAGGGGAGGGGGGGGGGGAGGGGGGGGGTGGGGAGTAGTGGGGAGGGAGGAGAGGATGGGGGGGGGGGGTGTTGGGGGGCGAGGGTGGAGAGGGGGGTGCATGAGGAGGGGAGGCGTAGGTTGGAGGCAGAGTGGGGGGAGGGCGGAGGGGGGGGAGGGATGGGGGGGGGTGGGGAGGAAGGTTTGTAAGTAGGGTGGGGTGAGTCGGGGGGGAACGATGAGGGGGGAGATGCGGGAAGGGGGGAGGGATGGGGGTGATGGCGGGAGGGGGGGGGGTGTGGGTGGAGGTGCTGGAAGAGAGGGAGGCAGTGGAGGGGATGAGTGATGGGTAGGGAGGGTGTCGGAGGGGAGTGGGTGGGGAATGCGGGGGGGAAGGAGGGGAGGAGAGAGTGGGGAGGAACGGGGAGGGGGGGGGGGGGGAAAGGAGAAAGAGGGGAGAAAAGGGGGAGTGGAGTGGGGGGGACCGATGGGGGGGCAGGCGGGGGGGAAGCGGGGCGGTAAGCGGCGGCCTAGGGGGAGAGGGGAGCGGAAGGAAGGGGCCGGGGAGGGGGGGGGGGAAGGGAGATGATGGGGGGGAAGAGAGGGGGGGGCAAGGGGAAGTGTCTGACGCCGCGCCGTCCTAGTGAGTCATTCACAGATAAACACAGTGTGCATACTCGTTCTGTACAATTTCATGCAGACCGTTAAAACATGTTTTGTAAATAGTCAGATAGACATTCATCATTTACTCTTTGCATTTTCATTTCTTTGAGACTTAAAATCAAATAAAAATATAAATATAATGAGATATTTCTTTGCAAACACACCTCGCATTAAAAAATATTTTCAACAATTTTTTTAGAAAAATCTGTAGCCGTGTGGCGCCCCCCAACAACTTGCGCCGGGGCACATGCCCCTAGGCGTGCCCCCCCTAGTTACGTCGCTGTTTTGTAAAAGAGTTTGAGTTACATGTATTATGAGAAAAATACTGTTGTTTGTTAAAACGAGTACTATCTCGGTGGGCTGTGATTGCAAGTTTAAAGAATCTTCAATAAGATCACAGTTAGTAATGGAACTGTCTACTATCATGAATGGTACGTTAGTATTAACATGCGTATCACTAAAGCTATTTACATTTTTTGTTTGATTGCTGTTAGTAAGTAAAACTTTCTTAATTCATAACAGAGAGAGCTTCAGCATTCCTTTCTTGTTGGAATGTAAGCCATGATTAGTGTATAGGGGAACTTTGAAAATTCTTGGTTGAAATTATAGAAAAATGCTGGTAGTTCTTACTTATCCTAGATATTTTGCTATTTACGGTATGTATAGTTGTATTAACACCAGGGTTGTCATATTTGATAGGCAAATTTACATAGAGCAACTATAAATGATCTGGTTTTCTTAAAGAAGGCCTTAACAGTATTATTTACATGTAGCTTCCAACTGTAAGAAATGTGGTTGGTTCCACCAATGACCACCGGAATATCTAGAAGCACTCCCGACATGAGATAGCAGCTGACAGAGTAGCCATATCCTAGGTTCTGCTGCAGCAGAGGTCCTAGGTCCCTGCCGTAATTGTCCGCTGGCACCAGTACACGACCGTTGATCTTGCTACTTGTAGTCGACCGTGATGTCGCAGAGCCCCAGACAACTACAGACTCTAATGATGCACTGTTTCTATATGCTTCATTTTATATTGTATCTTCTATGACGCATATTTGACCATACTGGATTTTTACTGACTTCATGGCGATCCACAGTTTAAATATTTTCTTTAACCGTGTCTGAGTTAGATTTATTTTTGATTGAAGCAGCGATCAATGATGACTTTTCTTACACCATTTGAGTCAAAAGGTTCTAAGAACATAATATCGTTGGCAAATGGAGCATTTCTCTTAATCGCGGCAAGAAGAAGTTCGATGTTGCGTATAGTAAATATACAGCAGTTCACATTGTTGCTCTGCTGGAGACAGTTTAACTCAACGACTCGCGGTTTAGCAAATCGCCCAAAACACTCTCATTCAGTCTAGATGCTAGACCCTGAGCGTGTGCAACATTTAAGCCCGACTTGGAGTCTAGATGGAAAACAATCTGTAGACGTTTCGTACACTAAGGTCGTTCAGTAGGATTCCTCGTCGAACACATTACTATTATTGACGATGGTTTTAACATATATTGTGTATTGGCGGTCGGTTTGGGCAGACAGCCGTTCTACTACCACCCATATTTTAGTAATAATTTGAACAGTTTAAGACTCTACAGTGATATTTTTAGTGATATAATTTAAATATAAGTTATTTCTTTTATAATGGGGTCTAAGGCACCGGAAAATTGTGGTATTTGTGAGGAAAAACTTCCAAAAACTGGTGACTATGCTTTGTGCTCGAGCTGTGGCAATGGCCTTCATCTCGACACTTGTAGTATAAAGAAGAAAACCTGGAACAATATGTCTGTGGCCACGCAGGCTACGTGGGTTTGTGCTAATTGCAGGAAGCAGAAGAAAGGTTCAACATCTCAGTTAGATGATGAAGAGAACATCCTAACCTCCAACTCCGACAACACTTTTGAGGTTAGTAGCCTAGGTGTACAGAGGGCAATTCTAGCCAAAGTCAATTCTCTAGTGGACATGAGGGCTAAGGTTGATAGCATTGAAGAGTCCATGAAATTTATAGCTGATAAATATGACTCCCTGCTGGCAGAAGTCATGGGTCTGCGTAAAGAAAATGGAGACCTGAGGGCTAGGGTAGAGGTGCTGGAGAAGAAAGAGAAATCAAGTAAAGAGGTGATTAGCAATCTCTCTAGTGACTTAGCCGATTTAGACCAGTACGGAAGATGGTTAAATCTCGAGATTCATGGGTTGAAAGTAGTTGGCGATCCCAGGGAGGAAAATCTTTCAAACGTACTTGAGAAATTATCCAATGACATCGGTATTGATTATAAGCCTGAAGACATCCATCAGGCCCACCGCCTTCAGCCGAGGAGAGGTGGAAGCCTCCCACAATCATCGTTCAGTACTACTCCAAGATATCAAGGCACCTCTGGCTGAAGAATGGAAGAAGGGCCAAGATAAGTGATGTGTACTTTAATGAGAACCTATGCCCGCAGTACAGACAATTACTTCGAGAGGCTAAACTTAGAGCTAAGACGCATAATTTTAGGTTTGTCTGGTTTAGTGGCGGGCGAATACTGGCAAAAAAAGGGGAAAATGACAAAGATGTATTGGTTATCAAATCTTGGAATGACCTCAGCAAAATTGTGTAGGCCTAACATCAGTGTTGCTGGGCCTATAGTAATATTTTAAATTACACTTTTTTTCCGGTAATGGTACAGTACGTCTTAATTTATTGTTTTATGTTCCTTTTCTTCTCATTAAATATTAGTTTTTTTGCAGGTATTAATTGCTTTAATTGTTTGTGTTTCTGTGTTCATGGTTTGAATTTGTTATTGTTTGTTGTTGGGTATTGTTTGGCTGATCAGAGTCATGGGGATAATCCTACATATGGTATATATATATAGCCTTTGTTATGTTTTGGTTGAGATTTTTCATTGTCTGTTACAGTTAGTGTGTTATAATTTTGGGTCTTGTTGTTTATTGTTGTGTAGGCTACTGTGTTATATATTTATTCTGTTATTTTTATTGTTGTTTGCTCAAATCTTTCATGGATGTGGATTTAACTGATGAACGTTTACTATTCAATAGTTATAACAATTTTGATGAGTGGTATACCACAGTAAATAGGAAAGTTCACAGTCTTGACATAGTCTACCTAAACATTAGGTCATTAATAAAGCACTGGGATACTTTAATTTTGCATTTGGTGACAGGTAAAATAAAGTTTGACGTGCTAGTATTGGCAGAGGTTTCTTGCGACGAACACGAGCTAGCCCTATTCAATATCCCAGGTTATACTAGAGTAAGTAAATTAAGAGAGAACAAGGGGGGAGGGGGACTGGCAATGTTTATCAATGCAAACACTCTTAACTTTTCACTCATTACACTGGATAACATTAGCACTTATGAACATATCACAGTCGATTTGGAGCTGATAGGGTCGAGAGATAACTACAAAGTAGCACTACACGCAGTTTATAGACCACCCACATCATCTAGCGGTTTTCCCTCCAGCTGGCCACACAAGAGTTTAATATGGCCCTGACTGCTATTAAAATTCATAAAAATATGATTCTGATAGGAGATGTAAATGTTAATACTACAATGACTAGCAATGATTTAAATACCTTAGAATGTGAAGCGGTACTAGCAGACCTAGGCCTAGACAGAGGCATATGGGGACTATACAAGGGAAGAAATAAGGGTAGGAAGTTTAGTCAGATCATGCATCGATCATATTTATTACTCGCTGGAAAAACCTGTGGAAAGAATATATACGGGCGTAGTAAAAGTAAAGATCTCTGATCATTACCCGGTAGTGGCCAGGATAGAACTATCTGGAGGAAGAGAGGGAAACACAGAGAATGGAAAAATTATAAGGCTAAATGATAGACAAGTAAGGATAAGGCTGGAGGAGGAACAATGGACAGTGGACGGGTATAATACTGTGAATGAAGGATTTGATAAACTTATTAAGAAATTTGCAAAGATTTATGAGGAAAGCACGATTACAATAGACAGGAAAAGTGGGAGGGACAGAGAACGGAGTCAAGCTCGTAGTAAATAGCCTATTAAACATTGGATGAATCAAGAACTCCTAAATTTACTAAAGGAAAGAGATCGAATATTTAGATTATGGAAAGGGGACCCCTCAAACCATAGACATAGAGATTTATATAAACTATTAAGAAATAGATTGAACAATATGATTAAAAAAGAAAAAAATGCCTACTATAAAAATATATTTGAAAGAAACCAAAATAACACAAGGAAAGTATGGGAAAACATTAACCTTTTACTCGGCAGAAACAAAAAAGGGAATGTAGATAAAGCTATTGAAATAGGCATGTGTAAAACTTTGAGTATAATTGAGATTGTAAATGGTTTTGCTCAATACTATGTTGAAGGAGTGGATAATCTAAAGCATTTCTGTGGGTATGTAGATGTAGAAAATATTTCCACTAGAAATGAGACCAACGAAGAGCTAAGACATAATTTTTATATACCAAAATCTACACCTGAAAAGGTCATGGCTTTAATTAAAAATATGAACCCTGACAAATCCCCAGGTATAGACAACATACGAATGAAAGATTTGAAAATAGTAATGGGGAAAATAGCTGAACCCTTAGCAACGCTTATTAACACTTCAATTTCTCAAGGTGATTTTCCAAACTGCCTAAAAAAAATCTGTAATCCGACCGATCTATAAGAATAAATCCAAGAATGAGTTTAAAAATTATAGACCTATCGCTATACTGCCCTCTATAGAGAAGATACTGGAGAAATATGTCCTAGATAGCTTGAATAAATATCTATCAGAGAATAATATACTAAATGATAGGCAATTTGGTTTCCGGAAAAAGCGCAGTACTGTTCAAGCATTGGAGGAGTTTGTAAACGTGTTGAATTATGGAATGGATAACAGACTTCATAGCTTATGCTTATTTATAGATTTTTCTAAGGCCTTCGAAACTATAGAATGCAGTCATATCGTAGCTTCTCTGTACAAAATAGGTGTAAGGGGTCCCTACCTCAGATGGTTCACAAGCTATCTTAAGGACAGAAGCTTTGTCGTTAAAGCAGTAGGCGTGCTGAGTGAAGAGAAGAATACAAAATATGGGGTGCCTCAGGGAAGCCAGATCGGACCAGCTCTGTTTAATATTTATCTAAACGAAATATTGAATAAAATTACAATGTGTGAGATTTTTGCATACGCAGATGATGTGGTATTGGTGACACAGCATAAAAACTTACAGAGAGTAAAAGATATTTTACAGGAGGAATTTAAGAAGTTCACTAAGTGGAGTCATGACAAAGGACTTATTATTAACAAATAAAAGACTAGCATCATGCATATATGTCCTAAGAACATGAAAATTAATATTGATATAAGTATTAAATATCATAGCTGTAAGTGCCTGCATGAGCAGAGCTTGTGTGAATGTGAGAATATAGCCATGGTTCAGAGTACATCATATCTAGGTCTGATTGTAGATAATAAATTAACGTGGAGTGATCATGTGAGTAGATTGCACAGAAAGCTATGTCCCGGCACTGCCATGATGCATAAACTTAGAAATAAACTTAGTGAGAATGCAAAACTAGCAGTATACAAAGCATTGATTGAGTCACATATAAGATATGGTGTATCTGTGTGGGGAACAGCAGCAGTAAGCCATTTAAATATAATAGCTGGTCTTCAAAAAAAATGTTTAAGGGCACTGTTTGGTAACGGCTTTGATCAAAACCTAGGTATAGGAGAATATATGTACAGTTATGCAGGACAACTAACGCCAAAGGGTTTGTACACGTTAAATATCATGACAAAATATTATGGCAATATGGAATTTAAAAAAAAGTATAGAAGGAAATTTAACACAAGGAATGTTATTAAATATGTCACACCTATTCCCAACACCGTGTACGGGCGGAGATTGCCGAATTATATAGTCCCAAAGTTATTTAATGCATTGCCGGATGAAATTGAGAATATACCACACTTAAGGACTTACAAAAAATGTATTGAACTATGGCTATTAAACTGAGATTTACCTGAGAAAGAAAACCGCAATGGCGTAATAGTGATGAAACACCGACAACTTGCTTTGGATCACTGTGAAATACTGGTTCACTGACACACATTGGATATATACCATATGCATATATACACAGTGGACATCACTCTGGTGCACTGAATGACGTGACAAGTGACACAAACACTGAACACTGCGTATCGTGGGCCTGCAGTTAAATGAATTATTATATTAATTGTAACATTGTTATTTTCGCTGATAATTTATTGTTACTCGTTATCTATTTATAAATTATATTGTTGGCTATTTGAATTATATCATAATGTTAATTACTGTTATTTAAAGCTTTGAGGGCACAGTTTTAGAAGTAAATAAGTTATTCTGACATTGTTACTTTCTGTATATGTTAAATATTTATTGTAAATCGTTAATTAGTGGTTAACATTGTTATTTTCTCTGATAATTTATTGTTACTCGTTACCTATTTATAGATTATATTGTTGGCTATTTGAATTATATCATAGTGTTAATCACTGATATTTAAAGCTTTGAGAGCACAGTTTTGGAAGTAAATAAGTTATTCTGACATTGTTATTTATATGTTAAATATTTATTGCAAATCGTTAATTAGTGGTTAACATTGTTATTTTCTCTGATAATTTATTGTTACTCGTTATCTATTTATAGATTATATTGTTGGCTATTTGACATTGTTATTTATATGTTAAATATTTATTGTAAATCGTTAATTAGTGGTTTATCTGTATTTTATGCTTGGTGTTAGATTTTGTTGTACCGTTGATACTCTAGCTTTAAAAATAAATTGATTACATGTTAGTTTTCATATTTTTATTAGTTTTTTAAGAATGTTATTTATGGTTTCTGTTTCTCTCTCCGTTGTTAGTGGCGATGAATGGCTATAAACCTCACAGGGAGCACCACAGCACGGTGTTGCGCACACACATATTTAACCTAATTGGACAATTTAAACACACTAGCATTGACACACACTATAACTAACGCACAAAAACACCGACACCGTGAAACACTACAAGGGGAGCACACACACAGTACCGCGCGCCGGAGTTCCCGTACCTCCTCAGTCATGTTAAGCGAGTAGCGGATTGAGTACCGCACTGTCCACTCTAGAAACATATTGGAATTTGACTGAGGGCAGGTTTTATTTGCTTATTTGTTTAGAGATAAGGAGATTTGGGAATTCCGGTAGCCGGCGTTGTCAGATTTCCTGATGACAGGGTTGCCATTCGTCGTTGCTGAGGGAAGAATTAATTAGGATTTTTAGGGACTCAAATATGCGTTTGATTTTAACTATTACTATTATTTAAAAAAATTGTACTGTTTCGATCAAATTTACCACACATACCAAGATATCTAAGCTAGTGCCTGCCCTAAACCGCCGAATTTGAGTTTATAGTTTAGTAAATTAAAAGAAAGTTAAAAGTTGAATATTTTTATCAATGTGTTCTATATACTTTTTCAAGTGGTCCTCACCGACAAGTTTTGTTGAACTTGGTGAGGCCAAGACTATGCAAAACAACTGTTTATAAATAAAATAAATAAAACATAACTACAACATTGCACGTTAACGCTGTATTTCACCGCGGGTAAATCAGTACTGAGTTTGAAAAATTGTCGCTCTGGACATCTGGAAGAAACTTGATTTAGTTTTCGATGTATAAAGCCAGCTCTTCTTCTGCTATAAAGCCTTTACAGGTAGCCATCGGAGACTTATCAGTTGGCTTATATTGTGTAATAACCGACGACTTGTTACATATGAAATTTGCAGACGACCCACTCTGGTACTTATCTCTGGATTTTTGTATCGAGAAAGCTATAAAAAGATTAGAAATTAAAATTCATAAAACGTCGTAGTAGTTTTTATAATACTAATTCATTAAACTACATATCCTATTGGGTAAAATAAATAACCCTTTATATATATATATATATATATATATATATATATATATATATATATATATATATATATATTGTTAATGAACTAATTTATAAAAACATATCTACATTGTTTTGACATGGACTATCTGATACATTATCATTTCATCGTTGACCTGAGGACGTCAATATAATAAAAAAATGTTATTAATAAAATAAAATAAATAATTAAAAACAATAAATAAAATTAGTTAAATGTAACGCAAAAATGGCGGCGGCTAAACAAGGCCTCTAAAGTCTATTGAAATACTCCTTCAGCGATTAAAAAGTTGTCTCAATTAACCAGGTCTTAATTTTTGGCTTGAAATTGTTATCATCCAGATCTCTCACCGCATCAGACTGCTTGTCGAACGTTCTCATAGCCAGTATAGGGAAGCAATACTTCTTACTCAGCCTGCATCGTGGAAGGTTGACTTCATGCCCTCGTCGAAGGCTGCGAGTCTGTGAAGTTCAGATTTTGAATAAAACGAGCCCTCACATGGAGCAAGCTAACAAAAATTTTGACTTATCCCCAAAATACCCAATTTAGGACGGAAGGGGAGTAAAAAATGTTCATGCATAAAAAAACTCCTCAGTTGGTCATATAAAGATCCCCCAATGTAAATCACTCTCTGGAGCGGGGACCTTTTTAGGCACCCGGTATATTAGCCATAAACTGAAGGCTATTCATCTGTTTTAAAGTAGACATGCAGTGTTCCAGACATTATAGATTCACACGCCATAACTCCAGGCTATGGATAAGGCGACTATGGAAGAGTCCGTGATAAACAGTAAGAAGAACATCCTCTAAAAACATTGCCCTGAATCGTCACAATAAGCAGCCAATTCGTACGAGCCTCCTGCAGATGCTGTCTATTTGGTCTTTTCATACTGGTTTTAAGCCAAAACACAAGCTTAAAAGTATAACTTTCTCCGCATTCGGTAGCTTGCGCCGGGCTAAACCACAAATAATTTTCTGTTTTTGTCAGAATTATGAGTCTGTATATTGGCTTGAAATCACCCACTAGCCCTGACAAAGATCTCGTTTGCCCTTGTTGATGCATTCTCTGACGGGTCGCCTTTGGATAGATCTTTAGTGTCGTCAGCGTAAAACACGATATCACTCAGTAGGCATATGCCAATTATTGCTATTATGAACACCACAGGGCCAATGACTGAGCCCTGTGAGACACCGTAACTCACCGAAAGGGGCGAGGGCGAGGCTATTCTTATTCATATGCTCTGCTGACGATCTTATATGTATAACGTTTTTACGTACGTGGTTGGTGTTTGCTGTTCACGTTGGTAACGCTGCTGAGGTGCGTTGTATGTCAATTTATGATATTTTAGAATTACAGATAGGGAACTCCACTATCTAAAATTTATATTTGTTGCTGTATTTAACATCGGTCTGTGGAAGTAAAGATATCATAAGGTAAAGTACAAGTAATTATGTAGCTTGTCTAGGGGTTTCTTCTTTTTATTTGTAGTCACAAAATAAATATCTGATTCACATACATTTATGGAGAAAATATAAGCTTATTCTTATTTTGTAATTTACTTCTATAAGTTTGCAATTTTCTCTTTTTTATGACTCACAAAACAGAATCTCTGATGACAGTTTATTACGTTTTTGTAACAGTTGCAATTAAAAGTATGTGTTACTACCATTTGTATGATATTGATAATAGTAAGTAGTTCAACTGTTAGAATTGAGATAGTATCATAAGATGTCATTTTTGGTACAAGTAAGGTTTTACCGGTTTTAAAAAGTTTTTTAAGTTAAAAATATCAGAAAATAATAAAAATGTTTTCCAAGACAAATTATAGGCTTATTTATATTAATTATACCAATTCTTGGTCTTTGACTCGATGGCCTTACTGACTGATTGGCAAGGAATTTGACTAAATCAGAAAATTTTGTTTACAAAAGATTACACTCTAAACCCCCATCAATTAGTATAAAATCTTATTATCACGAATCTAAATTATTTTACTAAATACAAAATATAGCTATGGTATACAATCACAGCCTAAAATATTTTCATATTCATATTTCACTGAAACAACTTTGTCTATTTGTGCTTATAAAACTAACATGGATGCGGCTCTGGATCCCCACTTAATTGAGAACCTTCTGACATTAAAATGTGTATAATTTAAAATGTTGACGTTCTTTGGATGAATTCCTAGTTTCTGTACAATACTGAAAAGCTATACCAGTATCATGTCCAGAACTTCAGAACAGGAGTAGCTAATTGGATGTTTCAGTGGATATAAAATAGAGGTCTTGAAAGAAATGTAGAGTGTCCTAATCAATTTAAAGTTGTGACTTAATAATTTTTATTTATTAACCAATCATTTGTTATAGACCATTTTTATTTTTATGTTCATTTCATTTAAATATGTTAACAGCAATCAATTGGGCATAATTTCTATCTCAAATATGACCAAATTCAAAGAAAGCGATAGGCTATATTCGTTAAGCGATCACTAAAGAAGTTGTTTTTCTATTTGCTAGTAAGTTATTGCATTTAAATCACAAATTTTATAAAAATAAACTTATATAGCAATAATTTTGATTATTATTTTAAACCAGAGATGGAACCAGTACCAAACACGAATCAAACAGGAACTACAGAGACACACAGCAATAACATTGGCTATCATAATAAACCAGAGATGGAAAATCATATACGAGCTACCCCGTACCAAACAGGAAGCACAAGAGAGCCTTCAGAAATGGAGAGTACCAGGAGGATATGACGTGCCCGACCAAGGTAAAGTCTACAGCACAGGCAAATTAATCATATAGTAGAATTAATATAAATTTTAAACTAGAGTGTACTTGAACAGGAATACAGAGAAATTAGTTTAGTTCTTGTTTCACAATTGACCTGACAAATGCAGAAATATGTTTTGTCATAATTATACAATGTTGTTCATAACTGATATCAAAGTTTTCCAGTTCAAACCGCACTGAAATATTACTGATTTAATGTTAAATTCTTGAATTATTTCGGGATTATATAGAGAGTCATCTTCAGTCAACGGTTTTACTGATTTTTCAGGAAGACTTAGCAAGATTGGCAATGATTCTTATTACCAGGACAGATTGATCAACAGATGATTACTTTATAAGCCGATAATCTTAAATATAGGAGACATACTTGCATATCAATATCAGATGTTTCTGCCAAAAAGGTTGATATCTGTATAGAAGGTACTTTGACATGCAAAGGGTTAATTACTAAATCATATGGATTATTATATAATCAATACCTAAGGAAGATGTATAATTTCTGTTTATTATTTAAATAGTTTCCTCTTGGTAACCTCTCTAAACTGAAACTTAGGATACAGATTCGGAGGTGTTGTCTTCATAATATTTCAGTTGATATTAGAATGTGTGGATATAACTGTGAATGTAGACTGATCCATCTTTATTCCATATTACCAATGTTTTTTTTAAGTTGTTAGAATAATATAGTGTTGGGAAAACTGCAATAATATTGTTGTTTAGTCACAATACTGTTATAGATTGGATCAATGAATGGTATATTGATTGGTTTTCTCTTGCACAAGGAAATGAAGATTTCTTTTAAGAATTGTTGTTAATATTTATCAATGCAGTTCCACCTTTTTACTCTATAAACTTTTTCTTCATGGCCAAAGTATCTTACTTCATGATGAGAAGTCTAAACACAGTCTTCTATACTTTTAATTTTTTCTTAAGATGATCTATAATGATTTTATCTTCTACAGGATCAAACCGATGACTCTACAGAGATGGAGTGGGAGGAATCCCAATGATGAGTTAAGGTAATATAATGAAATCTCAAGAATCATAATCATAATCTTTATTTGTTATAAAAATGTAACATCACTGACAAATTCATAGATACAGCTCATTACTATAGCCAATTTCAAATACTTTAATTAACAATAAAATTACTAGTCAGGCCAAGTTAATATCTTGCAACTAATAATAATTAACAACAATAATACAGTATTGAATCAAGACAGCATAACACTAATTCAAATAATGTACAACCAAAGACTAGAAACATAAGAAATAAATATTTTTCTTTTGTTTGGATTCTCTTTACATGTAAAATGGATTCTCTAATAGTCAGGAATAATTTTTTTTACCTATGAAAGGAATATGCATTTTTTCCCAAAAAGTAATAACCATAAAAGAGAATACAAGACCGTTGCCCATTTTTAGTTTTGTGGCCATGAATTTCTACCTCAGATGTGAGTGGATTCGATTTTTATATTAGACAACTAAATCATGTGGTGGATATACATATATATATATATGTGTGTGTGTGTGTGTGTGTGTGTGTGTGTGTGTGTGTGATATGTAATATACACGAGGGTATGCTGAAAAGTAGTGCACACATGCTTGTAGAATGCTAACTATAAGAAATAGCAAGATCGGGTGGAAAGTAAAGTTAAATACAATTCTTAAGCTTCAAAATCATTCATTGATTTTTCAACATAGTCGCCATAAGATTAACACATTTCGCCCAACATGTAAAAAGTTTATTTAATCCGTCACTGAAAAAATCCAGGACGCAATAGCTGCTTTCACCGCATTGTCTGAAGTGTAATGAGTACACTTGAGATCTCTCTTGAGTATAGGGAAAAAATAAAAATTGCAGGGGGCTAGATCAGGGGAATAGGTTCAAACTTCAGCTTTCTCATTGCCTCTTAAGTTGCGCGCAAACAACAAACTCAACGTCGGAGGTGTTTTAGTCTATATGTATTGAGATGAATTTACTGTTGCGCCTTGTTCCAGATAATCGGTCATGTAAACCGATGAGCATCCCAAAACACAGACAGAAGGATTTTATACGCGGATGGTTGTGTTTTGAAATTTTTCGTCGCAGGAGAACCCAAATGTTCATATTCAGTGCTTTGTTTTTTCTCTTCAGGATCATAATGGTACACACATGACTCGTCCCAGTCACAATATTCAAAAGAAAGTCGTCTCCTTCGTTATGGTAGTGCTGCAAAAGTTGCTGACTGCAATCCATTCGACGCTGTTTATTCTCGTCTGGTTAGATATTCCAACATGGTTTAAAACACGCTGTTGGAGGATTCGCTGATTACTTTGAATCAAATCATCAATGAATTTGTGATGCTTGTCATCTTTGGCAGTGATTGGACGTCCACTGCGTGTTCCATCAACAATCATGGCTTTTCCAGGTTCACAACTATTGATTGACAGTCGATATATCGACAGTCTCGTCACTGTAAACACTCTTTAAACGACGATGGATTTAGTAGGATTCACTTTTTCAGCAGTTAAAAATTCAATAACAGCACGTTGTTTACATCTAATTGACAGAGCATTTGAATCCGTCTGTATGGTTACGCTGCTAACAATACAATGGATTGACGCAAGGTTTTCAAACTGCACATGCGTGTAGAGGAGGAATGGTACTTATGAATGCCACTGCGCGCCTCTCTAGCTCATTTCAATCTCGTTTTACAAGTATGTGTACATTACTTTTCAGCCTACCCTTGTGTATATATGTATATATATTACAATATTATTATGTGTGCGTGTGAGTACATTTATGACAGTTTGGAAACAGAAGTTCCTAAAATGTTGTTTAATATTCTAGGGAATCAAATTTTTAAGAGGTCTATCTTCTTTTGTAGCAGAAATATAACTTCAATTATATTACAATTACCATACAAAACTAGTCCATATTGCATAAAGGATTGTAAGAATGCAAAATATGCAGCGTCTTTTAATTTATTCTAATTTCCTGGAACTCAATCCAACAAGATGAAGTAAGGGGGGAAATTAAAACATCAGTCAGATTGCAAGTCACAGAAGAAAGACGATACTTGCTCATAGAATACACATCTAATCCTTGTTTGGTGTTGTTGGTTAGTTATTTTGAGGTTTAAAGCAGTTTGATTTTAATGTTCACAGCTCTTTTTGTAGTGCATTACTTCTTTCCTCTTCTTTGAGAGCCCTATCGTTAAATCTGGTAATGACTTTTTTTAATGTGTGATTAAAATGTAAGAATATTGGTTTCACAGAGTCATTTATACTGTCAAGATTAGCTAAAATATTCATATAATTATGAACATTTTCTGTAGCTTAGATCTTGTTACTACCATGATGACAATTGACATACACCTGGCAAATATTTAAAACTATATATTCTGTAAAGTAGAATCGGTTTTATTTTTATTGATTGGCCCGTAATTGTACAGAAACAGTAAAAAAAGAAAACCATACACAATAATTTACAACCTATACATACCCTAATTAAAAAAAGATAAATATTAAAAATAAATAAGACAAATAAATTACGTAATTGAAAAAAGTATTGATTAATAAAAATAAACAGAATCTTAGTTTAAAAGAAAAGTTACTAGAAAAACGGTTTTAATAAAGAATATGTAAAGAAAACGTACAATAAATATTCAAGTAGTACAAAAAACTGTGTTTCAGAATCAATCCTTGGAAGATAGAGTCAGCACCTTGGCCCACTACACCATGGAGCTACTGAAAGACTACAGTTTTGTTACAGCTGTTGTATTTCAATAAATAAGTTAGGTACTAAAATGGAGTAGCTGGTTCTGTGTTTCATGTTTCCCTGCCTACACCACATGTTATCTCTATAAACCATAAGCAGTTTCATTCTTTTTATATAGTAGAGAAGTAAGAAATAATGTTAATATATTAAGTAATGATGTAACATTAATGTAATGTATGTTATGAGCAGGCACTTTTTGTCACGTGCAAATTTTAAAGTATCATAAAGTGTGTGTAATTTTGGAACAAAACTATTCTACAACATAGTATGTGCTTATAAGAATTGAAGAAAAACCAAACTTTGACAGAAAATTAAAGATCTTAGCTTATTTACAAACCTATTCTACAAATTTAACGTACTTATTTAACATGAGACTTATTTGTAACTATTTTAAAACGGATGGTTTTATCTTATTAAGTACACATATGATTCTTGTGATATAGCTCAATACATAATATATACAGTAGAGGCCTTCAAATGCCAAACATTTCCCGACTCTTGAATGAATTAAATTTTCAAATTACAAATTATTTTATAAAATATGAGATACTTTGGTATTATACAAGGCCACTCTGTCCCTATCTACTACTTTTTATTAAACAGTATTTTATTTATTTAAGTTAGGTTTAGATTAGGTTATCATAATTAATATGTTACTAGTAGTACCGAAGTTAAAGTTAACCTTTACGAGGGCTCATGTGATCTGAGCTTGAATTTGGGTACTATCTTGAGGTATGATTTTCTTTTTTCATCAGTAGTGCAGGGTGGGGCCACATTGATGGCCAGGGGCATTTCCGATAGGTAGGCTTGTAAGGACATGATCGCTCAGCGGTCACCTGTCCAAGCAGCGGCCACGCTCGGTGTTGCTTGATCTGGTTATCTTGCGATAACCGCTGTACCCACTACACTGCGCCATTGGCAAAACTTTACCAACAATTCTAAGAGTTTTCTTTTGAAGCACCAGTATTTCCTGAACTCTAGCACTATTTCCCCACAGTACTAATCCATATCTCAAAATTGACTGAAAGTAGCCAAAATATGCAGTCTGAACATAATTTTCACTTGAGAAGCAAGATAGACGTCTGAATAAACAAATAATTCTAGATAAGTTAGTAGACAAAAAATCAATGTGAGGTCCCCATAAAAAAATATTATCAATATGAATTCCTAAAATTTATATTACACTACTTGATTCAAGATTAAAACTATTTTCAGGAATTGATTTTGAAGTAAACAAAATGTTTTGAGTTTTAGTTTCATTCATTAAAAAACCACTTTCTCTGCAGAATTAGCATTTCTCTGCTGAAATTAAGTTAGAAGCAATATCTGTATGGAAGGAACGTTTAAATTTTATATTGTTACTGTTACACAAGAAAGCTTTGATCAATAATAATAATGATGGAAATTGAACTTTTAATGGTTAAAATAAATAAGGCAAATTCTTTGTAAATAAAACTACTATGATGTTTGTTCTAATGTTTTATTTAACAACATAGTACTTAAACTTGAACATCTGAATCATCAATTATGCATTGACATTAACTGTAGGCAGTTCTTCAGTATTTGTTTTTGTTTGATTTTTATGTTTAAATCTGAAAAAGACTGGAGTTACAGAGCAACCTGAAACATTTAAAGTTAGAATTAAAAATAATCCCTCTAAAGTAACTAAATTTAAGTGCACCAGTTAAAACTTCATAATAAACTTATTGTTGGACGATAAAAGTAATAACAAAAATTCAATGTCAATAAAGAAGAGAATAAAGATTAATTTCAGTTAATGGAGAACTAGCCGGGATTCTTTATTTTCCCATCAAATAAATGAGGAGAATTTGAAGGTAGTTATAGGAATAATGACTTCATGTTTGTTTACTTTATTTTAATTAGTTAAAAGAGTAATTTGGTATTGTGAAGTTGATGTGAATTTCAGTAGGCAGAAAAACGATCACCAGAAACCTTAGACTGTTCGGGGTCAGATAACTCATGTACCTCTTCCACAATCCAGTGGTTGAATGAATTTAATAGGGTTCAGTGTTTTGAGTACCATGAACCATCACAATATTATCTTTTCTTTCCTTTCCTATTTTGATTCTTCCTCATTTATATTGTTCTTATATCTGTTTTAATTTATGTTACTGACAACTAAAAATATAACAACTGCTTACTAAATATCAAAGAAAGGTCTTATCAATTTCCTTTATGGGGTTTAGTAAATAAAAAAAAGTATTACAAAATATCATAGTCATACAATGTCTGAAATTGGGAGAATAAAAAAATTAAGACCCGGACATCTATTTTCCATGTTACTTATGTCCAACATAAGGTTTTGTCCTGATTCCGTATCTAATCCATTTGATTGCAACATCCTTAAATAAATTAATCTACAATCTACTTACAGATGAGTAAACCAGACATAATCCAGAACATAAGCAGACAGTGAGAATCTATCAAGGAACTGAACATCTGGGAGCCGGTCATGGATCCAAGTCGTCCGCAGATAATAGTTACAGATACAGCCATCGCCCTATAATATTAGGAACTTGAAAATATTGTTTCACAGCACTGGAAACTAAGGATGAATTGTAGACCACAGGATATGGCTAGTTTTCTAGCTGTACCACAGATCTATATTAGCTTGACCTTTCTGCAGTGGCTATCCTGAGGTGATCGAGGGATCTATACATACATTTTGCTAATATAATAGGACGTCTCATTACTGGAGTTTTGTTGGTTTTTATACCTCTTCACCTCTCTAAAGATGACTCATAACAATTGAGATTAACATCTATTCAAGTATAAAACTTGGGAAGAGTATTCAGACTACAAAAAAAGTCTGTTTGAATCATCACAAAATTGAACAACAGAGAGTTGTGTCGAAGTACCTTCAGGGAACTCAACATGCTAACTCTACCCAGCTTTTACGTTTTAGAGACTTCATTTTACTGTGCATTTAAGTGTATATTTATTGACACAGTGCAGTGATATACACAGATACGAGACAAGACCTCGGGAATGTTTTCGAGCTCAGAACAGCGGCATTTGAACACCTCCCTTCTCAAGTTGGGATCAAACTCATTAACATTTATTTAATTTGAAAACTAATAAAAAAATGTAAAACCCAATAAAAACACTATATTAGCAAAGATATTGACCGTCTTGTGCTTTTTACTAGGTTGGTGAGTTTATGGAGTACATTCGGGATTGATATTCGTAGCAGTGTTGCAGTCCTGGGGATTAATCCCACAAATTTTGTTCGTATGTGTACGATTGTGTGCTTCGTGCAACTGTATAGAAAGACAATAAAATGTATTTAGTTTTCAAGATAAATACTGTTAAAAATTGGTATTATTATTGACTATTGCACTACAATGTAATATATATGGTCAACACAGTATATTCTATTCTATTCAGAAGTTTGAAGGGAGGAAGTTTGTTTTAAACTTAGTGTAGTTTTTATAATCTCTGCATACAACTATTGGGGAGATCATGTTATTGCTGGATCTGCGACATTTACTTTACAAGAAAGGTTCAATTCATGTGAGAGACACAATGGCCGATAAAATCTCCATCACACAGGTTCTTTTGTGAGCTTTTCAAATTATTATAATTATCATTCAAATATTATATCTGTGTACACTGTTAATTGTTTGTTTATTACCTTACTGAATTAAAACATTTCATATTTCCTTACTAAGCCACTGATTTGTTTTATGATACTGCTTTAATAATATGTTAATTAATTTACATTAGCCTGTCTAGGGTTTCAAAGCATCTAATTGGACTAGAAAATTAAGGTTAAGGTTAATTAATTGAATTAAGATTAATTGTGTTTTATTATTATGTGGGAAAATTTTATCAAGTTATTAACTTAGCTAATTTCTCTATATTCTTTTCTAAATTGAAACAATACAAACTTAAAATATAATATAAAATAATTTCATTTTCATACTATGAGTGAGTTTTACCACAGACAGGTTGGCTACTCGAGACTGTTTTAATTCTTGATTTTCCTGTGTAAAATATTTTATTCCTTTATCAACTTTAATTCCAAGTACCAGCAAATTTAATACTTACTCTTTTAGTTACAATATAATAAATTTTTTCATTGGCAGTACATGGGAGAAATCTACGGCAATGTTTTAATACCACAATATATTATATTACAATCTCTATAGTATATTTTATTTCATTAGATTTTAGAAATGTTTGTTAAAATGGAACAATCATATCCTAGAGAATGTGCGTGTGTGTTTGTGTGTGTATATAGATATATCAATAGGAAATAAAGGAACATCTGCTATTAAACATTATACCACAAAAGTCAAATGTAACTTTTTGTAAGTCATTTTACCGAGTTACAATGGCTGCTTTAACCATTTGCGCTCGAAAGGCCAGCAGCACTGGCCACACCAAGGTTGTAGACAGCTTGCGTTAGTTTTGTTATAGTTTGTCCTCGTAACTCGTATGTACCTTTCGTGTGCTACTTTCATTGGCAGCTCAGCGGCCATATTTGTTGTTTGCCTACCTAGATCGTAATTATTTTTTAATATCCTCCGCGTTATTTGCATAGTAATTTAAAATGTTTAAAGAAGAAATGAAAAATAATTTAAAATTTATTTTTAATGAATCTTACTACTACAAAGATAAACATACATTTGGGAAATTTAACCCTTATACTTATAATATTGTTAACAAAGATATGTAATACAATGTTATAAAGAAGGCTTTTACAGTTATGTTATACTCAGACATGAACTATTTAACTATTATTACATTTTTCTCTGTCTACATTTTTTCACGGAATAAAACTTTTAAAAATACACACATATGTGTAGTCAAGTATTCAATAGTTACGTCTTCTAGTAAATTTTCTAGGTTTATATCCCTTCTATCACTTCAATGTATAGACCCACTGCACATTATTCGTCTTATTTGCACAGCTAATGTTTAGAAAAGAATTATAGGTTAATTTAAAATTTAGTGTTTTACCTAAAAATTACTTTAAAAACAGCTGTTATATAGGTTTCAGCACTCACCATTCATTATAAAACAAAGAGAATATTATAAATTAACTGCTATGTTTAGTGGCCAGTGGTGCAGGCCTTACGAGCTATGGACGTATTATATCTCTTGGCCAGTACAGCTCGACATACGAGCTGAGATAACATCAAAATTAATCCACACTTCCGACTAAATGACAGTGGCCAGTGGAGCTGGCCATATGAGCTTCAAGGACAAATTATAAATACTGCCTTCGAGTGCATAGGGTTAATATAATCCTATGCATATTAAAATATTGTTGGCTGACATAGGACAATGTAGGTGAATATTGAATAATTTAATTAAAATGTTATTCCAAGAATTATCTATTTTGATAATGAATTGAAAATAGTTGTTCTTTTGATACAAAACATAAAAAGTAATTGTCAAATGACTACATAGGCTCTGCATTAGTAATTGTCTATATAATTAATACTATCTCATATAAAACTAACAAAAATAAGTCTCTTGGAAACATTTCAGGATGTATTGTTTAACACAGCATAAAAATTGATATTCCACCACAAAAAAGGCATATTAATTCTGCACATAACATTTATTTTTGCTGTTTTCTTCATACTTACAGAGTACTTCTTGTTAGATTCATTATAAACAAGCCGGGAAATACTATTTCCCTATAAAATGGGACATTAAATAAATATCCTCCCTGATAAAAAAAAAAAAAAAATAACACCCGTAATGTGATGAATGGGTATATTTACTGCGTAATAACTCCTTCGCACTCTTGACAATGCCTTTGTGTTGCCCCTGGGAATGTTGGTGAAATACACTTACAATACGATTGACTCACCTGATGTAAGTGGGAAAGAGCTCTACAGTGATACTGCTGAGAAGAGTGGAAGAAACCATATTCAGTGCGGGAATGGATCCCAAGAGAATGGTAATAGCAGAGGCATCAGGTATCACAGTTATCAGATAAGCAAGGACACTGCATCCGATTTAAATAAAACCTGTAAAATATCAAAGCAGTCAAGACAATGACATCATGCAGCAGTGAAGTCTTTCTTGTTGTTTATGAGGTAACTTTATCAGGCCTGATCTGGTGATATAGAGTCGGTTTGTATTGGCTGACATTAAAAACTATTCCATGAGTACCTTTTTATGCAAGTAGAAATAAGCAACACATTTTACACATATTTAATATCAGTCAGATAATATTGAAAGTCAATTTTACAAATGATAGGAACATTTACATTGGCATTCTATGGGGTACATTCTGTTATAAAGAGAGATTATTCTATCTTATCAACTTCTGTAATAGTAAATCAATACCAATCACAGTCATCAAGTTTTTGTTGTTCGCTTAAAACAAGAAGCTGAGAAACCTTTCTTTGCACTTGCTAAAAGCACCTTTGCACTTGCTTCTGGAGTGATAGGATATTCAGTATGGGTAAGATTGGGAGTAGGGGCTGCCTCCTGCATAGATCCCGTACCTATATATCTCAGTCATGTCTCCATGGAAGAAGGGTAGTTTAGTTCTGTTCCAGGCTCTCCAGTCAAGTATGCAGATTTTCTCACAGGGTTTTCTTGACTTTGCGTAACTGCTTACTTAGCTGAGGGGTTTTAACATTTGAACGTTTGAATCAAGGATTATAAAGTAACAATAAAGAGATGTTCAAAGTTGACGATAAAGTTAGTGCCATTGTTAAAAAGTGTCAGTTGTGGCCAACAAGAGGCGATAAATGCTCTTTTACAAATTCCCCCACTTTTAAAGCATTTTTGGGGTCTTCTGACGAGAAGTTAACAAACCAAATAAAGGAAAATATAATTGAGCACCTCCAAAGCTTTTTTTTCTTCTCTTAGTACAGGAAGCTTAGAAAATTGTACCTAGTCCTATAAGAACCTTTGTACTGCTTCCGGAGTGACAGAATATTTTGGATTGGTAAGCTAGGGGCCACCTCCTGTCGAAAGGATGTCCCCTAGGAAAGAGGATAAGCCAGCTTTGAACCAGCCTCTCCTGTCAAAGCAGGCAGGAGGTGGCACATCCTTATGTCTAGGCTGGCAAGAACCATTGAGTCTTAGGGAACAAACCCCACCAACTCTAACATTCATCTCCCACAGAAGACTAGACCTATCGAATTATCCTTGCACCCCAAAATGGAAATCTCCACATGTGCGGTTAGTGATGTGTTGCTCTTGGACATCCATAAGGTTGCCCACATTTAAGTGACACATCGGTTTTTGCTGTACCCACTGTGTGTTCAATTGGAATGTATAAACCAGCCAGAAGTGAACCCTCCTGGGGAAGCCTTCAAATGTACAAATTTCTAAACTTTTAGATCATTTTTGGAGTCTTCTGATGAGAACTTAACAAACCAAATAAAGGAAAATATAATTGAGCACCTTCAAAGCAACCACTTTTAGGGAATACTTTTCCGAGCCAGATCCTAATCAAGGTTGGATTAAAATTCCATTCTCCTTCTCAGAAATAGAAAAGATCCCAAGTCTCTCAGAAGAGAAACAAAATCAGATTTTAGACCTGACTAACAGTGGCACAGTTTTTTAATGGCGAGAACATTGTAGAATTTTGACTAAAAGCAAAACTATGTAAAGTCCAAATTATGTAAGGACTACAAAGTACTCAGTGATAAGGAAATGAAAGTATTACAGTACTTCCTTTTCCAACTACCTAGCAACCTGAACAACCATTCTCAACTATGTGCTTCATAAAAAGTAATTACAGGAATCAGCTTAATATTCAGTATGATTTCAAAGTAAGTGTCAAATATGGAACTGAACATATCATAAATCATGAACTCAAAGGACAGGTTCAAAGAATCTCACTGTACGTTTTTGAAGTTGTGAGTTATTGCATTGAAATGAAATGAAATGAAAAATGTCTTTATTAGAGGCGAAGTTAGGACTATAAAGTCCTCTCTACCACTTAACCTCGTAAAAAATTAAACTAACATACATATACATGTATAACTAAAAATAAATCTATTTATTTACCTTATACATTAAAAGAATCTTAGCTTTAAAATAATAAAAAACAACATCTATAATTAATGTAACTTTATAAATATTTACAAAACTATAATAAGACATACACGCATGCATTCATTCAACTTGCATTCAGTTGCCTTAAGTAACACATTCCAAAGCCGCCAACCGCTATACCCCCTGAGCCCCCAGCATCAAGGCCCTGACCTCCGCCCCAAAGCGAGCGCGCTTATCAATGGCTCTGATGTTTATAGGTAAGGCATTCCACAATCGGCAGGCAGAAACTGTAAACGACTTACTAAAGGTAGTTGTTCGATGAATTGGTATAGATAATAAGGATGTACCCCTCCTTGTACTTCGTTCACTTATTTCAGACATAAATTGAAAGTTGTTTGAAAGATAACTGGGACAATTTGTATTTAAAAGAGCGTGCAACAGAATGAGTGAGTGATAGTCTCGAAGATCTTGTAATTTTAATATAGATAATTGTTTGAAGAAGGGCGTTACGTGATCATCACGTCTGAGATTAAAAATGAACCTAATGCAAAAGTTCTGAGCACGCTGGAGTTTATTTTGAAAGCTCCACAGTCATGTCATTAATGACTATGTCACAGTAGTTGAAGTGAGGCAGTACAAGAGTCTTTATCAGCATTATTTTAACCTGGTGTGGTAGATATGAAGCCAGCCGCTTGAGGCTGTGAACACCGGCAAAGACCCTATTACATATCAAAGAAGCCTGTTCAGTCCATCTTAAGTGTTTGTCAATAATAAGTCCTAGATTCTTTACTTTCTCAGAGTATTCTAGATCTTGGTCATTTAGTTTTAATTTGGGAGCCGTAGTAAAGTCAATTTTACGAACAAGCTTTGAATGACCTATCATAATACACTGAGTTTTGTCTACGTTTAATTTTAGTCCATGTTTCCAAGTCCAGTGAGTAACAGCGTCAATATCGGAATTCATGAGAGTCACACAAGTTTGTATGTCCCTTATAGAAAAGTGGCGGTATATTTGTAAGTCATCTGCATATAAGTGAAAATTGGAATGAGTAATTTGAGTAGTAATGTCATTGATGTACAGTGAAAATAAAAGTGGCCCCAGGACTGAACCCTGCGGAACTCCACGAGTGACTGGTCTCCATCTCGACTGCTTCTCACCCGACCTGACACACTGGCGTCGTCCCGAAAGATAAGACTCAACCCACTTGACACTACCATCAGAGAAACCATCCTTCCTAAGTTTGATGAGGAGAAGGGGATAATAGACACAGTCAAAAGCCTTTGAAAAGTCGAAAAGGGTTAAAATGGTTACCTGACTCTTATCAATTCCAAGGCGTATATCATCAACTATTTTTAGAAGTGCAGTAGTAGTGCTGTGGTTGGAGCGAAAACCAGATTGAAAATTTGATAAAATGTTATTACTTTCAAGGTATATTGAAAATTGCTGATGAACAATCCGCTCCAAACACTTTGATAAAGCAGGGAGTATACTTATTGGCCTGAATTGTGAAGGATTTTGTGGAGAGGAACATTTCTGAAGTGGGCGAACTAAAGCAGACTTCCATGTCTGCTTTCTTTATAAATAACAATTTTGATTTAGTAATATTATTAATTTACTTATTATTATATATTTGTAATAAATACTTTTTCTCTGTACATCGCAACTAAAACGGACTAGTGCTCCCTGTTTTTACTTCATTAACACTTTGTCCAAAGAAATTAATATAAAAAAGTGTGTTGAATTTTGCCTGTACCTACACATTCTGACAAATTGATGGTCTTACTTTTTGTTTTTTTAAATAAAAATATACCACTAGTCGAATAAACTTGTGCTAGCATCAAAATTTTATTTTCATAAGAACAGTTTCTATCTTAAGTAAATGGGTAGGCAAACCATAAGTTACTTACTAACTAATGCAACTCAGATTATTATGCGTGTAATCTACCATTTAAGTTTAAGAATTTGGGAGGTTTGTGTCAGTAATGTAACTGATGAGGGGTCCTTGAAAAAATTTTGTTAGGAACCACTGGTCTAGTGCATGGTTGACAAATTTTTGATAATGGGAATCAGCAGTATTTAATAGTCTAAAACTCATAACTGCAACTAAACTTTCCCCACTACCTGCCTGTGTTTTGTTGTGTGAATCATTGGGGTAGAGTGCAAGTCAATTATCAAGCCATATATATGTATAGTATTTGAGACTCAGTAACAATGTTGTTATCTGCAATTGTTTTAAACTTTTTCATACCTTATTTAAAATCAATTAAGTGTATTTTTTTGAATCAAAGGAACTTAAGTAGTAAATGTAAGTCGAGGGCAAGACTGATCCTCAACCAAATTAAGTACACAAACTTCAATAAATTTCAACAAATTTTAGTATTCAACAATTACTTTGGAAAATATATCTATTAGGACAACCATGTATCTTTTGCACACTTTACTGGAACTAACACTTTTATTAAATTAGTTATCCCTCTATAATTCTATATGTATGATAACTCCAACTTCTTTATACCTGTTTATGCAAATTCAAAACACCATTTAAAAAATATCAACAAATTAATTCATCACCAGAGTAATAATTTGTAGTAATGAAATAATTTTTTTTCAATTTATATGGTATCTAAGCTGACAATTTTCCAAGACGACATAAAAAAGATACATTTCCATCCAACCACTTTAAACAAATGATAAAAATAAGCTAGTATTTTTATTAAAAAAATACCCATTGCAAAAAATATTAATTTAGGTATATATATTGGTGTGCTTTATAAATCTGGTTTGAACACAGTGTACATAAGATATAAATGTAAGATGCATTAAACCACAATATTGATAAACAAATAATTCCTCACAAACTCATCATGCCTTATGCCTCTCAGATCCTTTTCCCCAGCGACTGATTAGATAAAAAAAAACAGAATGTAATTTATCACTAAATGTTTTACGGGTTTTATGATATATTTGCGATGCAGACCAGTGTTTTGTGTTATACTAAACCCCTTGAAAAAGAAAAAAAAAATTAGTGTGAAAATAATGAATGTAATTTGAAAAGCCCTATTAGTGTATTAGTATGTTAAATTAAAATACAATCACACACATATTAAAACAAAAAAAATGGAATAACGTTTTTACTTTTGAGGTGAAGTTAGCACTGTTTTAGTCTCTCTTCCAGTTAACCTTAACACCAATCGTCAACCTCATATTAATTGTAAATTCAGCGAATATATAACGTATTGTGCGTAGTTTTATACACTATGATTAATAATTTGTATGGCACTTTCTACAGATTGTAGAAACAAATAGCTTTGTATAGAGTAATCCGGTTAGAACACACTATCAAGAGTTATAGACTTTGAAAAATACTTTATACAAAGGTGAAGAACAGATTCTAACCAAAATATACAAATTTCGTACTCGGTATATCCTATATAAGTTTTTAGGTAGGATTGATGTAGGTTAAATATGATTTCAGTATAATTGACATTTTTAATCCATTTTCTGCTTCAAAAAAAAAAAAAACTTAAAGACAACATTTAGAGAACTGGTATATGTCCTATGTTATAGGTGTCAAAATAACCTTACATAAGCTCAAGATTGTACATAGTAAATGAGCTTTAAACAAAGTAATATGATTTGTTATCCGGTGTCTGTGCACAAATGCTTAACGATTATATATGTACGCAGAAATATATAATCTAACTTATAATATGTTGTGTACATTAACTGCGAATGTAGGCATCTTATCACTAATTCGAATAAGATATAATTACTAATGGCTTCATGCCTAGTAATTTACTTATGATAATTCTCCTGTCGATAAATGTTACCACTGTGCTGGCTATGAGGATGATGAAGGGCTGAACTGTTGCTACTAAGAGACTGGGAACAAACACAGCGGTGTGACTGCTTATCTGGCAGCCCGAGTGTTCCTCTGATACCGAGGTAACATTCGCCGCCGGTCCTTTCTTGAGCATTTCACACACGTAAAATCTTCCTTCATGTGTGTCCTTGTACTGGGCTATACGATTGGTCACCTCTGGTAGCCAAAGGTAAACGCCATTCACACTGAAACCCATCTGGTACTCATCATTTGTGACATTTTCACTTTTTTCCTCTATATTTCTGTATTTTTAATAAGATGGATACTTATCCCAACTGCATAAATATAACTATTATAATAATTTAATGAGTTTTGATTGCAATTTGTATTACGTTATATAAATGCCAAAAATTAATACATTTTACTAGTGCAAGTATATACTAAAATATCTTTCCCGTGAGACCCACAGTAAAGTATTTAGAATAATAACTCAAAAACATCATAAGCAACTAAAACAATAAAAGAGAAACTAATACATGGGCAAATAAAAAATGTTGAAAGATAGGAGTCTCTGATTGAACTACTTAATGAAGCATATAACAACAAATAAAAACTAAGTTTACACTGCCATTGTAACCATGCTGTTTCACTGTTAATATTCATAAGTGGAATGGAAAATCATTAATAAATCAACATTAATGGCAATAAAATATACAACCTATTCTATGCGGAATCTAACAAAGCCCTTTACATCACAACATTGTTGTTTTGATCTCTTGTCTTCAGTAACTACACTCACCATAAGAAAGAGATGAAGGCTATTACTATGCAGAGTGATAAATTTCTTAAATATGGAGGTTTAAAAACAGGCAAGGTTTGGTTGCCTATATGTTTTAGTGCTCCTACAATTCCTTTTCCTCGGGCTGGCGGCGATATTTCATCAGTATCCATCGAAACCGATTCCACCTTAATAAAAAATACATTCAATTGTATTATACCATTCAATAACGTTATGTTATGTTTGGTTGGGGTGTACCAGGAACCTAACTACGCCAGGATGGCAAAATAATGTGAGCAACTATCAGCATATGATGGGTACACCTTTATTAGTAAACAAAAGAAAACATTACAAAACTTAAAAAAGCTGATTACAAATCTTTATCTTTAATTTTACTTACTGAAAGTTAAGTTGTTCTTATACAATTGGAAGATACATTATGAGGATAAATTGTGTGACTTACCAAATATGAGCAGTATAGTGACGACACACATATTCCACTCAAGCGTCATTCCAAATAATCTATCACCATCTAAAGTCTGCATAATCAGGACAACTAAGTCACCGAGAACACAATTAAAATTATAACTCGAATCAGAGCTCAAAATCAAAATCACAAATGTTAAAGTATAACACTGGGTTAAATACCAGGGTACAGCCATCCCTCTCACTAGGGTTAGGAGCAAAGCCTCCCTTCCTAGGTCCTACCCTGGTGGTCATTGGCTGAGGGGCGTGCCTTGGAAGCCTCTACTGATTCCTAACAAACTTTCCACTTTGGCGGTAGCTCCAAATAATCTATCACCATCTAAGTCAGCAAAGACTAAGTCTGCATAATCAGGACAACTAAGTCACCGAGAACACAATTAAAATTATAACTCGAATCAGAGCTCAAAATCAAAATCACAAATGTTAAAGTATAACACTGGGTTAAATACCAGGGTACAGCCATCCCTCTCACCAGGGTTAGGAGCAAAGCCTCCCTTCCTAGGTCCTACCCTGGTGGTCATTGGCTGAGGGGCGTGCCTTGGAAGCCTCTACTGATTCCTAACAAACTTTCCACTTTGGCGGTAGCTCGACAGTAACCACCTGTGCCGGGTTTGGTCACCCGCGGATTTATTATTTAACATCCAGTGGTTTACTGGTGATAAGCCAATATCCCGAACGTTGGTTTCAATTTAGAACACCTGCTAGACAAAGCGTTACTTTCATAAAATAATTCTGATATTCTGGGGTTGTTGAAACCCTTCAAGTATAGGAGGTTCTGGGGTGTACTCTGAACTACCCTTATTTTATTATCTCAACAGCTGGTAAGCGGAAAGAGTCATCCACATTCCCAGATTGTACCTTTAGTGTTTAGACATTACACAACGGTTACATAACCTACCACTGTTTTTAATGTCAATGAAAACATGAAATCTTACAAAATATTAAATGATGAATTAAAAAAGTAAGTAAAGTAAAATTTATGGACAACGATAGAGTACGAGATGACGGAAGTCCCTAATCACCGGAACTACTGATAACGAAGATAGCACAAACAGTAAACTAGAAATTAGTTTAGCAGCTCGGTCATGTGATCTGAGCTTGAATTAAGGTACTATCTCAAGGGATGTTTTTTTTTCCACCAAATGTGTGAAGTGGAAGGCAAAACCAAAGTCCGCATTGGTGGCCAGGGTCATTTCTGACAGCTACTTTCCCTACTTCAGACCTTGATCTGATGTACAAGTAGTTATATCGAGGATTCATTACTAATGATTAGTGTTGGACACGTACTACACTGCAGCCTTTAGTATATTCATCAATTTATTATTATGTTTTAAGATATAAAAACAGCCAAACTATACTGTAATTTGAAATACCTATAACGTAATTTGTTTAAAGTAGTTATATCGAGGATTTGTTACTCATGAATATTGATAATTTAATAATCATGAATAGCGATAATTCGAATTTTGGACGCTTATTATACTGCAACTGTTTTAGGTTTGGTTAAGTAATAAGACTAAATAACAGGTGAAGTAGAATTAAGGTTAGGAGGTTATCTCGGCCTCAAATTAAATTATTTAAAGTATTAATGAAAGATTGAAAAACATTAATCCTTTTTCCTAGGCTTAAATATTTGGCGAAAAACAAGCTAGTATAAGAGTAAAATAGCTAAAACTCCCAATTTAGAAAGCAAAAATTTTTTAGGTTTAAGTAGGCTAACCATTAGTTTCATGAATTGCTTGGCTCAGACCTGCACATTAGAAAATACCTACTTCATAGTTAACCGTATTTTGATTGTAAACTGTTTAGAAAACAAAAACTACATTTTGAATAAATAAACTTATTTCAGTGTTACATGGACTTTTATGGAGACTAGGGTCTTTTACCATATCACTTCACCATGCCGGGACTTTGGAGAAAGTCAGGATCTGGAATCCAAAAGCACGATGGCTAAACTCTTTTAGTAAAATCTAGATTAAGGAAAGTCCCTAAAAGAGCAACTTATAACATGAAGATAGCAAGAAGACAACAAACTAGAAACAGCAGACGACACGATTAGCTCTGCAGCTGATGAGGAAGAAGGTTCAGTAAGATTAGATTACCGGCCCGACCACCGGCCAACCAAATAGAAGTGGTAGACTCTATACGTTTTGGTAGCCGCCACATATTTATAGGTTCATGGAGATTACAAGAATAACAAATATTTCTTAGGGTTTTTATATTAGTGTTATTATTATCTAAAAAAAATATGTTATATTTAGTTTTCATATATGTTTTAAATATAAAGATTATGTTTATAATAAAACACCAATTTATTATTTTCTCCGATATTCATTTAAAACATTCATGTGAAAAGGTAATTTTATTTCTGAACAGTTAAAATTCATAATCCCCAAATTATTCCAAAATTCCTTCCACCTTGGAATGAAAATAACCCCAGTTTAGTCAAATTATTCATAAATTCAAACCTCTGAATACCCACGTCTAGTGTAGGCTACATGGTTCTTATAAAATAAGTATACTTTGTAATAGAACGTAACAATAAAGAAATTTGAAATTATAACTTACATACATATTTCGACCAAATTATTTTAAGACACACTTGGCAAATTATAGTTAAGGTAATACTTGTAGTCAATTTGCTACTGAATTCAGGAGGAAATGTTCAAAAACATTTATTTAATGATACTTCACTCACACCACCACATTTAATACTAAAAGTAGATTTTTAAACAGTAATATTTGTAACTGCACTTCACATAGCTTTATAACATCAATATGGTGCTAGGAAAAGTTAAATTAGGATACTATGAAATGTACTTACAGGGAACGTGTGAGGCAGTTTGCCAGAATTCACTGAATGCACTCTCTGTAATATTTTCATGGTGTCCCCTTTCTTGCCCCTGGTGAGAAGAAATTTGGGACTCTCTGGAGTAAAGTAGAAGAGGGTGCCACACAACAAGGAGGGTAGACCACAAACGAGATAAAATAACCTCCAGGGTGTAAATGTGACAAACCAGAGGTCTACAGCCCAAGATCCTCTCAGCGTCATCCATCCTGCCACTACAAGTGAACAAGCGCTTTCATATTCAGTAAATCTCCATGGTTCTCTTCTCCTAGCCACAGCAGCTTTACCTCTGTAAATAATGTTTCTGCAATATCTTCAGCATTGCAATAATTTCTCAAGCAGCACAAGCTATGAAGTTATAATAATGAAATATTATCATGTTCTGAAATATTTATGTACCACTTTGATAGTTGAAATAACAAGAACCCTATGAATAAATAATTCAAACAGTTATTTGAAGGCCAAAGAATACACTATAAAAATTATAAGTGAAATCTTTCATTCGATAGATATTTTAGATGTTTGAGTTCACAGCCAACATTTTAGATTATCAAAAACTATTTATAAAAACATTAGAGATATTACACAAGTAGTCTTAAAGTAAAACATTTGAATATATTTTGTAAATGTATTTTTAACAAAGAATGATTTGTTTGAGAATCCAATTCCACATTTAATAGTGATTTATTTTTATGTGAAAATCAATTTAGGAATGATTAAAAATCTAAGAAGCTATTATGTTATCATATTTTTAACTGCTCAATTAGTGTACTTTTTTTATATATTTTTTCCTTTTATCAGTTTTTGTCAATGGAAATCATAAAAAAAAACTGTTTAATAATTCACCAGTCTGTTTCAAAAGCAATAACTTTATTCATTTACCGTTAATAAATATTGTGAAAGTAGTAAACGTAGATTTTTCAATAAAATGGTATTTTAAATTATTTTGTCTCATTACCTTTCAGCTTGTTATTCAAAAATTTGAGGCAGTAAACTTATCTTTAAAAAAATCTGTAGGTTAAGTTGGAAAAGTTGTTCAAGTTATATAATCATTAGTGTAAGGGATGTTACACACTAAATCGTTATGATAATGTCCATGGTACAACAAAAGATGACAAACTAAACTGTGTCGATGTTCTTTCTAGAACTAAAATGGCGATTGCACCAATAAAAAAATTATAACAGTCTGGTTTGCAGGATGGTGGGCCAGAAAATTGGACGACACAACTGTGACATTTATCAGTAATAAATTTGGGTTATCAGTAATATCAGTCACAAGGCTGCTGGACTAAGTGATAAGGTCACAAATAACAGGTAACTTAAGGGGAGCTGAACCGTATTTGGCCAGTTTAGGTGCACTTTTCTCAGACACCCTTTAATCTACAATACTCAAATTTTCACTAGGTCAGGATATGTGTTTCATAAGTATACTGAACTAGAAGTTTGTTTCTATAGTTACAAATATCATTGTTACAGTATTTTGTATAAATTTGAGTTTTTTACAAAAAAAAAAATTAAATTAAACAATTTTTAATTTCTTTTTTACTGGTGTGATTGATTTAATTTTAGTTCCACATATCTGCAATGGTGTACTACACACTTGGTAAAAATTTCATCAAGATATCTTTACTACTTCCTGAGAAAAATTTACCTTTATGTTAAAAACTTATACTTTCAGGAAATTGCATTTAAAGATAAAGCAAGGTTTTACTTACACAGATTCTTTATTAGAAGCCTCCAGGGCTGTAGCAATCATTGTTTCCCTCTTCTTCAGCTAACTTCTGCTGTCTTTTCTTCACTCTAGCTTCTTTGGTCATATCCTCTGCCGCCTTATCTGCTTTCCGAAGCCGTTCAACATTGAATCGTTGAAGTACTTCAGTGGTGAATTTCCCTAAGTCTTACAGCCCTAGCTTCTTCAGGGTACGCAGCCTTCCAAGATTGCCATCATTGAATGTAATTACACTGTCCCAAACCCCTATTTCTAAGGTTTTTTTTACCAACAAAGGTTCCTTTGGGTATGCGTGTCCAAAAAACATTATTGAAACTTTCGTTTACATTTTGCATTCTTCCATGTAGACATTTGCTCCATAAATCCGGTTTTACTAGGGCCTTATACACAGGCTTTATTGCCTCCATAACAGCTTTAGGAAGTGGCTTTTAGTGGGTAAAGGTTTCAAGATTTCGTTCATGTTCGGCCAAACTATATTTACACCAAGTATTCAGGTGGATCGGGGCACAGCAAGTGTTGGGGTTCATCGTCCGTGGAACCACAGTGACAATATGTGGCCCACACAGCTCTCCTCATGCCTTGTATGTTGTTTGTATTTTCTCTGTTTGCCTTACCAAAGTACTGTTGGAGTTGGTCTATTTTCTTATCTGTAAGTCTTCCTTTGCCGTGTAACACTTTTCCATCACTCGATACAGTTCGCTTTAGGTCTTTCCGCAGGTTTCTTAGTCTTGTGCCCATTCTTTTTTCTACGTGTCCGACACACTTAATTTTCTAAATTTCAATGCCATCACCATATGGTTTAATTTCTTTGATACTATCAAATGCTTTGGAGTTACCATCTCCTAAGAAGTTTATATACCTAACTTCTCTTTTCTCTTCGGAACGGCTAAACATCTTTACTGCTGCCACGGTCTCCATCCCCCCACTGGCCCCTTCATAGTTTTTGACACAGTTCGATTTTTGTTTTTCTTTGGTTTCCATATCTTTATTCTTTACTTTCACACAACCGTCACAAAACTTACTCAAAACCTCAGTATCAATCACTTTACCTGTGTCCATGCTAGTGATTGTTGCGTAGCCATTCTTGGATTTGAAGCCGCGCTTTTGCCAACTACCGTTAATGCAATTGTCACATCTGTGTTAGGGGTAAACTCATTTTCTTGTACAGCTTCCTTGGTGGTAGCTAACATAGAGTCTTCAGCAACACGTTGAATTGCTTTTGAAAGAACACTAGTGTATTTGGCGTGTGCAGTACTTGGAGGCGGTAGGTTCAGCATAGCGCATAAAACTTTCCCGAGTCTAAACCTCTTCCAATACACCGTAAACCATAAAAGAGTCTTAAACTTATATCAAACAAGTTTCTGTTTGGCTCTGAACACTTTTCAGAAGTCAAAAAGCTATTACTGTTCTCACAGTCCAAACAAGTAACACACAGTTTACATGATAGCCCTTTCCGATCACTCGCGTCTTCCGTAACACTCAAATTTCCACCACAAGCCTTGCAAGAAACATTTTCAAATAGTTGTTGTAGTATTTCAAAACTAATTAAAATGTTCTTTTAATTAATTTTAAACTCTGAATAGTTGTTACAGACCTTATCAAAGCCCAGTTTCATTCTTGATGCACTAGGTGGTGTAGGTCTAGGGGCACAGGTAGTCACAGGTTCTGATTGTAAACTAAGCCTAGGCTCATTTTCAATGTTCAGTTGTTGAACAACATTTAAGTTTACATACCTTTTCCCTTTGAATTTCCTTTTTTTAAAGTAGGCTTTGCTCTTACCATGTTTAGTTAGGAGAAACACAAGTCTACACAAAAACACAACAACAACAAACACAATAATATCAACCACACAAATGTTCTTTGTTATATTTGTAAACTACAAATGTAAACAAAGCACTGTAAACACCAGCTGTCTTCTGCTACAATTGGATTAGCAGAAATATGCCAGGGTTGCCAACATCAAACCCATAAAAAGAAATGAGAAGAACAGAAGCAGTACTGTATAAAAGTACTCGTTATTAGAGAAACTACCTCACGAAATCTTTGTGTTCTATTTCAAAGACAATTGTTTTTATATGGTTTGGAAGATACTACACATAAAGTTATATATACGTATTTTCTTTTTCAGAATGAAACCGAGAATATAAATCAGTAATAAAATTTAATTCATTAAACATTTTTTTTGTTCAGCTCCCCTTAAAGTAAACGTAAAGAAAGTAAGCAAGAATGCATTGTCTCTTGTCATCTTTAAACACACATCTTCTGGAGATGTGGTGGGAGGTGTGTACAATTTTGTCTATAATAAATGAGTTGTATCTTAATAAAACAATAGAAATATATACGTGTATTCAAATACGAACATCCTAACCAATCAACTAACATCAAGTGCATCAATGACATACAACGTCAATTCTTACATATTACTTCTGTATTCTAACCTCGAAAAAGTTGAAATTCTCTATTTAGGACCTTACAATGAATTTACATTGCATAATGCTCATGCTGATACTCACAAGAAGAATATAGTATTCCAAGAGTGGAAAGAGAAGAGGTAACTAGCAAGGCTTGGGCTCTTCTTTTGGCTGGAACAAACTCTCCCAGGAATGGTAGTGTGGCAATCATTGGCGGACTTAAACTGAAATAAGTTTACGTTTGAGCTTTAAAACCTGTACCTCTATTTCCAGTTCATACTATTGTACTCTTATACTTTGCAAACATTAAATCAGTTTTACTTTTGTGATTTAAACATGTACCTCATATGTAACACGATTTAAACATGTACATATGTAAACATGTAACATGTACCTCTAATTCCAGTTCATACTCATGTACTCATATAATTTGCAAACATGAAATTGGTTTTACTTTTTAGAGCTACCTAATGAAACAATTGTGGCAGAGTCCGTAACACTCGGAAACTATGCCTGTGGATTTTCACAAATGAAGATAGCAAGACATCCTTTATCCCGGTAGGTTAGTTCTAGCCAAATTAAACATAACAACCTTCGTAAGACTGCTCTCAAAATAGGCATTCTATATTCTTGCACAAACAGGATCTTATGTATCACAAGAAGACCCAGGCTCCAGGGGAGGGGTATATCGTGAAGAAACTGTACTATACCACTGAACTCTATCACAGGTTTTTGAAATTAAATCATGTTGTTTTTGCCTATTAACTGATGAATCGCCTGAGTATAATGCAAAGGAATAACCAACTTTAAAAGATACAAATAAAATTTTATGTATGTCATCTTCCGTAGCACTATATATATATATATATACACACACAGTTATTTTACGTACAATATTTAATATATTAATGATAAATAGCCAATTTACTTTGAAAGTATCCAAACATAGTTTTTACCATTAAGAAAACTAATTCTATACAATAATCTGAATGATTTCTACAATGACTATAATAATATATCTCATGATGTATACTATATGCTTTTATCAGTTGAAGAGTAAAAAGTTCTTATTCACCGGCAATAAAAAGATTACTTGTGTCTTAACACTGACCAAAAAATTGCTTACAATGCCAAAATGGTGATGCACCCATCTTGCTGGAAAACAAAACCATATGAGTGTGTTTGTTAAGTGAAAAGTGTTAACATTTCTAGATATATTTGTCACATGACATGAGGTTCACACAAAACATTTCGTGTACAGGGAAGTTTTAAGACGATAAATTTACAAATATAATAGTGGCACATAACATACTAAGTCATAGAAGTTTATGTTTTGATCCAATAGCAAAGCATGGGTATTCAGCTAGTGGGATAAAAAAGGACTCACAAAGTGTAATAGAATGAAAAATATTGTGTCCCTTAAGTGGATTTTACTTAAACATGTTTTACAGATCACAATGTTCCTCCTTCAAAAACCCTTAAAGTATACAGGGGTGTTCTGAAAAAAGGTGCCCATAAGTCAGGGCGTGATTCCTCACATCAAAATAAGAAAAAAAGGTCTAATTAACATAGGTCCGAAAATGCTTAGTTACCAAGTTATACAGGGTGAAAGATTTCGTCTGAATTTCAGTTCCCCTGCTGCAACGAAGCCCTACGGGTATTTGTTGGCTGTTAATTAAGATGTACAATTTAGCGTTAATTTATGTTAAAATGAACTGAAAAATTGAATAAAACCGTTTCCAGACCTGTAGCTACAGTAATTTTTAAGATATGTGACGAAATACGCGAAACTTGGTCCCGAAAAACAAGTTACATTTAGGTTTGAAGCAGATTTACTATGATAAATGTACAATAAACACAAAAATATTTTTTCACGGTATTTGTAGAAAATTTTAATTTCGAAGAGAAAGATGTAAAATAAGTCTATAATAGACAAACGCAAAAAAAAAATCCTTAATTAAATACAAAAACGCATGAAAAATAGACAAAATCTGTTAAGCTCTCTACAAATGTAATATTGAAATTAAAACAGCTGTTTTATTAAAACAAATTAATGAGTTACTATTATTTTTTATCAAGTAAATATTTTTAACAAGTATACATTATCATACATTAAAAAAGATATCTGAATTATCATTCAACAAAAAAGTTACACTTGTCCTAAAAAAAAACTAACCACGTCACAGTAGATGTTCAAAATGTTTCCCCTCATTCAAAATACAAGCATCCAGCCGTCTTCTCATAGACTGCCGAACTCTTTCGAAGATCCCAGGTGTCTCACGTATCCTTTGAATCCCGTTAACAATCCTTATTCGCAACTCTTCTATGTATCCACAGGCGAGTCCGTAGACAAGCGTCTTTAAATGCCCCCATAAGAAAAAGTCTAGAGGATTGAGGTCAGGTGTGACCTTGCAGGCCATGCTACTGGGGCTCCTCGACCAATCCATCTGTTTGGATATGCTTCATTTAAAAATTCTCTTACTTGTAATGTGTAATGAGCTGGAGCTCCATCCTGCATGAACCACATGTTGTTGCGTGTGTATAGTGGCACATCTTCGAGTTACTCATTCAGATTAGTCGTCAAGAAATGTAAAATAATTTTCACCATTGAGCGTATCAGGTAAAAAAACTAATAAAAATTTTATCACCCAGAATAGCAGCCCATACGTTTACAGAAAACTGATATTGGTGACGGTTCTCTGAAATAGCACGTGGATTTTCAATTGCCCACATGTGAGTATTGTGGGTGTTAAGAATAGCCATTCTTGAAAATTTTGCTTCATCAGTAAAGATAATGTAATTTAAAAAATGTGGATTTCTGCACCTTTGGATAAGCCATTGGCATAGCTGAACACGAGGAAAGTAAATCTCGAGGCAAAAGAGCCTGAACCCTTTGATAGTGATAAGAATGCAACTGCTGCTCGTGTAAAATCTTCCAGACAATTGAATTACAAACACCGAAATCCAAGGCTAGTTCTCTAGTACTTCTTCCAGGATGATTCTCTATTTCATCCAACACGCCCTCCTCCAATTCAGCTGTACACGTTGTACGTGGCCGTCCTGATCTACCAACTTTTCCAGATTTAAAGGTTCCCGTCTCGCTTAGCCTTCTATGAATGGAAGAAAACATTTTATGAGTCGGTAACTGTCTATGAGGAAAATGTTCCTGATAGAGTCGTCTAGCCTGACGACTGTTGCAATGTGCAAGACGACCGTACATTAAATGCATGACTGCCATTTCACCATTAGTGTACATAATATTTCATATTACCTGTCATGATGAATAAGATATTATTAGCTATCAAAAATTAACTTCAACGGCACTCGCACTAACTTGTATTAAAGTACAGATCAACACAAGCACCTAATGAGCAATGGGAAAAATAGCTGCTTGTAATGTTTATTTAAAATTATTATAAACAATGTTACATTGTTAAAACATATGTTTTAAATAGAAAAAAATTATTTTGTTTCTCAAATCAAATATTTTAATAAAACAGCTGTTTTAATTCCAATATTACATTTGTAGAGAGCTTAACAGATTTTGTCTATTTTTCATGCGTTTTGTATGTAATTAAGGATTATTTTTTTAAAGTTTGCGTTTGTCTATTATAGACTTATTTTACATCTTTCTCTTCGAAATTAAATTTTTCTACAAGTACCGTGAAAAAATATTTTGTGTTTATTGTACATTTAAACATAGTAAAATCTGCTTCAAACCTAAATGTAACTTGTTTTTTCGGGACCAAGTTTCGCGTATTTCGTCACATATCTTAAAAAATTACTGTAGCTACAGGTCTGGAAACGGTTTTATTCAATTTTTCAGTTCATTTTACATAAAGTACGCTAAATTGTACATCTTAATTAACAGCCAACAAATACCCGTAGGGCTTCGTTGCAGCAGGGGAACTGAAATTCAGACGAAATCTTTCACCCTGTATAACTTGGTAACTAAGCATTTTCGGACCTATGTTAATTAGACCTTTTTTTTCTTATTTTGATGTGAGGAAATCACGCCCTGACTTATGGCACCTTTTTTCAGAACACCCTGTATAAAACACATGTAAAACGTAATGTTTTGCTAAATTTAACTAACAATATATTTTTTAACTCCTTTTACAATAAATGAATTAATTTAGTCTTATTGTGATATATCTTATGAATAAATCGCCATGACCTACTAGTATAACAATTTCTAAAACTTTAAATTACCACGGGTTTCAAGGTACATTTAATTTTAATTGTTGCATATCATTAAACTCATTTCATAAAGGGATTTATGTCCCTTCACGTTCACTTCTACGATCTACTATATAACAGGGTCAATTTGCTCAAAACAATATCGCTGTCTCCACAAACTTGTGCCTCTATTGTGACTTATCAGTGATATCTAGAGAACTCAGGTCATCTTGAGGTTCTTGATATATCTCTACATATACCAAGGAACTAAAAATTCCACCTCAACAGATTTTAGAAAAGCCCTTTAAAGGTGTTTATACCTAATCAGGGCAATCGCTTCACACACAGGTGGTCTGTTTAGCCTCCTTGGATTCAATGCAGAAGCGAAATATCTCTGACTCAGACATCTCTGACTGATGAGATACCCATCTTAAAAAGATGGTATTTAAACAGTGTCGTTAACAGAATGAAAAATAATTCAATGTATAGTCTTCTGAATCAGAGAATATCTTCACTGTCTATTGATAAAGTATCTATTATGGGTTTCGCCTGCCAGGCCAAGGAGGCTTTTCCAGTAGAGAGAGAAAAAATCAATTTTGTGACGGTATTTATGACTTGACACGTAGCCAAACCACAAAATGATTCCGGACCTATGATTTGTGGAATGGCTTAATTCTCACCAACCTGTCCAGTATCTCATTCCCTGCAATTTCCTCATACCTCGATACTCTCATCATAGTAGCTGTATGTGTAGCTAGGGCTTAAATTAGTATCAATTAGACAGTCATATACCAAGTTGGACACAAACAGTTGCTGAGAGACCTCAGTCCTGCTTGACTGTCTGATAGGATTTAGATCTTTGAAACTTTCTTGATAAGTTGATTCAGGCACATAGATATATTGCAAGAATTTCAACTTAAAAGATGGTTCTGTTTGAAACTAGGGCCGAGTGGACCAGAAGTTATGATCCTTGACACATAGACCCACCCATTTATCTCTCCTTGATCCATCTGCATGTCAGATATATGCTCCTTTCTCATAAGATGGGTCACCTTGCTGGCACAGTTGGCACTCTGGTTTGATCACCCGGATAAGATGATCAAAGCAGAATTATTTCGGCATAGAATCCCATCAAGAAATGAGCATAGGTGAGTTGTCCAAATAAATTATTATACTCACACACCCAGCCAAGAACTAGGCCAGTTTGGTTTCATCCTTTGAAGCAGTCTTACAACAGTTGCCTTGTCTTTCACATAAGGTTGAAGGGGAGGCAGCCCATACACGGCATGTAGAGCTGCTGTAGGACTGTAGAGCGCATGTATTCCAGCCATCTCTACTTTTTGCTCCACCTTTGACCACCAGCTAAGATAGCCATAGGTGATCATTTGCTTAGCGATGGTTTTGTAAATCTAAACCACCACCTTGGGTGTCATATCCCAGGGTCACATTCACCTACATCAACACTCTTACTAATTTGTTATCACCTCGCCGAGGCGAAACGCCACTAATAGCATAAAAAATATGTTTATAGCTCTAAAGTTTAAAAGAGCAGACTTCCATATTTAACAGTTGAAAAAATCATTAGATACCTTCCAAACTTAATTGTGTGCTTATAAGCTTATATGTTTGATCACATATGCAGGAGATTTCCTCTTTCAGTATTAAGATTTGCAATTGCCTATAAGTCCTACATCTCATGTTTTCTGTCATATGAAGAGTAACGCATTCCTATACTATGATGAAAATAGTTTTTAACAACAATTTTCTTTTACAGTTAAGATTTACTTACAGTATACCGGATATCAATTTAAAAACGATGAATATCCATATGTTAGGAGCGAGCGACCCAAGAATGTAAGTGAGTACATTCCACAACAGTGCCCTGACCAAGACGTGTCTGCGTCCAAGAGTATCTGCCAGGAAACCAGCCAGGTGTGATGCCAACATACCACCTATCAAATAGCAGAGTTTTATTACAAGTTTCTCATCCAAACTTTCTGTTCTAGTTTGAATTAGTTTGTTCACAGATGTTAGTGACCATAAAATTTATTGTAAGTGTTACAATAGTGAGTTACATACAAAAGTTTCGTGTTAATGAGTGTGGCTATTGGGAACAGAACAAAGTTTACAGTTTCATCTCAGTTTAGCTGTAACTTGACATTGTAATGTGTAGTCATTTAAGTTAATGAATTTTAATTCAGACTATGGTAATTTTCAGTGGCGTAGCTAGACCTGTGGGGGCTTCGGCGCAAGATAAGCAAATGAGGCCCCAGGAGCATGAAAAAGTACCTCCCCCACCAAAAAACCAAATACATTAGTTTATATATACATGTATACATTTTGATTTGCCAAATGATTAAAGGTTTAATTTGAGGTGAAAATAACTTTTTTTAATGGTAAAATTGAACATTGCATTTGTTAGAGAAGAACCTCTTTTTATGAATTGCTCAAGTTTATTAATTGGTAGCCTAGTTGAGAAGGAAATAAAAAAAATACAACGCACATTTTACATACAAAATTACTGGTATAACTTGAGTAAAGACAACTTGACAGAACCAACAAAGGTTTTCACATTTTGAATAGTTTCAGAACACTGTAACACTTCTCAATTATCTTGTACAGCATCCTTCAAAACTAAACTTGTGAACTTCACCATGGCCGAAGTAGGAATGGGGTGCATGTTGAAGTATTCTCTGTGCAACACTGCGGTACATACTACTCATCACCCTTGCCCCGTAAAAACTCCTGAGCTCTACATTTAGAGATCTCTAGCCCTTTTTCTATGGATCGTAGAATGGTGTTCTCTATTTCTGAGGCAGTTTGATCTGTGATACTAGTAATTGGTGAAATGATTCACAGATTTGTATCTATTTAGGTGTCCCATTATCATCTTTGATCATTTAACATACCTTAAAAACTTCGCTAAGTTGATCAGTCGGGGTTATATCAGAATTAATAATATAACCACTTTGCCATAGGACTTTAGCCATGCTAAAAGCATCTTATGCTTTGTCTACATGATATACGTATATTCTACTTACCCTTGAAAGAATTATCATCATAACTTGAAGTGACTCTGTATGCAAAAGCAAAACTTGTCGAACTATTGGTTTTTTTTACCAATTAGGCATTTTACTTGAAAACTGCTTCTTTTTCTGCTTTTTCTTTTCTTCTCGTTTTTGAAAACCACTCTTATAAGTTCTATTTATTTTACCAAATTGTAATTACTTATTAAACTGCTCCAGGTTAACAAAACGAGAGTCACGTCACGTCACCACAATAAACGCAATGAAACTGAAACCTGTAGCCTGTGGTGACATAAAAGGAGAGTGTGGAGATACCACGCTGCTCAGTGCTACTTACTAGAGTTGCTACTAGTAGGCAATGCATGTGCTAGGTTCGCTATTACGCTTATGTAAAACTGTATGATGTTACAGTCAAACCTCTATATAACGAACCTCAGTATAACAAATTCCTTGATATAACGAATTTTTTTAAATCCCCTAGAAGTCTCCATAAGAATCAATGCAAATTTCACCTCAACATAACGAATAAAGCATACTCACAACCGCGATATAATGAATTTTTAGTTATCCTGGAAAAAATAAATCACCCTTGGTACAGTGAATTTTTTGTTGTTATGTTAGAACCTCATGAAGCGAAATTCACCTCTATATAACGAATTTGCCACGACCACACCTGTTATAACGAACGTAAACAAACGTCACAACGGCAACAAAGGAAAAAGAAACAAACAATCGTGTCTCGACATGAAAGCTTGTCTGAACATGAAAGCTTAGTCTTAGCCACTTAGGTCAGAATTGCTAGACGAGTTTATTCAGTTGTCGTGGAAAGTTTGGATAGTGCGGTACTTCGGAATTAAGTTACATTAGTTTAGTGACGATGGACGCCAATAACGAAAAGAAACAGTGCGCTGTAAGCGTAGAGTGTAAACGAAAAATTATCAAATGCGTTGAAGACAATCCAACGAAATAAAATTGGACATCGCGAAAGAATTTGGCATTCCGCCCAGCACTTTAGGTACAATTTCAAAAAAGAAAGAGAAGTTCAATGACGGAGGTGCGCTGTGTTCTAAAATCAGAAAGATAAAGTCGTGTGAGGTGAAGGACGTAGAGGAGTATATGCTTAAATGGTTGAAGCAGTGCCGAGACAAAAATATTGCAATAAGTGGACCTATACTTCAAGAAAAAGCCCAACAGTTTGCTTTTGAACTGGGACATGAGAACTTCCGAGCTAGCAATGGATGGTTGCCAAACTGTAAAAAAACTAAATGAACAAGTGTGCGGTGAAAGTGCAAAAGTCGATAATGGTGTTTGTACTGAGTGGAAAGATAAACTCCCCGAGCTAACCGAGGGATATGAACCAGAAAACATCGATAAGGCAGATGAAACTGGGTCGTTTTTCAAATGTTTACCAGACAAAACATTGTCATTTAAGGGTGATAAATGCCATGGTGGAAAAAATAGTAAACATTGTTTAACAGTTATGCTGGGAGCAAACTGCACAGGGACTCATACATTAAGACCTTTGGTAATTAATTGGAAAAGCGAAAAAACTATGTTGTTTCAAAAACGTGAATGGACTTCCTAGACTACATGGAGAATACAAAGGCTTGGATGAATCGTGACGCTTTCAGTGCATGTCTTCAAAGTGTTAAAGCTATGAATAAGAAAAAGAAGAAAATTCCCATCTTTGTTGATAACTGCACGGCTCAAGGAGACATTCTTAGGCTGAGTAACATTAAGGTCGAGTATCTTCCTCCAAACACAACCTCCAAACTGCAACCGCTTGACCACGGCATTATCCGAAGTTTTAAAATAAATTATAGAAAAGAGGTCATACAACAGTTCCTTAGAGACATGGAAAGCCGGTTACCTACAAATATAAATGTCTTCGACGCCATGTGGGTGATCACAAAAGCGTGGAGTAAAGTTACAGAAACCACAATTTGTAATTGTTTCAAGAAGAGTGGATTCACTGTCACAACTCAGGAGGAAAATTCAGACCAGCCTCCTACACCAGAAATTGACACTGCAGAGGATTGGGAAACAGTCAAAGAAGCATTAGAGCTAGAGATGGAAGCAGAGTTCGAAGACTTTGTTACTTTTGATGACAACGGGCTGTGTGGGGAGGATGCTGACATCATTTCTTCTGTGACATCTGTTCCAGACGAAAATGTGGCTGCCAAAGATGATGATGACGATAACGATGAACTAGATTGTGTAATGCCCGACCCAAATTTAAAAGGGGCTCGTGAAGCCACTGGTGTTCTAAAATGTTTTTTTCTTAAAAAAGGGTGGTTTTAGTGAAAGTGTGGTAACATCTATAACTGAATTTAATTGGTCATTAGATACTATCAACGTCACATCACGTAATCGATTACGAGTATTACTGACTTTTTCTCTAACAAACAGAGCGAAAACAGCATCAATAAAATCACATTTACTGTAAGTACAAAATGTAGATTAGGCCATTTAACCTTTAACAATTCGTAATTTTCAGTTTAGTAATACTGTACAGTACGAGTACTGTATTTTATTTTACTGTATTTTTACTATCTGTAGCGTAAGATTTTTAAGTTTTGTTCAGGTTATATTTGCTTTACAACTTTCTTTTAAAACAAAGTACTTTTTTTAAGAAAGTTTTAAAAGAAATTTTTCTTTATGTGTTTTTAAAGTGCATATCTACTGTATTACAGTTTTTCTGTTTTACATACTGTATTGTTAATTGAAACAAGAAAATAAAAACGAAGTTTCATTGTTTAAAATTAAATGCATTTTTATTTAGTTTTACACACTATTTAAATACAGTACAGCATACAATTTCACAACGTTTTATCATGACCGAGCCGATGGTCTGTGAACCTCGATGTAGCGAAATTGTACCAACCTAACCTCAATATAACGAACCTCATTATAACAAAATACTCGATATAACGAATGTTCTGTCCGGTCCCTTGAGGTTCGTTATATTGAGGTATGACTGTATTCCTATTAATGTGTTAGAATTTGTTAAAGATAATTTAAATGCTATTTTGTTGCAAATTAATTTGTTTTGAACAAATATTTTTTAATAAGTTTTTTTACTAGAAATAAAAAACTATTACATAAAACATTTTGAGTTAAAGATAAAAAATACATGCGAGAATGCGGTTTTGAACAAACAAGAAATCCCCTGAAATACAGGTTTGCAAAAACCCGACATGTTTTTCTTTTCCTGAGTTGAGGGCGCCAAGCCTCGGGATCCCCGCTTCCCCCACACGACTGCACCAGCATAGCTACGCCCCTGGCCATTCTGATACATACATGATTGTTAAATCACATTTATAGTTTTCTCTGCTGGTTTTAAAGACACATGTGTTGTTAATACTGAGCATACACGGTAGATATGACATATTAGCAAGAATTTTCCATGTGAAAGTAAAGCAACATTAAACAGCTTAATGGAGGTTGTATCTATTACAATGAATAAATCATTGAATAATTGAGAAATCATCTCAATTGAGAACTGCGGGTGCTTGTTTAAGGAGAAGTTAAGGAACACTACATGTTACATGTGATATACTATTCTTTACTGTATCCATTACAAACTAATATTAATTCTATATAGTATAATTGTATCCAATGTATAGATTGGCTATGCCGTTGGCAATACAAAAATAAAGAGACTTCATGTTTAGTTGCATATAAGTATTTCCGTTAAATGTTTTAAATTTGATTCTTAATCAATACTCATGTAGTAGCTAATGAATAATAATTAAAAATCACCAAAGAATTATAAAATGTATGTTCCCTTAGCTTATGTACAAGAGCAGAAATATTACACCACGAACAGCTGAATTTGAATTATTAATGCACAGTGAATGAATTTAATGCTTGGTGCTCAAAAGAAGATCTTCACTTAGACGGGCTCCCAATAGGAGATTCAGGGATCAATAAAAATCAGCTAATCCATTTCTTGACATACAGTTTTCTTTATAAGTCAAGGCTTATACCAATTATTTATAATGGTTTCTTATTACCATTAAAATTAAATGAGTGATCTCATTAACAAAAGACACAATTTATTTTACAAATGTATTACGATCACTTTGTTGTTTGGAAGACCATTAAAGTTTGTTAAGTGTTAGCACTTATATTTTAGTGACTTTTAAAATGTACGAGTACATTACATGGTGGGTACTACCGATATAATAGGATGAGCCCAGCAAGCCCTTGTCATCTGATGTGAGGTTAAGATCACACTCCGCAGCTGGCAGCAAAAAGGAGACATCAACGGAACCCATCAGCGATGTCGAAACCGTCAGACCACTAAGGAATATTATGTACATGCTGAACTTCCCGTAGCCTGCAAACATAATACATAAAACGTGTATGTAATATTTTCGTCACCTGTAACAACATTAAAGTATCATGCAATGACTTTTTATTACAAAGAATTCGCCACTTTTTCCTAATGAATAGGGTTTGGGATAATCAAAATCTTGACTTTTCTTCAAAGATCCTTTGAGAATATTTCCATACTTTTTACTATTCTAAGAATATAAAAGGGTGTAAAACATAACTGAAGTTTAATTGAATCAGAACAACCGCTTTTTGGCTGTTATAATTTGTTTTTGAGTTCTTAAACTAAATTTTGATTACAGATTTTGAAGATACGTAGGAACAATAAAAAGTTTTTTTTCACAATTCCATGATGTATGGAAAGCAGATCTTAGGGGCATTGTATTATAATTTCTAGGTTGTTTAGAAATAGGGGTCTCAAAATATCATCATTTAAATATTATTCAAGAACTAAACACAACAAGACAAACTCAAATTTATTTTATCATATCTTTAAAGTGAAACATCTGCCATAATCTTGCAACAAACAATGGTGTAACACTGTTTGAGATTTAACACTGCTCTTGTGTTGTAAAATGCAATAGCGTTTAGTTACAGCCGGATACTAAAGCTATAGATGATATGCCTCAGTGATACATAGTAATAGTAATAGAACACGAGTAATACATCAACACTTCTACTTACCGGCAATCTCCATAGCATCTTCAAATCTAAGATCCTCCGCCTTTTCTGAAAATTCGGAAATAAACTTATGTGAACAATGGTACTTTGGCCTTATACGGAGGCTACAATTATACTATTTCCCTACATACGGACCTATTATAAACAGAAAAAGTTAAAGTAAACCTTTACAAGTACTCACTAATCCGACCTAAGATCACCATGATCGATCTGGCACGTATGCCCCGAAATGCCCCTGGCCAGTACGGGTTTGGGAGTCATCCCTCACTTCTGGCCTCAAGAAAATCATCCCTCGAGATAGTACCTGAACTGAAGCTGAGATCGCGTGAGTGCTTTTACACGTTAACTGTAACTATGATACTACTAGTAACATATTTATGATAACCTAATCTAACTTACCAACCGCATCGTGCCGTATAAGAACATTGCATTTTTTCATTGCTGAAACTAATATTTAGCTGTAATAACTTACAACTAAATATTTACATTTTAAGACACCTATTACAAATAAATAACAGTAATATTCCAAGAATATTCAGATAATTTATTTTTATATTTATAAAACTATACAATAGTGTCAATTAAGGTTATTATTTCTAATCATAGTTTATTCTTTATATTATATAGAATTATTGAAATTAATAATTCTATAATACATAATAAATAAATTAATACCTCTATATTATAATTATCAATTGTAATATATATATTTATGTTATTAGTATTATATTATATATAATAGTTATTATCTATAATAAATATAATATACGATAAATTACTACAATACATCCTAATTCTGATATTTATAATAATTGGAATGGACTTATTGTGCTCGTTAAACATGTATGTTTCGATGTAAATAAAAGTGTATAGAAATATTAGAATCTAAAGCTTTTACTCTTTAACTTAATTTAAATATAACTTTTAATGCCAATAAGAAATTTTCTGAAAACCCAAACTTTAGAATACATGTGTTAGAAAAACTGTTGAATGTCCTAAATCCGTGTTTCTAAAAGACTGTCAACCCGTCAACGTTTTGTTATATTTTCGCTAGATTCTTCTCATCTGTCTAAATGCCACCAAGTGATAAGAACTACGCATATAATTACGAGACAGCCAGCTGTAATACCAATCTGGAGATGACTCGTAAAGAAGTATATTATTTACAAGTATACGTATATCTATCCTAGATGTTATCCATAAGTTTCAGACCGGATGATATTTCTCCAGCTGTTTTGAAATACCGTGTTACTGCTGTGGTTGACGATGGAGTCACAATAAATCTGGTATGTTGCCTTAATTTCTAAAACTGGCTCTGTCACACCAATTTTCACATCAGGCTCCATACCTGTCATAATGAATTATGGACCAGTGATAGTACAATCTATGCTTTTACAATTGTTTGAAAAAATAATATTGAATAACACAAACAACTGTATTTGAGGATGCACTGTAATTGACTTTGTAATGCTGTATCGTCGAGATATGTTTGCGTGAGAGAAAAGGAGATTTTATTAGCTAATCCTTTCCACTAAGGAAGGGGTGTACTCGGAAATATTTTGAACACAGCATTAAAATTGGTTTCACTGGATTTTATCACAAAATAATTAGTAAAAGGCCCAAGATCTTTTAAGATATTTAAGAGAAGGCACAATGCTTATAACCTGGAGTCCAATCGCACAATGGAGCGAGTACAACCGTTGAGCAGCCCAATTCAAAACATGGAGAGTGAAGCTGATTGATTGGCCTTATGTGTATTGATTTTCTTACCCTTAACACAAATTGCTGTTGGTATTGTTATTAATTTGGATTTATGGTCTTTATAATTGTTAATTGCATTACCAATGTCAGTTCAAGCCTTAACTGAATCGTGGAGTGGGAGGACATCATGATGAAATAAATTAAGGACTTTAAAGGTGCCAAATCGTTTGTCGGAAACATGCAGGGAATTAGTGTCCCTGGAGATAAACCAGCAACCCTCTAATTATAACATTGGGAATTATTTTACTGAACTCCTCCTTTTCCTGTATTGCTGGAGATAAGCTGTTCTAAAAACATATTCCACTCCTTTACACAGGTGGTTCACAAGCAATACCTTAGGACGTGGTTCTGTGTTTATAGAATACATTCTTGCAATACATAACTATAACAATGTAGTTAGTCGTCATCAGTACATCTTTGTTGATAGTACTGTCAACTCAGATGTACGCATATTGAAGTGTCTTAAGGAGTAGTAACAATGTTGAGGTGTATGAAATGTAGCAAGAAAAACTATACTAGATTTGATAAGAACTAGAATATTGACTCAATTGTAGTTATCGTGGACGCATAGATGAGAAGCATACATTTTGTCACGCATCTTCTTTAGTAATGAAGCTACTTTTCATATTTCTGGAAAAGTAAATATACTCAATTGTAGAATACGGGGCGCATGAAATCCCTATGTAATCACTGAACACCAACGTGATCGCCGTAAATCAATGTTTGGTGATGGATAAACAGAGTTGTGGGATCATGTTTCTTTGTGGAATACTCCATCACAGGAATAATTTACCAAAACATGATGAAACGGTGGAACTATTCGCCTTTCAACATATTCCAAACGTGGTGGAATAAGCCGTCGACTGTTTCAGTGAAAAATTAAAGCAAGTTTTTGAGCAACAAGCCTTCGTTACCTAAACAACGGTATCCAGTATTTTTACAACTTTAATCTCACAACGACCTCTTTAAATCAAACGTGTTAAATTTCGCTTTTCAGCCAATGGATTCAGAATATGGGCCATCTTTGTGGCAGAATCCATACTGGAAGAAGTCCATCCTTCAAAATTCCTGGGAATATACCTAATCCAGGGTTGACTTGGAATGTTTAGTTTGCACTAACTTAGCCTCAGGTGCTTATGTATTGATATCTTTAGCCAAATACAGCTCAACTCAGGTACTGATAGCGGCGTAATGGTCTAATATTCCCACATAGAGTTTTCAATCTCCATAGTAAAGCAATTCGAATAATTGCTAACATAAATAATAGAGAGTCTTGTCGACCAGCTTTCACACTGTTGACTCTGCCAAGTCCATACATTTTTTAGACAATTTCATTCTGCTTATGTAAATGTGCCCTAACAAGGGGACGAGACGTAAACGGGTATGAAACAAGGGGCAGAGACAGCTACCGAACTGAGAGACACAAAAAGGTAGCACATGAAAATTTGCTTTCTCATACACGTGTCCCCTTTATCACCAAATTGCCAGATTTCATTAAAAATGCACCGACGCCCGAGGCGTTAAAGACTCGTTTCAAACTTTATTTAGCGTCCAAGACATTCTATAATGTCGTGGAGTTTTTGGCATATAATTAGCAGACCACCCCTCTACAATACTGAGAATAACAGTGGAGAAAATTGATGAAAGTATGGTATATGAATGCAAAAATGGCAAAAATGTATGTGTGAATGTGACATTTTGTAAAACAAATGTAGAAATTATAGTAAAATACAAATTTTAAGTTTTCAGTTATGATTATTCAGCTTGACGGCCCACCTCCCCATTTGTCATTTCATGAGTCGGTCCTAGAATCTCCTACAACGTTGGATTGGAAGAAGCGTACTGATAAAATGGCCATCTCGTTCTCCTGATACTACATTTTGTGATTTTTTTATTGGGCTTCATGAAAGACATTGTTTATAGAACACAAATGCACACAGTAGATGAGCTCGGAGAAGGAGTTACAGCCTTCCTTCAAGTTTCATCACAAAGGTTGAAGAACAGTTGGATGGAAATCGATCACCGTCTAGACGTTATCTGTGCTACCAATGGACAGCATGTAGAGATCTATCTACTCGTTGTTCGAATGAAAGTTGTTTGTTAGTACTTTATGTAAATAACAAAACAAACCTATATTTGTATTATTATTGATCAAAGTTTTATTCGCCATTTTTTATACCCAGTAATTGGATCTGTACCTCTATATAATATCATTTAAAATAAAGTGGTGTCATTCTAAAATACAGAATAGCGTGGGTGGTAAACACCTTTGGTTGATTTGGTGACTGCTGATTTGGTTTATCATATAATTATTGTATTTTGTTAGTTGCGTCATATATAAATACAATTGTGTTGTAAAACTGAGAAATATAATAAGGGAATACTATGTAAACGTATTTTAAAGTATTTAAATAAGTATTAAATTTATACAAATATCATTAAAACGCGTAGCTATTTAAATTTATCGTTCTTTCATTTCATAACACACATTGAGAAAATCAATGTTGCACGAGGAATCAAAATTCAATTTTAAGGTTTAGCCATCGTTAGTTTCTGTAGTTAAAAACGAGTTTCGAGTTTGAAGAAAATAACATTTAAAAGTGTCTACTACCTTGAAAAATGGTACCAACTGTAACGCCTTCCACAGTCATTTCAGGGCTCATGCAAAACAGTCGGCGATGAAGAAGCTCAAAACGTATTATCTTTCTTTGTTTTGAGGTTCTTCGTCACCGACTGTTATAGACCTCTTCAAAAGGATGTTCATTCCAGATTCCAGTAGTTAAGCCTCTCACAGCGTTAGACTTCAGACGCTGCATAAGTGGAAGGTGAAATGGAGCTGAACTTAGAACTCGTAATGAATCAATCCTTCCTACCATTGCTCTTCGTTATGTGTAGATAATTTGGTTCCTCCACCGTAATTTGGGATCGTCTCAGACACATCGTAGTGCACTCAATTATGCACCTGATGAGACAATGAGAACACCACTTCATCTAGATTACATTTGTTTGTAGTCTATGTATCTCTGATATCGAAACGATGTCGAGTTCGTTTTGAGATTCTTAGTCACCAACTGTTTTGAATCTCATCAGATAGATGTTGATTTTAGATTCCAGGAGTCAAATCTGTCACAGCGTTAGATTTCAGACTCTGCGGTAAGTGGAAGGTGAACTGGAGCTTAAGTTCTATTAAAAAATTCCCTAAGATCACGTCGAGGCTAAGGTACAATATGTTAAGTATCTTGAAGTAAGTAATATTTTATAAACATGAAATACACACCAAATTATTTTTCCGGATGGTCAACTATAGTTCATACTTTGATAGAAGTAACGTATTATTCGTTACTGCATTTGTATTATTATTGTGTAAATTGATGGTTATCACATTTATAAGGTAACCATAAGTTTTATATATGTGCAGTTATTGTTTCCGGGATTTTCCAAAATGTATTTTTTTCTTATAATGGGTTTTGATCCATGACATTTTAAAATGTGCACACAGAATACAGATTACAATCACTTCGGAGACAGATGTTTATTAATTCCTTGTAGGTTATTGCTTTGTGGTGCGAAAAGCACATTTGAAGTCTGTACTCATAACATATTATAAGCATATAGAATTTGAAATTCAAACCTGAAATGTTTGAGAAAAATCATTCCGGCATTTAAATAAATAAAATGCCTTTATTCATGAGCGTATTTCAGCAAACAACTGTTTTTCAAATCAACTCAGCTCAACATTATATACTAAATAAATCTACTTAACTCATAGCTCAGCATCCACAAACTAGTTGGTATCGATTAAAAATTCTTTATCTTATCTTTAAAAGGGGAACAAGATACAGTACTTGTAATTTATTCCGGAAGGCCATTACAAATGATGGGACCAAAATAAGAGAAGCCTCTTCTTCCAACTTGCAGCCTCACTTTCAGAAAGTAAAACCTTCCAGCTTGGCGGGTACTTCGTTGAGAAATCTTCCCTGATACAGTTTCTTGCTGAGGTACTGAGGTTCTCTAAATTTGAGAACCTTATGGACCATGCAACACGTCAGCAGCCTGCATACTGCCTCTATGTGAAGTAACTTGACAGTATCCAGGAAAGGATAACAGGATAAACAGGATGACGGTATAAACCCTTCTCAGATTGAAAATGAACCTGATGACTGAATTCTGCAGCTTTTTAATTCTGACAATGTCCTCCTCTCCTAATGCTGTTCCCATAAGCATGTAGACATGAGTACACGACTGACAGGACTAACGTCTGCATAAGCCTCAGTTTACTGCAGTAATATTCTGAATATGCAAAAAAACTTTAATCTGGCGATCACCCGGCTGGGTGACTTGAGAAATGTCATCGAAAAAAGTAAGGCCCGATCGAACACGACGCCAAGAGTATCTACTCTCAAGAGTACTCTATCGTACACGGCCTAACTCTCATCGTCGAGAACCACCGCCACCCCACTCTCACTAAAAAACTCTGCGGAGCAGTATGCAGGACTGCATTTGCTTATATTGAGCCTGAGTTCATTTGGGTTGACCAAGTTGACACGTGGTATAGGTCAGCATTGATATGACCGATGATCATTTCTATCAAATCCGGCTCATAAGCGAGATGCAGGTGACAATCATCTGCATAAAAATCGATGGTGCGACTTTGCACACACAGTGGGGAGTCTGATGTGTATAAGTTTAACAAAATTGGGCCGAGGTAGTTGTCTTGAGGTACACCACGCAATTTTAAAAGGGGCTGAGATGTCTCATTACCAAATTTTGTGTCTTTCTTATATCATCTTATCCATAAAATCAAAAAGCAATTATAATTTATCTTGGTCCAGAAACATTTCATAATTGATTGAAACTAATCTTTGGAATCTATCTAAACAAGTTTGTGAGGGCAGTACATGTACTGTGATTTATTCCAAATCCAGACTGTAATTTTGTTAGACTATTTTTTCTATAATGTTTGACATAGCCAGCAATATGGAGATGGGTCTTAGTTCCTACATGATTTTGGGGATTGTAACTTTAGGCAGCGGCCGAAAAACACTTTTCTTCCATTCTTTAGGGAGACACCAGTCTATAAACTTGTATTTACTAAATGAGTAATAGCCCCTTATACCTATGGACTCACTGCCTTAATCATATGTATGGAAATGTCATCGATCACCACAGCTCTACTATTTACTTCATTCATAGCAGACTTAACCTCATCTTCACTCACGACTACGAATTTAAAATTTTTTTTTCATTTCAATTTTTATTTGACCGGAAGAACGCAACAGTATCTGAATCGGTAGAACCCGTTTCAAAAAAATAATTTACAACAACTATGTTCAACTTTTTTGACATAACTTTATCCTTTTTTACCTTTTATGTAACTTTTTTCAAGCAATTCCAAAAACCTTTAGAGTGTTCAGACTATATAAACTTTTCAGAAAAATAAGCCTTTTATGCTTGCCTTACGATATTATTCAATTGGTTTCGATCCACCATGTATTTCTCCCAGTCTTTACTTTTCCAATAATTCCAATAATTTCCAATTCCAGATTTTCAATAATTATTCCTCGATTTATCTTTCAATTGTCTTTTTTGAAATCTCTGGCACCCTTCAGGGAACTTTTCTTACATCAGAGTCCGAATATCCGAACTATTATTTTGATAAAGTTCAACCACGCAACGCTTACCCTAGATAATTAAGATGGATTTTTTTTAAATATTTTAATGTTTCTTTTTTTAATTATTTAAATTAGATTGTACAAGCATTTATTATTTACAACGTGAAATTTATTAATTTTGTTTCAAATATTTTTAAAATCTAGTATTTTACAAGTGGTTTAATATAGTAGAACATTTAAGAAATCACTTCGATATAAAATATGAACCGTTAAATTGGTTTTTTTATAACATTATATGTAAAAATATTACTAAACAACATATCAATACAATTCAATTCAATAATTCTTTGCCATTATTTAACAATTATACAAAATTGTATGACATGCGTCACTAATCCTATTTTTCAGCCATTAAGCTTCATCACGTATAAAACATTTAAAATTAAGTAAACATTTCAAATAAATAAATAAATAATAATAATAATAATGTATTCAGTAAATATCACAACTATACAAATACACATATTTAAAAACTTTCATATCAACTGAGTCGCATACCCTTCAGCTCCACACGTCTTTCAGATCTGACAACGTTGGGTACTGTTTACCAGGAACTCGCCTACGGAATAACATTGTGTTTGCTATTAAATATTCTTTCAACGCCTCTTTGATTTTGATTGATTTGTGATAAGTTTGATTTTTTTCTGGTAAACATTAATAAATCTGACACTCATCTAAGATGGGAAATGGCCATGAAGCTGTAGCCTGTGTTGAGCAACTCTGTAGTTTTCTCCAGCTTTTATATTATAACTATGGACATCACTACCTTGCACCAACGTACACCTGAAACGACAGAACATACTCGTCTCAAGCACATACAGCGCAGTCATTGTCAGTAGTTTGAGCTCCTTAAAGGATTCTCTACACGACTCTCGGGAAGTTACGTTATTGATTATAGGAACAAATTTCTTTTGTAATATAAATAATCTCTGAAAATACGAATTTGGACAAGTACCCCACAGTGTAATTCCATAAGATGTGTGGAAAAATAAGACCATAGTAGGCAAGACTCAATAAGGGCCTAGGACAATGATTTGATCAATTTCTTAGCAAATATATATTGAACGAAATTCTTTTACGAAATATACTTTCAATATGCGTACTCCAGGACAGACAACAGTCTATGTTGATACCAAAGGAATTTAGTGGTAATGTTTTGATCAATGATTTTTCACCAATCATTACCGATGGTGAGGATTTATTTAAAATTTTCTGGCTATTAAAAACCATATAGGTTGATTTGGATTGGTTGGTTACCAAATTTATTTCTTGAAAATTCTGAATACAACTATTGAATTCCGTGTAGGCTGGTAATTCTACTAGGGCTCTTGATTTAACCTTGAAGGTGAGGCTTGTATCATCGGCATACTGAACAAGATTTCCGGTATGTACAACATCATTAAAGTCATTTACATATAGCAAGAATAAAATAGGTCCAAGGATTAAACCCTGTGAAACCCCATTTTTTAACTTGGATAACCGCGACAATTCGCCCGAAACCTGTACTTGCTGATGAGCCACACCCCGCTTCCGCTCGCCCGTACCAAGCTAGCTTAACAAAGAACGTGCTCCCATTGGAGCGGAGCGGGGCCCGACTCACGGAGAGAGAGCAAGGAAAGGCAAAGAAAGAACGTGGATGGCCAGCCATAGTGAAAACACATATATATATTTGAGAAGAAAAAAAAAACAAGGGGACAAACGCAGACAAAACTACCCAGAAAGGTTGCCTACTCAGGTGCACCTGGAGAACAAAACTATAAGTGGTCAACCCAGACTTATGGATAAAATTAAAAATCTTTATAAATTTAAGTTAGATAGAATTTAGAGCGCCAAATTTCAAACAGGAAAAGCCAAAAACACCCGGAGTCCTGTGGCACAGGGCGGGTTCCTGAAAGGATAGAATTAACCTAAACTTAACTACTTAAAACTAGATAACAAACTGGATAACAATACTTAAATAACAGGCACACTGAGACAATATCACAGCAGGGTATCACAGAGAAATAATGTCCTCAGGTAGGAAAACCTTAGTAGCCCGCCATGGCACCGGTGTAAGGACCCGGCCCAAGAATCATGGGAGAGGCGGACATTGGAGCTGGAGCTCGTGAACCCTGCAAGCACAGAGTGCTTCTATAGCCTGTCTTGCTAGGTAAACATTTCAACAAAGTAAAAGTGTATAAACAAGTTTCAGAAGCCCTGGGTACATGAAAACAATTCAAAAGAATAAAAGTTAAGAATTAAGAGTAAAAAAAAAGAAAATAGTAAAAAAAAATTTAGAAGGTAAAACTATTATAATCAATAAATATACAGGAAATTACATGTTAAAGTTATAATTAACTGCTGTGACATAAGTAATAGTACAGTACAAAACAAAAGGTAAGTCTAGAAAACCTTTGGTTTAAAAAAACAAAAGAAACTCATATAACCAAGTACAAAAAAAAATTAAGATAAGGTCAGAATTTCAACTTTAAAGACTAACAGTAAGTAAAAGCAAGCACAAAAGGAGTTGAAACCTTTAGTAAAAGTAGCAGGGACATCTGGGTCAAGCAGAGAAAGCTTAATATAAACATTTGGTGGTACATAAAAAAAAAATAATAACCATAATACAAGACAACTACCAAGGAAACTAAAATTATGGAAAAACTTATAAAATACACTATGTAGAGTTAATTCCTGAACCGAATTAGCTGAAAACTTTCTGAAAAGCAGGGGAAAAGCTCCCTGCAGCTATAATAAGGTAAATCCCCCCTGAAAATTTAGGGAAACAAAAGATAGCCTAAGAAACCCTTTGATCTAGGCTTATATTAAACTCTAGGCCTATCTAGGCTAAAAACTTAAACTTAGAAACAGGGTGAAAACAGTTTGCCTAGAGTTGACAGAATAAAAGTTAAATCAGGAAAACATAAATCCCAATTTAAATTCCCCCAAATAACAGTTAGCCTAAGAAACAAAAACAATGGGAAAAGTTAAAGTTGCCAGTTTCAAGGGTGAGTAAAAAAAACAATTTAGCGGCCTCCTAAGGCTGGGAGAAAAGGAGACAAGTTACTAAATAACACATAACTAATAAATACAAAACTAGAATCCCCAGAACCTATAACTTAAATTCAGAACCACACGCTTATTGAGGTTAACCTGCTAAACGAACAAATATAAGTAAAATATAAATAGAGAACAGTTACTCACTCGTCAGTTGACACAGCCGTGTTTAGCCAGACATTTGGGGCAGAACAAAACCCAAACAAAACCCAAAACTAAATAAAAGGGTAAAAACAAAATAAACTTCACTAGTAACGGTCTGAACAGAAGTGAAAGTCGCTACTCTCTCGATCCAGTCGCAGACGACACCAAAGCCTCGAAGAGTCAACGAGAGCAAACACCAACAACAAAATAAAACAAACAAAAATTTGACCCGGCTCAGACACCCCCCCCCCCCCAAAAGGGAGACTCCCCTCTCCCACAAGGAAACTCAAGAAGCTCTCCCCAGTTAAGGAATTCCCCGGCAAGGCTTTAGATGAGAAATATGTGCCTTTCGATAAACCTTGCCGGTTTGGGGATCTCCCAACAGAGCCGTCACCGGAGTCAGAAACCTAAAGATACGGTGGGGGCCTGTCCACCGATAAGACAACTTTGCAGCCCTTTTGTCCACGGCCGAACTGGTCGGATGAGCTCTACAATATACAAGTTCCCCCTCTCGGAAAGGGTTAGCCACACGCCCCTTGTTATACTTCCTCCTCAGCAATTCCCTAGCCCTGAAAAGATTTCGCCGGGCAGCTGCCCAAGTGCTAGCAACATCAGGAGTACCAGGCGGTGGCAGAAGGTCCCCAATCCTCCAAATATTAGCCAAAGGGTTGTTGGGTGGAAACCCAAACAACAACTCGAAGGGCACCGCCTTGTGACTTTCATGAACAGCTGTGTTAAAAGCAAATTGAATCCAAGGGAGTTCTTGGTCCCACGTCTCGTGATTTTTAGCATGGAAAGCGATGAGGGCTGATCGCAGATTACGGTTAAAACGCTCTGCGTGGGAGGGCTGTGGGTCGTAAGGCGAAGTCGTCACATGGCGGATACCGTGCCCAAAGCACATTCTCTTGAATTCACTGGACAAAAACTGAGTTCCATTATCGGATACTATAGTGGCGGGAATTCCGAAATGTTGGAAAAGATTGGTACGGAGCACCTTAGTCGTGAGCTGAGCTGTGGCGCTTCGTAACGGAAACAACCAGACGAACTTGGAGAAAGCATCTACACAGACAAGCAGGAACTTATTACCTGACTTGCTACGAGGGAAAGCCCCAACGTAGTCGATGAAAAGCTTCTCCAGAGGTCTCTCCGCCACTTCAGATGACAACAGACCCAGCTTAGCGTTCTGGGCGGGCTTGCTTAACGAGCACAGTTGACATGACCGTACTCGAGCCGCAATGTCCCGATCCATGCCCTTCAAAATGAAGAGGTCCCTAATCTTCGCGATGGTTTTATGTATACCTAAATGACCGCCCACGGGAGAAGTATGGAAATAATGAAAAACCATCGGTACAAGAAGACTTGGCAGCTCTAATTTGGGCTTTCCCCGCTGCCTAGCTCGACAGCAAAGGGTACCTTGGGACAGAAAGTACGGGGGGTGGGCACCTCCCCCTTGAAGCTCACAGATAATATTGGCCAGCTCGGGATCATTTAGTTGATGAGGGAGGATATCCGAAAAGGCCAGAGGACAGTCAAGCAGCACAGCCCCACATACCGGCTCCAAATCCTGAAGTTGGTCGCCGGGAGTATGGTACATCCTAGAAAGCGTATCGGTAATGATATTTTGCGTGCCACGCACATGTTGCACAGTAAATTTAAGGGAAGATATTTGAACGACCCAACGACCAATTTTCCCAAGCTGACGAGGATGAGCGAGGAGCCAAGATAGTGCCTGGTTGTCGGTTTCAAGGAGAAACTCTTTATGTTCTAAAAACCTTCGAAATTTATTTATCCCGAACACAACAGCCAAACACTCCAGCTCATAAACAGATGAACTCTTTTTTTCACAGGGTGTCAATGTGCGTGAAGCATAAGCAATTGGCTGCCTGACGCCATCCACCTCCTGAGACAACACCGCCGCAATAGCCAAGGAGGACGCATCAGTTTGTAAGACGAATTTTCGACCAAAATCCGGCATAGCCAACACAGGAGGCTGCATAACAGCTTCTTTCAACAATTGAAAGGACGTCTGCTGTGTTTCACCCCATTCAAACTTAGCACCCTTCTTGCGAAGCAGATTAAGAGGAGCGGCCAACTCTGCAATATTGGGTATGAAACGCCTGTAAAAATTTATCATTCCCACGAAACGTGCAACTCCCTTTGCATCTTTGGGAGGAGGAAAATCCCTGATCGCCTGGGTCCGAGCTGGATCTATGCAGACGCCCCGGGTGGAAATAAGGTGACCCAGAAAAGAAATCTCGCTTTGGGCGAAACTCACCTTTTCCGGGTTGACGGTAAGGCCAGCACCACGCAACCTAAATAAAACTTCCTCAAGATGGGTCAAATGTTCTTCAAAGCTCTCACTGTATACAAGAAGATCATCCAAATAGTTAAATACAAATTTAAACTTGACGTCATGGAAAATAGAGTCTAATAGTCGGGTAAGAGTTTGAGCTCCCACAGCTAAGCCCATTGGAACACGGGTAAACTGATATAAATTCCAGGGAACACAGAACGCAGTGAGAGGACGAGATTCAGGCTTCAAAGGTATCTGGTGGTAAGCCTGGTTAAGGTGAAATATGGAGAAAAATTTGGCCTTACCGAACCAATCAAATGCCGAATGTAGATCGGGGAGAGGTACCGAGTCAATCTCAATCTGGGAATTAAGCTTTCTATAGTCCAGGACCATTCTGGACTTACCATTTGGCTTAGGGACCAGGAAAGCGGGACTGGCATAACCTGAGCAAGAAGGTTCGATAACTCCATTCTCTAGAAGTTCATTAATGATGCTCCTCAGCGTTTCCATTTTAGGTGGAGCAAGTTTGTAGGGGTGAGAACGAACCGGGCGGGTATCAGTGAGGCGAATCTCGTACTCAAGAAGCTTCGTAACACCCAGTTTTGGTGTGAGTACTTCTGGGAAGCGGCAACAAATGCCCCTTATAGCCTCAGCCTGCTCCACGGTCAGATGCCCCAACGGATCAGGAATGGAAACCCTATCTCCCTCCGCTTCGACTGCGGCAGCCCCATGAGAATATTCATCCGAAAAAGGTATTGACACCCGCCGAGAAAAGCGAAAGAAACACCGGCCATTGCCCAAGTCCAAAATCATGCCAGTCCTCCCAATAAAATCAGCCCCCAAGATAAAAGGAAAACACAACTCCCCTGCCACCAAAAACCGCCACACCCAAGAAAAATGGTGGATTTTGATTTTAAACTGGACTTCATGAGTGATGGGCAAAGGAGAGCGAGACGCCGTCCAGCAAATTAAAGAACTAGGTTCAACCTGTCGGATGAGACCAGAGGCTGACAACTCCTGGAAAAAACGCAAGGATATCAGGCTGCGTGCTGAACCAGAATCCACAAGGGCCTTCCGGTTCACATCTCCGACAAGGACATCTACACGTGGGCAAACCGAGCAACCCGCTCTCACACCCAATGCAGCCAAGGAAGCAATGGTCTCCTTATTGGTGGATACCTTACAAGATTTGACTTTATTACCCCTGTTCTTCACCCTAGCAGACATCACGCTACCAGACATATTTAGTCCGGCAACTATATTATTACTAACAATATTATGTTTTCTTGCCGAAGTGACGGAGTTAACAAGGAGTCCAGTTCCAGGTTCCGGAAGATTAACTAGTCAGGAGGAACCAAAACTCCCACGTGCCCGAGGACAATCCCGCCTCAAGTGACCCCTCTGGTTACAACCAAAACAAGTTGGGGGTTGCCCACGCGGGAGTTGCACCCCCTGCCCTGACCCTGCTGAAACCCGAACCTTTCCAGGAGGTTCACTGGGCAGATGTCCCATCAATCTCTCCCTTAGGAAATCCGCATCCTGGACTCCTCTGGATGCAATGCAGAGACGGTCTAGATCCGCCCAAGACGTGGGTCTTGTGCAGAAAACCAAACGACAACGGTCCTCCAGGTTGATTCCCTCCAGAATAATGTCCATCAGTTGCCTTTCGCTTAAGTCAAGACGTAGTATTTGGGCCACCCCTCGTATCTCGCCGACAAATTGACTAACTCTCCGGGTGCCTGTGGGCGATAAATACGTTCAACTCGCAAACGCTCCATGACACGACCAGGTATAAAATATTCAATAACTTGAGCATGAAACTCATCAAAAGGTGCTCTTCGCTTGAGACAGTCAAGTAGGCGGTCACTTAGTGGTCTCAAGCAAAAGGGGGCTAAAATTTCCATAAGTACCAAATCGGTCATTCCAGGAAACTCCTGAATTTTGAAAGCTTCCTGAAGAAAAGCAAGGAGGTGATTTAACTCCAATCCATCGGCCTTGGGCATGCTCTGAAGTATAGGTGAGAGTGGGTGGGACAACTTGGCAAAGGCTGAACTAAATAGACCTGAGACATCATGGCCATCAACAACCGTCCCACAACCTACATAATCCATGAACACAGGATGTACCGAAGACTTTGAACCTCCAATTGCAGCAGAAATGGCAGAGGATACCAATTCCGAATCTCGGCCCCCTGGAGCAACACCCTGAGGACCTGCAGCTCCTCCAAGCTCAGCAATACGAGAATCCGAAATTGACAGAGTAGGAGGCTCCTGAAAGGAGGCCCCTCTCTCTCTGACGGACCTAACCTCACCTAGACTCTCCAGGGCTGACTGTAGTTTTTCAGAAGTAGTAATGGCCCATGCACCAATATCAGCGGTGAGTCCAGGAGCCTTATTAAGCAGTTGCACCCTGGCGCACCAGTGAATAATCTGGGAGCCCAAACGAGCCTTGGCCGACCCAGTTAAAGGCAGTGACCCACTATCAATGTCATCCTCTAATTCTTCCATCCTAGTCTTGCAGCTAGCTAATTCATCTTCCAAACAAAATGATTCCTGCCATGTCCTCTCTAAATTCAAACAGGCCCTGAGCTGAGCTCTCAACCCCTTTACGTCCTCCCGAGCCTGCTGCCCCCTAGACAAGACCTCAAAAACCAGCTCCGGCTTCCGGAGATACTCAGGCACCAAAGAGACGGCCATATCAACTTCAAGACAAACAAAATCTAACTTACTAAACTTAAGTAGTCTCAACTCAAAAGGCAACCAACTGACGAGGCTCAATAAGAGTACCCAGCTCCTACTTCCCTGAGGCAAAAAAAAAACCCAGTAAAACCCCGCACAAATACAATACTATAAAACACGGAATAACTAACACACAAAACTCAACATTACATGCTCCCAGCCCGGGAAACCGCTTGGCAAGCCATAACCACGCTCTGCTACCATCTGAGCCACACCCCGCTTCCGCTCGCCCGTACCAAGCTAGCTTAACAAAGAACGTGCTCCCATTGGAGCGGAGCGGGGCCCGACTCACGGAGAGAGAGCAAGGAAAGGCAAAGAAAGAACGTGGATGGCCAGCCATAGTGAAAATACATATATATATATTTGAGAAGAAAAAAAAACAAGGGGACAAACGCAGACAAAACTACCCAGAAAGGTTGCCTACTCAGGTGCACCTGGAGAACAAAACTATAAGTGGTCAACCCAGACTTATGGATAAAATTAAAAATCTTTATAAATTTAAGTTAGATAGAATTTAGAGCGCCAAATTTCAAACAGGAAAAGCCAAAATCACCCGGAGTCCTGTGGCACAGGGCGGGTTCCTGAAAGGATAGAATTAACCTAAACTTAACTACTTAAAACTAGATAACAAACTGGATAACAATACTTAAATAACAGGCACACTGAGACAATATCACAGCAGGGTATCACAGAGAAATAATGTCCTCAGGTAGGAAAACCTTAGTAGCCCGCCATGGCACCGGTGTAAGGACCCGGCCCAAGAATCATGGGAGAGGCGGACATTGGAGCTGGAGCTCGTGAACCCTGCAAGCACAGAGTGCTTCTATAGCCTGTCTTGCTAGGTAAACATTTCAACAAAGTAAAAGTGTATAAACAAGTTTCAGAAGCCCTGGGTACATGAAAACAATTCAAAAGAATAAAAGTTAAGAATTAAGAGTAAAAAAAAAGAAAATAGTAAAAAAAATTTAGAAGGTAAAACTATTATAATCAATAAATATACAGGAAATTACATGTTAAAATTATAATTAACTGCTGTGACATAAGTAATAGTACAGTACAAAACAAAAGGTAAGTCTAGAAAACCTTTGGTTTAAAAAAACAAAAGAAACTCATATAACCAAGTACAAAAAAAATTAAGATAAGGTCAGAATTTCAACTTTAAAGACTAACAGTAAGTAAAAGCAAGCACAAAAGGAGTTGAAACCTTTAGTAAAAGTAGCAGGGACATCTGGGTCAAGCAGAGAAAGCTTAATATAAACATTTGGTGGTACATAAAAAAAAATAATAACCATAATACAAGACAACTACCAAGGAAACTAAAATTATGGAAAAACTTATAAAATACACTATGTAGAGTTAATTCCTGAACCGAATTAGCTGAAAACTTTCTGAAAAGCAGGGGAAAAGCTCCCTGCAGCTATAATAAGGTAAATCCCCCCTGAAAATTTAGGGAAACAAAAGATAGCCTAAGAAACCCTTTGATCTAGGCTTATATTAAACTCTAGGCCTATCTAGGCTAAAAACTTAAACTTAGAAACAGGGTGAAAACAGTTTGCCTAGAGTTGACAGAATAAAAGTTAAATCAGGAAAACATAAATCCCAATTTAAATTCCCCCAAATAACAGTTAGCCTAAGAAACAAAAACAATGGGCAAAGTTAAAGTTGCCAGTTTCAAGGGTGAGTAAAAAAAACAATTTAGCGGCCTCCTAAGGCTGGGAGAAAAGGAGACAAGTTACTAAATAACACATAACTAATAAATACAAAACTAGAATCCCCAGAACCTATAACTTAAATTCAGAACCACACGCTTATTGAGGTTAACCTGCTAAACGAACAAATACAAGTAAAATATAAATAGAGAACAGTTACTCACTCGTCAGTTGACACAGCCGTGTTTAGCCAGACATTTGGGGCAGAACAAAACCCAAAACAAAACCCAAAACTAAATAAAAGGGTAAAAACAAAATAAACTTCACTAGTAACGGTCTGAACAGAAGTGAAAGTCGCTACTCTCTCGATCCAGTCGCAGACGACACCAAAGCCTCGAAGAGTCAACGAGAGCAAACACCAACAACAAAATAAAACACTATAACAAAAAAGAGTCGGGAAAACCGAAAGGGGCACGAGAATTTGACCCGGCTCACTGACTACGATCAGAGAGATAGGGGATTTAGATAGGGGGCAGCCAATTTAGGGGATACCCCTAATTCCACAATTATACAGCCTATAAAGTAGGATTGCATGATCTACTCGATCAAAAACCTTTGAAATGTCCAGAAATATACCAAGTACTGTATCACGTGCTTCCAAGCCTTCAGTTACAAATTCAATTAGACTATTAATTGCGTCAACGGTAGACAATCCCTTTCGAAACTAAACTGTTACTTTGTTAGTAGGTTGCTTTTATAAAAAAAAAATTAACTGATTCAAAAACAACTTCAAAAACTTTACTTAAAGGTGGCAAAATAGATATAGGTCTTTAGTTACTTGATTTTGACAAATCACCGGTTTTAAATAGAGGAATAATTTTAGTTAGTTTCCATTGTGATGAGGATTTTCCTTCAGCAAAGGACAGATTTATAGCTGCTATAAGAGGTTTAAAAAATGTACAATAGCATTGTTTTAACAGCCACACAGAGACACCATCTACATCTGCAGACCTCTTTATTGTAAGACATTTTATGATTGCCTCAACATTCCATGTGGTTAAAGGAGACAGAGCCATAGAAAATATAGGACCACTGTATACCAAGTGTTGGTGCGGTTTGCTTAATGGGTCAGTACTTCCGACAATTGTTTCGAAGTACTCGCAAAAAGTGTTAGCCACGTCGGTCGGCTTACTATAAACTTATTTCCTTCTTTCATTTCAATCTGATGTTGATGGGGCTTGGTTTTATTTTTATCATTAATAATTTTCCACGTCGTTTTAGAAATATTATTCGAATTTTAAATACATTTTTGGATGTTGTAAGATTTTGCAGCTTTTACCACTTTACGTTAAATTGTCCTGTATCTTATAGAATTCAAGATCATCGTTATTTTTAGAGTACTTGGTATATTTTAACAGTCTTTTAAATGTTCTCTGGACACTAAAATCCCTTTTGTAATCCAGTTATTCTTTTTTGTTTGTGAACATATTTTTGTTTTTTTTTTTTTCAATGGACATGAAATATTTAAATTAAATTTAAAAGTATACAATGTTGAAAACCTTTCCTCCGCAGACATAGAATTATAAACAGATTCCCAGTCTTCTTTTTTTAAAAATACACCTAATCAATGTTTTAACATTCAAAGGTCGAGTGTCAAATCTCCCTCACGAAATTTACCACCAGTGGACATCGAGTCACGGGACACCGCGGCACAACAGCGAGTTGTCCGTAGTGGTCAGCGATAGCCGTCGATACAACTGACACAGAAACGTCTGGTATGTAGGTGACCAGATTGTCGATGGCTGACTCTTGACTGAGCTGTAACCCGTGTTGGCGAGTTGACGGACCACGTCAGACCAAAACTTCTCAAGATGTCTCGAAATTTATTAAAAAAGTCTTCAATATTTCCTGTGGTAGATCGGTATAAACCACAAATACTTATGTAAGAACTTTTACTGGAGTAAAGAATTTTAAACCAGAAATTGTAAACTCCTTATCAGAGCTGAATTTTAAATTAATATGTTCGAATTTCAATGACCGTTTCAGAAATAGAGCGACACCTCCACCTTTAAATTTATTTCTGCTGAAAGAATTTCCTAAAACATAATTTCTTAGTCTAAATACACGCAGTGAATCGATGGTAAACCCTTGTTCAGATATTACTAATACATCTGGACTTTACTCATCGCACAAAATTTCGATTTCTAAAATTTTATTACTTGAAATTTGAGAGTTTTGGTGCAGTATTGTTATATAATTTAAACTATTGTTAAAGCCTTTATATTGTAGACAGCAAGAGGGAGAGCGATCATTTTCTACTTCACATGATATGTTATTTGGTTTAACTCTAAAAAGTTTCATAACTAATAACATGGTTGCTTTTATTCATAAACTGAAGTGACGACGTATTTGTTGGGCGGAGCATCGACGGTCTCGGCAACATCAACTTCTCTGCATCGGGCGCTCTCTTCCGTTGACGACCGTGATACAATGCGTAGAGGAGACTTCACAGCGTCAGCGTAGCTCACAAGCTGAAGACTTATGGGTGAAGAAGATAATTGATGAGCATCATCTTTTCGCAAATTTGAAGTCAAAGCAGTCGGTGAAGGAGCGTAATCTGAGACTTCCGGCAGCACTTGCATATCGAGTACAGAGGTTGGACGTCGAATAGTGGACAGACGGAGTCGTTTTGCAGATGCAGCGATCATACCGCAGAACACCCGCTTACCGAATACATTAAGATGTTGGCCGTGCAGTGCAAACAGTCTCCTTCTAAACCTAATTACATCCACCATCGCCGCACCCACCTCTTCGAGACTCTCTTGAGATCCATGATGATTCGTCTCACTTCTCTATTAACAAAGGAATTCCAGTGATCTTGATACCGGTGGAACATGGGTACCACTATGAAGTTAGTGTGGTTATGCTTCATAACAAACCTCTTCACTTGGTCAACAATAAGTCTGGCTGGCCGGTTAACCCTCGGCCTAATGTCTGAGAGGTCGTTGGCTTCAGCAATGGAGTTGGAACCACTGTATCGTCGTTTGTGAAGTTTTCCGTCATACTGTGAGCATTGTTCAAGACATGGTTCAAATACACTCCTGACCACGCATTAACGCATTAACGAACATTTCATTATGGAACTTTATTTTCCAATAGATTATACATATTTTTTCCGTGGCTGTCAGTGAAGACATGAAGTTTCTGCTCTAATACGCTAAGTTCTCAGTCTAAAGTTCTGATGGCCTGGATCATATTTTGTGCCTCTTCTCTGAGAATTACGCAACGTTGACAATATTCGTTTTTATTCTTCATCGTTTTGTTGGGGTGCCATGGTATTTACAGCCAATTCTTGAACATCTGAATATTTTTTAAGTTCTGGATTTCTTTTTCCTGAAGCTGTAGGTGTAGTGTGGCATTGGAGGACTAAGCAGAACTGCTGGCGAGTTAGCTGATCAATACGCTACTATCAGTCCATCCTTGGTCTTCATGTGACCGTCTTCAGTCTGACTAGCAGAATCGGAAAATGACTTCCTGTTGTAGAGTTGTGACAATAGAGGTGAGGCAGATGGACTACTATCGACAGGATGGTTCAAAAGGGATACACCTGCAGAATCAATCTCAGGTCCTTTACAGTCGAGAGTCAGGGAACACGTAGTGACGGGATGTGGTCCACTGTGTTTCACATTACATATTGTTAAAACAGTTTTTTGAAAATCAATTTTTACAGTCCAAATGTTTTTTCCAAACAACACCATGATAAATCACTTACTCATTTATGTATCATTACCATCACTATCATTTACTAAAGCTCTTTTTAATCTGAATTGATATTATTGATAAATTAGGCAAGGCCGTCCTTTTTGCGTGTTTTCCAAAGTAAAGTCCATTTGAATAGAGTTCATTTAGTTCAGCTTTCGTATGTATATATATATATATATATATATATATATATATATATATATATATATATATATATGCACTACATTAATCAAATTTGTATAAATGGCAATAGTCTTATTTAATTTTTCAATAAACATTTAAAAATTAAATAAGGCTCTTACCATTCATACAGACTTGATTAATGTAAACAAAAGTCGTTTTACAGGTATTTGGTCTTCCGATCATATGTTAGTTTATTTAATTAAACGCATGTGTGACAGATACGACCAAATACAATTTAATTATATATATATATATATATATATATATATAGATTTAAATATACAATTTCTAAGTAATGATTAGGAATATGAATAGGCAGTTGGCACATAAGAACACATTAAAAACAATACAAAATAAAAGATTAATGTCATTAATATGCTACTACATTGATTTATTAACATGCCAGTCATAAAAAAGTTCACTCTGTTTTAACGATTTCCAAGCAAAGAAATCCATCTGTGGATGATAACAGGAACTACCAGGACAAAAGCGGCAAAATAACATTAATTGTCTCAATGCAGGAAAGAGTTCTTGTCAGTTGCTGAGATCGAACTCGGTATCTCTTGGATTAACGTATCACTCTTTACCACTGAGCTATCAGTACTTACCAGTGAGAGTGAAGGCACTAGTATAAGAGTTAAGTGTTGTGAAGAAACGTCAAACGTCGGCATGTACTTCACTGACTAGTGTGCTTGAATGTTAGCTCGTAGTTGAGGTTATGTATTATCAAAGCAATTGCTTACTCACACTAGCGTTCCAAAAAGAGTTCCTTATCGTCCAAGACGTTCAAGTTGATAAGACAGTGTTCACACTATTTGACCAATATTTCGATGTACTAAATGTTTTTTTTGAAAAAATAATAACACCAGATTTAACTTGGAGATTATTTGTTATCAGAGTTTTGTTATCACCTTGGCTATCCAAGCGCCCTCTCCCCGAATATCATATGTTATTCAGTTAATTGAGTAAATCCGTCGTAAAACAAGAAAGTTGTTTTTTTTTTTTTCCGAAATTGGGTTATTGGTTTTACTAAATTCCTTGCATCTAATTATATATTTTTGCGTATATTTGTCTCTTTTTTCGATCACTTAGGATTGCTTTTTGATCACGTTTCTTGGTACACAATTATATAAGTAACAGCTGATTGGATATAAAACAAGTTAACTAACAATCATGAACGCCAAACGCAAGTTGTTTGTGGATAATGATGATATATTGTGACATTGAATCAAAGAAAGTGGTTGTTCTGGTTCAAGTTCTTTAGTAGATAATAAAAATAAAGAGCTTAACTTTGGACTAAGATATTAGTGTAGATATTTTGGCTCTAAACCACTTTAAGAATTCAAAAACAGTTACAGTTACTACAAACCTTAAGCATTATTAAGATTAATTTTTTAAGAGGTTAAATGTAAGAAATAACATGTGGTCCTAATTTCGCCTCAATAAAGAATTGTTTCTTTCTTTCTTTCAAACCTTATTTGGTATAAAACACCATGGTACTGCACATACCATGTTTTACACCCAAAACATAGTTAAGGACAATTTATTGAACATTAAGTTTCAAATAACCTTTCAATGTCTGCAGATCTATTTACGGTAATTAAGGTTAGTGTGTAGTGGTATTTTATTTCATTTAGAAATTAAGTTTAAAAAAGTTTGGTATATGTTACAGAATTGCAAGTTGTGTCATGGCTACTTACGATACCTGCTACATTTTACCATGTTTTACTCTCACTAGGATATTTCTAAAGCCTGGCTTATAGTTACAAAATGATTAAAACATGCCAGGTTAAATAATTAGGTTCTGTGTGAAGCACAGCGTCATGAATGGGAAAATATTTAAACCAACATAAAATTTGATCGGTACAGCCGTGAGGTTTGGGCGTTGAAAACCCAGACTTTTTAACATTTACAAATACTTTATGGGGGCCAGTGAAGATGTTTACTTGAAATTGAAATGTCGGCCTCTTACAAAAGAAGACTTTGTGCCGGTTATACGCACCTCTTTTGTGACTCAGCTACAGACTAAGAGCAATTAAGCAAGGAAATATTTCATGGTCCTTACTTTATTCAAGTCATTCCGAGTGTCCATCATTCTATACATATACAGGAGAAACTGGATTCTATACATATACAGGAGAAACTGGATTCTATACATATACAGGAGAAACTGGATTCTATACATATACAGGAGAAACTGGATTCTATACATATACAGGAGAAACTGGATTCTATACATATACAGGAGAAACTGGATTCTATACATATACGGGAGAAACTGGATTCTATATATATACAGGAGAAACTGGATTCTATACATATACAGGAGAAACTGGATTCTATACATATACAGGAGAAACTGGATTCTATACATATACAGGAGAAACTGGATTCTATACATATACAGGAGAAACTGGATTCTATACATATACAGGAGAAACTGGATTCTATACATATACAGGAGAAACTGGATTCTATACATATACAGGAGAAACTGGATTCTATACATATACAGGAGAAACTAGATTCTATACATATACAGGAGAAACTGGATTCTATAAATATACAGGAGAAACTGGATTCTATACATATACAGGAGAAACTGGATTCTATACATATACAGGAGAAACTGGATTCTATACATATACAGGAGAAACTGGATTCTATAAATATACAGGAGAAACTGGATTCTATACATATACAGGAGAAACTGGATTCTATACATATACAGGAGAAACTGGATTCTATACATATACAGGAGAAACTGGATTCTATACATATACAGGAGAAACTGGATTCTATACATGTACAGGAGAAACTGGATTCTATACATATACAGGAGAAACTGGATTCTATACATATACAGGAGAAACTGGATTCTATACATATACAGGAGAAACTGGATTCTATAAATATACAGGAGAAACTGTATACATTATACAGGAGACCAACCACCATTAATGGCTGGGCAGGCGTACTGCTTGAATGTACAGGATCACTCAGCGGCCGCTTGACTTGGTTTTATATTCCGAATATTAAAGGCACTTAGACCTAATTTACGTTGTACTTCTTCTAAATGTTTGTGGTTTTTCATTTTCAAATATTAGTTTTCATGCTAGTAATGTTCATTCAGTCATATTGTATCAGGCACCTGCAATAAGCAATTCTACAGAGAGCTAAGTGTAAAACATGGTATCTGCTATTACTGTATCTGCTAAGTGTAAAAATGAGAATAACATTTTCTATTGACTAAAACATGCCATCTGCAGATTATGAATAATAAACAATACTGCTTTAGTGCTACCATGTCTCTGAAGTTGGCTCACACAAAATGGCCCACCCGCTTAAAACCGGTTGGAATCTTTAGTTTATCATTAGTTTACGTTTGCTTAGCCATTTTTATCATTTGTTTCGATATCCTTCCGTTAGTATTTTATATAAAATTTTGGGTGGGCTAACTTCACTGTATTACTCCCACCACACCCTTCGAGACAAAATTCATTCCAGACAATAGTTTTTCGTTATCTTAGTTTTGTCATTCCCGAGTTTCGTTTAGGCAGTTTTTTTTTAATTTTTTTAACTATTTCTATTTATAAGTCTTAATTTTGTGAGATACGTCTTCACAATAGCCCACCCACCAAGTAACGACGAAAGGACTAGTTACAAGACACAATAAACCATTATATGCACAAACTATTTCCTAATAAAACTATAAGGGTAAACTAAGGTAAGCACATATTTTCCTATTTGAAGTGGTTCACAGAGCAAACTAGAAAAACGCTTTAAAATATTACGAAAAAAACCCGTAGAATCTTCGTTATAGTAAAACACTAAATTATTATTAAAATATTGTGTTTTAGAAATATATATTTTTTGACCTGATACTGTTCGAGAGAATCACATTGAATTCAAAAGGCAGTTTTGTATTACTTTTAAACAAAATTTAACACGTCTGAAATATTCTATAATAGTTTTGACAGTAAAATACAATCATTATTATAATAGTAGGCCTATGTCCAATAACAACCAGTACATATATTTTATGTGGAAAGAAAAGCTTTGAATAATTGCTCAGGAACTCTAATAACCTATACACAATAAACAATTTAACAATGTTTAATTATTTATACACAACAGTGTAGCACTGAATTTGTACATAATGGAGAAATATGACTAATAGTTTAAACTTCTCAATGCCTTTTTTACTTTACCATTAAAGTTATAAAATTAAATACTAATATAAATACAAATTGACTGTCGTAGAAAATGGGAAGTGTAAAGATTTATCGTGACATAATCTCTGCTACATTTAATGTATGTAATTTTTAATCAATTGTTTGCCATAAATCATTGTAATTCTATAATTTAATTTTTGTATGCAACAAAATTACTTGCATGGATTTTTAAAATAGAACTGATATTTCACTGTTGATATTTTGTCTTTATTCATCTGATCTCGAAAGCATTGCTTTCTATATAGAAATGTCCGATTGTTTACATTTCAAACAGCTGCCCTACGGTGGTGTTGGGGGGTCGTGCGCCTCGAGTAGCAAAACAGTTGGGTGCACTCGTGTAGGAATCGTGGTGCGCGTGCTTTTGTATTCGTATCCAAAATTGACACTTGTTAAATTTTTTGTCAACTGTTGTCCGTGATGGTTCAGTGGAAGGGATTCCCGCATAGATCACATGGAGTTTCAGCCACAACAAAAGCAAACGATCGTCTTTATATTCTGTAGGTGTTTTATACTTTACATAAGGGATATTTTTACTTGCATTATTTTTATTCAATTAGTATAAAACCTGTGTTATTGTACTTACAAGTTTGTAATTTTGAAAAATCCAATACCAATACAATTTGTTTTTAGTATGAGGAGGCTTTAATTCATAATCTCATATTTCATTGGTGGAGAAGTGAAGATATTGTAGAGATGTAGATGTGAGAAATGAATGTGGAGTTTAGCTCCTGTTCACCTTCCAGCTAAACTCAACATTCATATTTTATGCTGGAAGGTGAGCAGGAGCAAAATTCAACATTCATATTAAATCAACCCTTCGCAACATGGCTACGTTATTGTGAGATGTTCGGTATTGTCTATTCAGAAAATAAAATATCTAGAAGTATGTAGATGAACTTGACTGAAAAACAGATTCATCTACCATTATATCATCTATACAATATAGTACTCTACACAAACTCATACCTGGCTTGAGCTATTATCACTAAGATTTTAAGAACAATACGAGTTAATTATTATAAGTTTAGTTTATCTATTATCTATTGGAGATACTCTCATGGAATATCTCGTAATACTTATCTAGTTTCATTTATGTATATTTGTATGATATTCGTTTAAAATATTTGTATTAATATATTGCAGTTCTTAAAATATAGCCATTTCCAGAGCCTCAGCAAATCCTTTTAAACAAGCGTTATGTTCTTATGCTATTTTTGGTGTTATCGGGCGATCTCCAAAATTTGAAATTTTCGCTTAAATTATTGTTGTTTTCGTAGAACATAAAATAGGAGTAATATTCTTTCATATGGCTGTGAAACTTGCAAACTTTAATTTGCTTTTAATCATATTCCGGGGTAGTGCCCCAGGACCAAGCTAGACTGGAGGTATGGAAGATTTTTAGAGTTTGCTGTAGTGGTAACCCTCCTCTCATTTAGCTGTCCTAGATATACCTATTTAAGCGTACACTTAAATTAATCGTGGATAATTTCCAAGTATAAACATTCAATTAAGAACTCTGCTGCTGAACCAAATTGAAATCGGAGATTTTATTCCAACCAACTCATTGTAGAGGGAAATAATAATATAGACTGGCTTTTCTTTCTTTGCATATTTAAACTGAAAATTCTTAACTCAAATGATTTAACTCATGCATAAGTTATTAGTAGAATGATACTTGCTTGAAAAAGTTGAATGCTTCTATGTAACTTTTAAACGTTATTTATATATTTCATAATTTTCTATTGTATATGAGTTATTTGTCATATTCTTCATTACTTTGTATCGTGAAATAGTTTATTGCGTTCTGGTTGCATTATGAGTAGGGTAAGGTAAGGTTATTTCACAGTATTGGTAACTTTGCAGTAATTTCTGTTTCTTATATTACAGACTTGCCTGTAAAGTTATTAGTTCAAGCATTTGCCACTAGGTAGCGGAAGATGGCTAGTTTTGAAGAAGCACGTGTTTCGCTGGTTCTGCTTTCTAATCGCGTTGTTAAAGTTGTCAGACAATTCTTTTAGAGTGGTGTGCTGTTTTACGAGTATATAGTTGTTTGGTGGATTTAGTTTATATAATCGTGTTTATGGTAGAAGTTCTTGGTGTGGTACAAGTAATTCATGAAATATAGTTTCATTTAATATTAGTTTGATAGATCCATCCTTAAAAATAAATAAGCCATAACCTTAGAAACCAGGATGTTTTTGTTAGCAAAATCACTATAATTTTTCACGTTCCAGTTATCATATAGCCAACTTTTTTTCCTAAGCAAGTCTGTTGCTATTTTGCCTGATAAAATCGGTATACACACGAATAAATAATGTTATATGATAATGCATACTTAAAAAATTAAATCTGGGCTATTGCGAAATTGCCTTACCTTTTTCTTAGACTTTATATTTCACTGCGAAATTACCGAACTTGATTAATAGTGTATTTCGTGAACATTATTATTTATATTATTTCAGTTTACTCTTTATTAAAAATTAAAAATGGTTGAACCTAAAGACAAAGAGTTAAACGAACGCAAGATTTAGAAATTATGAAATATCTGATCTAGTAAGTGCGGAGAAGAAAGTGAAGGCAGGTGAAGTAACCCTGTACAAAGCAAGCAAGGACTCTAGCCAAAAATGACGACTTAGATCATGCTCATGTCCTCAAAATGGTCAGACCATTCGCCTTGCCCTTAGATATTGAGTTGCGTGATTTAACTTTATTGTTAAAATGCACGAATTTTCTTTTGGCCTTACAGTGCTTCAAATGAGAAAACTGGCTTATGACCTTTCAGACAAAATAGGCAGATCACATTTGTTAACACTGAGAAAAAGACGGCCAGTATATGGTTGAGGTCAAAATTTAAAGAACGCTATAACCTGTGTCTTCGGATACCAAAATGTATGAAGGTACAGTGCAAACATGGCAAATCCAGTGATAGTGCAAGATTATTTTCAAAAATTAGACAATCGTTTGTCTGAACGGTTTAAATTCTTCATTGATGCTATCTGTCCAGCAAGGCCTGTTGTCTTACTGATGGATTCTCATGACTTGCATGTTGGGCCTGAAGTCATAGAACTAAATCTACCTTTTGGGTTTTCCCTGCACACAAGAGTCATTTATTTCAGCCCCTTCATGTAGGAGTTTACAAGTCTCTGAAAAGTGTCTGGGCTAAATTGTTGAACAATCACATGTTACCGAACCCAAACAACACGCCCAGTCGTTCCCATTTCCACGAGCTCTTTACTCCTGCATTTCTGGAAAGTTTCACTCCTCTGAATATCATACATTCACAAGAAAGCTGGGGTTTGTCCTTATAACCCCAACGTTCTTTCTGCAGAAGCATTGACACCAATCAGGCTCACTGAATGCTATGGTCCATCTTCACTTGCTACTCCTGTTAGGAAGTGACTTCTCTGAAGAACAACTGCAGGGTGTAGAAGATCTGCTTCAAGTTCCTCACGCGCCAAAACAAACAACATCTGAAGCTGGAGATGTGGCTAGGAAGGGTGCCATAAAAAGAAAGAAAACCCCTTAAAAATAGCCGTGTCTAAACCCACCTAAAAAAGTGGATCACCCAAAACCTGGCACTTCTAAAGATAGGCCTGCCAAGTCTGATGACGATTGGAAGTGTGGTGTATGCTTGAAAGTGTTCTCGGAGGACGTGAAGAAGAAGAATGGTGCTCAGTGGTTACAGTGTTAATTTTGTAAGTTCCCCTAACACGAAAAGTGCCAGAAAAATCCTACAAAGGAGCTAATTTATGTGTGTGACGCTTGTGAGCCATTTTATGGAAGTGAGGACTCGGATTAACCTCAGGTATGCCTATTTGTACAATGTTGCGAAATTACCTACCCACTATTGGGCAATTACCTACCCTAATGCAAAGTTACCTTGAAAGACTCATGAAAAAAAGCTTTTTATATATCCATATACAATGCAATAAATTTAAAACTAACGAATATTTTTAAATTAATATGTGTTTTTGTATTACATACGTTTTTAAATAAATATTCCTTGTAATACAAGCCAACTATTTAGGTTTTACTGCGAAATTGCCTTACCTAACCCTATATAACTGATGTTACTGTTGCCAAGTAATAATTTTAAATGTTAAAAAGTACAAAGCTTGTACATTTTAGTTTCAGCCTTGAGCCTGTTTACCACACTTATGACTCTTCAATACCAATACCGTGGCACATAATACTGTCATCAAAATATTCTCTTCTGTTTCAGTATTTTCTTGGTATAATTCAAAAGTCGAAAGCTGAGTAATTTTTATTGACATACAACACAAATATACGAAGAACTATTATTATATGAGTTATGATAGAGAGTTTAGGTTTCCATAAATAAATATACAAAAACGATCAACTTAGAAAAAAAGTGGGACAAAATGATGAAACACTTACCTTTTGTCTCTGGCATCTTGGAGATACATATGAAAAGCCACCTGTTATCTCGCTTTGCTAAGCTTGAATAGTGTTGTTTTCAACTAAACAACAATAAAACAATGGCTTTTCTTTTATCTTCTAAGCAAACATACATTCCAACTATTTCCAAGTAAGAAGACTTTATTTTAATTTAAGAATGGATTATAACATCTTAAAAAGTCTAAACAAAACGTTTTCCTAACAAACCTACGTGTTTAAACACATATAGACACCATTCCGTGAATTGATTTTTACGAATGCTGATCGCATCGATGCTGATCGGAATAGTGAAACACGAAAATACATCGGGAAAGCCTCTTAAAAACATTAGCTTCTGAGATGAAACATGTCTTTATTTAAAAAAAGATATATGATTTTTATGTTTAAAATCTTGAAATGAATTATATTTATTAAAATTACATTTAAAAGGTGAATTTTATCAAAATCTGACCACCCATATTGTCTCAGTTTTAATTTAATTTCAAGGAAAAGTAACATATATAACCTTATATAATATTAGTAGAGACTTTTTACAGTGATTCAGCCCTACAAGTGTTCAGCCAGGCTCCAGGCTGAAGAATATATACTGAATATATTTATTTTATTTTTTAAAGAAACAAGTAATTATGATATATTTAGAACTAATATTATTCTTAACTGTTAAGCAGTAGAATACAGTACGGTACTGTTTGTTGTGAGGCAGGAGGGCACTTACATGTCAAGGTTCTGAAATTTGATAAACTTTTAATTTTTAAAGAAAAACATGTAAATATCAACACGTCTTTCTGTAACTGTTTTATCAGTCTGCGTGTAATAATGATTACAAAATATAATTACTATAGTCCTAGTTTTGACCAATACCAACCTCATAAAACTGAATTATGGAAGATAAAACAGTAAACAAAAATATTACCCCTAATAGTGTTAAAACCTCTTAAAATAGGAAGAATTCCACTCTTGTAATATAAACCTCTTATTAAAACGATTGATGACACATGATAACTGTGATGATTCCAACAGCTTACGGGATGCAGTGACAAGTTTACTTATTTTTACGAAATAGTTATAAGAAATTTACAATGCACTTGTCCTTACAAAATAAATGTTTTTGTTTCGAGAAAATCCAAATAAGGCGTCAAACTTACTTGCTTGGCGGACAAACCCCGCTGTGGACTATCACACATTATCGCGTAATAGTTCACAAGGCTTTATAAAGGGACTCCACTCTACATTCTAACTAGGCAAAAAGCTACAATATGTACATGCGGATTCTGGGAAAATAAAACTCCATTGAGATAAGCTATTAGAATAAGTATTTGGATAGTAGATATTTAAACCTAATTAAAACGACTATGCTTTTTTAGGTCAATACCTAAATTGGAATCATTAATAACAACATTTCGTAAATAATAATATTTAATCAACCTGTACGCTGAGTTTAAACTCCAAGGCAATGAAATGTGTCAGAACGCACCTTTATATTCACCTGATTAAGTTTTTATCCTACGGGATCGATTTTTTGAAATAGTTGTATTACATAAATATAAATCTTAAGGAGAGCGAAACTTTACAATTTGCGAAATATTGTTGTTATGCATTGCGCTTTTCCATAATGCTTGGAAAATGGTATCAAATGAGGCTCAAGGGGCAACCCGAAGACTTTTAAAAAATACGTGTCTGATTGTGTTGTAACAGATGTGACAAATTTAGCCTGTAGAGAATTATTTATGACATAATACCTTTACTTATTGGGTTTAGAGGACAGTGGCGTTATCAATATCCTTGACAGTGGCGACTAGGACGTTACTGGCCAGGGAGTTATTACGTACTGTATATTTTACATATAACCATCACTTCCCCAAACTGAAAAATAGTAGGTTTAAAAGCTGTCTATAGTTTTGAATACATGGCAATAATTGTCTTAAATCCCTATGTTTTGCAAGGAATTCTCGTCACATATGCAACTGCACGTCTGCACGTCAATAGGATGGTAATGAATAATTTTACTGCGAACGGTGTATGTTAATAAGTATCAGATAAAATATCTTATTGTTTAGAAATAATGTATTTATTGATATTTTAGACTACATTATTGTTAACAATTTGAAAAATAGAAATTTTCACACATAAAGCTCTGTAAAGTGACATCTTATTTTGAATACACAATAAAAATAAAAAGAATGGTTTAAGAGAGTTAAGTTCTCTTATCATAAACCAGTAGCAAACAAATACGTTGAATAAATCTGTAAAAAACGTCCATTCCCCTATTCACTGATGCGTAACTAACTAATTCATATTGTAACTAACACAACATGTTTCATAATAAAAGCAAATTGCACACAGACATTGATATTGTTTACTTCCTTATAAGTACTTTCACCTTCCGACCAAAAAAGCATAATGGATGGCGTATATAAATATTATCTGCTGTTTATAATAGGTGTTCAAATTGGTCTCCTTGGATTCTCAGGCAATGTACTAATATTGTGTAAAACAGTGAAACGGCGTGTGCTAGCTACAGTTTCCTGGAAAACACTTTTGACCACTTGTACATTGCTTATTCCTTAGATGATTAGTATTCTTAGGTTTAGTTTCACAGACATTGTCATTGATACAAACTCAGAAATATAAAATGTTGTATACATTGAACGTATTATTTGACAGTTCGTCAAGGACATTATATAAACTAACATCAGTCTCAACCATTTGATTCTCTTCTTGCCCTTCTTGTAAACACATCGGCTAGGGTAACAGGAAAAGTAAATTTTTACTAAATTTAAATGATGCAGGTAAAAACCCCTGGGGTCGGTAATTCCTGGCGGAACAGCCTGGTCAATGTCACATGTCACTTAAGTTTACAGTTGCCTTCAGTTCACCCACCAGTTCATGTATATGTGACGACCCTCTTTTTTGGAATTCCTCTATGTAGAGAAATGTTTTTGCAGCTCCAAAACTATGTTTGTTATTAATTGAGGAAGTTCTTTTACTTTGGAATGAAAAAAACTGTCTGCAGTGTCAGGTCTATTACTGGGAGTGTCATTCTGTTAAGTACCATTATCACTTGGGGTCATGAGTTGTTACATTTACATGTGTTAAAATACATTTGTATTGAAAACGTCAAGATTTTCCACTTTTAGGTCCATGACTATTGCATCCTGATAATTCTGAATAATGTTTCGTGGACTTACAATAAAATCAAAAGTTATAATAACAATACGTACAGAGATTTAGATCGTATTGGTCAGGTCTTACTTTCAAACCCTCTGCTAAACTGAAGTATTCAAGTACCATCTGCAAGTATGCATCCACTCAAAGATGGTATTTGTGATCGAGAATATTTTTATGTTTCACTCTCAATCCTGGAATCTACTAATAACTTTTTGTCATTTTCCCAGCGTTGTGGACATATTGAGGTAACCTCCTTGCAGGGTTTCTCTTATATGGAATTGGAGAAGCACACCTATATGGATTATATTCATGCATGTTAATATGTTTGCAATTTTTTTATTTTTAACACCCTCCAGTTGTTAAAGAACTATACCAGGCAGTTTCACCACGTGGCCGTATTAAAATATACCACAATGGAGTCAAAGTGTATACTGTACAAATAAATTGTATTTAGACGTCCATCAGATTACATCGATGATCGGCTACACTGTAATAGTCCGAGTGAAGGTAGGGGCTCTATCAACATTTTAAAACACCAAGGCAATACCTCTGACATGGTCGGTTCATTGGAGAGGCGTTGGTTCTGGTGAGAATCATAATTAAATCTCATTGACATTTCATTATTAACCGGTGTTCTTTTAAAGCTGGCAGTATTTCTTCTCAAAAATTTTGATAAATGGAAATAGTGAACAAGTTAATGTGTTATTAATTTTATTTTAAGGGAATGCATCTAGATGGGGAAGTTTTTATTTACTTTTTTAATTTTTGTTATTTTTTGGATTGCCCACATCAAAAAGCCAAGAACTGAATACTTTTTTAATAATATTTAGTTTTGGAATATGTGCAATAACATTATATATGCGCTTTTTAGGTAAAAAAACAAAACAAACCTTATGACTTTTTAATTATTTTGTAGTCAATGACCAGTTCTAAAATTCTATGCATTTTCAATGTTTCTTTTCAAAAAGCCTCAGGTTGTTAAAACATTAATTATCATGGGTCGTGGTAATGCAATTTTGGTACTAAAAGATACCACACGTATAATTATTACATTGAAGAGAGTTTTTTTGCAACGTTAACAGTTGGAAAGTGTAAGTCTTTGCACATTTCATCAGTGCCAACGTACAGTCTCTAAAGTTCAGAGTGCATAAACATATTCATATATTTAAATCTTAGCACAAACTAAAGTTCTTACAATTTACTTCAATAAAATTCAAGTGCAAAGTAATGTAGACATTGATTACACACATCTACAAGGTTATAAGAAACATGATTTGAAAAACCTTATCGGCAACCAATAATGAAACGTCTTTCTTGAGAGTTAATATACATTTCCTGGTGTATTTTCTTCAATTACTGTGTGATTTGTCTTTTTCTTGAGAACTAATTTTCTTTTAACTGAGGGACACTTATTAGTATTATAGTCAAAACACATGATATAATAGTGTCCTCCATCCGAGTTACCTGCAAAACGCAGGGTATGTATCCACAACTAAAGTCTGAAACTTAATTTTTAACCATATGCACAGTTAACTTATAGTATAGGAAAAGGTTTACTCAAATAAATGACTTTATTATGTCCAGCGTATTCATGAACAGATAATAAATCAATATATTCTTCTTTTGGGCGTGAGTGGAATATGTGTTCCTTCATAATCTTTATGGAGCTCAATTACGTTATCAAAGTAATCTAAAAGCTTTGCGTCTGAAGGCGACATACTTATATACTTACACCGTGTGTTGTATAAACAGACAGCACTAAATAAAAGTTTTTTCAGCATTGATTTTCACTGCCCTTGATTCCATGGTCAATAAAAATAGGAAAGGGCATATGAGGTTCAGATAATTTAATTTTGACGTTATATTACCACAAAATATAAATATATAATATAATATAAAAAAATAAATCATCTTCTGACTACAACAGCATAACATAAATATTAAGCAAAGAGAATAAACATCTTGAATTTTAACTTTCCTTGTATTGATTAAATGTACGATAAACTCGATGAGAATGGGATAGAAGTAAATAGTGAGTAAATAGGGGGTTTTGAAACTTCCTAAATAGGTATGTCACTTAAACATATTGCTTCTATCGGCTGCTTGGCATTTTGAGAACTACGATCGATTAAGCTGAAAAGTGTAAGCTTAAGTTCACTTCACGTCAACAGCCATCGACATTCCCTGCTACGTAAAATTACCTTCAATTAAGAAATTGATTAATTTAAAGAAGTTGCCTCAGAAAGTATTGTAGAAAAATACAACCCTGGATTTTAAATATATAGATACATTTCAGCCTTGTAATTTTAGTCAGTAATTGAACATACTAAACCTTTTTACACAGATTAGTCTAACTCCGAAAGGCTAGAGAGATAAGTAGGCAATGGGTACTTAAGTAAGTAGTAAGTAATAAGTAGGTACTTAATAGTGCCATTTGGGTTGGGTAATCTTGGCACTATTAAGGAATACGATCTTGAAGATTTTCATGTAGTTTTGGTTTCTTGGACGGTATGTGTATTATAGAACTTTGAAGAAACATTTTATCCACACAAGACCTGTGAAAGAATTGTTACACAAACATAGTCTTACTGTGAATATAGAATATGGAATTTAATATTTCTAAATGCCATGTTATGACATTCAGTAGGTCAAAAAATTGTATTATTAAAGATTATTATTTAAATGGGAAATTGATTTCAAGGGTTGATTCAATAAAGGATTTAGGTGTTTACATTGATTGCAATTTGTCTTTTAGCGAACATGTTTTTAGATGTATTTCTTCTGCAAATCGAATGATGGGGTTTATAATTCGGCAAGGAATAAATTTTACTAATATTAGAACATTGATTGCATTGTATAGGGCCTTGGTAAGGTCCAGGTTGGAGGCGGCTTGTATTATATGGAATCCCATTCATGTTATACACAAAGATGCCATAGAAAGATGCACAAAGATTTTTACGCTACCTCTATTATAAATGTTTTAATATTTATACGTATTTAATTCCTTATGAAGAGCTGATGACTCTGTTTGGGTTTGAGAGTCTGAGCCTGAGGAGGGATGTGATGGAGCAGATGTTTTTGAGGGGCCTGGTTCAGGGACGGGTGGACAGCGCTGAGGGTCTGGGGGTTATAAGTTTTAGGGTCCCTAGCTTTAACATTAGAGGCAGGCTACTGTTTGAGCTGCCACACGTGCGGACGGTGGCGCACGCGTCCTCGCCTCTGCTCCGGATGGTGAGATCACATAATATGATGCTTTCAGGTGGAGGTGATATAGATATATTTTTCGAAACGGATTCTACTTTTAAAAACAAGTGTCTAATGCTTCTTAAACTGAGATCTTAATGATTATGTATAACATTGTTATTTATTAATTTATTTATAAAATTATTAAATTTCTAGAATATATATATTACACAACATATTGTTTTGCTTTTTTTCTGCATGTTGAAATGTACAACTTAAAATATGTTGCTTGTTTGTTGATTATTAACTAAAGTACAATTAATTTATTTGTGAATCCCAAATGCATGTTATACACACATATTGTTGTTGTTTATATATTGTTATTGTTATTTTTTATTCTGGCCATTTATTTATTGTTGTTATTTACTTATTGTTGCTATTTATTTGTTGTTGTATTTATATATTATTTGAGTGAGTTGTATCTATTTACATGAAGGATATATATGCGTGTGTATTCCTTAAAATTAAGGTGTAGGTATAATTATTATTAAGTAATAGTTTCAATTATTATTGCTTTTAAAATTTATTGCTTGTTGCATGTGGTTGGGGACTTTAACCCACAATATATTGTATTGTAATAAGAGAACTGCCCCAATGTAATTGGGTTGTTACCTGTTTTGGAGCATGTAAAATAAAATAAATAAATAAAATAAAATAAATAAATATAGAACTTTCGGTGTCGAAGGATAGTATAAACATGATAACTAGCGTACTGGGCGTCGCGTGCAGTGATTCCCAGTATCAAGACCGTAATCTGTATGATTAGCTACTTTTTCGAAATAATACCTTATTATGCAGAAATAGTATGTCTGTTGAATAAAATAAAAACACACTATTTGACAAGAAATGCGAACATTTATTTGAAAACTTTGAGGTCGCTGTGAGGGGAAGCTTCCTCCCACGTGTTAACCATTCTTAACTGTGGTGAGCAGATGATTTATAAGAATTTGCAATTCGTAGAATTATTGGCAGTGTGAAAAAGAGCATAGTAAGTATTGTACTGTTTATAAAATTGTGTCATACTTTATGTGTTATACTGCTAAAGACAACAATGGAATAGTATATTCACCATGCTAGTTGTTTGAGAGAGCCTTCTTGAATTTTAAAAACCTAGAGCGCATAAACTTAATTTCTTTTCCATGAACGCATTTGTAAAAAGTGAAATACTGTGCGAGTTGTTTGATAGCGAAGAATTCAAACGGAAAAGAAAAAGGACCACTTTATAGTAAACTGGAGAAATTGTACATTTGTGTGTGTGTGTGCTGCTTACAAAGTTGTATAGTGGAATGAGTAGCGTATATACTGACTGCCATTGATGACTAAATTAGGTTCAATTCTTTCTCTATGCAAAATCAGTTCAAGTAATACTGTCTCTTTGCTAGTAAATAGTGTACTCAACAGCTTTTTATTATTTGACGAACTAACTGGTTTTTGGTAACGGATCTTTCAGACCTGTCCGGAACGGGTGTAAATATTATGTTTTCAATCTTAGTGTAAAATGAATTTTACACTAAACGTAAAACGAACGTTAATATAGAACATATTTCATGTTCTAGGTAATAAATGTAATTTATTATTTACTTTCTTGATTATAATTGGTGTAAGGTGTAGGCATTCCATATTAATATAATCTAATTTCGTGATCATGTTGATATTGCCCCAATACTGAAAGGTATGAAGATGTCATAAGTGTGAAGTGTGTACGCAGATACTCGAATTTATACTTACCACGAACATTACAGAAAGGATTCCATGCAGAAATTCTTTCAACTATTGTGTGAAAGTTTACATTCCAAACGTACATGGTTGGTCACTTAGCGATTTTAAAAATTTTCAAATCAACACTTGCAATATTAGTAACTATCACTACAGTTTTTATTTCGCTGCCAAGTCTTGCTACATTAAAACTCGTAGCTACAGTTACAGATGTACCTATTTCCCTTGTTTCAAACCACTATGGCATTCCTTTAAAACGTTTTATAACGAAATTGTAAGAAATAATTATTTTACCTCCTGATGAAGAAAATAATTTATTCCTCTTGTATTTGATAACAGACTAAACACAAAACCCGTTTAATTTAATTCGTATGTACATGTACACAATAATGCAGTTGTTGCGTGACAATAATTTCCAATTATCAAACGCCGATAATAAGATCGGCATACATATAAATACATATTAGGTCATGTTTATAATGAGCACTTAACTTAAACTCTTTAGATGTATTTAATTCCTCTTACAGAGATTTTAAGGTTAAAATACTCCTGATTATCAATTAACTACTACATTATGCTTGTCAGTTGTACAGAAGTGAATTATGACATTAGTTATCCTCAAGGGTTACAAATTTGGTCCTAATATATTGATAACGGGGAAAACCTGATAAGAGTGAAAAGAGTTTGTCGTATTGCTTGTAGTTCTTCAACTACACTATGTCGCTTGACGAATGTGAACGTATAACACTTCTTATGATGGTTGGTTGGGGAAATAACAGACGATCACACGAGGAAGCATGCCATTTATTTAATGAATACTTTCACGAGAGGCAGCCAATTTCTAGAACAACTGTAGGGAGAACTGTTCAACACTTTATGAAAACAGGAAGTGTTTCCGATCGTCATAGGTCGCTGAGATTTCTAATTGTTACTGTTATCAGGTTTTCCCCGTTATCAATATATTAGGACCAAATTTGTAACCCTTGAGGATAACTAATGTCATAATTCACTTCTGTACAACTGACAAGCATAATGTAGTAGTTAGCTGCAGTATTCGTTTGGTTGCAGTTTTGCTTTACTGGGGTTATGGCTACTAATAAAATGTAACCAAGTAAAATCTTTGAACAGCCGCCATTTTGTACTGGATCAATCTTTTTGAGTGCGGTTTGCGGCATTAAACTCTGCTAGATAAGCCCTTTAAAATGATGACCGTATTGACCTATGCTCCTATTTAAGATTTCCTTCTGACTCCTTGCGGGTCGTCCCCATGATATTACAGAAAACTGATAGTTCCTTCAAAAAGTAGATTTTTAGGTGTAGTATTGATGTACCAAATCTTGTTTATTTATCGGTTATCGTTCAGAAAATATTATACCCGTGCAGGACTTTATGTACACCCTGTATATATATATATATATATATATATATATATATATATATATGTATATATATATGTGTATATGTATATAATATAAATATATAAAATATATTATATATATGTATATAATATATAAATATATAAAATATATTATATATATATGTATATGTATATAATATATAAATATATAAAATATATGTTAATAATGTATACCGAGACATTAAAAATACCCATTAGAAAGTATTAATACTGTTACTGGCCAAAGTTCCAAAACCAAACTAAACCGATTCATGTTCTTTTGGGTGATGAAAGAACTCAATCATGTGCCAAAGAATCTTATGAATTTCTAAGAATACGATGCAGATAGTAAAACGTGACGTTAATTTTTACTCTTATCGTTGTTTTTGCTTGCTCTAGCTGATCTTTGTTATACAATAAACAGTAATGGTTTAGATAAGAATACATCTACCATGTCACATAGTCGTATTCGTTGCCAAGATGCCTGCAAATCAAGGTGAGACACCTCCTAATACATGTATGGTTTTAATAACTAAGTCAAACGATGTTATATATATTTTTAACGAAGACATTCAATTTAATTCATTTAGAATTTCTCTCCGCTAAACTAGGCTAGAAATTTGGACATAAGCCAACAAACACGTTTCGTTTTAAAGGGTTATTATTGTACATTTTATCTTATTTTTATCTATATTTAGTAATAATAAATTATTATTTTTATACTAATGTATGCATGTGTACGTCTTCTGGCTAAAATAACATGGAATAAACGGCAATTGAAATGTTATTTGTAGACAAGTTTTAAATGCTTGAAAATATAAGTACTATCAATATTTATTTCTTTTATATTATAAAAATAAATATTTTATCTCATGGTGTTTAGTACGTCATCTCAAAAGTGACATCTTCATTACTCCTGTAGGTTTACATTGAAGGGCCTTCCAAACAATGTATGGTATGCCAGTCATATAGTCTAATCACAATATTTTTTAAAGCTTGGTTTGTCATTTTAACGTATTCTACAGGGCAGCTCCCCTACTTCTTTCATGATGTATCCTGCATTGCTGTTTTAACAACCCTATCTGACACGGAGCAGGAACAGCGTCTGAAATGCGTGTTTTACAGTGGGTATTTAGACCACTATATATATATATATATATATATATATATATATATATATATATATATTATGATTCTTTTATGTTATGAACTCCACATTATAGGGCTATCTTTATGTTAGAATAATAAACTGTAAACTAAAACCCTTTTAAAATGTAGTGACTGTGAAAGCTATTATATTGGACAAACTGGCAGAAATTTTAATAAAAGGTTTAAAGAACATATACAAGCTTTGAAAACAAATAACATGTCTACAATAAAATCAAATTTCGCTGAACATTTATTAGAAACTGGACATAACTACAAAAGTATTGAAAAGAACATGGAAATTTTGGACATTGAAAGGAAAGGAGAAAAATTAAACACGAAAGAAGAACTACATATTTATCTAAATTATAACAAAGCTCCTCACAACATATTAAATAGCAATTTAAAAAATAAAACAAATCCTATCTTTAAAAAAATATTAAACACAGAATACTAATCAAAATTACAACTGTGTCATATAAATTGAACATCTGTTTAAATAGTCGACAGGTGTATATTTATTTGTTTTGTTTATTATTTAGTTAGAGGTTAATGTTCACACTGAAGATGGTTTATACCGAAACACGTGTCTGAAATAAAAGAATTTTAAAAGGGTTTTAGTTTACAGTTTATTATTCTAATTATGATTCTTATTTTGAAATTTAAATCCTCTTCCTAAGCTATTGATTGGAATGCTTCTTTCATCTTTCATTTAACAGTGTCGTAAGTAAAAATGTTTCCTTGAGCTTACTCTAACTTTTCACGTCATTTCAACGCGTCTCCCTCTAAATAATAACGAATAACTACCAGTTTCTTGCGTTCATTAATTCATATATATATATATATATATATATATATATATATATATATATATATATATATATATATACAGGGTGATTCATGAAGTTCTCCCCCCACTTCTACAGCACATTGTACTAGTAAAAATAATGAAAAAATGTTATATAAACATAGGTCCGAAAACGCTTCGTTAGCGAGTTACAGCTAGCGAAAGATTTCGCCTGAATTCCTGGGTAAAGAGTAAAATAAAGCCATACTGAACTTTTGGAAAGGTTAATTAAGTAAGAAATATCGTGGATTCTTATGTATTTTTACCTGATAAAGCTAATAAAATATAATAAAATTGCTTCATTTATTTTCGAACATTTGATGTAAATTTTTATAAAAAAAAAATATACAACGTAATAAAACATGATATTTTTATTTACAAACAAATTTATTTAACAGTTAATCTTGTTTTTCTCAATTTATCTCATCATTAAGGAACAAACATTTTGTTTTTGTTTTATTTTAACTAAATACCGTACGGTATTTCTTTACAGCTAGTAATGTATTATACTGAATAAAATCGATTTTTTGGTACTTATTTCTGTTTTATTTTAGACTTTGATTATATCAATTTTCTCAGAATTAAATTCTCTACAATTAATGTTTGTTGATTTTATGTATTTATTACCAATTTAACAAAGTTATTGTACATCAAACTTAAAAAAACATTGTTTCGTGCCCCAATTTTTTGCATTTAACCCTGGATCCCTCAAAAACTACTACAGGTACAGTTCTGAAACCTATTTTATTAGCTTTATCAGGTAAAAATACATAAGAATCCACGATATTTCTTACTTAATTAACCTTTCCAAAAGTTCAGTATGGCTTTATTTTACTCTTTACCCAGGAATTCAGGCGAAATCTTTCGCTAGCTGTAACTCGCTAACGAAGCGTTTTCGGACCTATGTTTATATAACATTTTTTCATTATTTTTACTAGTACAATGTGCTGTAGAAGTGGGGGGAGAACTTCATGAATCACCCTGTATCTGTCTTCAAATCAATAAAGAAATCCAGTATCCAGAAAATCCTATTATGAGTGGAAATAATGGAAATATTATGAAGTAAAAGTGCCCTATTTCCATATAATGAGGTAAAAATAACGAAAAATTTTGATAACTGTTAAATAAACACTCATTAAAGGTACTGGCTTAAAAAAAATAATTATCATAATTTGATTTCGTCAGCTATTTTGTTCAAACCCTGGAAGAAATATAAACTACTCTAGGGAACAAGTGCCCTTATTCCACCCAGCTCCTCAATTCCTCCTACTAGGATATCAGGCAATATTGTTATAATATAATTTATATTTGTTTCAGAAAAGGTAAATGATGTTAAATTTGAAGACGCCATGGACATTGCTGGTGAGCCACTTAGTTTTAAAGTACAATTATGGTTGTCACGAAACATAAATATACGATTATAATATAATTTGTTTTAGTTGGTGCTAACACATATTTGTTGTCACTCTTCAGCTTTATGCTCTTTGAATAAGGCAATATTTTGGAAAAAAGTTCTATTTAATTATATTAAGGAGCACTTGCCTACGAACTGTTGAGTCAGAAACGGAAGCAGTAAATTATTATGTATGTTGCCTATCCCTAACAGTGAGATTTAAGATTCTGCTTACCTCTTTGGCTCTCGTCTCGTTACTTTTGAAACTTGAAACTAGAAATTTGTATTGAAATTACATGTTAATGTTTTGCGTCCTAGATTAGGATATGATGTACTACAGGTATCGTTCTATTAGACAAATAATATCGGCCATAATATATAAGGGTTCTCTCTCCATCCCGCTCCGTTTTTGCTGCCGGAAGCCAAGTGTTGACCTTCATCTTAAACCAGAGGGCAAGCAGGTCTTAAATTCAATTTTCCAATAGGTAAATGTATGGATCTCAGCTGGATATTTTACACGCTATGGCAAGTTCAGTATCTAAATCATATTCCTGACTGTAGCTATGGTGGGAAGGGTTGATTTAATGTAAATGTTGAATGTGGGGTTTAGTTTTTACATGTAACTTGAATGAACCTGTGGCATTCTCATCTTTGTAAATAATTTTTAAATATGTGTTTAATATTACTATTAGGATTGTAGTGTGTAAACAAGTAAAAACTGTTGGCTGTCTCACTCAAACGTTTATTCAGCCAAGCGACTCGTTCTCTAATCTCCTTATTAACAACTGAAGTCTAAGAAAATAACACATCCTCTGGATAATTTATTGCACTGTTACATAATCATTTTCCCTTGGAGTGTCATATGAAAAATGACAGCCATGGCTATTCCCGACCTCGCTGTGTAGACGTACAGGACGACGCTCGACACCTCTGTATTGTCTCCTTCCAATAGACAACCGTAACAACTAATTTAGCAGATCAGATCTCCTGTCTTGCTTCTCAAAAAAAACCATTGCACTAAACTAATCATATAAATAAACAACGTTACCTCCAGTAGTGTATCCATAATATTCTACGGTGTGCGGCACACGCTACTCAGTTACTGCTTTCACAATTTCCACTTTAAATGCGATATTTAGTACATTCATATAGTATAAACACGTCAAAATTGTCAAACAATAATGTAACAACGGCCATAAAAAACTATGACTTTACAGTGAACAACTTACAACATCAGTTACTTAACTATCCGAACTTACCAGACTAACTAACTGTAACAGCACACGAGCACAAGTGTTCATATTGGACCTTACATTGCTTACCTGGAATGTATTTTCTTTCATGGAAATAATCACATTCTCACTTCAATGGTAGCTTCACTTATTACCCTGAAACTGTCATATTTGAGAAAATATGCTAGTTATCATAAATTATGCTAGAGCACGTAAATTTACATGAATAAGAAACAAAAATGGTCTATTCCGTACTAACCTTATATTAATGTTAAATGCTTCCACACACTGTTTTTAACTATACAGATATTTTTAAATAATTGTCTCCATAAAGAGAATGTTCCATACTTAGCACCTTTGATAAATCCTTTCTAGTAGTAACACACATCTTTACATGAATAACAGATTACGCTACCATCTGTTGTACGATCACGATTTGAGCCTCTGTAAGATCCGCGACCTCGTTGGTTTTGATTCAAATAAGGTCTTACATCTTTCACTTAACTAGTGTGTATTGCGCAATTGTTCTATTCTTCCTTTGTTCCATCAGGTGCATGCTGAATTTACCGAACTCGCTCTTAAGGTTTTCAATCTTGTTCTCCAACAAACTCCTACCCGGTTGTACAACTGAGGCTACCGCCACGTGCCTCGCTCATCGTGAAACAGTTACTAGAAGTAGGTCAACATTTTGACTTGCAGTTTGCACTTTTCTCAAGTTTTTTATCACATAATCTAGAGTATCATTGCTCAACATCGGAACTTTTCCGGAAGGGATGGTCCCAAACCCCTGAGTACATGTTTAATTTTGCTTCTTTCAGCCATGTTTGAGTCCAGTTTCGTGCTTATGTTCAATACATCTTGTATATAGACTTGTACGTCTTCTCCTTGCATTATGATTCTTATTTTGAAATTTAAATGCTCTTCCTAAGCTATTGATTGGAATGCTTCTTTCATCTTTCATTTAACAGTGTCGTAAGTAAAAATGTTTCCTTGAGCTTACTCTAACTTTTCACGGTCATTTCAACGAGTCTCCCTCTAAATAATAATGAATAATTACCAGTTTATTGCGTTCATTAAAACCATTACCCCTCCCAAGCTCTCAAATGCCTCAGATAGTCTCTACACTTTATCCCTGCCCCTCGAAAATCTCGGGGCGTGATAGACGGTCCTCTTGCCACCGCCATGGTAACTGCTTACTTTATTTGCGGGCATACTTCTTCACCATTGCTTTGGACAGACCGCTCCTCTTGCTCGTTCACCTTATTTCTTCGAGGCTAACCTCCGGAGATTCCTCCACTAGAGGACATGGTTCTTTTGACCTACCTCCAAATGATAAAGTGCGGAACTATTCCTGGAGTTGGATTCCTGCGCTCTTTTTCTTCTCGTCACTAAACGGAATTGAACGTGAGTCGAGTTCATAGGCGTTGAAAAGGTTTTATAAGTATTTAAGTTACTGCTGAGCACAGACTACGACTACTTTTCAATGTAGTACACTGATACACTAATAGTAGTACACTAAACCACAAAAATATAGTCCCATTAAACTCACTGTTCACTTAACTTAAAACAATCATAATTTAAAACAATTATTATTGCATTACTGTATTAAAAGGAATAATAAAACATATCTTACATTAAAATCCAATTAATTACGCAATGACTTCATTTTCATTTTAGGTAACTAAACATATTCATCCAATAACACTGTGACAGTTTATTAATTATTATCATTATTGTTTTACTTTCAATCTCATTCCGCAGATTTGATGTCTCAAGGTATCCAACATAGAATCAAATAATCAAGCTATACTATGCAATGTTTCTTTACAACTTATATTTAACTTATATTTGATCATACAAAAAAATTATTCCGAGAGAAACGGCGGACAGATAATTAACCGGATATTTTTTATAAAATAGTGAAGAATATAATTAGGTAATAATTAATTACTACATATATCAGTAATAAATACAGGTGATAAAATACTCTTTATATTTCAACTGTTGCTTTACTCTTACTAGATTTGACTTTTGTGACTAAGTCTATCAATGTAATTTGTACAACAGATTATCACATTACTATTTATTTATCTTATAAAATGGTTTATTATTTTCTAAAATTGAAAATTATTTTTGCTATCAAAAAATATTTTTAAAGTAACATAGAGGACAGTCCCTCAAAGCCTATCACGCCTCAGCACTACCGGTGGCCTCCATTAAAACTTGTTACGCACCCCCCAGTAAAGGGGTGACGCAAGGGGGGTAGACAGGGAAACTAAAGAAAATTAATATAACAATTTAGGTACCCATTTATTACATGACGATGGTACGATGTCCTCTATTTTAATATCCTAACAACACATAATATTCATAATATCCGACCTCTCCAATATTAATTAATCTCGGCTGACCGGAATCTCTGACCTCTAAAGTGCCCACGGTGCCACGCCTCCTTGGTTTTGTGATCACATCCTCTCCGTCGCCGTTCTCTGTCTACCCTGCCGACCTTCCACCGTCCACATGGTATACTCACCACTCCATACCATGGCTTCCTGACGGGAGAAATCCCTCAAATGTTTAGGGGGAAAATATTTATAAAACAGCCATTCATTATCTTTAGCCTCTTTTGATTCTCTTTATTGGTTTTAGAGGTCTAGATTTCTCCTATGCCTCTATTGACGATATTCTTGTGGCATAGTAGTTCGAAGAGGAGCATCTCACTCATCTGCAGTTGCTGTTTGAACGGCTCTTCCCCTTTGGAATTCCTGTCAATTCCAGCAAGTGCGTTCTGGATGACGAGTGCATAACGTTTCTGGGGTTCCTTATTTCTAGAGAGGGCTCCAAATTCGTACTTGAGAAGATACAGGCTGTACTCAAACCTAAGGCGGCTAAAGGACTCAAACGTTTCACAGGAATGCTAAATTCTGTCATAGGTTCCTGCCCGACACTGCTATGCTGCAGATACCGCTTAAGGATCTCTTGAAAGGGAATTTAAAAAGGAACGCAAAGATATGGACAGGGAATACAGAGCAAACACTTCAAAACTACAAGCGTAGTCTGGATGAGGGGATGTTGTTGGCAATTAGATTCCGGATACTTCCCTGGTGGTAATGTTTGACCCAACTTACCACTCCATGGAAGCTGTCCTACAGCATAAAGTAGGTTAGGCACGGCAGCGGTTGTCGTTCTTCTCCAGGAAGCTTAGTCCTGTTTAACAGAAGATATCGAGAGTTCGAACATATGTACTGGTTGTCAAACACATTTTATACATGGTCGAGAAGAGGGAGTTCACGGTCTATATGGACCGCAAACCTCTGTCCTTCGCTATCTATCAGAAGCCAGATAAATGCTAGCTACGAGAGTTCCGCCTTCTGCAATATATCAGCCAGTCCACAATGAACATCCACCACACCAATGGATCTGTCAATATAGTGTATGATTCGTTGTCAAGGAATAAAATTCGCTTCGTCATAAGATTACGAATCCGTGGCTGAGTCATGATTCCGCACCTACATCAGTGCCTCAAACCAGATTTTAACCATCAGGTTGTGCGAATTCCAGTCCCAGGTTTAATTCTATACCTGTATTCTGACTGCTCAACCTGCTCTGTCCGACTCTTCATAACCAAGTGCTTTCGGAAGGCTGCATTTCAAACTGTCCATGACCTACCCCGTCGTAGGAGAAATGCGATAGATCTATTAGCGACACAACGTCTAGACTGCCGACTGTGGGCTCGCTCGTTCTCGGGTTACCAGACATCGAAGATAACCCGGCACACTTGACCTGTGAACTTTCGATTCACCAAACGCACCGTTTGCCGTAGCCACACATACATATTGATCTGGTCGGACCATGTTGTTTCACTACTTTCAACTACCACATAACGACATTGAGTTTGATTCGGTTCATCTTCCTCTTAGTGCATCGTCTGAGATCTGACAAACCTAACTTTTCGAATCTGGTAAATAGTTATCGATACTGCTCTATAGGAGAATGTACTGATCGTAACTGGGTGTTTACAGGCTACGGCAAGTTCAGCATGTACATAATATTCCTGAGTGGTCTATCAATTGCAACATCACTTCTAGGCTCAGTCGATATCTCTTTTCTGCTGCCAGCAGCAGAGTGTGATCTTCAGCTTACGTCAGAGGACAAGGGACTTATCGGTTCCGCTTACTTTATTGGTAAGTAATTTACTAAATGAATTTGCTAAAATTAATTTTTGTGACAAGCATAGAATATTTTTAGATCGTATAGTCGTATGAAGATCTGAGCATAACCTGAGTGTGACATTTGCAGTTTTAATTTTACGACAATAAGTTATTATGGCTGTTTAAAAGCTGAGCATTCACTTACATGGATTTAAACAGCCATACAAAACACCTACAGCATTCGCACTGATCAAAAACACATTAAAAGTGACGTTGAATTATTCACATCAGAAAACATTACGTCAACCTTAGTTTTGCAAGCCTCACGTATAATCATTTTTATAAACTATAAATAGGCATTGACGTAATTGTCTTAGTAAATCGTGACACCAGGCAGAAAATACTAGAAGATGGGCTGATTTCACATTGTCTGTATTGTAGCTTATATACTAGCGAAAGTTATGGAAGATTTCCACATCAATGAGATCGGCGAGCTGAACAGAATCGAGTATGTAATTAAGGGGTACTTTCCCTTTTGTGCAAACATGCTGATGCACAAAACTAGTATTCTCCTTAACAAACTATCATATTTACTTCTTATTAAAGAAACTCTTCAGCTCTCACAACAGTTTATATTATACTGCTCTTCATAATCAATATATACAGAGCTTTCTATTTAATAAGGTGATTTTAGGAGCAGTCACCAATTCACACTATAAAAATGAAAACCTAAAGTTTGCCTGTTTGTTTAAAAGTTGTTAACATTAACTGTACAGTGATACGTTACTAAATTTGTTATATTAAATTATCTGAATATGATATGACACTGAGAGATAGAGAGGGCTCGATAATGTTGCTTTTATATGTATTAATAGGTTTATATGATATGTTATTAAACTCACCTTATTTCTATTCAATACTTGACATTTTCTGTACATGACATGAGGTTGAGTGGTACACAGGACTTTGGAACTTTAAGATCTGGCAAAACAGGTTAAACTTGGCATTTAATTTATTCCTGGAATCGGCGGCTAGGTATAGCCAATGATATCTTGTAATTCGCTGTTTTGTCTCCTTTATTCACTAACAGATGGCTGATAATACTAATTTCCCCTTCAATTTAATTCTCAACCGTTGGAAAATAAGAGTTGACTATTGCAAACAGCCCACTACATAATGAATAACATAACATAATAAGTTTTCAATCATTTTCCAAACATTAGGTGTCACCGTGTCGATATTTCCCGTGAAAAATATACAAATGGAAAATAATAAAATCCATGTTATATCGTAATAATATATACAGGGTTTAAAGAATTAACTCCCTCATTTCTTTCAGTAATTAAAATGACATTGGCAGCTATTCGACACGGCTGTAAGTTTGCTTGACGTTTGCTTAAAATTACTTTCGGTATTTCGAGCATTTTCTATTTGCTCTCATTTGTGAGAGAGTGATGGCCAATGAAAAAATAGTAACTTCCCAACTTGTTGCACATAAAATGAAATGAGATAATAATTTCATCCAATTTTTGGTTATAAAATGTTACAATCCTTCTTGTAAAATTATCGTTTTAAATTGTTTAAATTAAATAAAAATATATCAATATCACCATCACAAAATCAACAAAGAAATCATTACAACAAAAATACACGAGTAACCTCCATTATAAGATCACATGAAAATTATTGTGAACTATTTTTTTGGATTTCGTTGTTTATTCCAAAAATAAAAACATCAACATATGACGTATTATAATTAATCTAATGTAGTAATCTTGAAAGCTGATTCTTTTTATTATTAGAAAAGGTAAGAAATGTCCATTTTGAAATATTTACGTACCATTACCGTACCCACATGAAAATGAAAATAATAGACAATTAAATGAAACAGACAGACGGCCGTTATTCACAAGCGCCCAGATTATTGAACGAACACAGACACTTAAATGATAACGAATGAGATTGTCTTGACTGTGTTAGTTGACGGTAAACTTGTTATCCGGGGTAGTATTAAGTTTATTTAATATGTGATATATTTGCAGGTACAATAGCTTCAGCGCATCTCTCTGGATTTTTGGCGGATACTATGGGAAGAAGATATGTCATCTTGTGGAGCCTAGCTCTCAATGTGCCAACCTACGTTTTTGGCTCATTAGCTCCAGAATTCTGGACATTTTTCATTCTAAAGCTCATCTCTGGAATTTTGTAAGTTGGCCAACACAATTCAGTCTTTTTTCCGTAAAATATGGCTATATGGTATAGTAAGACATTACTGACGTATATTGTACAATATAAATTACAAGAATTGAACACTTTTCATTTTATACTATTCTAAAATGGTTAAATTAATGTTTATCTAATGTTAAACAATTACATTAAAAACAAATGCAGTCTACTCTCAAAAGGTTTATATAATATATTGAAATTTAACAGAAACTAAGTATCTACATTAAGGGAATTATATTAAAGTTTTGCTTGTTTATTTCTGCGTTCAGAAAATAATTATTTACAAATAATCTTTTTTTATAAGCTATCACTAACAATGATAAAAGTTATTTTATCTTCTAACCAAACTATTGTTTTACTTTCAAACAAAACTGCGGTTTTATAAATTCATAAAGGAAGATTTGTACAAAATACTCAAAAGTGTAATATTTTCAAGTATGAAATTTTAGAATTGAATGAAAAGATTTTACCATACAAAATTTTATTCTACACGGGGTGGTTCAAAGGGTTTGGCACTGGTCTTGTTATGAGGGTTGGTAGGCCTGTCCTACAATAATATTACCAGTTATAATAGAGTCTTGATAAAATTATTAATTTATCCAGTTTTTAAATATAATCGTCTACAAACGGAACTCTCAACGGTCATTATCGTATTGTGCGTGAAATAGTGCAATAGCTTGAATTATACTTACTTGAAGGAGAGCCTTCACCGTAAGTACATAATATCACCGCACAATATCAATGAGATAACCTCTCAAGGTAGTTTCAATTCAATTCTTGGAAATCGTACACGTGGTCCCGTTGCCACTCATTGTGATTGGCGCACGCGCTCTGCTATCATCGTATCTGGAGTGAACGCCTCCGATATCTATGACCGCCGCGGCGGAACTAACTGTTAGTAAAGATAATTAATTAGAAACCACGCACAGATTGATTCGCCTACAATCTAGAAGATACTATCTATGCACTACATAACTGTGTTGAGAAAGTCTCCAGATAAGTTGAAGGTTCAATTGTTGTAACTTTTGGAGCGTGTGTAGATAATCCCTATTATTAATCGATTATAGTTAGCTTAGTACGTAACATGGACTTTACTCTTGAACAAACAAAAAGTGGTAAAGATTGTATTGTTTTTAAGAATCATAAATATAGGGAAAGGAGGGAATATGCTAATGGTGATATAAACTGGAGTTGTCTTGGTCGTACCTGTGGAGCATCATCGTTGAGAACGGATTCATAAAAAACAATACTAATAGCTATCTGCAACGAGAAACATTCTGGCGATCACCCGGTTACGATGACGACTTTGTCACCTAGCCCGTTAATAACATCTCCTGGTAATATCGTAACGGCAGATGTAAGTCAATATAGTGCCCTGCCATCCTCCCCACTAATATCGCAATTAATATGTGCTAAAAAGAAGTACAGCGTCGAGTGCCAGACTGAAGACATGCATTTAAAAACTAAGGATGAGTTAGTGGATCGGATTAGTGAACTAACTAGTAGAGAAGATGGTTTGGTGGATAAGATACAGGAGTTGACCAGACAGCTTGAAGAAGCAAAAAATGAGTTAAACAGGCACAGAGCTGTGAATGTTTAAGCATTGTCGAAGTCTAATGTTTTTAAATGTGACTCGTCCATCCAAACAGAGTTTAAATCCTCAGATAAATCACTACAGACAGAAAACGAAGAGGATTGTGTTCAATGCAAAATACTACAAGAGGAAGCAGAAAGAATGATTTCCACTATCCGAACAATGGAGGAAGGAGTTCTAGTAGCTAAGGAAAATCCACAATATCCTGAGTTTTTGGAAATTAAAAACAGATTTACAGTTTTGTCCGAGGAAGAAGAGAGTGAGTTCTTCCCATCAAACTTACAGAAGGTAACAAGAAAAGGAAAGAACTATTATTCACGTAAAAACACAATCCAAAGATCAATCGGTTTCGGTAGTGGTTCAATAAGACACGAGTCCAGGTCATACAGTTCAACAAAGAAAAATACTATTGAACTTGTAGATGTATATGGAGATAGCCATGCAAAAAATTTGACAAACAAATTGTGTAAACATCTGAACAGACATTCGGGTGTGTTTGTACAAACGCTGGCGCTCCTCTTCATTACGTACTAAAAAACTGTGAAGAATTGGCATCAACGCGTGGAGATAAGGATGCAGTTTTCATAATGGCGGGTTTTAATGATGTCAGCACCATTAACGAGGATAGCAGGTCGCCAGGGAAGTCCGTGGTGGACCAACTCACTTGGTTTGTGAAGACGAATAGACATACAAATTTCGTAATGGTAAATTTATTTCACCGACATGATCTCCCTCCTAACGGACTAATTAATAGAGAAATTAAACGAATTAACGAAAATTTAAACATATTAAAACAAGAAAGAGTACCTATTGTGGACGTTAGTACTTTCAGTAGAAAATTATTCACCCGACATGGCCAACATCTAAATGGCCTTGGCAAAAACATACTATGCGAAGAAATGCGGAGATGGGTTGGTGACTGCTTACCACGGGTGTTTCGCTTCGTTGTTGGCGTATGGGATTGAGGTCTGGGGTAGAGCCTCTCCTGCAGAACATGCATTTTTGGTCCAAAAGAGAGCTGTACGGATCATATGCATGGTTCCAAATCTTCATTCATGCCGTGGTTTATTTAGGAATCTCAACATTCTAACAATGACATCCCTTTACATTTTGAGAGTTGTCATGTATGTGAGGAAGCATCTGTGTCAGATTCCGTCAGTGGGAAGCACTCATGCCTAACCGACGAGGCACGGCACTTTGCTTCGTACTCCCTCACATCGATTGTCTCTGCACGAGACTAGAGTGATGCACGCGGGTGTAATTTTTTATAATGCTCTCTCTCAAAATTTGAAGGAGGTTTGTGAGCTGACAATTTCTAAAAGGAACCTGAGGAGATATTTAATAGTAAAGGAATTTTATAGTGTAAACGAATTCCTCTCTGACAGTAGCTTTTAAATTTTAATTTTAATAATTGTTTATGTGTGCTTATTTCTATCTTTTGACTACTATTCAATTTGATTTTGTTGATAGCCCTTTTATACTTAAGTTTAGATTTATTCTATATTGACGACTGCGATGTACTTCTGTGTACCTTATGCAATAAAAAGAATTGAATTGAATTAAATTCATAATCTTGCACGTGAAATTTTGTTAACCTCTATTTAAAGCGTTAAGCTTTTGTAACAGAACATGTTTTATGAATATACCTCGGCCAGCGCTTGCTAGTTTGAATATGAGAACCGCGCGGAACCAACACCGCTCTGAGCTTTTTGGCATTGTCCTAGCTGGACGGTAAGAGAGACTCGACCAACAAGGACGATGGACGCTGCTGTCGGTGGCAAAATGTGTGTACGCACTGATGTTTTTGTTAAACTTTAAAAGGTATTGGCGTCCCAGTTATGGGGGATTTTTATCCAAACTAAACCACTCTGCTGTCAAGTCCTTTCCTGGTCGTACAGTATCTGGACCCTAGGTCCACTGGCTGTAGATGAAGCTCAATAACTCAATAACCAATTTAGATACATTAGTTATCTGATGCAAACTCACATTTAAGGGGATAAGCCAATTATGTCCCTGGTTGGGCTCGAAGGTATTGTTTTTTACTGAGGGTCGTCCAGGAGGGTGGTTGGCCGTAGCCTGTAATGTCCGAGCCTCCGTACGCCACTGCGATGGCCATTATCTGTGGGTGTTCCGAAGCTACTGCTGTGTTTGAATCACATTTAAGAAGATAAGTAAACTATGCCCCAGGTTGAGCTCTCGGGCTCTCTCCGGTGGTGATAGTTTACTGAGGGTCTTCCAGGAGGGTGGTTGGCCGTGGCCTGTAATGTCCGGGCCTCCGTACGCTGCTGCGATGGCCGCTATCTGTGGGAGTTCCGAAGCTGCTGCTGTCTCGTCTGCGTACAGAGGCAACGTGTAAACGAGGTATAGGACTGGTCCTAGCTGCGCCTCGATCGCTATCTCCGTCGACAGCTCACTATCCACACAGATGCGGAATGTCCGCCCTGTGAGATAGGAGCGGAGGAGGTGAATCATAATAAAAATGAGGAACTGGTGATTCAGCCAGCTTGTACAGGAGTCCTTCGTGTCAGACGATTTGCTGACCTTTAGAAATACTGCAACAGGGCACAGGTTATAATTAACGTTATCAACTAGATGTTAACTACTAAAACTAGTTGCTGTATCGTCGAATAATCAGGTCTAAATCTAAACTGTTCTGGCGGGATGAAACCATCCAGTTAGGGCAATATTCTGGAGAGGAGAAGTCTCTCGAATAGTTTAGAGATTCTAGGTAGATGTGAAATGGGGCGGAAATTCTATGGGATCTAGTAGGACTTTTCTAGTTTGGAGATGGGGATGACTTTAGCTATCTTCCAGCTGGCCGGGAAGTGATGCATTCGGACAGCAGCATTAAACCAAACAAACCAGAAACCAGACAAACCAGCAGTGATACAGGGGTTGCTAGGAGGCCTCTAGCTCCAATATTCTCTAATCTGAGAGCTTTCTACGATTTTGCCTCCTTGATAGAGGCCTGTACCTCTTCAAGAGTGAACTGCTCTAGCTCTAGCTCTACCTCAGAATCAGTAAGAAAAAAAGGTCTAGTGTTTTCTCCACGTGTTGACAGTGATCCTCGTCACAGATTCCTTCGTTTGGCCAAAAATGCTCCTCTATATTATCAGCAAAAGCCTTTGCCTTGTTCTTGGCGGAGTAGGGCAGGCCATGGAACCTGGACCATGGAAGGCCTGTTGTATGGGCTTCTCGCAACGTAGGATCTTAGCTGTCTTCTATGCACTATACCATCCTCCAGTCTAGAGAAATATGTATTTCACGTATCGGGCCAGTAATCGTATTATAGTTTGACAATGTTAATCTGCACGTTAAAGGCTCGCTTAGTGACTAGATATCTTGTCTGCTGCCAGAGACGTCGCAAGCGTCTCCTTTTGTCTACCACTGCTCGTATGATGGCAGGTACGGCCGACCTGGAGTGCCGTGGGCGACCATGCCGAGATACTGGCGTCAGTGCGTCCGAGATTGTGGTATTTAGTTCTAAAACATAAATGTCAAGCTTATTAGGAGTCGCTGCAAGTGTTGGGAAACTGTAGTCGCTCGTTCGGAAGACAACTGTAGCATTCCCAGTCCCCTAGTCCGTCCTGACTAACAGTGTGAGGTTGGGTTCTCGACGTTGGGGATGACATTATTTCCACCACGCTGGGCACGTGGTCGGATGATAGGTCGACCGTTACACGCACGTTCACCTGATGTTGTCCTTGAGCAAGAAAACATCTATTACATCAGGTAGGGCATGAGGCGTGACGGGTAGTGCGTGGGCTCTTACCAGGAGCTATCACCATAGTATTTTACCACGTAGGCTCGAAGGCGTCATCCCTTGGTGTTTGGCCCCCTACTATGCCATGACGCGTTCTTAGCATCATGTCGCCGCCAACGATGACAGTGTCAGGTGATGACAGGTGTGAGAGGGATTGCGCTTAAATGGTTTCGTAGTTTTCTTTCTGGTCGTGAGCAGCGTGTCCGTGTGGGTGAATGTCTCAGCTCAGCGTTACCGGTTAAGCTAGGTATTCCTCAGGGTTCTGTCATCTCAGCGACTCTTTTTTGGTTTTTATTAACGATTTGCTGGAGTTAAACCTCAATGGAAAACCAAATGCTTTTGCTGATGACATTGCACTTTTTACTGTCATAAAAATATTGAAACACTTTCTGAAATTCTAAATGACGATCTGCATAAATTAAGAAATTGGTGTGAAGTAAATTCAATGCAAATAAATGTTAGCAAGACAAAATATGTAAATTTTGATTTTAAAGGTTTCAATTTTTTTTTAGTTTAAAGTATCATATCAGTCGTTCTTGTGAGATTAGCTGCAATTGTGAGACCATTAATAAAGAGAAGGAATTCAAATATCTTGGGATAGTTTTAGATGAAAAACTTAATTAGGAAAACATATAAATTCCTTACATAAAACACTTAAATCTTAGGTCAGAAAATGTTACTTTCTATGAAATTTCTGCTCTACACATTTATTAAGAACGTTGTATTTTGCCTTAGTTGATTCCAGACTACAATATGGGGTGGTGCATATAAATATCTAATTCAAAAATTGCGTGTCGTTCAAAATCACTTTTTACGAATTATGTTAAGAAAAAAAAATCCGTGGCAGTTCTTTTCCTTTGTTTATGGAGATAAACATTTTGCCCATTCAGCATACTTATATCTATAAAGTTCTTAGATTATTTTACCAGAGAAGCGGCAATACTGGAACTACTGATCTTTTATACTTAATATAAATCGTAGAATATTTAGAACTCCAAAAATATATAAATCGTCGTTTAAATGTTCATTTCGTCATAGCGGCCCTACTTTTTTAATTAGCTACCCTTGTCAATAAAAGAATCGGTAGGTCTAAGAACTTTTAGCAGTAAGGTAAAAAGATGGTTGTTTTCATTGAGTAATTTGTAATTATTTTTAATTATTGTAATTTAGAACAATACAATTTAAAACTTTATTATTGTTAAAATATTTTTGATATTTTTTGTTATTATTAATTGTATTGCTTTACAACAGTGTAATGGTGGCTGTATAATTTAATGTGTTTGTAGTGTGATAAAAAGAACAGACGTCACAGTGAGCGGCTCTGTGTCATTTAATTGAAAATCTGGACTCTAGCTTTTTTGTTGTTATTTTTTTGTCAATCTGGCCACAATACTTGTAAACGTGGCCAGTTCTTATTTTGTAGAAAGAGTTTTTGTTCTTTTCATATGTAAAAAAATGCTGGAATAAAATCATTATTTCATTATTTTTTGTCTTTACGGCCAAACAGGGCGTCCAGCTCGCCAGGGCGAAGTTTGGAGCACAGTACGCTGAAAATATTCATAGCTCAGCACCACTTGTATGGAGTGCTATCCCAGTAGATTCTATGTCTACAGTACTAAGGTGATTGACCTATCTGCAATTCTGCGCTGGATTAAGATGGCAGTGCCACCACCAGGGTTTCCTTTCCCACGTGGTGGTCTGTCTGTCCTGTAGGTCTGGTAGCGTGGAACATTGAACACAGTACCAGGCTGAAGGAGCATCTCTGTCAATAGCAGCATGTCAACACCCTGGTCAGTGGCGAAAAAATGGAGTTCATCATTCCGGGAGACATCATACTATTTGTGTTCCAAACAACCAATCTTAACTGCCTATCCATTGGCTAGGAGTTCCTGAAAATATGCAAAAAAATAGCGGCAAACAGCTTATTCGGTGATTTATTATTATCAGTCACAGTAATGACTTGGGATGTAATCCACTTAATGATAGCTGTGTGGGATAAGAATCCTGGCTGTTTTAGTGATTCGTCAGCAGTGCTACTCTGTTGGGCGGGATCATCTGCGGTAGTAGTTTTTGGTGCTACTGAGGGCGTACTTTCCACCATCCGCTCATCTACCTCAGTGGGCTGCACTGTTTCAACAGTTGCTTGTTTGGCTGACTATTATCGTCTACCGGACCGTCCTCTAGTCCTCCTCCGTGGGTTTGGAGCGGAGGTGACGGCTGGGGCCAAGGGGCTGCCAGAGCTGCAGGGGCTGCCAGGGCTGCAGTTCTGCAATAACATTGGGATGGTTTATTGCAGCTGTGCTCTTCACCTTTCAGGGCTTTGTGGCGGGAGGAACGGAAAACTCGACTACAGGAGCTGCACTTTCGGGCTACGGCGTGACAAGTTAAAAATATTTAAAAATTTTATAGCCTAGAAATTAATCTTTGAACAGAACAAATACGAATAGTGATGATTTAAAGCAGGTAGCTGAATGTAAGATTGGAAAAATTATAGGTACTAATTGCTAAAACATAAACTTATCAGGTGCATATAAAAACTACACCAATCAGAAAATATATTTTACAGATATTTGTTATGAACTCCAGGAAGTATGCAATCATGTTATTAAGTTTTAAAAAGCTGTTTATTTCATAGCTTAGCAATAAAACTATGAGGTGGGTCTCCATTAGGAGAGAGATCTAAGACCAACATATTAGTCAAAGCTAACAGACATAAGTGCCATGGGACATTTTACTTAAATTGCTGGGACGATTTATTGGGAAAGGGCACTTAGGTCTTTTAGAATTTCTAGACCTCTTGGACTTTCGCCAAGCGCATTTTGCTGGAGACTATAGAAACTATATTAAACAGTTATGGCACATAAATCTCTTAGCACCGTATTGGCCCTTAGATATAGAATACTTAGCAGCGAAAAGAATGAAATTGTAAAAATTATACTTAGCATCTATAGCTTTTCCGGCCTTCATTTTCGGTACCCTTTGGTAATTTGTTAACAATTATGCAAAGAATAAATAAATACAATGTACGGATAATTTAATCTCGTATATGTAGTACAAACTACAATCTCACTAATCAGTGTTGTAATCAGAGCGATTAGTCTTAATGTTCTATTCAGAACAAACTATCTATTTTTCCGTGTGAACTATTTCATATTTAAATACAGAGCACGATACTAGATATTTTAAACATTCATATTTGTATTAATATGAACCAGTTATTTCATATGTTTAGCATATTCTGTTGACTTATATAACAGCTTACCAATTTTGTCCGCGTAAGCGTGAACATCACTGATACTAGATAAATAACAAAACTACTGTGGATGGCAATATCTTAGAAGAAGCTCAGTCCTCCAGGTTTCTTTAAGAGGTCGATAGAGGGCATACCTGGTACAATTACAAAGACTACGCAAAGGCTGCCTCAAGCTTTTGTTTTATGCCAAGCGCCCCGACAGCGGCAGACTACTGAAAAATATATAGAACCGTTTAGTAGATTAGCCTCAATTTAATATTGTAACTTTCTTTCAGGTCATCCCCGACTTTAATTGCTAGTATCCCATTTGTGGGAGAATTTGTCCCCATGAAGCAGAGGACCCAGGCCATCCTAATCTCCTCATCTTTAAGTGCTTTCAGTCTAGTCTACTCTGCAAGTGAGTTTACTTTTATTATAACAAATCTTTTGTAGCCATTAATGTTAATACCGGTTTCTTCAAGAGAGCTGTGTAAATTACTCGTATATTCATACGTTTGTACCAAACATCTACATACTTGATATTGCGATATAGTATTGTGTGGGTATTTGAGTAGAGTTTACTTTCTAAAGTTCTTCTCTACTTAGAAAATATAAAAACAAGAAATAGGATTCAAGTTAAAGCAATATCGATGGTCAAAATTAATATACGAGGGTTACACTGATAACCGGAATTTCTGTATAATTTCTTTATGTCTCAATATTTTACACCCGATTTTGATCACCATAAAAATATTCACAATTGACTATAATGCACTTATCCAAACGATGTTTCCATTGTTCGAAACATTTAATAAATTCTACTATCGGGATGTCCTTTAGGCCTTCGAGCGATTTTGTTTTACCTCCTCCACGGTAGGAAAACGCATTTCTTTCATGTCCCTTATGAGTCTGGGGAACAAAAATAAGTCACACGGTGTTAGACCTGGTGAGTAGGGAGATGGACAATCTGTGTCATGCGTTGTAGTGATGGAAGAACCGGTCGCATGTGCAAGATCTGCTCTTTTCTTCCGAGTGTTCTCGCTGAATCTCTTCAAAAGCTCCAAGTAGAAACTCTGGTTGACAGTTTGACCCGGTGGAACGAACTTCGAGTGTACAATAACTCTGCAATTGAAAAAACAAATGCGCATTATCTTGATTTTTTTATTTCACTTGGCGAGCCTTTTCGGGACGAGGAGAGCCAGCTGTCTTCCACTGGCTTGATTGCTGCTTTGTTTCTGGACCGTATCCTTAGCGCCATTATTCATGACCAGTAATCGCCTTGGAAATAAATTCCGCGTCCTCTTCGAGCTAATGTAGAAGCTCAAAACTTGCCTGAAGCTGACATATAACATGTTTGAATGGTTCATATAACATGTGCCTCTACATCTTGAGGCCGCCAGAACTGTCAAGTATAAATATTTTATCGATTTAAACGTTCCAACTTTGCGACCTGGGTCTTAAAATTTCAAACGTATCTATACACGTATATACTCGAGAATGCTTGCATATGCCTAGGTTAATGCCGTTAAAAAGAGGGATTACCTTTAGCCACTCAAATATCAAAACAGGTTTGTCATTTGATTAAGCAGTTTTTGTTTAAATACACGATTTTGCAGATGCAATTGAACTCGGTTTGTGTCTGTGTATAGAAGATGAATAAGGAAAGGTTATATTAAGTTCATCGTGAATGATGAGTTTAGCTCCAGTTTACTTTCCTCAGTGCAGCGTCTGCAATCTAACGCTATCGCTCCTGGAATCTAGAGTCATGCAAAATAGAGATCCAAAAATGTTGACATCGAAGTAGCTCGAATGAACTCTTTAAGGCGCCGTTTTAAAATCAGATAGTAAATGTATTAAATGTAAAATCCAGGGATATTCTATTAAAACTTATTCATATATTTGCAATTAGCCACTACGAAGTTGAATTGTCTGAGCGTTTAGCGGACTTGATGACGACATCATATTTCTGTCTTTATGTGTGTCCCTCTACATGGACAGTTACTTTCGTACGAATTAGCTGAATTTTGATTTGGAACTTTATATAAATTATTTTTAAAGGGTTTTTCCGTTTCGAGGTGAACGAAGAGCTGACTCGAGGTCTGGCATTCGTTAAACCTTGTTTACCAATAATTAATACGCGTTTTTGGCGCTATTTATGTATAAAATCCATAGTTAGGAACACAAAGTAAGAAATTATTGTGGTATAGTAAATAATATTTAACTTGAGTTTCATTATTTCTATATGTGTGCTTGATCATCACTGGGCGTCTGATCATCAAGGACGTCAATTACTCTGCGGTAAGAAATATACGATTAATAACTTTCGTTTACATTATAATTTGTGTATTTGGGTATAAATATGTCTTCGATAATAAAATATGTTCGTTTAAATTCTAATATTTAGTTTAATTTACAATACGTAAGTAATACAAATACAAAGGCAAAGTCAAATCCTTTATTGATCATCGACATACCATTTCATAAATTAATCTTTGTTTAAATTACATCTAACGTATTCTATCTATTTAAGTGTCAAGCCACCAAATACATCTCCTATTGTTTCAAGTAAAAGACGTATTCTGGAAGTTCATTTCATGATCTTAAAAAATCAAAGTTAATTTTAAATCAAGTTAAAACTTGCGAATTTAAGTTTTAGAATTTCTCAAATTGTTAAAAACATATGTTTTCCGGGGATGGCCTCCGGCCTCTGGCTTGACTGTGATGTACGAAATATCCCCGAAGTGGATTACTACGCATATGGTAGCACCTAGCAGCTAAGGTTTCTTGTCCACACCGCTCAAAAACATTGTTAAAACGATTACAATCTTGAAATATTTTGGCTTAACTGTGGAAAAAGATCTTTAGCAGACAGACGTTAAACCGAAGCTATGAAGTCAGTTCTGTTAGCACATTTTTAAGCGCTGTGAACTAGAAAATTCCGGTGACAATAATAAAACATTTGTATATATCGTGTATGAAACGAAGTGACACATTTCATTTATTGAAATGTCCGGTTACTAAAAGCCGTATATGATCATTTACTTTTTAATAATCAAATAAAACTGGAGCACTAAATTTCATATTTTCTTCGTATATACTCGTACAAGAATCAGTTTATAATGCACGACATCGTCTTGGTTACTAAGTAACTGTCAAAACACTACGTTAGAATCAGTTTACTAACACTAGGTAACCATCTTGAACTTACATTAAGTTAAAAATTGTTTATTTTGTCGATACATTACAGGATTCTTTGTTTGAAGTTTATTTTGTTTGGAGTTTATTATTGACGATGGAAGGATTGTGAAGGAAAGAGGAATTTTCCGGACATTTGCCATCGTTCAGTGAAACAAAATAATCAGTAACACTACGTTTCGAGATCTGCAATCTGATCTCTTCTTCACGCATTCTCATGTATTAGGTTAGTTATTTACCTGAAGAAGAGATCAGATTGCAGATCTCGAATCGTAGTGTTACTGATTTTTTTTTGTTTCACTGAACGATGGCAACCATCCGGAAAACCCTGTTTCACAGGATTTTTATTTGTATGGTAAAATACAAATAAATCTGATTTGTTGTTTCCTATAAATTATTATATTGTGTGTAATTTATTATTTCAATCACGTATTAAAATCGCTCTATGCATTGTTTTAAAAATTGTAACTGACAGTGTGTCTTGGCAGGTGTGGGCTGGGCTACTCTACAGGCAGAGTGGTCATTGGACCTTTGGCTGCTCAAGTTCACCCCCTGGAGGCTATTCTACCTCCTGTGCGGTCTACCCAGCCTCATGGGTGCAGTTCTATTTTGGATTACCCCCGAGAGTCCCAAGTTCTTGCTCTCCAGAGGAAAGAAGGGCGACACTCTGAAAGTAATGCAGAGTGTTCATTCTATAAACTCTGGAGCGAATCCTCAGACATATCCGGTAATTAAATATATCTTATTAACATAAACACCAGTGGCATGTCAAATAACATTTAGGTTAAAAACTATATTATACTATTACCACTAAAATGGCTTTCAATAGAATGGTTTGTTTCTTTTGACTTTTAACGCGAGGTCTGATTATAAATATCACAAGACATATTTTTCATTCCTGATTTCTTTTCATGTTTAAACTAAATAAATAGTGATTTTTCAACTCAGTTTGAAGTGTGAGAACAACAGCCAAACAGAAAAAAATTACACATTTTGGACCTTTTCCGTTAACTCACTACCACCGTACATACGGCGCTTCGATTATATTCACTACCACCCGGTATAACTGACATGCCGTGCACTTTTAAAATGCAGTGTTATGTCATTAAATATATCCGGTAACTGATAAGCCGGGGAGGTATTAATCCATACAAAAATACAGAATAGAAACAAGAAAAGAAAGGAAAGAAAAGGGTTCTAACATAACCAAAAGCTACTTGGATTCCGTCTACTACCTGCCTACAGCCGCGGGTTGCCTCGATCGTGTCACCGGCCGTGTCACCCTTGGCGTCCACGTGCATGTCGGCCCCCAATATGTCTCTTGGTGTCACACAGTCTCTTGGTGACCAGCTGTTTGTGACAAATTGTGACCCACCCACTCGTGCGTCCGAGGCCGACTTTAACATGCAGTGCGGCCTACCGAGTAACTTGAGAGGTCTGTGCCGATGCAAGGAGCTCGTGGGCAGTCTCAAAGTCACTACTGAGGTGGTGGAAGCGAAAATCAAAAGCCTGACGAAGATGAAGAATTACTAATATGCAAGGGGCGAGGCATCTTAGTGGCCAGTGGTGCAAATTCATAATAAAACCAATAATAATAATAATAATATCTTTATTGCATTATGACAATAAAACATTGCATTTCAAAAGTAAGTTTTGTATCAAATCCTTAACTATACACATTCATACCTACAATACACATACAAACATACATTTCTTGCTCATTTACTCCTTCATTTACGCAACGCTCGGGAGTCTAACATTTTGATTTTCCCAGAGGCCAGCCATGAACTCTTTGACGGAATAAAATGCATTTGAAACCAGTAGGTACTTCAGAAGATAATTAGACTGGGTTAAACTATTCGCCTGTATAAAACAAACCTTCATTTTGTCGGAGACAAACATACATTAGATTTTGTACTGCAAAATTCTGAATACAGCAGTTGACTGCAATGAAGGATTCAATTTCAAGATTTTTTCGAAGTTGATTTTATGCAGAGTCGTGTCATGGGCATATTGAATTCTTTCTATTGTGGCTCAATGAATGTACTCGATTTACACATAGAACAAAAAGGATCGGCCCAACAGATCCGTGTGGGACTCCATGAACAAATTTGTTTCTCTTCGACATGACACTGGAGATCTGCACACACACTTGTAACTGTCTCTGATGTAAGACGAGGTCGATTTATGAGGTAAACCCCGAAGCCACTCGTTTGACAGGTCAAGAAACATACTGATCATATGATCTCGCCTCTCCAAAAATATTTTCTAAAAGATTCGTAATTTTATAGATTGTGGACTTGTTTTTTCTGAATCCAATCTGATTTAGAGTAATAATCTCAAAACGCTCCAGAAATGTATTGAGTCAAATCAGGAAGGTAGCCTCGAACACTTTGCTGAATATCGGCAAGATTGAAATCAGCTGATAGTCGCACATTTGACTGGAATCACCTTTCTTATAGATCGGTGTCACCTTAGCAATCTTAAAAATTGAAGGGACAGAGCTTTGAATGAAAGAGAAGTTAGTTTGGTTAGTGGTGTCAACATATGCCGAAAGCATAATTTGAGCAACCACACTGAGACATGTCAGTTGACATTTTTGATTTTAATCTCTGGACCACCTCATCCTCGTCAACAGGAACTACAGCCATAGATGCCAGAGGCTCCTTATTCCGACCTGTACCATAGCTGGGCCCTCTGCTTAACGACACAGAAGACAATGAAGAGAAATAGGAAGTAAAATCATTTGCTATTTATTCTGGCTATGAAAAAGTTTGTCTCCGATAACAATTTCGGAACATACTTTTTGTAGATTCTTTTATAATTTCAAAAAAATTTTGAACTCCACATTTATTGTTGTTATAAATGCAATCTCTGACGAAAACCTCCTGCGCGAAATGCTCCGAGATGGCCGTATTCAAGATAGAGACGACATTCCAGATATTGGTAATTACGTTGTCGATGGCTGTTCTACCTTAGTCGGCGAGTTTAATGACCAATTAAGGCCACAAGAATCTAGAATGTCCCGTAGGTGCTGGGTTAAGGAGTTGGTACATACCAACACATTTATATTAAAGTTACCAATTAAAAAGGAATTTATAATTGTTTAAGAACAAAAAAATTAAATCTAATCTAATAGATAAAAATGGGAGTTACCATTGGGTGAGCGATACAGTCCAATAATGTGTATTGTTCCAATAGATTTGGTATTTATTTTTACCGTCTCAGCTTCTAAGTCTAGTTCGGACTTATAATCAATATTAAGTGGTTTATAATTTAGAGGACACAAAAATTGCCACACCACCCCCTTTATTACGTGTTCTACAGAAAATGTTTGACAATTCGTAATTTTCTAGTTTGAAAAAAGATAGAGTTTCTCTTTTATATTCATGTTCCGAGATTGATTTATTTTAAATTTGGACTGTATATTTTTAATTTGTCTTTAATAAATTTCTGTACACCAGAGCCCGATTCTATGAAGTAGTTTAAATTAATACTATGTTTCCCCCCATTTGGAAGGTTTGGAAATGTCTTGACGACATCTGGTAAAGTCCGAATATGTTTTGTCACGTTCGAATCCGTTCTCACTGTCGCTTCACAATTTCTTCCGAGGCAACACCGCGATATACCACCATTCACCAAAGTCCTCTTTAATCTATTACTTATGCTTTTGGAAAATTATACAAGGCCTATCATTTTGGGTATTGTCAAGGATAAAATCCCTGCCAATAATTTGAATCTGGTGAAGTATATAAATAATTACATAATAGTTCGGCCTTGTTTTGGGTAAAAAGTTATTCTATTAAAAAAAGTGTGTCCATTCGTTAGTCGGATACAAAAAGATAGGATGCTTCAGTTGGATTTGAACCCTCGCTCCGGTGTGCAACTGATACTGCAGTACCTGGGTAATTATCCGCTTATGTCATAGATAGCGTGAAGGTACTATAGGGCCGTCGACCTTGTTATGAAATAGCCGCTTATCTGATAGAGAGCGCGATTGTCTACGAGCTCTGTGTCTTCAGGCTCGCTGCTGCGATCCCGTAGATCCCCGAAACTGGCAGACTGTATATACGCGTCTGCGTTGCTCAGAATATTTGTCAGTTTATATTCATAACTGCCAGTAATTTTGCAAGACGTTAGTCTATATTTCGATGTTTTTCCTCAAATGTACGAAGATACTGAAATGTCAGTAAGATCATATATTACTTACAAGTTGTTAAAATATCCTTTACAGTTGTCATAAAAAATAGCATTCCTACTGAGAATTTATCTGGTTGAAGGATATATGTCATTAAAACCAACTATTAAATCGTAAAATAATAGAACATTAAATGGCGTGTACACCATCAGGGCCGCCAATCTTCAGTCAAACAATTTCGATCAATACGGAGAACAGGTATCAACTGTCTTGTCCACAGCATACCCTTCGTCATACTAAGTATTTCCACTGACGAGCATTATTTAACAGATCACGATATTTTCCTAATTTGGTTGGGTACGTGCAGTTTTCGTGAACATTTGAGTATTAATATAGGTTATAAATCAATTAAACGCACCATTGCATAACTTTAGACGTATCAGCAGTAATTTTATTTCCGTAGGTAAATCAAACACAAAAACACAGTTTTATAAACATATAATTTTATATCTTCCTCTTTGCAACTCAATATACACGTCTGATACAAGTGTTATATAGCTATGTATGAATATCTGAAGTAAAAACTTTTAAACTCTCAGCCCCACTACAGTATATATATTTTTGGTATAAACTTACCGAAAAGTGTAACAGTAACAATGAGTAAAAAAAAAAAAGATTTTAAAATAGTACAATCAACACACTAAAGATGTTGACTTTTATTTTTTCGTTACTACTAACACTGTCGGCACTTATTACTAACAAGTCATAATTATACAATTATCGTCAAAAGCAATAGAGATAAAAATGATGTTTAGATTATTACAAATTAGCCGTTCAAAGTGATGCACGATAGGCACTTGTTAACTACCGTTACTCACCGTATCTCACGCTCGAAGTGCGAGAAGTGTGTTGCAGAGGCTAGCTGTTATTGTATTTCACAACTACTACGGTTTGTACCTGGTCTCTTCATTCCGAAAAAAATACTAAGCGCAAGCTTTTTTATACTGTCTGTCAGTTGTTATTGAGAAAATACCAAAATAAATAAAAACGAAACTGAACTATGAACATGGTTCGACTACGAGTATAATTTCAGTTTAGCGCAAGTTCAAATATGCAGTACCTCGAATATTTTTTATCAATGCGGAGGCGAGTTTAAAACCCCGAGGGTACGCTAATTGTTGTGATATATTAACCATGATTAATAATTTCATATTAGACAAGAAGTCTTATTTAATAAATTCCTTAAGGACCCTGCAAAATGTAACTTTGGTAACTAGGAATAGCAACGATTTGTTAATTGTCATATAATGAGGATTTTGCAGATTAATATTTTCGTCTGGGTTGTGTGTTTGTGTTAATGTGATTGTATTCAGGTGCACTCAATTTGTATGGATGCTGGGGAAGACATGCCCACATCCCCTGCTCGAAGGAAAGGAGTCACCGGTGTGGTCAAACATGTTTGTGACCAGACACTCCCGTTGCTGAAACCACCCTATCTCACCATTATGACAGTCAGTGTTTTATCGACTTCAGTTACGTTTTTATGGTAATTTATAAGATCTTTCATTAAGTCATAAACAATAATTATCAAGTTACAGTAATCCTAAATGTTTTATTTTTACATTTCACTTACATTTCTTTCTCACCTTCATGTGAAACCAGCATCTTATTGATGAATGGCCATTATTTGTAAACTAAATTGCATCCAACTGAAAAATGATACTCCAGATTTTACAATATGACGATAATTAGTATACATGTATGAAAACATTTAAAACAAACAAGTCAGTCCACAACAGTATAAAACATTATCAGCCTATCGTGGCATAGTTGAGTATTGATGTAGTCGGAATCTGGCATTTGGAAGATTTGAACAAATAAGAAGGTTTGATGACAGTGCTGTCCCATTTCATTTAGTTTCATTTCATTTACTTTAATCTCTCCTAAATGGCTTTCATTTTATTGTTCATGGTGTGTTGGTAACATCTTAAACTGGATATTCCTTCTGAACGATATATAATGTGGTATGCATTACAGAACACATTGTGTTTTAAATAGACGAGCTTTCAATTTGAGCAATACTTTATTATTCTTAGGGTAGAAGGAAATAATGTTGAACATATTAAGGCCTCCACATAAGAGCGCATCCTCCACAGTTCATGTTTCATGTAACGGGCGATGTCGCCCAGAGTATTCTCTATATGCTTAGGCTGAAATTAATCCTTGGCGAGATCGCCAGCACCATTTTCTTAGATTGGAAACTGGTCAGCGACTTTTTAAGTGGTTTGACCCAAAGTCGTAAAATGACCTTCACAATAACTATTAAGACATATGAGAGACTAACATTTCAAATTAAGGTCGAAGATTTCGTTGTTGGTGGGTTAAATTCTGTTAATTCTCACTCTTGAAGATTTCATTGTTGTAAAATGTTGCAAATTTAAATATTCAATTTTTTTTTATATATGTAACTCAGTTTGTATTGTATTTATTTATTTTGAATATTATAGCTATGTTATTTATGTCGTTACACTAATAGCTGTGTTTAAAATTGGATTTTGTATTATAGACGTACTGACTTAATTATTAGGAAAAATAGGGCTAAGTAAATAGTGCTGGATGTAGTAAATAAAAGTATTTAACTTCATTTAATCTCTGCGTGATGTGCTTAACAAATTTGGACAATAGTATTAATAAAGAAGTCTGGTGTAATCCGATCGAGTAGGCAATATCACTATAGGCAAGCTCAGCAAATTTTGAACAACATCCTTGTTTTGTAACAAAGGTTTTAACAATTTTCTTCCAAATCTTTAAACATTTCCATAAGCATGAAAGAAAGTGAAAACAAACTTCAAATGATTGAACAACCTAAAGACCATAATTTCACATAGAAGAACTGAGTGTTCTATAATATATAATTTGTTTCAGTATAAACACAGTTCTATTATGGCTACCTGAGGTGACCAATCGCATTGCCTACTTCAAGCAAGAACATGAAGGTGATTTCTACATGTGTGAAATGATGTCTTACAATTCCAGCGTGATTTTGGATATTCATCCTTCAGAGTGTCATTCCACAATCAACACTGCTGTGTTCCTCCCCAACCTCGTCATTGCCCTCTTGAGACCATTGGCTATGGTTTTTGCCAGTATCGTATTATCCTTTATAGACAGGAAGCTTTTCTTAAGTAAGTTATTTATACATCTATCTATCTATATAACTATCACAAACATAATCTCCATTGATATCATAAACACACACACACACACACACACACACACACACACACACACACACACACACACACACACACACACACACAAACACACACACACACACAAGGCTATTTAATTATATATATATATATATATATATATATATATATATATATATATATATATTTATATATATGGTAATGGTAGCACATTCACCCGGCAAGTGAGAGATCCGGGTTCGAGTCCCGGCGGAGCAAGTCTTTTTGCGATTCAATGTTTATTGAAATAAATTAAATTCGGCTATTGCCATTTATACAAATTTAATGAATGTAAATAAAAGTCATTTGACAGGTGTTTGGTCTTCCGATCATACGTTAGTTTGGTTATTTAAAAACATATGTGAAAGAAACGGCCAAATACAAAATAATTGAATCGTAAAAAGTGAGGGCTCCGTGGTGTAATGGTAGCACATTCACCCGGCAAGTGAGAGATCCGGGTTCGAGTCCCGGCGGAGCAAGTCTTTTTGCGATTCAATGTTTATTGAAATAAATTAAATTCGGCTATTGCCATTTATACAAATTTAATGAATGTAAATAAAAGTTATTTGACAGGTGTTTGGTCTTCCGATCATACGTTAGTTTGGTTATTTAAAAACATATGTGAAAGAAACGGCCAAATACAAAATAATTGAATCGTAAAAAGTGAGGGCTCCGTGGTGTAATGGTAGCACATTCACCCGGCAAGTGAGAGATCCGGGTTCGAGTCCCAGCGGAGCAAGTCTTTTTGCGATTCAATGTTTATTGAAATAAATTATATACATATATATATATATATATATATATATATATATATGTGTGTGTGTGTGTGTGTGTGTAAAGATAAAATTAAACAAACCTTTATGCTGTTATATATATATATATATATATATATATATATATATATATATATATATATATATATATGTTATTATTGCTTGTAAACTTTAAAAAAATAATAAGTGCCAATTTTGATACGTATATAATAAATACATTGTAATTTGGACCCCGCTGACAAGTGTTGTACTTAGCGGGGCCATTGAAATGTAAGCTTTTGGAAATAAACCAATTCAATTCAATTCAATATATTTCAATATATATATGTATATATATATATATATATATATATATATATATATATATATATATATATATATATATATGGTACACTTTCCTCGTGATATTCAACAAAGAATAAGACACATTTTTATTCCATATATGGTTGTGCAATGGGAATGTTTATCCTACTATACGGTTAGTTGGTAATCCTGACTGATATTTCACTGTAGGCTATACAGTGTTGGAATCAGCTTTTTAGTAAAACATAAAAATTGTCAGACAAAGTTAGTCTAAAAATGGCTGTTTTTGACATTTTGTAAATTGACTAGCAAAATAAGATCTTAATTTAAATTTTTAAAATAATTTTTATTATTTTCTAAAACCTATTCCAAAAAAAGGCAGATAAGTCATTAAGAAATTTCTCATTTTAGTAGTTCAAAACAACAAACATAAAAGTCGATAAAAACAAATCAAAATTAATTAGCTAATAAATCAAAATCATAGATGCAATCCACAATTCTTTAATAATGCTTATCGCCGAAATACAGGAGCAATTTTTCTTCAACATTGTTAACATCCTGAGGCCAGGAATTCAATCCATGAGGCAATAAATTGAAAAAACAATTGTTGTTTTTGAGTGGATATTAACCTTAATGCACGCTGCAACTCGAAACAATGTAAATACTTATTTAGTTATTAGAATAAAGAATTAATAAGTGATTACTGTACATTCACCTTATCCATCTTTAATAAAATCAAATTTTTTCCAGTGCTGTGTTTTATAATTGGAGGCATGAGCACAATCCTGATAGTTTGGATCCCAGATGCCACAATCATTGTTATTCTCTTTGGGAGCCTGCCTCTCTTTACTGGTATATGTTACAACATAATTGCCAGTTTCATGGTTGAATTCTTCCCAACTTATATCAGGTAAAGAAACTGTAGATTACAAGTTATTGTAAATGAACCACAATAAAGAAACTAAATAGATGTTTTTGTATTTTATGCGACAGAGCTATGGCCGTATCCCTGTGTTTAATCTGTGGAAGGTTGGGTTCCATCTTGGGGTCACAGCTCTTCAGTCACCTGATAGATTCACATTGTCTGCTCCTGTTTTACCTGATAGCTGGGATGTTTTTGTGTAAGTACAATTGTGAATCCTACCAGAAGATACCTTTTAATCCTATCATGCCTGTAGGTTTACAAGTAATTAAGTATTCAGAAATTAATGTTTAACGTGTGTAATATCACTGAATTATGGTGTGGAAACTCCGTAGACTGACTAATCTCTTAAATAGATTGGTGGACTGTACACGATATTGCATTGAACATTTTATATGTTTCATACCATTTACGGTATACATGTTCATTTCAGTAGTAAAAATTCACGGAGAATCTTTCAATAACTATTTCATTCCCACACTAGTATGACTGGTTATACTAAAAGTTGTACAAGTGTTTACAAAATGTGGACATATATCTTCCTTAGCATATACAACTACAAAAGAATGGTATTACATTTCTAAAATTCTATCAGAGATGTGTAAAAACATGTAGCAAATGAGCAACTGATGATGAAGTGGCTGGAATATTTACTAAAGATTTATGAGAATAATTTTACTAGTACTATATAGCAATTTATATAGAAACAAAATAATATGGAGTATTTGTATCATTAAAATTTTAATGTCATCTTACATTAAACTTCTAAATCTTAACCTTACTGTTGCTAACATAAGTTTTGATTCTTAGCGTATCGTTTAAATTAAAACTTTGACAGGTCGCTATTTTGTACTGGATTGAGATAGAGATATATGGTTTGCGGTATTGTTCTTCTTTTACAAGGGCCTTTCATATGACAACCACTAGACTGCGGCTAAAAATGTTTATAACAATTTTTACTTATCCTTCCGATCCCATATTTTCGTAAGGAATTAAGTTCTCATATATCACAAAAAGCCATGATTTTTAGCCTTATAATGATACTCCCATTGATTTTTAAACGAAACTAAACATTTCCTTGATACCAGATCCGCACATTCAAAGCCCTCTACTTCTTTCCTTTTAACACTAATAGAGTTTATCCTAACAATGAACTGTTTTAAATTCAAAGATTATTTCTATTTACAAATCACATGTACAGCAATAGGAACACAAATGGCACCCTGTTATGTAAATCTTTTTATGGGCTTCTTTGAACAAAATTTCTTAAATACCCAAAATAAACTTCCTCTGATCTGGTATCGTTACATAAATGATATTTTCTTGATATGGCAACATGGTGAAGATCTCCTTAAAGATTTTCTACATTCCCTTAACAAATTTTCAACATTAAATATCACTTGGAAATACTCCCACACAATCATTACCTTCCTAGATGTTGATGTGTTTTTAGAATAAGGCTTTCTTAAAACAAAAATTCACGTTAAAGATACCAACATTATGAATTACTTAAATTATACTAGTTGCCATCCTACACATGTAAAAAAAGTATTCCAAAAAGTTTAGCCACTCGAGCAAAGACTTTATGTAGCAATGAGTCTGATTTCACAAATTATATTAACAAATTAACAAACACGTTCAAAATTTTAATTATCCCGACAAACTTGTAAAAAATAAAATTAATAGGACAACAAATTTTAATTACAACAAATCTTTTCCTCTAGATGAACCTAAATTTACTACCAAATTCTACCCCGGACTTAACAAAATAAACCCTATTTTTAAAACTGCTTTCCATATTCTACAGTCATCATCGGAATCTAAAGATATATTTTCAAAACCACCTAGGGTCATCTTTAGAAGACCGTCAAATCTAAAAAATATGCTAGTCCAAACCAATCTTAAACAAAACAATCGAGAGAAAATTTTTAACGGTTGTAAACCCTGTCAAAAACCACGTTGTGGTACGTGCAAAATTATGCCCTCTAGTCAAAATTTTAGTAGTAACATAACCAATAAAACGTATCCAATTAAAGGAACAATTGATTGTAATTCAAGTAATATAATATATGAGCTAAATTGTAATTTTTGTAATAAACATTATATTGGCCAAACCTCTAACCCTCTTCGTATCAGAATGACAGGTCACCGTTACAGTATTGTTCATGGAGATGACAAGCCCCTCGCTGTACATTCCAGAGAACATAATCAGGACAAAATTGAAAACTGTTATAAATTAAAAGACATCAATTTAAGGCATTGCATGCCAACGAAAATATAAATAGGGTTAATTTGAGAAGGAGCGAAAATGCTCATCAACTTGTTTTAAGATCTAAATTTCCTTTAGGTTTGAACATTCGTTAATTTCCAAAAATTTTTTACTCTTTGGTATTTCTGATGAAACATCAGCTGTGAGGTATTTTCCCCTGTTTATTATTCTATTTCAGTTCTTTTTCTTGTTTATATTTAGTTAGTTTAATGACTTAATTTTGTAAATATTTATACACTATTTGTTATCTGAAGAAGTATGCTGACATACGAAAATTCATATAAAGAGTTTACCAATATTTGGTTTTTTATTTTTATATTTTTTTGTATTTTATATATATACAGGGTGTTCACAAAGGGTATCAGGAGCAACAAACAACTGATACCTCTTAACTGCAACATGTTAGGCACTCCCGGCTTGAGCAAGCTTATCTTTTAAGTCGTCTTGCTCGCTTATAAGCTGACGGATTTCTTTGAAAAAAGGATTACTGGAATTGGTAAAAAATTTAAAATTGTTAATATAATGTGAAAATTGTATAACCTACGTAAACCAGCTGAGGCCTATCAAAATACATTATGTTTGCTGCTTCCGGCTTGTGCAAGCTTACATTTAAAGTGGTCATGCCCGCTTATTGTTTGGTGGATTTCGTTGAAACAAGTACAGGTCGAATTTGAATGAAATTTTTCAAATAGTTGGTATCTACTAATTTTCTTATAGTTATACTAGTTATTTTTTTATTTCACTTAAAGGATTTTCTACAGACGCCATTTTGTTTATATTAAAGTAAATAACACAATTATTTTTTTACTTTCCTCTCATCTGTCCAAACTATGTCCTAAATTTGGTTCCTTTAGCTTAAATAGTTTTAAAGATAATATTTTTTTTAATTAAAAATACAAAATGGTGGCTAGCGGCTAAACGAAGCATTTCTCAACCTATGTTTGTATCAATCTTTTTGTCAAATGGTGATTAATGTTAGCCACAGAAGTTTATGACACCTTGTATATACATAAATGAGATTTAAATAGCTCATATATGTTTATTTTAGTTTTTTGGTTACATTAGTTAAAAATAATAAAATATTATATACCGTTACTCAATATAGAAGTTTATTATTCTCAATGCGGTTCGTTATCAAGACGATTACATTGTTTACTGCTAAATATCCCTTAACCTTTGGTAAAACTTTGTTCAGTGACTTCAATTACTGTTGATATATAGCCTACAAAGATTTGTGTAAATCAGGCAGGCATTTAAGGTCATAAGAGGGGAAAATGTCATTGATGACTTATACTCCTCCTTCATTATCATCATCAAATACCAGTGTAAAGTATTCACCAATTTGGTTTGGGGGACATCCCAACCCTTTTCACTATAGTAATTCTTAACATCTTGAAATTTATATATCGACATTCCAGACTATTAAGAGGGAAAATAAAGTAATATGAATTGATGTTGTATCAAATTATGAAATAAAAGTCATCTTCTCACCAGAAGTGAGTACAAAGATTTTAGAAATAACTAGATATAATTGTTACTGAAATCCTTTAACACCAGTAAAGTTCTTTACAAGGCTTGTGTAAAAATTAGATAGTTATGTTCTATGTAAAGGAGTATTCTATAATTAGTCAAAGATTCATTACTTGTTCACAGGTTGTGCTCCTTTGTCGTTCTGCTTCAATTTCAACTCAAAACCCGTCCAAAATTCAAACAATCAAGATCTAGACCAAGGCAAAATTGCAGTACCAGAAAGAAAATTAGAAATAGGTTGAAATAAATTAGTTTTTTAATTTGCTTGTTTTGTTTTTAATTACCTTCTTGTATGCTATATAAAATAGTAATACATTCTTCTACATTTTTATACAAATTACTTAGTTACTAAGTATGATTTCGCTTCTAGTTTCGATAAATTGTTGTAACGTAAGTGCATGATATCGAAATATGAAAATGACTTAAAATGACAAGGCGCGCGAGATGTTGCTTGGCTGCAAGAGGTGCAGCTACTAAGTTCGAGAGAGAAAAGATTATTATACGTGACAATCAGGTTATTAATCCGTCAAGAATTTAGTTCCAAGAACATTGGATAAAACGTATGCTAACCAGTAACGAGTACCAGGTTTACGAAAATATGAATTATATAAAGTTAAACTAAATAACGGTACAATTTCATCACTGTTCTCTTTTTGTAATTGTTTTTTCTCAAAAATGGTTAGTGTTATAAAAAAGGATAAAGAATATTATTGTAGATAAATGCATGATCTATAATTTTTGTCTGGTATATTTCATCATTAAACTAACCGTTTCGCTGAAAATTTCAAAAACCCCATTTTTGCGAAATTTTACCTTGAATAAAAATGTTTGCAGACATGGGATCGATGGGGTCTTTTCACAATTTCATAAAAATTGTGTTCTTAACATCTATGAAAATTTTTAGCTTTCTGGGAATTTTTGCTAGGATCAATGTCTAAATTTACGGGACTAACCATGTCAATCAGGATTTGATCAATCGCTAATCGATTTAAATTATCGGGCCTCAACTACGATAGTTCAACTTGCGTACGCCGTCATGCTACCACACAACTTTTAACAGTAGAGGCACTCTCTGTGTCTGCTCTTACCATTGCCTTAGACTGTATTAAATAGTAAAACCAATTTTACTACGAAGCGCTAGATACAAATATAATTTTCGTTAACTACATTCATAATTTTAACTATTTCCTAATACTTGATTCTAAATTTAAAATTTGTCTTAACAGCTACTATTATGAGACCTACATTGTATATTTTATTCTATTGTTGTAGATAAGTGAAGCACGTGTGTGTGTTAAACCATCTTTTATTAAATAAATAATTCTAAATGAGGGAAGCCCTTATGGTAGAGTTCATACTGACCTCTTCTTTTGGTGTCTTATGGATTGTACCATTGTTGCGTGTTACTAGCAAATTTAGTTCGAACACTTGTGAAATATATTAAAGCTTGAGACGTGGATCGGTTTTGAACGATTTTGAATATTTTATTCGCTTTAATATAAGTTATTTAGCTTATAATCACTCTGAAAGGACCTCTAAAAGTTTATGAAAACTTTTCTCTGTGATAATTTGGTAAGCATGGAAATTCGATCGTAACTTCGTCTCCTGTTTGAGATTTGATTGGTTGTCTTGTTGCATCGTAATATGTTTTTCTGATACCATTTAGCTTTTCGAAGAAATTCTGAAGTATTTTTTCTGATTCTTTAATAATTACTGCTGTTTCGACGGTATCCTTATCTGCTTCTGGGTGGAGATATATGGCTTCTGATGGTATGGGTGGTTTAATTCCAAAGATTAGGTAGTATTGTGAATAGTTAGTGCTTGTATTTACTGCACTGTTGTAGCTGAAGACAATGTATGGTACGTTGCTGGGTGTTCTGATATGTAGTGTGGTATTCTATCAAAGTAGGACTTAGACCTTAGAGACCTCAGACTTAGTCTCTGTGAGACCTAATGTGCTTAAGTCTTTCATTACTTAGATCATTAAACAGATTCCTTGGTCATAAGTAATGTCATAAGGGTAGTCATATACTGTGCAAAAGCTTAAGTGTTGGAATAATTTTTGAGTTTGCTTGTTTGCATGGATAAGCGAAAGCCATTCGTCTTGTAGCGTGTGTTACAACTCTATTTATTTCCATAAGAGCTTGCCGTTGGCCCTATAATAAGCCTGAAATTATTCTAAAACGGTGTTGTCGATCTATGTTAGTTTGCCATAAACCAAAAATTTCAGTGTTTTAGGAATACTTTCTGCACAGGAGAGGAAATGTTTATATAATTTTTTATTATCTGTCCTAATATTTTTTTCCAATAAAATTGAGGTTTAATTTTTGAAAATGTACGTGAAGTTTACTACTGGATTGTTACTGAAAGCGTCAACTAAAGTGCTGTGTTTGTGAGGTTTGTATTAAAAAACAGTTCATAATCAACCATGTTAGGCAGAGGCGATATTTTTTTTTAGCGGAAGCATTTCGAATTTTTTGCAATACTGTACGCATGTACTCTGTAATTTACCGACTGACAGTGAATTATCTGCAATCATTTATGCAGTATGATAAAGCCACTAACTCACGCTCTCTATTGGTAAATTTTATTTCACAGTCTTTAAGTTTCCGGAAAATAAAACAAACAGTGTATTCTCTGTTATTTGATTGATCTAATTTTGATAAATATTCTCCAATATAGTTTAAGCTGTTATCTGTGTTAATAATAGTTTCTATCTTTTTTTAACTGGGCTAAAATTAGTGGATTTGTGAACAACTGTTTGATTTGGTTGAAAGTCATTTCAAATTTATCTGACCACTGAAATTTTCTTTTACTGTTATTTATAGTTTCAGTTAGTGATGTTTCCATAATTTTAAATATATTTTCTGTAGAATGCTGAAATTTCTAGGAACTAACAGACTACTTGGTGACCGGTTGTAGTTAAATTCCAAAACTGTTCCAACTGTACTTTATAGAAATGCTATGCAATGTTTCTAAACCTAATTTTCATAAATTATTCATAAAAGTAGCAAAAATCATAATCATAAAACTGATAGCAAGTTTTTAGAGTCCTGATGACAATAAATTAATGACAGGCCATTGTTGCATCAAGTTCGGTTACCAAGAGGCAATTGTTGAGGCATGATAGTATGAGGTTGATTGAAGGTATACGATACTTACCTTATTTTTAGTAGCATTAAGTTTTCTGAAATCAGCAACATGTCGTTTTTTGAGGTTTGATTGACATTTACTAAAACTATTGGCGAACTTTATTCAGCGAAATCAGGATACCACTTCATGATGTTATTTTAAATTAATGTATCGATTAGTTCGTTATTTGCCGACGTTCTTGGAGAGATAGCTACCTTGCAAAGTAGTTAGTTTACCGACTCGGAACGAGGAATTTCTTGCAATTTCACCAGTGGCAATTTTTCAGGGTCAAACTCTTCCAATTCGATAGTGAAAATGTGCAATTTATTTTTGTAAAATGTTGACCAACTTGTTTTATCGAATAAATTTAATTTGTCTCTATGATTTAGTTTAGAAGGCAATTCGATCTTGTTGGTCACTTAATTTATGGCTGGGTTATTTCGAAATGGCTATATGTTGCCAAAAATTGGAGGTGCATTTATATCCTTTGGCCTTTGAAATGTAGAACTTGCATGTGATGCTTATTTTTTTATTCTAAGGGTGACTAAGGGTCTCCACTCAATGTTTACAGAAGTATTATTGGCTGAGAATAATATGGGTTAGTCACTTTTATCTATTTGCTTATTTTCTACTAGGTCTGCTTTTATCATGGTAGCTATGCTGCTCAAACCGATCAGAAGGAGTAGAGTGATTTGGGGATATGTTTCTGGTCGAACATCGATCTTTAGTGGGAGTAATTTGTTATTAGTTTGCTTTCCTTCAAACATAAGATCATAGATGTGTACCAATAGTAATTTCTTTGATTTTTGAATTTCGTTGATGTATTATGTTGTGCATAAGATGCTGCAACATATTTTGGGTTGCGTAAACTTGTTTAATGTTATTATGATAACATTCCTTCAATATAACCATCCTGAAGACACAAAAAGAAAATATATATTGGGTCACTTCACGTGGAATTGTACACATTTGAAATAGTAATTTTGGGCCATTTTATAATCCAGCCAAATGGAAAACAGCTAGAGATAAGGACGTGAAATTGTTACTGTAGGTATGTGAACTATGATCGGAGGGGTTGTTATATTTTATATTTAGGAATTATACGAGTTATATAGTCCATGACATAGAAAATGTTACGAAAACCATATTAATTTTTTTAATTAAAAATATGTCAGTCCCTCTGGCAGGATGGTATATAAAATGTGAGGTTATTGAAATCTCAAAAACCTATTCATATAGAATCTGTGTTGATTTTTAGAAAGACGCCTCTCGCGCCTTCGGGCTGCTCATGGAGGTACGAACAGCGGCGCACTCGCTCTTCCCCCAACACCGGTCGTCCTCTTGTCCACCCTTACATCTCTATCAGTTCGTTCATTCGCTCTGCTTCTGCTCTATAAGGCTCTAGTACAAACAAACAGTTATATAACGAGGCCAGTCTCACTGAGCCTTTGGTCGTGTAAGTCGAGCATACTTGTTTTAGTTTCACCCAATTGAAAATATATGTATACAATTTTATACCAATAAGTTTCAAATAAAGAAACTGTTCAAAATATCATTAGATGTGAAGATCACAATGGACTAAATAAACTACAGTGCTTAACAACAACTCAGTGGGTTGACACAGTTTCTTTTTTGTCTAACGATGGGATGAAAAATTATTTTCTGTATGATCGCCAGTCCGCCTGTCTATTGGCTAGGCATGATAAGAATGAAATGAGCTAAGGACCTGAAGTTTTAACTGCAACCTCAGCGAGCATATTATGCGATACGAGGTGTCATGACTCCTACCTTGTTTGTATATAGAGACGCTAGAGTTCGATGATGGTGCAGTATTTCTATAGGATTTGACTGAGCGTCGTTAAAGTGTATTTATCACTAGGCTAGCAGATTTTTTCATCTGTATACCTATGGGTATCAACAATTCTTTTCTGTCGGTCTGTCTGGATATCTGTTCGCAGGGCATCTCTAGAATGAATTGAGCTATAGACATGAGTGGTCTGTTGTACGACACGTGGTGTGGAGTATTTGTCGACCCCCAGCATATAGCTGTAATAATTGTAAGACCAGACCGATAACATCTTATACGGTCTCAATCAGCCAATTTCAAATATTAAACTATCAGTAATATATATTACTTTTATTCGACACAACATTTAATGGCTTGATTGTAATAATGAACAATGAATATCATGTAATCAATTGTATAGTACTGTAGGTTAAACAACAGGGGGAGAAGATATGTTTGGTTAAATCGGTTGCATAAAAGTGAGTGTCCTCGATCCAGGTAGGCGAGTAGTTTCACCGTACCCAGGGAAGGAGGCACAGACCCCTACTATGACACCTGAGGTAGTCCGAGTAGCGAAACGCCAGCACGGTTGTATTGATAATTTCGTGTATAACGCAAGAGATGTTACGATACCTTGAACGGAGTGAGAAAGTGGTTCAGTTGAAATTGAGTAAATTTGGATCAAGGACTATTGATAGTCTAGAGGGTGCGGATGTAGTGGTCGAACCAGTGGGTCTTACCATACAGGGTGTGTATTTGGTCCAAGAATTAACGAAAGTTAATGTATAACAAATGCAAATGTATAATATTTTGCAATATATCTAGTAGAGTAGGGTTTAGTTTTGATATTTATTAGAAGACTTTTTGATAACTGTGGAAATATTTTAGAGAATTCCTATGCAAAAATCACTAGTGAACGTATCCTGCAAAAATTGGATCTGTAGTCCGATTTAACGACCACCTCTCATTGGTGAACACGTAGTGTGGTTCTGTCTGTCTGCCGTCCAGGAGCGTCCCTTACACGCCAGAACATTCAGTTGTAGAAGCTGCTCTGAAGATGTGGTCCGGTCGCGGTCACTCCATAGTCTCGTACTTCATTCTTGTTTAGTCTCATATTGGAGCTCGGCCACGTCTGCCTCAAAAAAAAGTTAACATCGGTGAGTTCGCATCTATCCTTATAAAGTGCACTCTTTATACCTCATATCTCACCCATGTCTCTTCCGGTGTAACAAGTTCTTAAATTTAAATTATGTTTACGCTCTTTCCAAATGTAACATTTTGGTTTTCTGAGTCAGCATCTATAGTTTAAACAATTTTTTGCAATCTCTCTTTCTAATTTTTACAAGTGAAAAACAAGTGTTCGGCGAAAGCTGTAAATGTAAGCTGATATGAGGTATCCCTTACGATGAATTCGAAATAGAATCGTGGAAGCAATTATTGTGATGCTATGGATAGAGACACACATGACATAGTCTTGATAGCGGATAGTCATAACCGCGGAATTCAGCAGTTACTGGAAGAGAGGATGATGTAGAGGCACCAAAGAGACGAGTAGGACTAGCTATAAAAGCGTTTGATAAAAGTGTATACGAAAGCCATTTGAAATTACCCAAGCGACAAGATGAAGTATTAGAGGAATGCAGGGACGTGTTTGCATGTGCATGTGCTATGTAGTGAGGCCAAGCCTCGGAAGTGCACATAGGCTGTAAAATGTTATCAATATGGGATATGCTAGAAGTCTAGAACAGGGGTGACCAACCTTTTTTACCCAAGGGCCACATTGTAAAGCCTTTATGGCCAGGCGGGCCAACATCCCAGGGGATTTGGAACCCCAAACAAAACGTATTGCCCGGGGTTTGTTCCAGAAATCTTGTGCAAAATATGATTTTTAAGGTTATTTGGCCCTTGTTTCCTGATTATTGTAATTTCTTATTATTTATTAGTTGTTAGGTAAAGGTTTATAATATATTATGTATTTAGGTTCTTTTAGTAGAAATAAATATAAACCCAGACTTTTGGATGTTTGCTCTAATTCTGAGGGAACAATAAAAAAGTCACCAATAAATTGAATACATTGATTTTAATTAAGCCTACTAGGATACTAGGACATACAAATTACGTGGCGAGTGGTGACCTTGAGTTGGGTAGGGGTTACAGTTGGAGGAATTTAGCTGTGCTCGTGCAGCCCTAATACTACCCTTTCAAAAAACGAACGCTATCTGTGTGGCGGGTTGCGTTTACGTGCTAGCCGCTGAGATGAAGGCGCAAGAATCTCTTACGACTTTAAACTCACGATTTCGATTTGCCGATTATTATTCACACATACGTTATTTTCAAAAACACGTTAAACAACAATATAACAACTGAAAAACAAGGATAAGTCCTATTATTGTTATTATTTGGTATTCTCTTATTATTTAATTTACAATCACTTCAATAATATTTAATGCTTAGAATATAGTTTTCTAATAACAAATGTTACTTACAATGATTGTTTTTTCATTGGAGTTCTTCAATTCCACTCAAGTTGTCCTCCTCTTCTGGGTCACTGTCACTGCTGTCTGTATCCGAACCAACTGATATAATAAGGGATTCTATAATATTGTCAATCTGGGGTTTTGCGGCTGCATAGTCCCTTTCGATTTTCTCTACGTGCTTGCACTTTACTGACCACTCTTCTGCGCCCATACTTGATATCTTGTCTTCGCATATAGCTTTAGCTTGATACATAGTGAAAGATGTATTTCTCATAACCACATGATGTTGACTTCGGCCCAAATTAACTCAATGGGATTGAGGTCTGGGTGGTAGGGCGGAAGTCGTAAGATGTCATGATCCTGTAGTTGAACAGTTTCGTCCAAGGCGTACCGGACATGCCTTGGTTTATATAGCTGCACAAGTTTGTAGAGTTCAGGATAAAAGGATATCGTAGCAGAATGGTATTCCGTTTTTTGAAAGCCACACCTTCATATGTTGCTTCCTACTTTTTGAAGTAGAAGCTTTATCAATTTGTATGTTATGGTAGGGCGCGTTATCGAATACTAGTACTGAATTTGGTTCTAAATTCGGTAACACTTTTTCTTTTATCCACTTCATAAAAATGTCCCCATTCACATTGTCGTGGTAGTCTCCACTATGGTTGCTTGCTTTCCAACATGTAAAAGCATTGGGGAAGAACCCTTTCTCTCCATCCGCATGGATAAAATTATTAGTCTCTCGCCCTTGGAAATCGGCACGTGTAACCCTTCATTTGAGCCATTTGACCAAGTTTGGTTAGATACGTGAGACGATAGTATATAAGATTCGTCTAAATAAATTATGGGGCGTCCTTGCTCCCTGTAATTTTTCAACGCTCTCAAGTATGTTATCCTCTTCTCTCGGATTTCTGGCATTTCAATTAATAATTTCCTATTGTTTGCCGTCCTTCTCCAAGTAAATTCCAGGTCCTTTAATACTCACCTAAAACTTTTCTTACAACCCTGGAAATATATTTTGTCCCTTTGCGCCTCCCTCAAAAGTTTTGCAGTCGGTATTCGATGTTCTTCAACATGGAAATTGTCAACTATTCTACGTCGTTGACGGTTTTTGTTTGGTGTAGTAAAAATTGCCTCACCTATGTTACTAACCTTCAACTTGTTAAGTTAACTGTTTATTTTAGTCACAACTCGCTCTGACGCTCCAGTTGCTGCAGCAGTTCTTTGGCGAGCCTTTGACAACGGAATTTTAACAGTTTGATGGTCTGCCTCTTCCTTCATAAATGAATAAACATTACTCACAATTTCGCGAGCCTGACTATGAATAGGCTTTTGACTTTAACTCAACAGACATTATCGGTAAAAGCGAAGCACAAGCTAAACTCAGCACTGTCACAAAACAGACTGATTGTGGCGAGTGCGATGAGTTATTTGGGCCAATACGATTCCTGAACGGAGGATTTTAACCATGAGTCAAAGGAAATGTTTTCGGGACGCAGCGCATAATGCTACCCCGCCACCCCTCCCGCCCATCACCACACACTCCAGGTCACGCACCACCGTGAAGTTAGCGTCACTTTATCGTCCAGACCGTCTAGTGCATCAATGTTGCAGTCATCAATCTGAAGGCGTTAACAAAAATTCAAAAACTGAGATAAATTGTATAATACTAATTATAAAAACGATCTTTCACAAAATCAACACAGTTTTTTCTATTTATTACTTTCCACAAAGGTTTCCCATTAAATGTGTCATGAATAAAAATCCCAAATATAATACCTAAGTAAACCGTAGGAATGTATCGTAAAATGGACGTCCTCTAATAAATGCCACTCCTGAGACTTAACCAAACAAGTGCCCGCAATGGAACTTTGTACACAGATGCTCTGTAAGCTGAACTTTAATATACCAACGTCAAAAAGGTGGTGTCGGCCGTCAGAGGTCCTATCGTCTAAATTAAATGCACCGTTAGACGGGGCGTTCTCGTATAAAAGTCGCTCCTGAGACTAAACCAAACAAGTGCCCGCAATGAAACTTTGTACACAGATGCTCTGTAAGCTGAACTATAATATACCAACGTCAAATAGGTGGTGTCGGCCGTCAGAGGTCCTATCGTCAAAATTAAATGCACGGTTAGACGGGCGTTCTCGTATAAAAGTCACTCCTGAGACTTAACCAAACAAGTGCCCGCAATGGAACTTTGTACACAGATGCTCTGTAAGCTGAACTTTAATATACCAACGTGAAATAGGTGGTGTCGGCCGTCAGAGGTCCTATCGTCAAAATTAAATGCACAGTTAGACGGGCGTTCTCGTATAAAAGTCACTCCTGAGACTTAACCAAACAAGTGCCCGCAATGAAACTTTGTACACAGATGCTCTGTAAGCTGAACTTTAATATACCAACGTCAAAAAGGTGGTGTCGGCCGTCAGAGGTCCTATCGTCTAAATTAAATGCACCGTTAGACGGGGCGTTCTCGTATAAAAGTCGCTCCTGAGACTAAACCAAACAAGTGCCCGCAATGAAACTTTGTACACAGATGCTCTGTAAGCTGAACTTTAATATACCAACGTCAAATAGGTGGTGTCGGCCGTCAGAGGTCCTATCGTCAAAATTAAATGCACGGTTAGACGGGCGTTCTCGTATAAAAGTCACTCCTGAGACTTAACCAAACAAGTGCCCGCAATGGAACTTTGTACACAGATGCTCTGTAAGCTGAACTTTAATATACCAACGTCAAAAAGGTGGTGTCGGCCGTCAGAGGTCCTATCGTCGAAATTAAATGCACCGTTAGACGAGGCGTTCTTGTATAAAAGTCGCTCCTGAGACTAAACCAAACAAGTGCTATTGTGTAGACTTATCTCTTTACCCAATACCCCTCACGGAATTTCTGAGAATAGTTTTATAACCCTTACACGTAATTTCATTAGACACATTCAGAAGGGACACGCAAACTCGAGACCGGTTGCCATAAACCTATTGTCTGGTAATGACACCATTTCGAGGAAGGAACCACCTCACCCGAGCCTTTACCTGAGACTACCTCACTGTTAATTCTGTTGTAGTTAAAATATTTGTTCCATTCCATTATTTGAACGTTGATTAATTTGAACTGTAAAAATCATGCAATGCTAACAAACATCTTTGTACAACTTATACATGAAATTAACAAATCGATTACATGGAATAGTAGGCTAATCACGCCAAACATTCTACGTAACAATATACCATATATGACGCCAGGGACTCGCTTATTGGAGAAAGAAAACGTATTATAAGTTTTTAATATTAAAGCTCGTATGCATTAAACAGAGGTAAACATCAATTTAATACTAACAAATGACCATTATAATTTTCAAAATAGACAAATAGAATGAATAACATGATAATGATGCATTGACTTAAGAGAAAAAATCCTTCTAGAAGTTCTATATTTTTAGAATTGATAATATAATTAAATGGCGGTACCATTACATCAACTCATAGAAATAGTAATACCATTGAAGCATTCATTTCATATTGACTATGTTTAATAAGTCATAAATTGCAAACCTAAAACATGTGGTTTTAACGCACAAACCTCGGAAATTGTTTGCTGCTTAAAATACAAAGTATGACCTCAATATTGGCTTTATATTATAATATGCGTCAGATACGTTTGATAACATACTGTATCGTTGAACTTAATATTTTAGTGCGGAAATATCAAAATACACGTTATTGGCATAAGAATGTATATTTAGAATCTCCTTAAAAATCGAATGGAAAACTACAAATCTGTTTCTGTATACAAAACGTAACACGCGTACGTTCTTACTGTAATTTACTGGAGATTATATAACAACTCCAGATATCTTAACTACACTGAGGGCAGTTTCCCACTGGGGCATCAAAGAGTAGAGGAAAGGTTTATTTTTTACTCATAAATTTAATGTTAATGCCAATTTAAACGTGTTTTAGTTTCTATACGATTCTAAACGTTTAGTAGTGTAAAAGACCCAACACTGATATTGCAAATATAAAAATAGGGTCGTTGAGATAACGATTCGTAGAGTAAAAGAGCTGCCCCCCAAATAAAAGATCCTTCTGAGACTAAACCAAACAAGTGCCCGCAATGAAACTTTGTACACAGATGCTCTGTAAGCTGAACTTTAATATACCAACGTGAAATAGGTGGTATCGGCCGTCAGAGGTCCTATCGTCAAAATTAAATGCACGGTTAGACGGGCGTTCTCGTATAAAAGTCACTCCTGAGACTTAACCAAACAAGTGCCCGCAATGAAACTTTGTACACAGATGCTCTGTAAGCTGAACTTTAATATACCAACGTCAAAAAGGTGGTGTCGGCCGTCAGAGGTCCTATCGTCGAAATTAAATGCACCGTTAGACGGGGCGTTCTCGTATAAAAGTCGCTCCTGAGACTAAACCAAACAAGTGCCCGCAATAAAACTTTGTACACAGATGCTCTGTAAGCTGAACTTTAATGTACCAACGTCAAATAGGTGGTGTCGGCCGTCAGAGGTCCTATCGTCAAAATTAAATGCACGGTTAGACGGGCGTTCTCGTATAAAAGTCACTCCTGAGACTTAACCAAACAAGTGCCCGCAATGGAACTTTGTACACAGATGCTCTGTAAGCTGAACTTTAATATACCAACGTCAAAAAGGTGGTGTCGGCCGTCAGAGGTCCTATCGTCGAAATTAAATGCACCGTTAGACGGGGCGTTCTCGTATAAAAGTCGCTCCTGAGACTAAACCAAACAAGTGCCCGCAATGAAACTTTGTACACAGATGCTCTGTAAGCTGAACTTTAATATACCAACGTCAAATAGGTGGTGTCGGCCGTCAGAGGTCCTATCGTCAAAATTAAATGCACGGTTAGACGGGCGTTCTCGTATAAAAGTCACTCCTGAGACTTAACCAAACAAGTGCCCGCAATGAAACTTTGTACACAGATGCTCTGTAAGCCGAACTTTAATATACCAACGTCAAATAGGTGGTGTCGGCCGTCAGAGGTCCTATCGTCAAAATTAAATGCACCGTTAGACGGGGCGTTCTCGTATAAAAGTCGCTCCTGAGACTAAACCAAACAAGTGCCCGCAATGAAACTTTGTACACAGATGCTCTGTAAGCTGAACTTTAATATACCAACGTCAAATAGGTGGTGTCGGCCGTCAGAGGTCCTATCGTCAAAATTAAATGCACGGTTAGACGGGCGTTCTCGTATAAAAGTCACTCCTGAGACTTAACCAAACAAGTGCCCGCAATGAAACTTTGTACACAGATGCTCTGTAAGCTGAACTTTAATATACCAACGTCAAATAGGTGGTGTCGGCCGTCAGAGGTCCTATCGTCAAAATTAAATGCACGGTTAGACGGACGTTCTCGTATAAAAGTCACTCCTGAGACTTAACCAAACAAGTGCCCGCAATGAAACTTTGTACACAGATGCTCTGTAAGCTGAACTTTAATATACCAACGTCAAAAAGGTGGTGTCGGCCGTCAGAGGTCCTATCGTCGAAATTAAATGCACCGTTAGACGGGGCGTTCTCGTATAAAAGTCGCTCCTGAGACTAAACCAAACAAGTGCCCGCAATGAAACTTTGTACACAGATGCTCTGTAAGCTGAACTTTAATATACCAACGTCAAAAAGGTGGTGTCGGCTGTCAGAGGTCCTATCGTCGAAATTAAATGCACCGTTAGACGGGGCGTTCTCGTATAAAAGTCGCTCCTGAGACTAAACCAAGCAAGTGCCCGCAATGAAACTTTGTACACAGATGCTCTGTAAGCTGATCTTTAATATACCAACGTCAAATAGGTGGTGTCGGCCGTCAGAGGTCCTATCGTCTAAATTAAATGCACGGTTAGACGGGCGTTCTCGTATAAAAGTCGCTCCTGAGACTAAACCAAACAAGTGCCCGCAATGAAACTTTGTACACAGATGCTCTGTAAGCTGATCTTTAATATACCAACGTCAAATAGGTGGTGTCGGCCGTCAGAGGTCCTATCGTCTAAATTAAATGCACGGTTAGACGGGCGTTCTCGTATAAAAGTCGCTCCTGAGACTAAACCAAACAAGTGCCCGCAATGAAACTTTGTACACAGATGCTCTGTAAGCTGAACTTTAATATACAAACGTCAAATAGGTGGTGTCGGCCGTCAGAGGTCCTATCGTCAAAATTAAATGCACGGTTAGACGGGCGTTCTCGTATAAAAGTCACTCCTGAGACTAAACCAAACAAGTGCCCGCAATGAAACTTTGTACACAGATGCTCTGTAAGCCGAACTTTAATATACCAACGTCAAAAAGGTGGTGTCGGCCGTCAGAGGTCCTATCGTCGAAATTAAATGCACCGTTAGACGAGGCGTTCTTGTATAAAAGTCGCTCCTGAGACTAAACCAAACAAGTGCTATTGTGTAGACTTATCTCTTTACCCAATACCCCTCACGGAATTTCTGAGAATAGTTTTATAACCCTTACACGTAATTTCATTAGACACATTCAGAAGGGACACGCAAACTCGAGACCGGTTGCCATAAACCTATTGTCTGGTAATGACACCATTTCGAGGAAGGAACCACCTCACCCGAGCCTTTACCTGAGACTACCTCACTGTTAATTCTGTTGTAGTTAAAATATTTGTTCCATTCCATTATTTGAACGTTGATTAATTTGAACTGTAAAAATCATGCAATGCTAACAAACATCTTTGTACAACTTATACATGAAATTAACAAATCGATTACATGGAATAGTAGGCTAATCACGCCAAACATTCTACGTAACAATATACCATATATGACGCCAGGGACTCGCTTATTGGAGAAAGAAAACGTATTATAAGTTTTTAATATTAAAGCTCGTATGCATTAAACAGAGGTAAACATCAATTTAATACTAACAAATGACCATTATAATTTTCAAAATAGACAAATAGAATGAATAACATGATAATGATGCATTGACTTAAGAGAAAAAATCCTTCTAGAAGTTCTATATTTTTAGAATTGATAATATAATTAAATGGCGGTACCATTACATCAACTCATAGAAATAGTAATACCATTGAAGCATTCATTTCATATTGACTATGTTTAATAAGTCATAAATTGCAAACCTAAAACATGTGGTTTTAACGCACAAACCTCGGAAATTGTTTGCTGCTTAAAATACAAAGTATGACCTCAATATTGGCTTTATATTATAATATGCGTCAGATACGTTTGATAACATACTGTATCGTTGAACTTAATATTTTAGTGCGGAAATATCAAAATACACGTTATTGGCATAAGAATGTATATTTAGAATCTCCTTAAAAATCGAATGGAAAACTACAAATCTGTTTCTGTATACAAAACGTAACACGCGTACGTTCTTACTGTAATTTACTGGAGATTATATAACAACTCCAGATATCTTAACTACACTGAGGGCAGTTTCCCACTGGGGCATCAAAGAGTAGAGGAAAGGTTTATTTTTTACTCATAAATTTAATGTTAATGCCAATTTAAACGTGTTTTAGTTTCTATACGATTCTAAACGTTTAGTAGTGTAAAAGACCCAACACTGATATTGCAAATATAAAAATAGGGTCGTTGAGATAACGATTCGTAGAGTAAAAGAGCTGCCCCCCAAATAAAAGATCCTTCTGAGACTAAACCAAACAAATGCCCGCAATGAAACTTTGTACATAGATCCTGAATTTTAATGTACAAAATGTATTTGTTAATTATTTGAATAGCGCTCTTTTTATAAAATCACAGTATACAGGGTGATTCAAAACTAAACGGCAATCTCTCGGGAGCTTATTCTATAGCTAAAAACAAGTAAAAAAGTTCATATAACCATATGCCAAAAATGGTAAAGGTAGTTACAAAGATACAAATACGATTGTTTTTTATGTTTTTATATCTGACAAATTTATTAAAATTCGTCCCAGAGCTGTAAATGCAATACTTTCAGAGATATCTTACGTAAAACACAAGAATTGGTGCAAAGAAATAACACATTTTTGTGTTTAACGTAAGATTACTTCCATAAATGTTAAATAAAGGTCATTTTTTTCTTAAACAGATTTGTAGAACATTTAATTCTGAAAAAATTCAGATAAGAATATGCATTTTTGTGCGTCTGTTTTATTTTTAAATAAAGCTAAATTTCAATACCTATTATTAATTTTTTTCCTAAGTAATTCACATGAATCTTTTCAGAATTAAATGTTCTACAAATCTGTTTAAGAAAAAAATGACCTTTATTTAACATTTATGGAAGTAATCTTACGTTAAACACAAAAATGTGTTATTTCTTTGCACCAATTCTTGTTTTACGTAAGATATCTCTGAAAGTATTGCATTTACAGCTCTGGGACGAATTTTAATAAATTTGTCAGATATAAAAACATAAAAAACAATCGTATTTGTATCTTTGTAACTACCTTTACCATTTTTATACGGCCTGACTTCACCAAGGGTTCTGAAATCCGGGCGAAATCTTTAGCTAGGCGTAACTCGCTAACGAAGCGTTTCCGGGCATATGGTTATATGAACTTTTTTACTTGTTTTTAGCTATAGAATAAGCTCCCGAGAGATTGTCGTTTAGTTTTGAATCACCCTGTAGATCTTTTTTAAACTTGTAGTTTAAGTAACGTCCTGGAAGACATTGAGAGGAAAATGCCTAGTTCTGATTTTGCATTCCTTGCTTTTGTATGGTAGGTAGCGATGTCCTTGCTTCTACTAGGCAAAGTGAATATTGGGATTTGCCAATAGAATCATAAATTCTATTCAAAATTGCTGGCACAAGGGCGGCACACGGGCGGCGCCCTTTGAACCCCGGAGAAAGTTGGACCTCACACTTTGCTGAAAACCCTACAGTAGTCTAGGACCATCTTCCTTCTGTTCCCCGTTGTAAATCTCCAATATGTCAAATAAATATAAAAACGATGCCTGAGGGATGTTTGGCACCATTCTTGGATTGGCTGTGATCTGTGAACGTTGTTTGCATTAGTGCAAAGTTCAACACACGGAGTGCTACTTGATCTTCTGTATCCTGTTATCTGAGGTAATTAATTTTAAATTTTAAAACATATTATAAACTTTATCTGGTATGGATAAATTGGTATTAATATTTTATACTTATCACTCGCGATTAAATTTTTAATGATACATAATTATGACGTAATAGATAAAGTCTATCATTTCGTACTAATAGTGAAATCGAAATTATGTATATCATCCATCTGAAAACAACAGATGTAGGCTTCAATTGATTATTTTATTTATCAAATAGCAACAAGTTTGAATTTTAACATAAACATTCCGTACTTTACAAATAACGGAAAATATAATAAGAGATTTATACTTAACAGTTAATTTCAAAACTCAGTGGTTACACGTAATCTAACACAACTTTTTTTAGTTTAAACCTTTCTACAGAAAAATTATTTTGTTCATACCAGTTACAAAACATGGTTTAATTTTGTAATACGATTTTCTAGACAAAACATTACCTGTGTAATGAACATAAATTAAATTATTACACGACGATATTGGTTCTTACCATGCCTATCTGTACACAGCAAGGAAGATATTAAATTAATATATTCTGGACCCGATCCAATTTCTTTCATTGTACAGACATTCATATCGCCTATTATTAAAGTAGGATTTATTGATGCATTTAAAATATTTTCAAAGTCATATTTAAACTGAGCATTACGGTATTATATTATTTTTTTGTGCACGTGTTTTTATAAATATGACAATTAAAACATAAATACATGCGCGGATTTAAGAACAGTGAATACAGAGGCCAGTCTTTTACAAACAAATTTATTTATTTGCTGTGCATTAATATCTGACCTTATAGTGCTAACCACCATCTATCATATCCAAAATAAAAGTAGTTTATTATAAGTTACGGTGACTTAACTGTGATTCAATTTGAAATTTATTTAAGTATTATTATGGAATTAAAATAATTTAGTAAAATGGAACTATTGAATTTAAAACATTTATTAAGTAATCGTTTAAAAATAATCAATGCACATGTATTTACGCTTACAACTTAAACACATTATCCTCCTTACTGGCCGAAGATACATGTTTCATATTTTTTCAGGATTTGTCAGTTATACTAAATCCTGTTGGTTGATAAATCTGCTACTTTGTCATGGCTTTGTTGCGTGGTGTCGCTACTACCATTATGGAATATAATAGCAGAGACAAGGTAGGCCTGCATTAACTTTAACAAAGGTTTCATAGTTGTGTAAATTTTGTATAATGTGTAGTATTTAAAAATGACTTTTAAATGATGCTATTGAGATAAAAAGAGGTTTGAAGACTGGCCTGAATAGTCCTGGACAATAGATAAATCACTAAGACCAAATGAAGGAGGCGATATAAGTAAAATATATACTTTTTCATATTTCTGTTATAAACTTATCCTAATCTTCTAAATGAGCAGTTTTTGCTTATTTTCAAAACAAGTTATATGATGCGACCATTGTAATATGTAATCAATAATGCGTATTATGTTATAATAATAATAAAATAAGTAATATTTATTTTAGGAGGTGTTTGAAAGAGTTAAGGTTATAGGGGACGGTCATTGTTTATTTCGGGCAATGAGTATGGCGTTGTGGGGTACACAACATCGGCACGCGGAAGTTAGGACGAGCATAGTGAACCACGTAGTAACAAACTGACAGCATTACTATGAGAGAATACAATATACGCTCGGAGAAGAATTTAACTCTCCTCTAAAATATGCAAACCTAATGGGAAATGTACAGAAGCGAATATATGGATCGGAATTTGAAATTACAGTTTTTTGCGAGGTTTACAAGAGAAATGCAACTGTATACAGAGAAAGAGATGTTAAACAAAGGATTTGTGGGAAAGATACTATCTTTAAGGTTGCTAATTTTAATATCAATCAAGTGTATACAACATATGATTTTGTATTTCAAGGAATAGAAAAAGGTCACGAGTCAGAAGGCCATTATGATCTACTAATAAAAAGAGATTTATTTGAGTTGGAAGTCTCCGATGAACCCCACAAATCTAACACCAGACATGATACTACCATTCATAAAAGTGGCATCGCAGAAAACAGTTACATTTCAGAACGGTGTTTGATATTTATTGAGGAGAGAATGTTTACTAAACAAGGATATTGTGCCTTGCTCTCCACCTCCCTAGGTAACTGTAATCTGTTACCTTGTGTAGCAGAGTTGCTGGAATCTGCAACTCCTCAGCTACTTATCAGAAAATCAAGTTTAAATTTATATACATTTGAGGTTTAAGTTCAGTCTCATTAAATTTTGAAAAAGGGCACTCCAGAAAGAAGGAGTATGTAAAAGCGAGTCGAACGCTCGTACCGCCCAGTGAATTGTGATTATCATCAATGACATGACATCACTTCTTTTCACTATAATGTTGTCTTGTAGTGGTCTTCGGACCTATCTACGACTGAAGAGACTAAACAAAGTCGAAACAACAGAAGCACACCTCCATCCTGAAAGACGGAATGGTTGTAATTTATTGACGCAGGCTCAATCAATTTAGAACATGCAAGCCACGCCGGAACGGATTCGGACACACACGAAACGTAACGTGCGCCGACATCAATACTCGGAGAGGTTGATGTTTTGGTTTTGAATTCTAAATGTAATTAAAAACAATTGGCAAAGGGTTTATCCCTTTCAACCTTATAAAATGATAACCTGTAATGGCGTCAATAATTCCCCATCACTATTACGCGCAACCGGGTTAAAGACGTGGGGCACGCTGATTTTAATCGCAGCTATCAACCAGTAAAAGCCATCTTGGCTATGGGAACCCACACGATCGCCGGATAAGCAGATGCTGACACGAATTGTGAAATAGAGCCTAAACGTGCAACTGTTTGATGGTACAAACGATCTTGAACGTCTGATTGAGAAGACGACCTCATATCACCGAGGATTTAAGAACTACACACCCTACCGCAACACCTTATACCAATACAAATTTTGAGTGTTACACTAGTTAAGTGTACACCTGATGAGGTACGAGCTTTTTAGCTCTGAGACCGAAACAGATGGTACTTCTTGGTGTTGCTCAAGGCAACACACATTTACATTGGATGAAACGATCCGCCACTAGGGCGTTCTTACCTGATGTAAACCCCAAATTCATAGCACTTTGCTTCTTTCCACAAACCTTCAAAATTTAGAATTTTAAATATAGAAGTGAAGTGTTGAATACTTGCACCTAACTAGTGTAACACTCAAAATTTGTATTGGTATAAGGTGTTGCGGTAGGGTGTGTAGTTCTTAAATCCTCGGTGATATGAGGTCGTCTTCTCAATCAGACGTTCAAGATCGTTTGTACCATCAAACAGTTGCACGTTTAGGCTCTATTTCACAATTCGTGTCAGCATCTGCTTATCCGGCGATCGTGTGGGTTCCCATAGCCAAGATGGCTTTTACTGGTTGATAGCTGCGATTAAAATCAGCGTGCCCCACGTCTTTAACCCGGTTGCGCGTAATAGTGATGGGGAATTATTGACGCCATTACAGGTTATCATTTTATAAGGTTGAAAGGGATAAACCCTTTGCCAATTGTTTTTAATTACATTTAGAATTCAAAACCAAAACATCAACCTCTCCGAGTATTGATGTCGGCGCACGTTACGTTTCGTGTGTGTCCGAATCCGTTCCGGCGTGGCTTGCATGTTCTAAATTGATTGAGCCTGCGTCAATAAATTACAACCATTCCGTCTTTCAGGATGGAGGTGTGCTTCTGTTGTTTCGACTTTGTTTAGTCTCTTCAGTCGTAGATAGGTCCGAAGACCACTACAAGACAACATTATAGTGAAAAGAAGTGATGTCATGTCATTGATGATAATCACAATTCACTGGGCGGTACGAGCGTTCGACTCGCTTTTACATACTCCTTCTTTCTGGAGTGCCCTTTTTCAAAATTTAATGAGACTGAACTTAAACCTCAAATGTATATAAATTTAAACTTGATTTTCTGATAAGTAGCTGAGGAGTTGCAGATTCCAGCAACTCTCTGCTACACAAGGTAACAGATTACAGTTACCTAGGGAGGTGGAGAGCAAGGCACAATATCCTTGTTTAGTAAACATTCTCTCCTCAATAAATATCAAACACCGTTCTAAATACAGACTCGGGTGTGCCCCCGTGAACTCAGAAATCAGTTTGTTCCAAAATTTCAAAATTACAAGTTTGACCGAATTAAGTTTCAATTGATTTTAATTCGTTTTCGAAATTTTATACTTCAGAATCTCTTCATCTGAAGTTAACCTTTAATTATTAAATCTGTCGTGTACTAAAGTGTACACCTGATGAGGTACGAGCTTTTTAGCTCTGAGACCGAAACAGATGGTACTTCTTGGTGTTGCTCAAGGCAACACACATTTACATTGGATGAAACGATCCGCCACTAGGGCGTTCTTACCTGATGTAAACCCCAAATTCATAGCACTTTGCTTCTTTCCACAAACCTTCAAAATTTAGAATTTTAAATATAGAAGTGAAGTGTTGAATACTTGCACCTAACTAGTGTAACACTCAAAATTTGTATTGGTATAAGGTGTTGCGGTAGGGTGTGTAGTTCTTAAATCCTCGGTGATATGAGGTCGTCTTCTCAATCAGACGTTCAAGATCGTTTGTACCATCAAACAGTTGCACGTTTAGGCTCTATTTCACAATTCGTGTCAGCATCTGCTTATCCGGCGATCGTGTGGGTTCCCATAGCCAAGATGGCTTTTTACTGGTTGATAGCTGCGATTAAAATCAGCGTGCCCCACGTCTTTAACCCGGTTGCGCGTAATAGTGATGGGGAATTATTGACGCCATTACAGGTTATCATTTTATAAGGTTGAAAGGGATAAACCCTTTGCCAATTGTTTTTAATTACATTTAGAATTCAAAACCAAAACATCAACCTCTCCGAGTATTGATGTCGGCGCACGTTACGTTTCGTGTGTGTCCGAATCCGTTCCGGCGTGGCTTGCATGTTCTAAATTGATTGAGCCTGCGTCAATAAATTACAACCATTCCGTCTTTCAGGATGGAGGTGTGCTTCTGTTGTTTCGACTTTGTTTAGTCTCTTCAGTCGTAGATAGGTCCGAAGACCACTACAAGACAACATTATAGTGAAAAGAAGTGATGTCATGTCATTGATGATAATCACAATTCACTGGGCGGTACGAGCGTTCGACTCGCTTTTACATACTCCTTCTTTCTGGAGTGCCCTTTTTCAAAATTTAATGAGACTGAACTTAAACCTCAAATGTATATAAATTTAAACTTGATTTTCTGATAAGTAGCTGAGGAGTTGCAGATTCCAGCAACTCTGCTACACAAGGTAACAGATTACAGTTACCTAGGGAGGTGGAGAGCAAGGCACAATATCCTTGTTTAGTTACATTTCGTCTGATCAACCTAAAAATGTAGAAAAAAACCCCATTACAGAGTCTGCAATTGAAAGAGAAATCGATGACTAGTTCAACATATCCTGATGTGTTAGAGAAATTGATTGCGTTTTTAAACAAGAAAGGATGCTGTAACCAAAAATTAAAAAAACGTAGTAAGGAAAGACACGCATTATTCAAAGAGGCTGCTTTGTTGATATTTGGGGACTGCAGTAACAAACACATGTTATTGCTTAATAAATTGTATGAAAAAAACTTTTCAAAATTCATAACAAAAGTTACAGCAGAAAAAGACATCCAACAATCTCCTCGGAACAAAGTAAACGAGAAGTATGCGGAATTACTAAACAGTGTTTTGAACACGCTCGGTGATGAAATAACAAAAGAAGAACTAATGGAAAAGGAAAAGATCGTTTATCATAAAGTGTACAATCACTATTGTCAGAAGGTAGGATGGAAAGGGAGTAATAAAAATAATGCAAGAAAATTCAAGCATGTTTGGAATAAGTTTCTAACACAATTACCTGAGTCAGATATTGGAATAAAGCAAATAACAGGCAAAGGAGAAACATTCGCTGATAGATTAAAAGACAGCAGAGGCTGTGTGAAATCATTGACTTATTGCAAATCACCAAGCCACCAGGACTTACAAACATCAACGAAAACAGAAATCTTTATTAACAATACAATTCATAGCACTGTTATTTTGTGGGAAAATGAGTGTAAAAAAGATCAGAGATTTGAACATTTAGTCAAAGAGTTTATTAGCTGTCATCGTAGGGTCGGTGGAGTGTGTACGTGGACAGATTTTGATGACATGTATAAATATAAAGAAAATCTAAAACAAATCAGATCTATCAAAAAACCCGTAATTCTAGTTTTTAAAAAGTGCTTGTATAAGTTTTGCGACAATGAAATGATCATACACTTAAGTACAGTTGGGGACGAATTAAAAATTGAAATAAGAGAATCAGAAAGAGGTAGTGACAACTACGACATCTGTGGACATTACCAGTATTATGACGATAAAAAATACCCTTTTGATAGAATGGACGAAATTTTATATCGAGATAGAATATGGATGTCAGTATTCGATAGTTCAAAAGATGTTTACAGTGAATATGTCACCAATGAGACTGACAATATGAATAAGGAAATATTACATCAAAAAGGAAAAATTAATGTATCGGCTAATTGTTCAAACAATGAGGAATACCTAAAAAAAAATATTGAAAATATTGCAGAAAAATCAGGAAAATCGTACATAGCAGTACCTAAAAGGAAACATTCCTTGTCGTGCTCTAATAAATTTGCAGTTGAAGAAAAAAGAGTTACTGGTCACATAGACGACGTAATGGTTAACGGTGTATTTGATACAGCCACATTTAGAATTTGGCTCCGAAATGCTGTAATAAAACAAGCAAATATCAGTTGCAGGTTAATATTTACAAATAGTAGACTAAGACATAATGAAAATTTAAAATATGTAACATATGCAAGGTGTGGCTCAAGCGCAGCTGGAGAATGTAAAGAGTTTAAATTTGAAGTTGAAATAACTGATATTGTTGATGTAAGAATAACGAGCAGCGGTACGTCTGTCCCGATTCATACTGGAAAGAAAAGGTCTTACCAACTGAGAGGAGGAGAACGTAAAATATACAAAAAGAAGTTGTTACTAGATCAAGCAAAAACGGTACAGAATGAAGATATGAAACATATAAATATAGATGCTGCTATTGATCTTAATATGCAGTCTGTCAGAACATTAATGACGCTGAGAAAATGTCGATCAGAAGCGTTCAAAGAAGATGACTTGCACTCAAACGACTTGTTAGACCTAATTTTACTGGCAAAAACCGAATCAGTTTCATCCACTGAGGAGGAGAAATATATAAGAAAGGTAGTAGCCTCACCCTTCCAGGTATATATGTTTACAGGTCTGCAAAGAAAGGTAATCGCAAGTAAAAACGTGCCAGCTGGTTATTTTGATGCAACAGGCTCTTTTATACGAGAACGCCCCGTTTAACGGTGCATTTAATTTCGACGATAGGACCTCTGACGGCCGACACCACCTTTTTGACGTTGGTATATTAAAGTTCAGCTTACAGAGCATCTGTGTACAAAGTTTCATTGCGGGCACTTGTTTGGTTAAGTCTCAGGAGTGACTTTTATACGAGAACGCCCGTCTAACCGTGCATTTAATTTTGACGATAGGACCTCTGACGGCCGACACCACCTATTTGACGTTGGTATATTAAAGTTCAGCTTACAGAGCATCTGTGTACAAAGTTTCATTGCGGGCACTTGTTTGGTTTAGTCTCAGGAGCGACTTTTATACGAGAACGCCCCGTCTAACGGTGCATTTAATTTCGACGATAGGACCTCTGACGGCCGACACCACCTTTTTGACGTTGGTATATTAAAGTTCAGCTTACAGAGCATCTGTGTACAAAGTTTCATTGCGGGCACTTGTTTGGTTAAGTCTCAGGAGTGACTTTTATACGAGAACGCCCGTCTAACCGTGCATTTAATTTTGACGATAGGACCTCTGACGGCCGACACCACCTATTTGACGTTGGTATATTAAAGTTCAGCTTACAGAGCATCTGTGTACAATGTTTCATTGCGGGCACTTGTTTGGTTTAGTCTCAGGAGCGACTTTTATACGAGAACGCCCCGTCTAACGGTGCATTTAATTTTAGACGATAGGACCTCTGACGGCCGACACCACCTTTTTGACGTTGGTATATTAAAGTTCAGCTTACAGAGCATCTGTGTACAAAGTTTCATTGCGGGCACTTGTTTGGTTAAGTCTCAGGAGTGACTTTTATACGAGAACGCCCGTCTAACCGTGCATTTAATTTTGACGATAGGACCTCTGACGGCCGACACCACCTATTTGACGTTGGTATATTAAAGTTCAGCTTACAGAGCATCTGTGTACAAAGTTTCATTGCGGGCACTTGTTTGGTTTAGTCTCAGGAGCGACTTTTATACGAGAACGCCCCGTCTAACGGTGCATTTAATTTCGACGATAGGACCTCTGACGGCCGACACCACCTTTTTGACGTTGGTATATTAAAGTTCAGCTTACAGAGCATCTGTGTACAAAGTTTCATTGCGGGCACTTGTTTGGTTAAGTCTCAGGAGTGACTTTTATACGAGAACGCCCGTCTAACCGTGCATTTAATTTTGACGATAGGACCTCTGACGGCCGACACCACCTATTTGACGTTGGTATATTAAAGTTCAGCTTACAGAGCATCTGTGTACAAAGTTTCATTGAAGGTACTTGTTTGGTTTAGTCTCAGGAGCGACTTTTATACGAGAACGCCCCGTCTAACGGTGCATTTAATTTCGACGATAGGACCTCTGACGGCCGACACCACCTTTTTGACGTTGGTATATTAAAGTTCAGCTTACAGAGCATCTGTGTACAAAGTTTCATTGCGGGCACTTGTTTGGTTAAGTCTCAGGAGTGACTTTTATACGAGAACGCCCGTCTAACCGTGCATTTAATTTTGACGATAGGACCTCTGACGGCCGACACCACCTATTTGACGTTGGTATATTAAGGTTCAGCTTACAGAGCATCTGTGTACAAAGTTCCATTGCGGGCACTTGTTTGGTTAAGTCTCAGGAGTGACTTTTATACGAGAACGCCCGTCTAACCGTGCATTTAATTTTGACGATAGGACCTCTGACGGCCGACACCACCTATTTGACGTTGGTATATTAAAGTTCAGCTTACAGAGCATCTGTGTACAAAGTTTCATTGCGGGCACTTGTTTGGTTTAGTCTCAGGAGCGACTTTTATACGAGAACGCCCCGTCTAACGGTGCATTTAATTTAGACGATAGGACCTCTGACGGCCGACACCACCTTTTTGACGTTGGTATATTAAAGTTCAGCTTACAGAGCATCTGTGTACAAAGTTTCATTGCGGGCACTTGTTTGGTTAAGTCTCAGGAGTGACTTTTATACGAGAACGCCCGTCTAACCGTGCATTTAATTTTGACGATAGGACCTCTGACGGCCGACACCACCTATTTGACGTTGGTATATTAAAGTTCAGCTTACAGAGCATATGTGTACAAAGTTTCATTGCGGGCACTTGTTTGGTTTAGTCTCAGGAGCGACTTTTATACGAGAACGCCCCGTCTAACGGTGCATTTAATTTCGACGATAGGACCTCTGACGGCCGACACCACCTTTTTGACGTTGGTATATTAAAGTTCAGCTTACGGAGCATCTGTGTACAAAGTTTCATTGCGGGCACTTGTTTGGTTAAGTCTCAGGAGTGACTTTTATACGAGAACGCCCGTCTAACCGTGCATTTAATTTTGACGATAGGACCTCTGACGGCCGACACCACCTATTTGACGTTGGTATATTAAAGTTCAGCTTACAGAGCATCTGTGTACAAAGTTTCATTGCGGGCACTTGTTTGGTTTAGTCTCAGGAGCGACTTTTATACGAGAACGCCCGTCTAACCGTGCATTTAATTTTGACGATAGGACCTCTGACGGCCGACACCACCTATTTGACGTTGGTATATTAAAGTTCAGCTTATAGAGCATCTGTGTACAAAGTTTCATTGCGGGCACTTGTTTGGTTTAGTCTCAGGAGCGACTTTTATACGAGAACGCCCCGTCTAACGATGCATTTAATTTAGACGATAGGACCTCTGACGGCCGACGCCACCTTTTTGACGTTGGTATATTAAAGTTCAGCTTATAGAGCATCTGTGTACAAAGTTTCATTGCGGGCACTTGTTTGGTTAAGTCTCAGGAGTTACTTTTATACGAGAACGCCCGTCTAACGGTGCATTTAATTTAGACGATAGGACCTCTGACGGCCGACACCACCTTTTTGACGTTGGTATATTAAAGTATAATTAAAGTATATTAACGGGAATTCTTTGTGGTAAGTAATAAATACGATTCACTGTGTAGATTTTGTGAAAGATCGTTTTTTAATAATTAGTTTTATACTATTATTTCAGATTTTGAATGTTTGTTAGCGCCTTCAGATTGTTGACTGCAAAATTGTTGCACGGAATACAGACGGACGATAAAGTGACGCTAACTTCACGGTGGTGGTCACGCGCACAGCTAAAGTCCTCGAACTGTACGTCGCCACACCGCGCGCTGTGCCGTGCTTTACGCGCGCTCTATTCGCCAGCCGGCAGCCACCACCGTAGTCAGTGAAATCTGTCTGCAACTACTTTACTTCTTTCAACACTCATCCTCCACGAAATGAATACGGCTCGTTCTACGTGAAATCGGCTGGACTGCTTGGTTCTCAAAATTTGTATTCATTTAATATTTCAAATGCTTGTAAACAAATTTGGTTGTTTTGGCAACAAGGCGGGCCACATAAAACTGACTCGCGGGCCGGATTCGGCCCGCGGGCCGTAGGTTGGGCAGCCCTGGTCTAGAACATGAAAACTAGAAGTATTCGAATATTAGAACTCAAACTCAAGGAGGAACTCAAACTGAAAACCTCGTAGCTCAAACTCGCGGGTAAGGCGCGCAAGGAGTTGCTCCTCGGCGAGCAAAAGGGTATATATATATATATATATATATATATATATATATATATATATATATTACGGTATTCCTTAAAACCTCTTTAACCTCGTAGCTCAATATATATATATATATATATATATATATATATATATATATATATATATATATATATATATATATATATATATATATTGAGCTACGAGGTTAAAAAGGTTTTAAGGAATACCGTTTGGAGGACGTAGTCTATCATTTGAAGTATCACCTTCTACATGTGGTCGACAAATGTATGCTGCAAAAGTGGCAGCTGTTGGTAGTTTTCGGTTAGTCTCAGCCATGATGCTTGTGTACATGTGTTACAGATTTGTTATGTCTTTTATATTTGGTGGTCGAGTCACCGTAACCGTCGCCGACGTCATCACTCCGTCACTCTGACCGAGGTCTTCGCAAGAGTGAAAGGTCTGACGTTACTAGACAGTTCTGAATGAGGTTGCGAACCCTGGAGAGACAGACACTGTGGAACCGAACGTGGAGGAAGTCGAGGCCGTTAATCTCAATAAATTGCGGAAACTCCGCAGTCTCTATATAAGCTTCGTAGCTGCGGAAACTGTGAGTTCTGGACTGTGTATTCCATTTGTTGGCTTGTTACTCATGAAATCAACAATAATTAATTGTTAGATTGACTTGTCGGAACTGCCTTGTTGGCTTGCGCAACCAACTAAGCAGTATAATGTTTGGCCAATGTGGTGAAATTGTAATTTGCTTGTTTATTTTTTTAAAGTGGTTTTTACGTTCTATGAAGATGTTTTTGGTTTGGGCTTTAATAAAAATAAAAATGCTCTAATCTTCAGAGGACGAGATCTTCACATATAATCCTTAATATATGGCATTAATTACCATGCCAGATGTCACTCAGTAGCCTCAACTAAACGAAATTTTACAAACACTTGGTTAAAAAAGACAGAAAGTTCTATTAAGTTAAAACGCAAAACATAATCCTTTAAAACGATTCGATCGCTCACTTTCTTCTCATTGACTGAACACAAAAGCTTTCAGAATTGGATCACATACATTATAGAATATTACATTACTAACTGTCCGATAAACATTCATTTTATATTTCAGACATAATAGTTTAACCATTGACATAATAAACAGTACGTAGTACAAGGGAATTAGCCAAAATAGTTACGCAAAAATACTTCCAAATTATACGTCAATCTGCAACACAACTACAAGGTAATCTGGTCAAGCACTCTTGGTTGCTTATGGATCAAAAATCAGTGAAAAAACCGAATGAAATAGATTATATTCCAATTAGAAAAAATATTAAAAGAATCCAAAAAATCGTTCTGACTATTCAAGACTCGGAAGGAAATTTATTGAATAATGAGAGTAAAACAACAATATTTTTAAGATTGCAAATTACTAATTAAACTAGAAAACTCGAGGCAAACTATGATAAATAATGTCGATAAAGACGAGAAAATTACCTTTAAATGTATATATTACAAGAGTCTATCCCTTAGACCCCCTTATTATGTTAAAGAAAATTCAAGAAAAGACTCAAAGATATACATTTTCAAGGGGCGTCGATTCGAAACCCAAATATTCAAAAACACGCTGTTTTCATCAATGAATCAATGTTCAAAGACATGAAAAAAAGGTCAGCTATCAAATAGCCTACCTTTAAAGTTAAAAAAAAAACATTATTTTCATTAATGAATCTGGATTATATTCTTTTATTCTGAGATCATAAATAATGTCGATAAAATATCATATTTTGAATTAAATTACAAATGCCACAGCCTCTTACAAAATCTTCATCCTGGCACTGTTTTTATCAATGAATCTGGATTATATTCTTTAATATTGAGATCACAAAATATGTAGCAGAAATATTAGAATATGAAAATACGAAACAAGCAGTTTGAGAGCATGTCGATAATGATGATAAATTATCATATTCTGAAATAAATAAGGTGGGTCATTCGATTGCCCTACCTTCTAACTTTCAAAAAAACACCATTTTCATTAATGAACCAGGACTGGTATATATCTTTAATCTTGAAATTAAAATCTTGAATTATGATATTTTGTTTGTAAATGTCTTTTAAGATTATAGAACTGTTGAATTTCTCTTCCGCATACGCAATGAACTGGTCTAGCAAAGATTTCTCTCATACATTCTTTACAATATGCTTGTTTTTCATCCTTACTATAATGGTGATTATAAAATTCTGAAATATTCTTAACTTTTTTACACCGTGTGCACTCTTTGTCTTCTAAAGTTAAGTTTTCCATTTTATCGTATAATTCTTTATGGTATTTATTATGACAGTCTTTACAATTATAGTTCAATCCATCTTTTCTTTGCTTATTCTTATAAAATTCTTCAAAATCTTTAAATTCTTGACACTTTGTACATTTCTTTTGAGCCTGCATTTATATATAAAAAAATTTTATAGCTTTGGCTTTCTCTATTCATATTCATAAAAACTTCCAGTTATTTCTTCATTATTTAAATCTTTTATACTATAAGTTACAGGATCTGTGTTATTAATTTGATAAATCACAAAGATTTCCCTTGACCAATTGTTCTTATATTTGTTCGAAAATGTTTGTTTTTTACTAACAATTCTTACATGATCATTGACTTTTAATTTAGTTTTCGTGTGAATTTCTGGTGGAATATACTTGAAAACTGTCTCTAATAACTCCTTTTCTGCATCTTTATCTAGATCTTTAGGCTCATTTTAACCGTGCCATGAACAGTATTATTATAATTTCTGACTATTTTTTGAAGAATATCAATCCATTTAAAGTTTTTATTAACCTCAAAAATAACTTTCATTCTATCATTTTGAGTTCTGTTATATCTCTCTACAATACTTGATTTCTCTTCGTTTTCAGTATGATAAATCTTAATGTTATATTTCCTCAAAACATCGTTAAATTCTTTATTTTTACACTCTAAACCCTTATCTGTATGAAGAAGATTTGGAGGTTTATGATTGATCTTTATGGCATCTTTTACTATATCTTCGAAAGCTTTTGAAACATCCTTGCCGTTTTTTCTTTTAATCGCTCTTGACCAAGCATATTTTGAGAAAGTATCAATAACGTTTAACATATAGTTAAATCCATCACTTTGATCCGAATAATTAGACATTATAACTAAATCTGCTGCCCATAAATCATCAATTCCTAATGTTATAATTTTTATCTTTTTAAATTTCTTTCGTACAGGTGCATGAATTTCTCTAGCTTCAATCTCTATTTCCTCTTTGTTCTTCAATTCTTTCTTTACTTGTTTTCCATAAGGATTCTTTATAAATTTACTCTTATTTGTCTTACATTTTGAACATTTTGCTGCAATTCTATACAACCCGTTTTGAGTTTGAATAATCTTAGAATCTATATTTTTAGTTTTCTTTTTACATTTATGACAGTGAATCAAATCATCTTCCATTTATATATCAAAGTTTCCAAGTTTATTTAATTCATCTAATATATCAGATTTCGCTTCATTTTTATAGCCATACGGTACTGTATCGATCTTGTTTTCTAGGACAATTCTCTTATCATCTTTAGCGTTCAGTGCTAACTTGTTTATAGTAACGGTGTATAACTCATGTTTATAGCTTTTTATTATAGTCATTTCCCTAAATTCTTCTTTATCTTCAAGAAAACATCTCTTTAAATTATTGATATTTATTGTTTTATTTACAACGCTTCTCTTAATTCCTTTGCATCTTACTGGATTTTGTCTAGATATTTGTACGAGTACATTTTCGATCTCAATCCACAAAATTCATCTAATATTTCACCATTTAGATCGTCTTTGAATTTTCCAATGACTTTCTTGTTTTTGCTAGTGAAACATTCGTGATCTTTTTGATAATCACTCGTATCAAACTCATCTATATTTTCTTTTATAGTCTTATAAGGATCTCGTTTCAATTCTAGGAAATAGCTGTCTGTATCCATGTAACACAGATTCAAATCTGGATCATATTTCTTAAGTTTGTCGTAATAAAACTCGTACATTAACAATTTTGATAGGTCAAGAACTGAAAATCCTATATAGATCGGTTTGTTAAATTTCACCTTTTGTTTATACATGTGACTCGCTATGCAGTTATCATCAAAGATATTAAAGCATTTGAAGTTTGTTTTCTTAGCTTGTTTCATCCCCTAAAAAAAAACAAAAAAAATTCTTCAAAAACTACTACTAGGAAAATTCTTCATTTCCTAGTTTGATATCGCATCTATTTCACACACTTTCCATACTTTTTCCAAAAACTGAGTTGTTCATCAGCTTGTAAAAGTCCTTTTCGAAGTCACTTGTAGCCTTGGTTCTCATGTTTGTGTTAAAATCAATGTATTCTTTCATAAAAGGCTTCTGGTCAAATGCAATAACTCTATTCACATATATTAACACCATTCCTTGTTCCAGATAGAATTTCAAGTTTCTTGAATGAACAACGTATTCAGTTTTATCCAGTAAAGTTGTGCAAAGTTTCTTGTTAAAATGTTCAGGAGCAAGAGGCAAATCCTTGTGATTTTCATGTAAATTCGTTGGATATCCTAGATCGCCTTCGAGAATATAGCCATAATCTTCTTCTCCAGTGAGTTCTAAAATTGTTTCTTGCCATTCTGCAGTTGTGTAAGTTTTCGGATCCATCCACTTAATATCGCCATATGGTAAATTTTGTGATAAAGCCCAACCATAAAGGTTGTTTGCATCAACGTACAACAGATAATTTTCAGGTTTTGTCTTATCGAAATCTTTCAAATATTTGTTATTTGCTTTCACATATCGTTTAATACATTGAGAAATGCTTCCACGAATGCCTTTTTCAATCATCAAATACATATTATAATCGTGTATTAGTTGAAGCTCGATTTTCGTTAATTTTAACATAGCGTCCCATGCGAGACTTGGAGCAGTCAGATAATGAGCTGGATCAAGTTTATAGCAATTTAAGCAAATATTTCTGAAATGTTCAAATATATCAGCGAGCAATAGTACATCTTGGATAGTGTACAAAGCAGAGTAATTTCCTAGATATTTTAGTTTTAATTTGTTCCAGACCACCCATTCAAGACATTGGACGGGCAGTTTCCGTCCTTCACTTCGCGCGGCCCAACGACTGAAGACGGGCAGCGCCCGTCCGCTAGACACGACATCGACGTAGTTGAATATATTGCCGATAGATCGCAGAGCCATTCACATTTGCTGCTTATTTTGTTCTCAATATTCTAGTCTATGTTTTTCTTCTTATACGTTGCTGAAAATCATCTGATATTGCCTCAAATCATCTTGGCAAAACAGCTTTCTTTCGTTTGTAAACAGTCAAGATGGCGTCTCGCGACCGGAAAGATGTGTTCGTAAATTCGGATGATTTTGCGGCTTAAGTTGCTAATGTTTTAGATGAAAGTGGTGATGAGGAAAGTGACAGTGAACAAGATGACATGATACATGAAAATAATGAAATGTCTGATGGTACAAACGATGACAGCAGTGATAATGAAAGTGACGATAACCCACCGGCTAGGCCTTGTGATTTTGCGTGGATTGTTGGACGAAATAATGTTAGTACAATGCGTTTTACCGGCAATCATGGAATAAATCCTATCATTTCGGGGCAGTTAGAAGAAAACTGCACTGAATCACATGTGTTCAATCACTTCTGTGACGAAACCTTTAGGGTTCAGCTAACCCTTTGGTAGGCCTCCCGCTTGTGGAGAATCACTCGACTGCTCCTTCAAGGAAAGTTTTGGGGGCATTTTATTGAAAAGATACCTCCAACCACCAAAGCCAGGCCCTCAAGAAAATGTAAAGTTTGTGCCTCACAGGGGAAAAGAACTGAAACAGTGTACCAATGTAAAAATTGTCATGTTCCACTTAATCTGTAAACATGTTTTGAGGTGTTTCACACCCAAACCAACTTCTAAAGAAGTATAATAAAAAATTGTAAATAGTGTAAATATATGTATATTTTAAAAAAACTAATATTTTGTGTTCATACAATAACAATGAATAACTAAGGTACATTTATAATATGCATAGCATGTTGTACAGTAAGTGTTATGCAAAGTGCACCTGTTCTTACACAAAAGCATGGAAAATATCCAGTTCTGTAGTCCAAAAATTGTAGTAATGTATTCAGTCACGATGGGTTAAGTAGTGTTGAAAATCCTTCACAGATATGCTCTCCTCTGTCAAAAGTGAATAGAAATCTTCAATTTTTAGCTCTTCTGTGTAATCAAGTTTTTCAATACTATCGATAAATTCGTAAGGTAATATGCCTTTTCCAGACAATATTTTAAAAATTTCGTCTTCGTCATTTGGCAGTCTTTCTATAATTTCATTCAATATTCTTCCATCTTGTATAAAATGATTTGTATGCTTGATGTCACCTTTCTTGAGGTTTTTAGCTAATTTTTCAATAGACGATGCCATGAATCTAAATGTTTCTACGAAAGAAAACTTAACAAACTTTCTAGGCTTATCATTGTCAAACTCATAGCCATATCCAGAATTTACTGAATAATTTATATATTTTTCATCTGTGTTTGCGATCAAATCAACATTTTCATATTGTTTAGCCAATTCTTTTATGTACAAATGAGTATCGTAATTTGACATATTGTGACAGAAAACTGGAATATTTTGTGGAAGTTTAAGATTCAGATTACAACATAAATGAGCTACGCCTCGAAATGTGCCGGTTAAATGACAATGATCTCTTACCTTATTAAATCTCTTATCTTTATAACTATCATGAGTAAAACCAGTTGATGATTCACAGATATGACAAACGTTTGAATTTTGATATGAAATTTCTTCTTCTTCAGTTAATTTCATAGGCTTCATGTTCTTTGAATTATGTTTTTTAGCTATGTACTTCGATAATTTATTGAGCTCTTCAAACAATTTTGTAGGAACATTTGGCAAATCTTCTTCATTTTTGGCTCAATAACATATCGGTTTGTACATGCGATTGGTCACATTCGACACCAAATATAGAGTAAAACCATAAGGAATATGCTTCTGAATCTTGGTTGTAGTCAATCTTTGTGGATTGTTCTTACATGTCGAAATTTTCTCTAATGTACTCTCAAAATCCATATAAATAACGTACGGATGATTAAACTTCTTTTGATGATTAGTAAATGATGTTGTTTGACCAGGAAACGGCATAACTGGTTTGCAAACTTCATGATTTTTACAAATTTCCAAATGATCTGATAAAGCACTATATTTGTAGAAATGGCTCAAACATCTTCTACACATGAACATCCTGTGAGCATTTTTTTATAATTGAGAACTTGTTAATCTACTTAAATCTGTTACCAAAGCATAATGGAATGTATCATCTTGTTTAAAATACAATAAGTCAATGTTTAACTCAGCATCATATTTTTCAGAAATTTGTAACGGAACAACCTTAATATTTTCATCAAAACTGTAGACATTGATAGACATTTTATGATACTTATACTTGGAATTGTAACTTCGTTTTTCAAATAACTGTATATCTTTTAAAGACACTGGATACTCAAAACCCGAAAATATCTCGTCATTTACAAATTGTTCATATTGTTTTGATCTTTCTCAGTCTCTTTCTGGTTTTTCAATAGCGCATCGGATAGAATAAATAAAGCAATAGTCATCTTTATTTTTAATATTCATACAAGCTTTTTTTATCTTTCATTTTCTTTGGTAAATCGGTATATGTTCCTGCGTTCATCATTTCGTGTTTATTAATACTCAAAACTAGTTGTTTGCAGCTTTTAAATGTCCATCCAGAACCCTCATTTGGATGATTTGTTTGTTCACGATGTGTTAATTTGTTTAGTGATAAAATCGTTTACATCGAAGATTTCGTCTGCTTTTATAGTAAAACACATTGGACATGTTTGTGTTTCACCATTCACTAAAGTTCGTTCATATTCACATTCCAAAGAGATAACCCTTCATATTTTTAAAATTTTCTTGAAATTTTTCTATTAAGCTTTTAATTTAAGAAAGGTATTTGTAAATTGGCATGGAATTATCGTTTAAATTCGTTAAAATGTATTGCTTGAAAAGACCATGTATAGAGGATAAAACTTCGACATCAATGATATTTTCGATATTTTCGTTAAGAGTTTCTCCTATTTCTTCGATCATTTCAGACTTAGTTTTATCGTTTGTTTCAATGGATAGTTTTTCGGCGATTGAATGAATTTTTTCATCATTAAATAGCTTGAAGTTTTTCCTTCTTAAATTTATCTTTAATTCTCTTAATTGTTCTATATTATACATGTTTTGGTGATCATCAATTTGATTTTCTCTAGCCCAAGTCCTCAAATAATTCAATTCTTTCTCATAAATGCCTTTGTTTTTTAGATGAATTTTAGAATTATAATGGCGATCATAATTATGTTTTAGGATTTCTTACTTACAAAACGGACATGTTATTTTTTCGTTGGTCATTTATATAGGAAAAATTTTAATTAGAGATTTTCTAAATTTCAATTTTTATAGTGATTTTTCGAGAAATATCGTTCAAATTATCAACTTTAAAGCTACAAATCTGCAATAATTAGAGATAATTCAGTAGATTTTAAGGATGTTTAAAAAAACTCTAGTACCAGTTTGTATGTACCTTAAAAAGTTGATAATTTGAATGATATTCCTCGAAAAATCACTATAAAAATTGGAATTTAGAAAATCTCTAATTAAAATTTTTCCTATATAAATGGAGCTACTAAAGGAATTAAATAAAGTTGGCGAACTAAGATTTAAAGAATATAAGAATTTAATTGATTTACAGTAGAAGAAATTAAGAAATACAAAATTGTGACATTGGAGAAAATGAAAGATAAATTTGGGCTTACAATCATAGCAGAATTGGAAGATTTCAAAGTACATTTGCCAAATAGATTTTTGACTGTTTTGGATGAAAAAAAAATTAAAGAATTGAATAAAAATGATAAATTACACTTGATTGTTATTGGGAAAAAGACAATTAAAGACAAAGAATGTGTTACAATTAACTTTGTAGAATAAAGATTAAGGTTTCGAATATTTTACATTGATTCTAAGGAGATTTAACAACATTAGTAATAGACATTAAAACTGCTTAAGAAAGTAGAAGCAAACAGCTATAGATTCGGTTATTTTTCATTCGTGATTTTTCAGATTCATTTATGGTTCACTAGATATAGATATATAAAAGCCGGTTCTGAGTCGCTTTTGGAGACGAACGGATGTAGATTCGGTTAATTTTTCATTGAGATTTGCTGTGTTATTTCTCAGCTTCCTTTATGGTGCATTGAACCGGACTTTACATGGAATTTCGGTGTATTTAGAACAACTATTAGAACAATAGTTTCACTTTGAAAATAGTCAAGACCTGCAGCTGATATAATTAATAGTTTTTTTGAATTAGTGACTGAATGCTTAGGAGCACGTTACAAAGTACTCAGTATTCTTCTGGCTATTTCAAAGGCTTTTAACAGAATAGACCAAACAATTCTACTTTATAAGTTGCATAGTTAGAATAAAAACAATTCCTCTAGTTTTGCTTAGTTCTCATTTCTCTGATCATAGTCAACAAGTTCAGTTTACACATAATTTATCTCGATTATAAAGTAATTTAATTTAAAAGAGTTCAATTCTCAGATGTATCCTATTATGCTTCACGTGAGTAATGTTAAAGGAGAGAAACCAGTTATCGTACTCAACATCCTGATGAAACGATTGCCTCACCTTTAAAGAAAAGTCAAAAGACCTAGTTGAATTAATAGTCTATATTGAATTAATGTGTGTTCAGTACTTAATCTACCTATAGACTCGTATTATTTAATAGATGAAACATTGTAAGTAAATGCTTACCTTTTGCAGTTTTATTATTGGTGATAAATCATTGATCGAATCAAATTTAATTTAAGTCCATAATACCCAAATAAAGTTTTATTTATAATGTAATTGATCCGCTGTTTGTCAGTTGAGGATCAAGAACTCCTACTTTATTATATGTGTATACAGTGTGTTAATTTTAAAACTTCAAACTCGTATTAAAAGACTCATAGCCCAAGTATCACAGTTCTGTAAACGGGAGTGTATAGTACTAATTGGGGCAACAAAAATACTATTTTTTAAATGAGGGTACTCACCGTCATGCCCCCCCCCCCATACCCAAAGCCAAAATTTTGAAATGGTAACTAATACCTTGTGACACCTCAAATCGAACCTCATAAAAAATGCTATATTTTGGTAAAAAAAATTTTAATCCGTCAAGCCGTTTGGTATCAGCAGCCAATGATGTAATATCTTACATTACAATTCTTAGTCTACAAACTACTGTACTACTGGTAATAATAAAACACCATTACTTACTAAATTCAATGCTATTACCAAAAATTAAAAGTTTTTGTTTAATATTAACGTATTACTGATTTTGCTCTCAGTATTTGTAAGTAAACAGGACAAGCGTCTTATCTTTCTTTTATCTTTTTTATCTACAGTATTGTTGGAGACTGGTCCGGTAAGCGGCTATCAATTTTCATAAAGCGTTAAAAATTAACAAATTTTATCCTTACAAATCCAAAGTTTGTCATGTACTTAATGAAGATGATTATGACCATCGGATTGAATTCTGTGAAAAAATGAGTGCAATCATTACTGGCAATGAAAATGTTGTGAAAAACATTTACTTTAGTGATGAATGTAATGAATGAATGTTATGTTGACGGTTTTGTTAATTGTTAAACACAATTGCGATTTTGGTCAGACCGAAACCCACATGTATTCGTTGAAGAATCAACCCAATGGCCTGAAAAAATAATGTTTGGGCAGGAATACTTGGGCGAAACTATTTACCTATGGACCTGATTGAAGGAAACTTAAATGGAGAATGGTACTTAGATTTTCTAGAAAACACTATTGACTCTTATTGTGGACACACTTGAAAACCAGGTAAATGAAGTATACCAGTTAAATTTATTTGCGGATATGTTTTATTTTAAACAAGATGGAGCTCCTCCATATTATGCTCTTCCTGTGCAACAATGGCTAGATGCACACTACCCGGATCACTGGATCGGTAGAAGAGGATCAATTGTGTGGCCGTCAAGATCTCCAGACTTATCGCCCTTAGTCTTTTTTGTGGGGTCACTTGAAATCAGTAGTTTTTAAAACACATCTCACTGGTGTCCAAGACTTGAAGAACAGGATCACTGCTGAGTGCAGACGCTTAACCAGAGAAACTTTTAGAAAGGTTAGGCAAGAATTTCAAAAAAGGTTATTTTTTGCTTTAACAATGGCTACAAATTTAATCATTTGATTTGAAGTTTGCAAAGGATTTACAACAGTATTCAGTGAGTAATTTTGTTTTTGTTAGCAGTAGTACAGAAGTTTGTAGACTAATAACTGTTGTGTAAGAAATTACATTTTTGGCTGCTGATTACGGCGTTTGGCCTTTGCCGATTAAAAATGTTTTTTACAAAATATAGCATTTTTTATGACCTTCAATTTGAGGTGTCACAAGGTATTAGTTGCCATTTAAAAATGTTGGCTTTGAGTACGTGGGAGCATGGGGGTGAGCACCCCATTTTTGAAAATAAATTTTTTTGTTCCTCCAATTAGTACTATACACTTCCGTTAACAGAATTTTGATACTTGGGTTATAAGTCCTTTAATACGAGTTTAAAGTTTTCAAATGAACACTCTGTATGTAATGATGCATTAAACACATCAACAACACAAAATAATAAAGGACGTAATGTAAGATAAAATTAAAACATGTCATAAAATATTTTGGGAAATTCTAAATTTCATTCTTCTAAATTAATCATAAGAATTATAATAATTGTGAATTACACTATTAAAAACATTTTTTTATATAAATCCCATTCCATCAACGCAGTTAGCGATGCAAAATTTCTTTTCTGTGACACACACACACACACACACACACTATCCTAGTCCTATATATATTCAGATTGTAATTATGAAATATATATATATATATTTCATAATTACAATCTGAAAAACGTCAAATCATACTATGCTGAAATGTCGCATGATGCTGAACTGTAACACCAAGTCTTACAAACGGCTTACTCAAGTAATAGGTTTATGTGAGTAATTCAAATTGGGTACTGTATTCTTGTATTAGCAAGAAACGATTAACTTTGTTGTAACATTTATACTGTATTTGTAACTAGAGTGTCTGCGGTGAGTGATTTCATCTATAGTGATTTATTTATTTATATACGGCATACACCATTTTACAACAAATTTCAAATCCGATTCAACAAGAAATAAATTATCTTATAATACAGTACAATAAGCAATAATATATTTAAAGACAAGAAGCAATAATAAATAAAACCAGCTATATGAACAATTAAAATATATGGCAATAATCACAGCAACGATTTATGTGTGTGTGGGGAGAGGGTGCGTGCGAAGGGGGCGTGAGGTGTATGTGTGCGTATAATATATGTATGCGTGTATAATTAAATCTAAGTTGCAGTGGAATATTAAGTTTCAACAAGTAATAAAGTATCTTATAATATATAATAACAAGCAATAAATACATTTATAATATTTAACAAGCAAAAAAAGATAACAAGCAATTATACAAATTCTTATTACAGTACAATCACGATGCCAGAATGTGTAGAGAAGAATCACTCATGCACTCAACTTTTGTCATCACACTGTTATGTGACCCTCTAAAGGTGTCACCAATCACTCATCACTAACTCCATCATTTGCAACCCTTCTTATGGCATTCATAAAAAAGTAACTACAACCTTTGATTGTATTAGTTACAAAAGAGCGAACTCATCCGATGCTACAAAAGCACGGCAAAGTGAACACTCGGTCTCCCTTGTTGTTGCCCATGAAGTTAGAGGCCAGGTAGCAAACAGCAGCCCTAGAGTTTGTCCTCAGAGCTAACCGAATTAATGCCCCGATCCTCAGTACACCAGGTCCTCAATAACGATTTATCTCCTGAGTAACTAATACAAACTTATAAGTCAGTAAAATCGCCTTCACCTCACATCGTCTTTCGACGCGAGACATGGTAAGTCTCTGAATGCACTTTAATAAGCTTGTGCCTCACTTGGAGACTGATAAGGGTAATCAATATTACACTTCATCTACTATAAGCGTATGAAAAAAATAACTAAGATTTTATGTTAAGCACAATACCAACCGAGCTGCAAGGGCTACAAGAGTCAATCTCCGATAAAATAATCGTCATACTTGATCACTAACATGTGATCACATATGTAGACACAATAGCAACTCTTGTTCCAACAAGGACTTTTTATTAGGGATCAACAATCCTCCCCTCCTCTTGTCTTTTTTTTCAAGTGGAGACCAACAGTTAAATAATTTTTGTCATATTAAAAATACAAAAAAGGTTACTGTTTATGTTCTAATAAATTAACAAGATCCAAAGTACTTTCATGATTTAGTTGGTTGATACATAGTGCAAACGGCTATTCCATTGCAGTCAAGTCCTAAATGCGGTGTAATACACATTAGGTAGGCTACAATATTATTATATCCTTTGTTTATTCGTTACCAATACTAAAAATACTCTTAAATACAATATATTTGTATGTTTCCCAAACCAAACAGTAAGTATCCATGTGTTAGTCTTTCTCAGTGCAAACAAAACCTGAACTTTTTTGTCAGCTCTGTGTGAAAATAATTTTACAAACAATTGGTATCAGTAGGTTCACGCATATGGGTTGGGAGTTTAACCGATCGACAATCAACCAAGAAAATTTTAACCGTTTATTTCATACTATTAAAATGTACAAGAGTTACAATAATAAATAATGCGATATATCACATATCAGATTTTAAAACATCGTTGATACACTGATGATATAGAGAGGAAGGAGCAAGAGCACAGAGAGAGTGGATGCTGTGGCACCACTTGTGGTTGTGCCTGTCGTCGCTTTGGCTATAGTCAGGGAAGAAGCGACATTCTTCTTGTTGGTGCTGATCCAAGTTCCACGATCAGTGACGTCAGTAGCACTACTTGTAGCGGTTGTAGTTACCACACTGTCTAGGTTTACATTGCTACTCAGTGTCTTGAGCTAAAACACACAGACAATCGTTACAATAATAGAAAAAATATAATAACGGTCACAAAGTGATCCTTTTCAAATAGCACATCTGCCGTACTCAAAATATTATCATTAACATGTGTTGAAAACAATTCACATTGCGCATGCAGGCTTTGACAGCTGTAATATGGTATTGCGATAAGTTTACTTCGCTAACTATTTTATGTCATCTTATGGGTTATAGTCTTATTCCACAAGGAAAACTGGTTTGTAGAGTAGATATCTTTTGTACTGGGATCTAATTAGCCTTATCGCTAATTTAATATATAATATAATATATAATAATATTTTTTTATGTTCCTGTGTATTCGTTATAAGCATGTTACATTTCACAAACAAGTATGAAACGAGCTATTTACGAGTATTAACATCATGCGTTTTAGTAACAATTCGATGTTATAGGTTTCCAGAGTTTTTTTGTTTCCAATAACACATTTATTTGCACATTGAGCTATTATTTAAAGGTAAATAGTCAGCATGGTTTACGGTTATACAACCAAAGTTATAGGCATCTTCTTATTAAAATTTTAATTTAAAAATAATGAACTATTATTGATTGGCAACGTCAGTTTTATGCTCTTAGCCTACATAAAAAATAAGAAAAATATATTTTCATGAATGTACAGTTACAACGTATCACCCTTACGGTTATAAAATTTAAGCTTCAATTTACTCTTGATTGTAAATAATTTTGTTACGTCGAATTTAATTCATAGTTGCTGCGATATTAAATAAATAAATATATACTTTTCGGCATTTCGATCAATGCATTCCAGAAAACAAGGGGACATCCACAAACTTTAAAATATTCAGCGTGAATGTAATAGAAAACGAAACATTTTTTATCTTAATTGGTGACATTAAGCACCTACAGACAATAAAATACCACAGATACTTACATTATCAGCATTTGTCGACTTGCTCAGCTTAGACGACATCTTTGAGACAAGACTGGCTAATGCAGGAGCGCCCACTCTGTTAACGTACATCATTTCATCATGTATAGTAAAGTGGGTGAAGTAACATACACTCTTATCACATTTAAACATAAAGTGTCTAGTTTGGCATCTATGTCAACCTCACACATTGTAAGTATAATATCATCACTACACTATTAGATAAGAATGACTATTTAATCTATATCACAACATTAGGGTACGTGTGTTGCTTAACACTCCATCTGCCTTCTAGTTTACATGCGGAATAAAGCCATGATAAGCCACTGAAACCATAAACGCCAGCCTAAAATCGTATATGTCGAGATTGTTATCTCTCTTAAGTCCCTCCATGGCTGTTCATATTTCAAGTCATCAAACATCGTAAATAAAGGCTTCTCTAATTTTGAATACAGGATATTACAAAAAGACAGAAATTGTCTAATATATTGTAGAAATGACCCATAGCAAATTTTAGTTATTTGAAACCTCCATTTGAAAACCACTATTAATATTTTCACAATATATTTACAAATAAGCAGTATTCTTTGTTTGTATTTACATTTACATTTTTTTACCCATCAAGGGTTGAGATTATTGTAAGAAAGATCGTTATTATATATAGTAATTCAAACAACTTCGCCTGTTATTTGTAATCTCCATTCCATCATGTAACAAATATTTATCTAATTCAGAGTTACTCGGTTTTATTATAGACACTAGTGTTATACGTTTAAAACTTTAAAACCAGTAACGTATATTCTTCTTAGAAAAAAACAGGTCAGACACAAGAATAGTCATAACAGTATAATGCCGTAAAATAAAATAAGGCACAGTATTTACACCATAACAGTCAATATGTGCGCGTGCGTGCGTGTGTGTGATTTGCACCGCGGGTATGATTGTGAATGTGATATACACTATATATTTACAAGTAACTCAAGCATATTAAATTTGTTCCCGTTGGACGCTAGGGAAGAAATTAAGAAAAATATTTTCACGATGTATACTGTTTCTATATTTTTGTTTTATTTCAATTAAATCGCAGAATTGTCATAAATTAAATTGATTTTAAACTATACTAATTATTTTAAACTATGTCTAAATTTCTAGAATTTCTGCTAATATCTGCATATATTTGATATTTTAATATAAGACAAATATTGGAAATAATATGAGAAGCTACTTACATTTGTTGCAGATATACAGCTGTTGCTGTTTGCTTATCGTCGAGTGCTATAAGGGAATTGAGAAGATTCTCCGGTTGCTTGTCAGCTAGATACCACAGCGATGTGTAGATGTACGGTGATACAGATGCGTCACTTTTCACTACTGAAGGGAACAATCTGTTGGCAAAAAAATATTTTTTTTTGTTTTATTCCTTAATAAAACCTCTTCTATTTCAAGTATACCTTCACTAAAACTAACTACACACACACACACACACACACACACACACACACACACACACACACACACACACACACACACACACACACACACACACACACACACACACACACACACACACACAAAACCTCTTTATGGTCTATTTTCTAATATACTGTGGCACATCTGTTATCATACTTTTAATACCTTTTAAAGTAGAAATATAAGCTACATGTATACACGTGTGGCCACCAACCAATGAGTTGGACAAGTATAAAACGTATAATCAATTAAAAATTAAATGCCTATTTTATCGTTTTTACATTGCCAGAAAGTTCTGCAAATTCTAGACTGGGCCAACTTCTGCCCCTCCCCTAGATTGCAAAATAGTTAATTACAGTAAAACTCATACAGACTTCTTTTCATGTACCTTTTAGTTTTTATAAAACTCAAAACTAAATTAACTATGAAAATAAATAAATTATTAACAAATAAATAAATAAATAATAAACTAATAAATTAATTACTGGTATAAACTTTTTTCATAGAACAAATCTAGTGTGTGTAAAAGTCAGCTTTTCATCCAGAAAAATTAAAGAATCAGAAATTGTCAATTCATGTGGTCAGTAAAACTACTTATTCACTTTAATTTGAATAGGAAGGTATATAAAAATAGAAATCACATCCTAAAAATCTGATTTAAAAACTATAATCGTATTATACGTTTTATATTATACTCGCATGAACCCACAAGCATTATTGTTTAAAAGTAAAAAAATTGTTTTAGCTATAAATGAAATTTGGGAAAGTACCTCAACATTCTTTTATTACTGAAGGAAAAAATAAGTTTAAACTCAAATAAATAATGATTCTGTAGTGTCAAGAGAGTTCTGTGCAAGTTTTATTTTCTCTCTTCTTCCTATTTTTACAATAATAATTTATTGGGGTTATAGTCAATTTTATTTATTTATTTCTAGTTAATATCGAAGCAATGTAACAATAATTTTTCTTCACTACGAGTTGATTATTTAAAAGAAATGTAAAACAACATATAAAAGAAAATTTGTCGAATGCGCGCGCGCGCGCGCGCGTGCGTGTGAGTATGGGTGTGTGTGTGCGTGTGTGTGTGTGTGTGTGTGTGTGTGTGTGTGTGTGTGTGTGTGTGTGTGTGTGTGTGTGTGTGTGTGTGTGTGTGTGTGTGTGTGTGTGTGTGTGGTGTGTGTGTGTTCACAGTTCACAGTTCAAATATGTTTATTTATTAACATTTTTTTATTTCATGCATGATCCCATGTGCCTGACACATACTTTTGTGCGATTCATACTTTGTGGAATTACTATTCTTAAATACTCAATCATGCTTTCGTGAACATCATATGCAACTGATAACCATGCACATCAGTGACTCGATGTCGTTTATTTGTTTAGAAACTCGTACATGTCTCGGGACTGTATGAATAGAGTTGCTGTACTTGTGAACTCGTACATGTCTCGGGACTGTATGGGTAGGGTTGCTGTGCTTATGAACTCGTACATGTCTCGGGACTGTATGAATAGAGTTGCTGTACTTGTGAACTCGTACATGTCTCGGGACTGTATGGGTAAGGTTGTTGTGCTTGTGAACTACTTACTTGGCGATGTCATCGTAGTTAGAGAGACAACCCAAGGCGATGGAATTGTAGTGTTTGATGTAGTGGCTGTTGGTAGAAGTGGTGATAGTGGTCCACAGATTCTGCGCTGTGAGAGACCCAGAATTCTGCGCAGCACAGCACACAAGACTGTCGTAGCTCGAGGATGGTACCCTGCCACACGTGAATTCACATACAAGGTCATTAGGAAGTATTTTCTCAACTTTGTATACGATATTTACTTCGGGCGTTTCCCTAAAGTGTAATATCTCGAGACATGGTTACAGTGGAAAAATGACAAAACTGGTTTAAAACTCAAATTGTTAATAATTTTAGTCAAACCTTTTCCTCTCTCACGTAAGCTGCCATAGGAAAACCAATCAGGCATAAAACTATGGCAGTTGGTAGGATTGGATAACGAACCAAAATGTAAATGGTAAAATTGTTAAAATCTTAAACACATATGCTTCCTATACATATAACTCCATACTTTTTATTTAAGTAACAAGAAACCATGTACGATATTTTTCTCAGAATGTTATTGATTTTAAAACTTGCCAGAAGTAATTGTACTGTTTCACCTTTTTCAATATTGAATACGTCAAACTAATAACAAAATATTTTCACTTTTTTATTAAGAACCCGACAGGTTCGATAACTCTTGGTAGAAAGGTCAGAATTGAAACTTGGTGCATAGTTCCTCTTATTAAGGAACACCTCTATCAATTGTCGAAGTCAAATGGCAACAAAGTTTTCGTAAGAAGGTCAAATAGTTATGCGCCTTCTTTGTATACGACCAACGCAATAAAGAAGTCAGATGGTACTGCGAGCTCCGGATAGAACGCGCTCTTAATGGCCGGGTAAGAGTTATAGACAGTTCGGCAAGATGTTTGTACGTCTGCGGGGTTCAGCGATATTACCTGTTACCTGTTTATCGTGCGGATAACTTAATACAAGTCTCACGCTGTAAAAGAGAATTATACTGTGTATTATATAGTGGATGGAGTATTATACACTGAGAAAACTGATATTAAAATATATGATGTACTATTCATTGTAAGAGAATAGATTTTCTAGAAGGTCGACTACTTACAGAGCCGGCTGCTTGCCACTCAAGATGTCTGACACGTTGCCCTGTGCGTATTGTCGGTAGTTTCCGATGTTGAAAGTGCAAAAGTTATCGTAAAACAATGATGAAATACGAGTTTTTTCAAAGTCATCCAGCGTTCCGCTTTCCAACAGTGTGTTCAGATTCTGCAGGTAGGTCGTCATAAAGTCCTGAAATTACAATGAAAAGTATTAAATTAATTTATAAAACATTTCTGAAAACACGAAATAACTCAGTTTCAAAACGTCGAAATGATTGATAGTATTACAAACAATAGTATTACAACGCAATGAAGTAGCTGTAGAAACTCTACAAAGATGTGAATGTTCTGGAACCTGGAATTATGTTCGTTCGGATAGATCAAAAAGGCGACGAAGAAGCTCAAAAATAAACTCTTTACATAGTTGCGACATCCGAGACACCTGTAATATAGTATAGTGTAATCTAGGTGATGAGCTATTCTCATTATATCATCAGGTTATCATTAATGCAGAAATCAGGTTCCAGACGCTGCACTAAGAGGAAGGCGAACTGGAGCTAAACTGGAACGTAAGGTTATGTTTATACAAAGAAGGTCAACCCTCTGGAATCCAGTTCAGTAAAACTGTTCTGATGATCAGGCACATAACAAAGATACACACTGAATTCCAATCCTGGTGACTTTATTTTGTGTAAAACCCGTATAATCTTACATTCACGACGTTATGTGTCGTCTACTAAAATGAAAAACTATTTGTTGACAAACCTAATTATAGAGCTTCAACATCAATAAACATTATTAAAACAATGATTTTCTAATAACAATTACAATGCAACAAATCTATTAACAGTAAACTGTGGTTTTAAAGTAGTGTGTTACAATGTTATTATTCTATATACAGATACAAACAATGACAAATAAGTTAAACACAATTCTAACCTTGAAATCGGTGTATTCGGTCTGCTCCCAGATATTGTCATTGATCTTTGAAAGTCCGTTATAAACTGGGAACCAGTTCCTGAAAAGCTTCTCTTTGTTCTTCAGTAGGCTCACGGACATGGTCAGGGGTACGCTGTAGTTGAAAGGGTAGTTTTTGCTGGGAGCTGAGAAGGCGAAGGCATCATCAATTATGTGAGTGTAGCCCTTGAGGGTTGTGTCCCCAGAGGCGAGAGCATCGGAGAGGATCTTCCAGCCAGAGTTGTCTGTGTAGTTGGTTCGGTAGTATCCTATAGAAAGGTTCTTTTAACTAGTCGTTTTATATAAACATACTATGTTATGAATCAGAATAAGAGTACATGTGTTTTTAACTTTTGCAGAAACCATTGTATTACTCAATTTAAATAAGCGTAAGCTATTCTGAGCTATAGGAAACGTTATAACCACTCCAAGAGGGCAGCCTATTTTCTAGACTAAAATTTTCTATACCATACTAAAAGTTCTTATACTTCCACAAATTCGAATAGCTAATAATATAATGTTACAACAACTCATCCCAAATCAGAAATCCGCTAATATTTCATACTCTGTCGACTTTTAGTTCTACATTAGGTGAAAATTAAAAAAAGCGAATCAATCTTATAACACAAGGACGCGCAAAGTTATTTTTAGCCAAATTTATATTGTTTTACATTGGTTTATTTCATTATTACTCTAAAAACATAGTTTTTATGCCATCAGGTCATTAATATTTGTTTTTAATATACATCAAATTATATTGTTAAGTTATTAAACACACTTAAGGTTTGCTTGTAAGGTTTAGTTAATAACAAAATGTATTTATTTTTATGCGGTTAGCCTTCTTAAGTTTTGTATTCCACTTTAAAGAATTAAAAACTCGTTAAAATAATATAATCTTATTGCTAATTTTACTCTCAGTGGCTTGAGAAAAAACTGTTTGTTTTTTGTGTATAAAAATCAAAATACTTTTGGTTTTACGTAAAACTTTGAAGCATTATATTGTTCTTATAATTTGTCTACGCGTAGAGTGAGGTTTTTGTAGAACATTACAGTTTTTAAATATCAGTGGTAAGACTTTATAAGTATAGAATATTTTTAAAATATTGACTTTTTTATCTTTTACATAAAAGATATTTTAGGCAGAAAAATAAGTATTTTAATTAACTCGTATACAGGCAATTGTTTCTTCATTTAATAGTGTTAAATATTTCTCGTTAATAAGTTTGGCACCCTTTTTAGAATTACCTTGCCTACATTATTTTGATAATAGTATCACAACTCCGTTCTCGCTGACACGCAAACAAGAAATATCTCTCCTGATTCTCATTCTAATATTTATATTTCAAATTTTGTCATCGAGGTTATATTGTATAATTTATATAAAATCTTCAAGCAGACTGAGTTGTGTCTTTAACACTGGAGGTTACAGATTATAGTATTTGTGTTCGATTCAACCCTATTATTATCATTAGGTACAGTACTACCTTTAAGTATTTGAAACATTATATACAGTATAACTGAAAATGACTAATCCATCTTCAAAGTTTTATGTAATATGAGTGTGAAATAGGCAACTGGCAAGTTACTTAAACCATCTGTGTTGCGGGAATTTAATTTAAAATATGAACTGCTGTTAAGTATTCTACGAGTGAGACGTTTCTCCAGATATATGAGAGCAGTTTTTATAACTATTATATAACATATGAGACTGGTGGTACTGGAAGTTCGGTATACCATTAGAGTGTTGGTTGGCGATCACCCAGTCAGTTCCAACTCCGATGGTAAGAGGGATGGGGCTCTGTGCCGCAGTCCCCGTGATCCAGACGCCTTGCCGCAGATAATAAGAGCGAGGCTCACTCTTGGAGCCGACAGTCACAGGTACGTAGTAGCTTGCAAGTTTACCATCAGAATCCGTTTTAGTTTTGGGTAAACTCTAGGAGAGGAAAGATAACACTGTCAGTTTGCTATAAGTTCAGAAACGCACCTTTATTCCAATCGAGTAAACGATACCAATTATAGAGGAGAAAATATGTTCCCTTTAAGGGCTTGCTTCTGCCTTCCTGTAGAACCTACATTACATACAGCAATAACCAATAACGATGTGTCAGTCACAGTAAGCAACCCCATAGATGTCCTGAAGCGGCATATATCTATCCGCTTATTTCGAGATATAGCGATAAAAGGATTGATCGATAGGCCTAGCAAACAAGTGATAAGTAAACAGTAAACTTCTGAGGCTGACTGTAGAACCTACATTACATACAGCAATAACCGATGTGTCAGTCACAGTAAGCAACCCCATAGATGTCCTGAAGCGGCATATATCTATCCGCTTATTTCGAGATATAGCGATAAAAGGATTGATCGATAGGCCTAGCAAACAAGTGATAAGTAAACAGTAAACTTCTGAGGCTGACTGTTGAAATAGGCGGAGCTACTTTAATATTAAACGTTAGGCGTTATAGAGTACCATCCCAGTGACAGAGGCTGGAATAGATCTGACATGACTGATGATTTTGAATACCCATTCTGAATATCCAAGCGGCAAAATCCTTTTATCTCTGACCATAATGAAATGTTTCCTCAACTTCTTGCCCTAACAGGCCCAACAGGTTCATAGGTGTACAGAAGGTAATTTTGTAAACTGGATCTCAGGATCTCTACTGGTTTATGTATTATATTTGGAAATGTAAGTCATGCAACAGATATATGTTGTACTCTGAGTCCAACGTACAGTACGCGCGCTGAAGGTTCGGCTCCGAGTCAACCGAGCGGACTGCGGCGGGGGACGGGTGGATTGCCCGATATAACAACTGTTCTGCAGACATCCGCCAATGTTTGGCCCGCTGCAGTCTGAATATTTCTTGTCCCTGTTCTCCCTCACAGTCGAGTATTCACTGTTGTTAGAAGTGGACAAGTGGTTTAAGTGCGTTATACACAATTCATTAGTTTAGTTAGTAGTGAGGTTAGTGAATTTTGGTAGTTGTAGGGCGTTACAAATTATTTAATATTATCCTTGGTATTAAGGTTATATTACAAGTTTTAGTAGTTTTGTTTTGATTCATCATCTCAGTCGGTATAATGGCCCGATACGTAGAAAGGCTAAAAAAATAATTTATTGTCATGCCACATAATTAATAATTAAGTTTTTCATAAACAGGATTCTTTATACAACAGTGTTTCGTATTCATTCATCTGTCATAGAATTAGTTTATAAATAATACACCCCAAAACACTTTCTATTCGAATATAATACAATGAAATTCAACATAATTTTATGAAAGTTTAAAACTTTTAGTTTTTCACAGATCACCAATATGGCCTAAAGTGTTTTTTTTTTTTTTTTTTTTTTTTTTCAGAAATGAACTATTTCAAAACGATTCAATGTTAAACTTTCAAATGGTATTGCCGTGTTGCATTTCCGTGAATGGGCCATAAACTGTAGAGCAGCGGTGTGGGTGATACATTCCACTTCAGACTAAGTTACGGCTAACCTAAACTACGTATCTGAAAAAAGTTAAATCTAAAATTAACTTCAGTTCATTCAGAAAAACTTTTCCGCTGGTGAAAGTTTCCTGACCAAATAATACATAAATCCTCACATACAAACTTTTTTGTATCACAATTTTGGCACAGTTAATTTTAAAATATATTTTATTGAAGAAAAGTAACATGGCATTGAAACTTAAAACATTCATTAGCATTGGCATAAACAGGAAAATAGATTTGCGAAGTTTCAGATTTTTATTTGTACAGGAAGTTGGTCTAACCATAAGTTGATTGTCGAGCGAGAATTAAACATTGCCGTCCATGACGGATCATTGGAGAGTCAATGTTTTTATTTGGTTAGTAGGGCAAAGACAGGGCCGAACCTTCAGCGCGCGTACTGTACATTCTTTACTGCTTTTGTGATCTAATTTCCAGAACTGCATACTAAAACTGTGGTTTCAGCAGAGAGTTTGTGTATTGAGGTCTTAAGAATAAGAACAATTTATAATTGAAAATTATATCGTCAAAATAAACTGACATGAATGTAAATTATTCCATCCATCGGTAAGTTCACCTAGTATTAAGAGGATCTAAGTAAAGTCATTTTAGAATGATGTAATAATATTGATAAGACTTACTAGTACGGGAATAAGTGAGGTGCTCGTGAACGTGGACAGAGTGACCTGAGGGTAGCTTATGTAACTGGACCATGCGCTGAACGCTTTTGCTGCAAGGTTGACCGTAGCTGTGGACGTGGATGTACTAGCCACTGCGGTGGACAGAGCGGTGAAGAAGTCTGACGATGATACCGCTGTCAGTGGTCTAAAATAAAAAAAGTTTCTTGTAACATTCACATTATAGAAACGCGTGACTGCTTCAGCCCTAATTATTACACTATCGTTGGCTGTACTGTCTCAACAATATATTCAATAGTGCAGTAGCATTATCAAAATATTGAAATAATACGCATTTTGTGTACAAAATATATTTTCATATTGATCTGTACAACTTTTATGCCCTCAGGCAGTAAACTTATTGTATGCAAATACGAATTATAATTATCAGATCAGAAAACGCTATGTTTAAAATTATTTAACAGTTGCAATTGACAGAATACAAAAAAAGTTAAAATATGTCGTTCAAGAAATAAAATGTGAATCGTACTTTAAAAGAATACCAATCTGTATTCAACTTGAACCCGCAAATGGATTTATCCTTAAGAACTGTCGTAAGTCTAAAATGTTAAAATTTAATAAATATTTCTGACACTATTTAAATGTTTTAGCACAATTAATGCAAGCAGTATAATGGTATTAACTATTATAATTTATATAAGTATTACATATACTCAATTTTAAGTATTCTGATATCCACCCTAAATCTGATCTAGTAATGTTAGATTTAAACACAGTAAACACTAATATTGGCTTAGAAATCTGATTTATTCCAGAGTATATCTTAATTGTGAGTAGTTTAATATTATCACTGTAGTCACACAGCATCTCTTACTTTGCACTGAGGAAGTTTTTGATGGTAGACAACACAACCCCAGCAGGGAATGAAAGGTCGGCCATTGTTAGCAAGTATGCACCTGAAACACAATCGGAATTGTTACACATAGTACTAGTCAAAAAGATTACTCATGTGATGTATCAACTATTACCTTTTATCTAGTTTCTGTAAGCTTCTTGCCAATTTTTCGAGTTCTTCGTCTGTTAATTTCTAACACAAGAGCATCTAACACACTCACTATTCACAAGAATTATACCTCAGCAGCTCACTTTATGCTCATTTTTCTTTTCTGTAATTAATACTAAAACCACAAAAAAGAAGAATACTTCAGTATCGCATAACAAAGTTTAACCGCATATTTAATTGGGTATGCTACATTGGTTTCTTAATTATATAAATATTTTGTTTGAAATTAAAGAAATCTATTACAGTGTTTTAATTATTTATTAAATAATAATTACGGTTAACATAAATGTCAAGATCTCATTATAATGAGATTAAAGAGTGTGAAAAAGACATGACAGAATCTGTCAGAATGTGTGTGAACCCGAACAATGCACTTCTCGACTTACTCGGAAGGAGACACTGGTGTAACAACTGAGGATGATGAGTGGGATTTAATATGTATTCCCAAAGGCGCAACAGTACTACAGGAAGTGGTAGAATAAAACATGCGAACAACAACTGTAGAGATTACACACCTTTTAGATCCTTCAAGGGATCCATAAGAGTGGCTTCAATAACGGATCTCGTGGTAGCAGGAGTTGATGATTGTAGGGGATTGGCGACGGAGATCGAGTCCATTGCTAAGGCCATTTGACGAGCAACCACATCCATATCAGTCTTGAAGTCGAAGGGTGAGTCATTCTGGAACAGACGAAATCTTCTTTAACTACATTCTTCATATTCGCATTCTGACACCTTAATATAATTAAACAAAGAATACAAGAATTCTTGAAAATCTTACGACACGAGCATACTGGAGAAAGTGCTTGTTCCGCCGAGACTCTTTATATAGTCTTTATATACAAGACAGACAAAAAGACAAAACTACTTCTTAATACCCTTTAATATTTTCTTTTTTCTTAAAAAGGGTAAAAATGTGGTATAAAGTGTTAATGTTGTTATATATACATTATATATACATACATATATATATATATATATATATATATATATATATATATATATATATATATACAACCCAAGTCATTACTTCATGAAAGTTCTTGTGCTACTTTTTTAAAATCATTTAAAAATAATAGATTTACAAAACCCCAGTTACAAAAGTCAATAAAATTAATATAGACAGTAGAATAATGAAGGAAAATGTTAAATCCATAAATGAGTGGTTTGTAGTGAACATATTACAACATGAGTACAACAAGAAAAGATAACGGTGTAGTAGAGATGGCGCCAATGGCCATGAATTATATAGCGAAAAGTTAATTATTTCTATATTGAAAAAATAGCGCGCCACTGTCAAGGAAGTCAAGAATGGGGTGAGCACAGATAGCCGTTTCTTAAAATATGGAACCTGATCTGACACGTCATACTACAGTACAGTACTGTGTAGCATTAAAAATGTCGGTTTTTTATTTATATAACTTACACTGTTGAGAAGAGTGTACTTGAGGAATGTCGCCATAGCTTGAGACAACCAGGCGTCTTCCCAGGTTTTGGGTTGAGCACTGAAGTGTGTGAACTGTCTGAAATACTCGTGTAGAACAGGAACTACCAGAGATCTATAACGCCCTTCGGACAGAGGGCTGCTGTAGTCACTGTAGTATACATCATCTCTGAAAAGAAACATTACTTGTTGACAAACGTTTAAACTACGTATATCTGACAAATCGAGATTCTTGAGTTTACGCAATAACTGATTAGTTTTCTAATTTTGAATCATCGATCTTTTAAAACCAAGTGTAATAATTGGTAGAAATAGGAAATTATAAACAGATTTTAAATCATACATTGATATTTATTTTGTTATGTTTTTAATAAGTGTTCTGCTGGTTATTGAGGTTACTACAATATTAAGACAAGAAGTACCAGGACTTTATACTGTATTCTCATATAAGGACTGTGTCTGATAATTTCATTAAAATAAAGCTAATCTTAGCCATGATAAACTCTTCTGTATTTACAGAATTCTTTCAGGGTCAACCATTAAAAATACAAACTATAACAAATCTCTCCAGACAACCAACTTTAATATATTGTTCCATGGACCAAGAAGAAGTAAAAACTAAATGAACCAGTGATCTATCTCTTTTTCTTTATCGCTATCTGTCTGTACGTCCATTTCAGTTAAGCGATCATATTTTAAAAACTAACAAACAAACTTTAACCAAACTATAGTAACCTCTTCATATAGATGTGAACTATGCAAACAGAAAAAAGTTTGGTTAATTTGTAAATTAAATTTCAAAAGTACTATTTTTATAAAAAAGTTACAAGAATAACTTTGTAGAACATTTATCAACAAATCAAATGACACTTTAAGCGTTGAAAATGAATAACAATTAACCAATTTATATAAAAAGAATTCCATACATGCATGTCCAATCCCAAAATTCTTTACAATAAGATAATATCAAGTTTTGTGATGTATCTGAAGAAGATAACCTTGCTATCGAAAGGTCTTACAAAATAAAAAGTCATCACCTGATGTAAATTATGCCAAGAGTTGCAGTGGGCTTGGGTAGGTCTGGTACAAAGACGATGCTGAGTTTCTTCAAAGGATGAACTAAATCCACGAGAGTTTCAGCCTGGTAATACAAGTTGGCCAGGAAGTCGACATGCTGTTGGTAAGTCGTCGTATCATCATCTTTGCGTACATAAAAGTTAAGAACAGTGGTGTATCCTGTAGTTGTTGGTTTTAAGTTCGTCATACCGCTACCCATTGCGAACCCGTAGAAATTTGGATTAGTCAGTTGTAAGGTTGCCGACTGCGAAGTACTGTAAAAAAAACAGATGAAATCTCAACCAACAATATAAAAGATTATTGAAACGAGAAAAGTATTTCTCAGTTGAGCCAAAATTATCCATTACAGTACCATAACTGCTAGGAACATTTATTTAATACAAACTGTTGTTTAAAAAGGATTATTTTAGTTTTATGGCAATTTAAGTTTAGTCTTCAAAGTGTGAGAACCCAGTCTGTACCCAATAAAGGTCCCCACTTCGCTTGCCTGGAGTAATGCATGGTTATACAGTAGAGCTTAGTGTTATCTAATACAGTGACTGGTGGGGGATGTGAGGGTGTGCATATTGTTGGTTTCTTCACAAAAATTACAAAATATTAGAATAATAGAAAACTAATAGCTTAAATAAAAGTTAATACTTTATTAAAGCATGTGCAATACTATTTTTTCTAAATTAAGAGTGTAGCTCTTGTATTTAAGAGTTTGGTCTTCTCGCTACACTTACAAATACTCTCGAAATTTGGTTTGGAAACCGCATGCGATCGATCGAACAGTAACACTTACCCTATGCTATCAAGCGTGGTTGAAGATAAAGCGATAAATGTCGAGGGTGCTGGTCCTGTGATTTTCAGCTGGATAGAATTTGTAGGAAGGACTTCTCCGTAAGGAAACACCTCACGGGCGTACATTGGCAGCATGTCCGTCCCTATCAGATTGCTGTCACAAACAAAACAGAAATAATTTCACTGGACGTGATACACACAGACAAATTATACTTCGTGTTGACAAATTAGGATGCAATTCCTCTTGAACCCAGTAATTAAAAATCTATAAAACGTAATCTTTTCTGTTTAGTAATTGGCATTTATGTTCTTTTCTGAACACTTGATATCATAATTCATATTTATGAGTTTTATTTCATGTTTAACATTACAGTGTTATGCAAGGGGGAATTTACTTTGCAAGAGTTATGCCTGATTGGGTTGCATTTCAGGAGCACTTCAAAAGCTCCAAAAGCGGGAGGAAGCTTAGGTAATATTTCCTCTCGAACTGTAATTGCAAATAAGATGAAATTTATTCTGCTTATACTTACACACATGATATGTTCTCTGCTTATACACATGTGTTTGATAATAATAGGATTTTATCATTGAGACTTAATAGAGTAAAATTAATTAGGTTTTATTATAGAATAAAAGTTTTTACGAAGTTTTATAAAATAAGTTATTAATAATGTGAATAATTACATAACAGTAAAGATGAATTTTATTATTGTACCTAAGTTATCAGGCTAAATGAACCATATTTAGTTATCTTTATTAGTTGGTGAGAAATAAATCTACGACCATGGATTCTAGGAAAGATTTACTGATAATATATAGTTGGTAACAAATCCCTGTGAATTCACAAACCGGAAATCTTTCATTTTAGTCCAGGTCGATAGTCAGCATAGAACTTTTCCGACTCATGGACAAGCATAAATAATTATCACTTCATTATCAGAGAACCTTGCTGCAAGAACAAAGCTTATCGATTAAAATAAATAAAAATGCCTTTATTTCTTAAGCGTTTCTTAGTACATAGCTTTCATTCATAATAACTTGCGTCAAATGGTATATGCCTAATAACTACTTGACAACTAAATAACTTACAACAACTAAATAACTAAATAACATTCATAAAGACCACACAAACTAAAACGAAGTTACAAAAATTGATAAAACACTGTGATTTGAATAGTTTTAAGGCAAGTCAAATATAGAAACCGAAATAATAATTAGGTAAGTAAAATATATAAAGGTTTTAAAATATACAAATTAATTTCAATTCCCTACTTAATATACAATTCTCATAGTAACATCTTAGTTACTGCTTTTGTATATTTTTTTAAATTTTGAACATTCTAACAACGTAAGTCTGTATAACGCCAAGGAAAGTCATTATACAAGGTTCGGCCAAAGTAGCTGCCAGACCTCAAGCTGCACTTGAGAAAAGTGAATTTTTCGGTCTTGGCGGCTGCTCATTTGAGTGAACTCTTCCTGATACGACAGTTTGTGTCCAAGATACGTAGGCTTTACGAGACATAGGACTTCGTAAGTCATTCAGTTTTTCAGGACCCTGCAAAAGTGTTCCATTGGGGCCAAACCGACTTTTTTAAAGGAGGATACATATTCCTGCAAATATGAACCTAACGGCCTAGTGTTGCTCTTTTAGAATTCTACAACCATTCTCCCCTAAGATACTGTTTCCGTATGCAGGGTAGTAGTAGTACCACACTGTCAATAAAGTGACTGCATGATATGCAGCTTTGCAAACTCTGGAACCATATTTCTAAATCTATACAGACCTCTCAGTCTACCCAAGGCACGCTGTGTAGCATAAATGTTACATGGTCACTAAAAGTGAGGCCTGAATCCAGTATGACTTCCAAAGTTTTCACTTTGTCACACACTGCCAGACGTACCTCAAAAGCAACATAATAATATATTGGGGAAACACAAGTATAAAATCTATATACGTATATAGTATTTTTCTAGCTTGAAACCTCTGCTTTATACAGAAGATTATAGTATGAGCTAAAGCACGATCATAGTAGTATTTCATAGCTACTTTTTGGTTTTCGGCTGTTATCTGTTGCTTTTGTAAATATTACAATTTATAAATTAACTAATTGTACGTTACAATTGTTTTAAAGACTTTAATGTATAAAGCAAAATATACAGTGATATCATTTGTACCTCGTGGATCCGTCTTTATTTTTTATCTGCTGCAAGAACAATCCCTTCATGTCCTTCCTCAGAACTGTATTGTATGTGATCGTCAATTGATAATCGGTGTTGGCTGTGAACGTAGTAGCAGAACCAGCAGTAGTGAACGTTGCTGTGATTGTTAATTTGCCAGTTGTGGATTCGAATTTAGTGGTCGCTGTACCAACCGCCGCTGCACCAGTACCAGTGCTCATTACTTTTCCCAGATCCCTATCGTCAGGCTTGGTAGAGTCAGTAGTATCAGTTTGACTAGTTCGTAGAGAGGATCCCCAGTACAGGGTGAGGTCCATCTAAAATATCATACGAAACACATATTAAAATACTATAAATGGTACTTTGCAAGAAACACACAAATTAGTTTATTTATTTAAGAGTTCGCTCTTGGAATTTATTTCCACGGTACGAAAAAAAAATGCATGCACATCAAAATAAATAAAAACGCACAACCTAAATATAAAACTAATTACAATAAATCCCAACTGAACAAATTAAGTTTATGAAATGAATATAAACTAATCAGATGCGATTCTATGTAATGTACTTTATATAAAGAGACGTACTGCCTCACAGTCTTTGAGCTCCTCAAGGGTCTCTTTCTTTAAATATAGAACGTCCTTCCAGCTAAGTATTCCCTCATTTCATATTTAAACTCTTTGAGAGTATGGATATTCATGTGTTGTGTATGTGTCGAGGAAGTAGATCAAACATTTAGGAGCCTAATAGAACACTGAACGTTTGTACAACGAAAGTTTGAATGTTCTGTTACATTATTATTTTCGTTTCTTGTATTGTAATGTGATTCAATGAAGGAAATTAATGACGATGTGTTGAAGTTGTGATCAATTACGTTTGTTCGCATAAGGATACAACTGGACCATACAGCTGTCTCGCCATCTTGGGCCCCACTCAATGTTTTAGGCTCTGCCCAGAAAATCTCACAGAAAAACTCCCTGAAAGTTTATGATATTACAATTACCCCAGAAAACTATTCCATTAGTTTTCATTGAGTTGTTTACTAAGGAAGATGATATTTGTATTCCACTTTAATTAAATCATAATGAAAATGATCACCCAAGAACTTGGTTGAACTTCCCGAACTTAAATGATAGTGGTTTATTGGGAAAGTAGGTAACAACCTGTTATTTCGTTTTGTGAGGAAATAATCTAAATATGAGTTTTGGGTAGATTCAAATAGACATTGTTTCTAGATAACAGTGTCAGATAACAGTTGGTAACTAGTATCATTACAAGTCAAACTAGTATCATCAGCGTAAAGCGATAGGGTCGATCTTCATTTATCGGTGGAAAATAAATTTAATGGAGAAGGAAGATCATTGGCAGAAGAGGTTCCTAAATTGAATCCCAATACATAGTTTGTTGAATGTGTTTATGATGTTGAAACGGAAAACGGAATTCAACGTCACGCGAATCAGCTCTATTGACCACATGTGTTACATCACATTTGGCTCTTAAAAAATCCAATTATTTTATGTTGAAATAATAATTGTAAAACATAAATAGCACTATAACAACTGTTGCTAAATTCATTTTATAGGTTTTCAAATCAGGTAAATTTGATGCTCCAGAATACATAATGGCCCAAATTTGGCTATACATTAGTATACCTTAATAGGTAAATGACACATCAATGCTGCCTTTTACTTCTGACTGTATTCTGTACTTATAATTACTTTAAAAAAATACATTTTTGTTTATACATTAATAATTTGGTGAAATACATATATTAACATTATTCCTAACATAAAATAATAAATCTTGTTTTTGATAAGATATTATGGCAAATAGTTGGAGAGTTCTTTCAAGTTTATATTTTAGGGGGAGGGGGAGGTTTAAGTTGGTGCAAACATTAATTTATAATACCCTTAAGGAAAACTGATTTTGGTTAAAAGTTTTAATAAACTTGATATAAAGTCTGAATTTAATGAGTCGTTGTTTACAAGTAACTTAAGATAGGATATTTAAGATTTGCATGTAAGGCATAATTATTTACTGTTTTATAGTTGTACATTATGCTAAGGAAAAAGTAAGATATATATGCAATGTATTTAAAGTGTCATGTTGTAACATTAATTTCATTTCTTACTCTCATTTGTTAGACAACGTATATCCGATACACTCGTGATTACAAAGATTAAATGTTTTCTACACGACTCACGACTCACTACTGATGACCACTGTGAGCCCTAAACGATTCCCGTGAATATTTAACTCAAATTGAACATTATTCACACTTCAAATATCACATCTTCGTTTGATTCATGTTTATAAAGATATAGTAAGGACAAAAAAACTCTTTAATTACTCGTAACTTTAATTAATCGTAAACGATAAAATATTCACACCAAATATTAGCATCTACATAAAGGAACTAATACAACATTTTGAGCACTTACACTTGTTGACGCAGTCGCCACCTGGAAGGTAATTGTGACTGTTCCCTTTACTGCCAGTGTATCAGGTATGGGATCTACGAACGTGAGACTGGGCTCATATTTATTGATAACCCCGTCGACAGCGAGAGCTTGCTGAGCCCCTAACAGCACTGCTACCAGTGCTATAGTGATATAGGCCCTGGAACAAACAAAACCATACATTTCAGTTATGCCTGGCAATGATCGAGTCTGAGATTGGAGCAGTCACAGTCGAATTGATTTCCGACAGTGGTGAAATCGGTTTTTTTATCGGAATATCTTTTTTTATTTTAAACGTAAGACCCTTTAACATAATTTCACTGAAGACAACAAAAAGTAAAAATACCTACTTTAATAAAACGAAAAATGTTACATACACTAATCTTTAACGTCATTTGGATTATTGTGACGTAGTCTTCCAATTCCCTTGATGAATATATCCAATGACCACTGGTTACATACTTTATATATAGACTATGTATGATACAAATGTGTTAGTTATTTGAAACATCTATTAAAATATAGTGTAGAGCCATCCCATACAGTATAAAAAACTGTTTTGTGTACATTTTTATAAATAGTTGAATAGCAGTAATTCTGAAAGTTCATTTGTATTTGTTATCACGGAATATAAATATGGGACACAACGGATTTGCAGACGAATAAATGATAACTGTTTGGCAGTGGTCGGTTTTATTCAAATTGAATCCTTCATCACACTCTTTCTGCTCATATAAGAATTTGAGTTAGGCTACTTGAATAGTTATGTTTATTGAACTTATTTTTCGTATAGTAAGCTTTTAATTCGATAAAATGAGAATGACATGTAGTACAAATAAACAATGTGAATTATTTCCTGAATAGATCTTGTGGATTAATACGAGTATATTTAAGGATAGTTTATTACTGTTGTTTACTTTAATAAGAAATGTAATTGTTTTATACATTAAGAAATACAAAAATGACTGAAAACTGAAACAATGTCTAAAAGCCTAAGGTCTTGATTCAAATGTCCTTAGGCTTGTGACACCTTACACAATTAATTGCCAAAATCAACTAAAAGTCGACTGGCACTGTTCTACATCGTTTACATCAGATAATTGTGGGCCTCTACATGTACCGACCACATTATTTCAAATAAAAGCTCATCCCAAAACCCATGAATCCGGAAAAAAGAAACCAAGGACATATTTTCTTTCTGTAAATGTCCCAAAATGTCATTTGTAGGATATTTCTTGTTTTGAAACCCTTTATAACGTCAATGTAAGTGTGGCAACTCACATTAAATATTGAATGAGTACGTTATAAGTTATTCACTCAGCAATAAAACTCACAAAAAGTGAATTGTGGCACTAAACGCAAAAGAGCGCTTTTATAATATAAAGTATTTATTAGACTATTCTCCATACAACATAAATAAATAGTTTCCTTTTCAGAGCTACCGATCAATTTTCTGAAGTACTAAACCTTACGAAATGAAAATAAACTCTGTTAGTCGACTGATTAAAAATTTTGATAAGAGGAGGATCTTTTTTCTTAATCCGCGTTTTTGGAAACCTGGGTATGATATTAGTAGCTCTGGAATAAGCATTTAATCCTTAAGGTGTCCGTTGGCGTCATAGTAAAATAAACTGCACAACAAACAAAACCAATTGTTTTTGGCAAAAATTGTACATATGGGGGCAACCTATATACACCGTTTTGCATAACATGACTGGGATTTAGATACATTTCAAAGATTTCACACAATTTTAAATTTAAAAATTTTCTAAAATGGATTCATTCCCCAAAATTGTAATGGAGGCCTGTATGGTTCCCAAAGCACAACGGAGCTTTCAGCATTACATCACTATCCATATAAAGAACATGTAGCCTCTATACGAATGAGTTGCAAAATTAAACCACTATGAAATTAATTTCAGTTAGTTTTCGATTTTGAAATTTAGAACAATGATGTTCGGTTTTGAATGCATGCAGGTATAAACTGTGAATACATGGTGCTCTATTATCTGATATTAACTGAGATTGTCTTTACAGCCCAATATTATAGAAGTGTATATTATAAAATGTGTGTAATGGAACAGTTTAATGCCCGTAATCAGATCAGCGATGCGCGGGCCCTGGGTGGGGCTCGGGTGCGGCGACCAGTGATATTGTTCTGCTGAGTCACCGGCACTCCCATAAACATTTCGAGTCAAAAATTACCATCCTATTTATTGTAAGAACTAAGATCAATAGTTTTGAAATTCTGTGTAAAAATGTCATACACTACTCTTTGTATGGAATATGCATATATCTGCTGTTTGATATGGACAAGAGTTCTAATACAGTAATATTGCAAGAACACCTACGTGTCAAATTTTAAACTTTTCGATCATGAATATAATATGCTGTTTTCAATCGGTTATTTGGAAGATTCAATACTTTGAAAAAACGTTATGTTATAATTATTTGTTGTTGCATGTATTTAATATAATTAATAACTTAATACAATTAGTTTTAACACTTTTTATTTGATAGTTTTAAGCTTGAATTCCTGGTATGTTATAAGAGGTATTTGTTGAGAACAGTTGTTTGTGGCGTAAATCCCACACTGAAAATTCGTTATAGCGGGCATTAAAAGTTATAAAATAATAAAGCGGCGTTTTGTACGCTAAACTGATCTTTATTTTGTATCCAAACTGTGTACATTACAAAATGGTCGATCGACTCTTGGATAGGACGCCGCCTGAGTGTTCAAAACACAAACAAAGTGGAAGTTTCACCACTGGTTTTAACCGTGACAAAGTTTCCATACTTTTTACACACTTTATAAGCGTACTACTACTAGATATAAATATTTAATATGCATACATTTTTTATATTATGGCATATTGTTTACGTGAAGTTTATACCTGAATTTAAAACCTAAGGATATTTATTACGAAAGTGGCGGTTTCATTTCTTTTCAACATCAAATTTAAGTGATGCATGATAAAAATTCCACATAATTATATAAAACACGTAGTTATTTATTTATTGTAAACTGGATAACCAATAAATACATATGATATAGTCATTAGATTTATAATTGCAATCAGTTTCTAGTATAGTAAATAGTAATAAATTATATCTAACAGTATAATACTAAGTTTAATTATATAATTCAATATAACATTATATACATATTAATAACTTAAAATCGTTTAAAAATTGCTTCCATGATTAATTTTCCAAGTTAATTCTATCAGAAAATAAAAATGTTTTTGATATACATCTGCGCTACTCAGAGTAATAATTTACAACAATGTATTAATATAAATATATATGGATATAATTATTTTATTAAAATCAATCCCTTTAAAAGTTCACCCATTCGTTAAGGTGGAGTTTTTAGATTACCCGATGACCTAAAGTGATAACAGTGAATATATTTTAAAAATGAATGAAAATCTTCATTCGCACATTTTATTGAGATTAGATACACAATAGAATCCTGTTGGAAGTTGCTAATCAATAAAAAAGGTTAATAAACTATATAGTCGCTCCATAAATCAATCTGCAACTATTTGTTATTCAATATTCACTATTTTTCTTGGATAACAATAGTAAAATAGAAAAATAGTAAAATCTTGAAACGATATATTTCTTTGCGAAGTAGGCTACATAAGGAATTCACTTTAAAAGAACCTTAGTAGTATAAAGTATACTAGTTTTAAAAAGTCAATGTGTAACCAAAAAATTTTTAAACATTATTTTCTCTTTCCTATTTTTATAAAATATTAAAACAAAAATTTTAAATAACTTATGATACCGTATAAGTGTATGTAACGGTTTGTCATCCTGAGGAAAATTAGGATAGGCTAGCTATTGTTGAAGAATTAGTACTGTGGTTTTAAAACTGATAAAATTGGATTACAATTCCATCAAATAGCTTAAGTTACTTAGAGAACTGTACTATTTTTTTTAAGTTAATTTGAATTCTAATACACTGCTTATAGTATGATATAAAAAAAACCTAAGACAACAATACTTACATTGCACTGATGGACTAGCTGATGTGTGAGCACTGACACTTTCGCTGCTATTGATTGCCCGTCAGCTCAGACACCGACTTTTTCATATACTGATAACAGATAAGGATAACGCACCGATAGATTCGGTTATATCGGTATAGAGCTATGTGACTCAATACCCTATCTATTGAGCAACAATAATCACTTTTCCTGCTAATCCTCCGGGAAAACCCAACCATTCATACCATCAAGTCGACCATATACTGAGATCTGTTCTGATAATACAGTTTCCACAATAACTGAGAACTGAACATTTTATGATTTAAGGGCGTCGATAAACATAATAAACGGATGCTTATAGCAAGGCTATATTAGGCTATATACGTTAGCCTATTTTAGAGTCCATGGCTGAATAATATTCCGAAATTTAATGAACGAAATTTGTACCTACGGGAACAATTAAAGTATTTTGTGACATATAGTGTAATATATGACGAAGACAAATGCATATGTAGAGACCAATAACATTTCTACAAGAAACACGGAATGAGAATAATATAAATTTATATTCTAACAATAAATATGAAACGCCTGTATTAATCGACAATAGTCTTTCGCAAGAACTGATAATGTAACTAATACATTATACCACAAAAAGGAAACACTTATGTCTGTCATTAATTTTAATTACTAATTGTAATATTGTTATATAGCCTGTATATGCAAAGAAGAGCTTATACAAGATGCAATCACATAATTTTCAATTAACTGTCTACATCCTTGAAACGAATCATATGATGCTCTTGTACTTGTATTTACAAATCTGATGGAACATACGTATGATGATAAATTTCAACTTTGCGAAACGATTTACAATAGCTTCCATTCAATCGGATATTTAATACATGACGTGTGTCCATCCAGTGTTATTTAAAAAAGCATTGACAGCATAAAAAAGAGACTTACACAAGATTAAAGATTACTTTAAAAAGTTTTACGTCAGTTATCTGAGCTCGAAACGAGTACCCTGAATCACCCTGCAGACGTCCAGGAAAACTTTCCCATACCTTGGAACCGATTCAATCACAGCTCTGATTCGTTGCTTTACGTGTCAATATTACGAGTATGTTCACTCTAAACTTAACTTTTGACACAGCCCATTAATAGAAATTTAAAGGCATAAGATCAAGTGAACTTTATGGCCAAGCCTTCCACCCACCTTGACCTATTCAACATCCAGGCAAAGTCTTGCTTAAGAAATCACGAACATATTCCCATAAATGGAGACGCGATCAATAATCAAAACCTTATTGAAGTTCAACTGGCATTCAAATTTGTTTTCCGTACGAGACTATAATTTCGTAAACATTACAAATTTTTACTAGATTTCGTGGCCTAAAAAAGTGATACTATAATGAGAGGATTAATTACAGTGGTTACTGTTTGTATAGTACTCTCAAACCCAATGCATAACAAATAAATTATTGTCCGTCCATTTAATCATAGACTGTTACAGTACACATCTACTATACAGTAGCATCCCACTCAACAAACCGTGGTGGGATCAGGTACAGGTCGGATAAACTAAAAATCGGTTAAACCGAATATAATTAAAAAACAACCACAGAAAGTTAAAATCCATTGCAGAATTTTTAGGGGTTCTATAAACATTCAATTCCATTTATTATCAACAATTTTATTATATTTATAAACAATAAATGGTATGCTGCTCTAAAAAAATATGATTGGTTTGTTATTGAATATGAAGGCCCCCCCCCCGGTTTAAAACTGTGAGTGTAGAAATCATCTTATCACATAGGAAAGTGAGAGTAGAGTGACAATTGGCACAATACATTATCGACATGAGAGACGGTTCTAGAGGAGTAGCATGTATATGACATAGAATGGTCAGAGTAGGGTGACAATTGGGACAACTACATCGTGGACATGTGACACGGTTCTAGAGGTGTAGCATGTATGTGTCATAGGATGGTCAGAGTAGAGTGACAACTGAGACAACTACATTGTGGACAAGTGGCACGGTTCTAGAGGAGTAGCATGTATATGACATAGGATGGTCACATTAGAGTGACAATTTGGACAACTAGACATGTGACACGGTTCTAGAGGAGTAGCATGTATATGACATAGGATGGTCACAGTAGAGTGACAATTGGGACAACTAGACATGTGGCACGGTTCTAGAGGAGTAGCATGTACAGGTATATGACATAGGATGGTCACAGGACAACTACATTGTGGACATGTGACACGGTTTTAGAGGAGTCGCATGTATATGACATAGGATGGTCACAGTAGAGTGACAATTGGGACAACTACATTGTGGACATGTGACACGGTTCTAGAGGAGTATCATGTATATGACGTAGGATGGTCACAGTAGAGTGACAATTAGGACAACTACATTGTGGACATGTGACACGGTTCTAGAGGAGTAGCATGTATATGACATAGGATGGTCACAGTAGAGTGACAATTGGGACAACTACATTGTGGACGTCTTTTTTATTCCCTTTTTTCGATTCAGTGTACTTTTGTGAATATAGAAATTTCAAGTGGTTTTTTTTTAACTTGTGATTAACACCTTCACTGCAGGTGATGATATCTATTACCATTAGTCAACGAGCGCCCTAGGGCGTCTGTCGCAGTTAACGTGTTTAACTATTACAATTTATTGACTATTCTACAGGTACACCTAGTACTATAATTGTCTAGTAATAATATATGTTGTTAAACAAACATAAACTTTAAATGGTGATGATTGTATTGTTAAGCCCCTAACAAACGTTACGTATTTACGTGTTGCCTCCAACATTGTATAATCTAATTAGAAACATCATTTAATGTAAAGTTGGATAATTGTATCGTTGTGTATATGTTGGAAATTTTATATTAATTTTCATTTTCACCATAAGTTACTGAACGAAAATTGAATATTATAATAGTCTTTTCACACGTATACTTAACATTTTTTGTTGAAGCCATTAGTATTTTGAAAATTGTTACATTTCTTTACATTTATACTGCAGTACCACTATATGAAAATATTAAAAACTTTATTATGCTAAAAAATTAAATGCTAAAAAGTAATTTAAAAAGAATTTACCTGCATTTTTACATTTAAACAGAACCCGCACTTAACTTTTTACTGAACTTTAAAAGTGTGATTAGTCATAAACTAAAATATCAAATCACAGAGCATGTAATTGATGTTTTGGAGTTTCGGCTGGAGGAAAGAACGTCAACCATGGCAGACCAACCTGCCGTTAGGTACCAATAAAAAGTAACGAAATTTCTCGTTACAAAAAATGTATAACAAGTAGAATGTACAAAAGACGAGAAGAAAGAAGTGAGGGATCGGAATGACTAGAATATTATCCGAAAAATGCAAGAAATATATAGTGATTTTCATAAATTATCTTCTGTATTGGAGCAAGTGTAGTTTCTTATAACACACGTTACTGATCGACCTTTTTCACGGAAAGCCCCAAAGCAGTATAACGCGGAGAAATGTATTTCGTATTTCTGTAAACTTTTCTTATAACAAATCAAATCTTTGAGTCACTTGTACGAGGGGTCTTAAAATTACTCTAAAAGGGAAAATGTGTTAAATAAAAAGTCTACCATACTTAAATAAAACCAGACTTAATATACGTTAAATAAAACAAGAAGATAAGACCTCAAAATGCAATACGATTTTTATTTTATAATAATGATATTCCATTACTCAGGAAATAATCCGAGTGTAGATTACAATGTTACAAAACTTCTCAGCTTGCATGAGAAAAAGTGCACCTCGAATGGCAAACTATAGAATATTTGAAGAAGAAGAATAAAGAAGCAGAAGGAAGACAAGAGATGACAAAGGAGAAAACAATGGACTGTCAGTCCAGTCTGACTTACTAGAGGTACGCAACGTATAACAAGAGAGTTGATGTGTACTTTTTATGTCAGGAAATTTGTTGTGTACACTCTACCAATCTATAATTTAAAATACGGCAGTAAAATCAATTGTGTTTGGAAAGAGGCTTAAAGATAAATAGGATAGTTTCAGTCATGACTATAGTGATATCTTAGTGTATCCAAAGAGGAATCCATATGGTTTAGAAATCATCATAATTTTCCAAAAGGTCACATTTGTACCTAGTCAGCAAACAGTTTGAATTTATACTTAATCACACAGCTTTCCATCTGTGAGAGAATGGATGAAAAATGTGAATTCATCACTTTGTATGAAAATTGTTCATGCCGGTATTATACTATCATAATACTATAGCATAAATTTACTGAATGGCATCTTATCAATATTAATTATAGAGAGTAGACCCTATTACTGTGTAATGTACCAAATGTTTATAACAGTAGAAATACTTGTATGATTATGTGTCTATGGTTAGATGTCCTTCTATAGAGGATATAACGTCAAATATATGACAATAGATCTCCGTAATAGAACTTTGATAATGCAATGCGGGCCTAAGAAATATCAATTAATCAGGCTAATTAATCATAGATTTTTTTAGTGTGATCAAAATATATGGCCAAATAAACGTACAAAAATTCCATTTTTTTTATAAAAGTGACGTAATCAAGTGATTGGAACATCAAGATAAAAATCTTAACCATTTCCTGTATTGCCTTAGAGTCATGAAGATTTCATTAACTTTGCTGAAATGAAAAGATTCACAGTAAAATCAATTATCCTTGCCAGTCGGATGATGGATACTGCCATGTATGTCCAGTTAGATTAAGGAGTTATCGATATCACAGCACCAAGAAGTAGAATGCTCCAAGAGGTTGATGGATACTGCCATGTATGTCCAGTTAGATTAAGGAGTTATCGATATCACAGCACCAAGAAGTAGAATGCTCCAAGAGGTTGATGGATACTGCCATGTATGTCCAGTTAGATTAAGGAGTTATCGATATCACAGCACCAAGAAGTAGAATGCTCCAAGAGGTTGATGGATACTGCCATGTATGTCCAGTTAGATTAAGGAGTTATCGATATCACAGCACCAAGAAGTAGAATGCTCCAAGAGGTTGATGGATACTGCCATGTATGTCCAGTTAGATTAAGGAGTTATCGATATCACAGCACCAAGAAGTAGAATGCTCCAAGAGGTTGATGGATACTGCCATGTATGTCCAGTTAGATTAAGGAGTTATCGATATCACAGCACCAAGAAGTAGAATGCTCCAAGAGGTTGATGCTTGAGATGAAACTCACGTTTTCAATGTAGAATTATAGATAGATTCATCTTTATAGGTTGTAGGACCCTAATAATTCTAGTAAAATAATTGGCTTGTCTTTTAAAATGGCCCAACTGGTTGCAGTAAAGAAAACACATATACTACCTAGATGTAGTAATTGTAAGAACATACTATTTGGAAAATAAACTTTTTGGTGTATGCACCAAGAGAGAGGAAAAATAACAGAGGCAGGCCTTCTGAAGAAATATTACTTATGATAATTAACTCCTTCATAAAACGTAGTAATACTACATAAAACATAAAGGATCTGCAGATCCCTTGAAGGCTGCTTGTCCAAATTAGTGATTTTTTACAGAACACACACCGGAATACCGGATGGATACCGTCATACATGTCCAGTAAGATTAGGGGGACGTCGATATCAAGATCTCTACGAAGTTTCTCGGTTTGAAACTTCATATCCATATCACGTTTTGAAAGCAGATTTCTGGCTTGGGTGTCGTCATATATATCATTATGAGACAGGGCCGTCACACCGAGTTTACGTGCAAGATAAGGGTGGTACTCGTATTTTTTGTTATTAACCAGTTTAAAAAAATGTCTAAGAAAGGATAGTTGAAAACAATAAAAATTTCAATGACTTTTTAGTAGTTATACAAAGTATAGCAAATAAAAAACTCCAGAACCCACACTACAGTTAGGACTCGCTAAAGATCACGACATTTAGCTACAGATAATTAAATATATAAATGTACGAGTGTTTAATAAGGACATTTAAACTTAGTATACAGGATGTTAAAAATGTATGCATTGAATTCATAACACATGACACTTAATCACTAATTATTATGGTAACCTTATATCTATCCACTTTAATTACACAATGAATGATATTTAAGCCTGTTTACTTAGTCACTAATTATTACCTTGTATGCAATTGTTAGTGGCTTATTCGGACCATTAAAGCATTAAAATCAATAAAATATAAAACTACTGAACAGTTGTATTTAGTATACATCTGTAAGGTATCTTAGAGAAACTCTGTCGAGTGAAAGTAAATTTCGGTTGAAATATGTTCAATGTAACTTACAAACAAAAACTGGTCATATAGTAATTTTTTTATTTTAAAGGGGTAGTCGGGAACCAGACTATTCCATCTAATACTGGCTAAATCAGTCCTTTGGTCGTACTACCGTCAAATTATATTAAGTTATGAAGTGGAGACGTATTAAGTGAATTATATCTAAAGTAGACCTAAGTTATAGAGTAACGGTATCAGTCTATTCTATAATGGAAGTTTGATGTTAATGTCAATTGAATACTTTATCTTGAGTGCCTTGAAGTGAGCAGTATTTATTGTGGCACAGAAATGCATCTGTATTTAATTCAACATGAATATAAGAGAGGTTCATCCTACTAAACCAATACGATGGACGTACGGCTAAACCTGCCAAGTTTTCCTGCGTCCTAGGAATTGAGCTTATGGCTGTTTCTAACTCAAACCAACTAAATTTACCATTTGCTCAGTGGTTCTGTTACTAGGCATGCACCACCTGTTCCTAAATAGTCTCAGCCGCCATCTTCCCGGTAGTGGAAATATTCATTTGATTTTTGGCATCCTGTATCTTCTACCTTAGGTCGGAAGTGCGAGTTCACCCACTTTGTCGGCAAGCCTATTTTGTCAGTCTATACCTGATATTTCAAAAACATTATTACAACTATAAATTTTTGAAAGTATTCAAGGTGAAAATTTCTAAATCAGGTACATGTAATATATTTCAAGAACAAATAGTCATCTAAAAGTTTCAATTCGTAGCACATGCAATTGCATTCTTGCTTCAGACATGTATATACCAAAATGCAAATTTAGTCTTTAGTATAACTTTTCAAACAACATTTCGTACAAATATAGTACATGGTATTTTACTTGTGACTAGTTGGCTAGAGTTGGTAAACATGCAATTAAAACCATACGGTTCATTCTTGTATACCATAATTCTGTGGCAAAATGGAACTATCTGTAGCCGTCATTCATTGTTTCTTATGATCTCGTCGCATTACAACGACCTTGAGTGTTATGCGATATTTTTATTCGTTTGAGAAAAATCATGATTCATTAGATTTGGAAGCTAAATAGTAGAGTGAAGATTGTTTTCACACGTTAAATCTCATATAAACAAGTAGAAACTGTCTTTATTTTGAGAAGTAACAATACTAGAAAACCAATGATCCTTCGTTTAATTCATGTAACTAACGAATTATAGTTTAACAAAGAATATTATTTCAAATACTATAATTTCTCTAGTCACATGCTATAAATGATTAATAGTTTCTTGATTTCCTTCTTGATTTACTATTCAACTGACTATCTTACTGTTGTTAAGAAAACGAAATATTCTAGTTTGACATTTAACACTATTAATATTTACTACTAAAGACTAACCATCCAAACTTAATGCCACTACTTTTATTTATTTAGTATATTATTGTTTTCTATATTATTCAGTTGTATAAAAAACTGCGTAGGTCAATGGAAGGATGTATCTATTATTGAAATGTCAAAACGTATCTAAATTAAACTCAATTTCCGTAGTGTTCTTAATAAATTATTTGTAAAAACAAAGAAATGGATCAAACTATGAACCGAACACTTGAAAACCGTCAAATTTGAACTCAAATTGAAATGGTAACTTTTAAAGTTGTACAGGATTCATTCTCCAAAACAGTTTTTAGTACGTTTGTTACCAGATATTTAGTTTAGCTCGCTAAAAACAATCGGAAAGGAATGTTAGTCTGATAATTTAAAAATTAAAAATCATTTAAGTGATAGACCCTTCCACAATTTCAGGCCTTCGTACGCGCCACCGCGGCGAGGCATCCAGCAGTCGATATCTTTGAGTGGAATTTCATTATTGATTTCCTAAGTGTAGATACGTTATCAACTGTAGGTGCGGTGCCTAGTCACACAAATAAATAGATCTATAATTTCATCATTAGATAGCGTGGTAAATGGGATTCAATCAAATAGGCTAATCGGTGCAAGGTCGTTCTTAAATTACAAACTGGAGCTTTTCCACAGTAATGTATCCAATTTGCATAAATGCATTTACTATTTAATGACGGAATATCATGTTAAAGTCTAATCAAAATTTGATCAGATGATCCTCACGTATCCCAACCGCTTCATATCCAAAATAAAGGAATTGAAGTAAAATACAATGTACCTATGAAATATAAAGCTAACTTTAAAAAGTATTGATTCATATTAAAATTATCGTTATAATTATTTAACATGTCAGATTCCTTCCATGTTGGGCGCATTTTCTTGCAGTTGTTATGAAACAAACAAAAAAATGTTTCATCTTTTTAACATATCATGAAAAATTATCGTATTTATTTAATAATAAATATTTACGTTAATATAACATTTCATTACTCTTTGTGCATTCTTATCAAGCACCCAAATTTTAAATCTGTAAAAAAGTGTTTAGAATTGTTTATTAGTCTAGAAATGTTTTATAAATGTTCCAGAAATTCCGTGTTTTCAACATATGTACCCTGTAAGGTTTAATAACACAAATATATAAAATTAATCATAATTTTAACCAAAATCCTGCATTTAATTAAAACAAAACATTTTTTATTCTTTGGGGAAAATTCCGGGCTGAATTTTATTTTCCATATAGTTTAGATGTGATCGGTGTAAAGTGATTTGTCTCAATGCTTTGTTTCTCTAAATAATTACTGAATTGAAACGGAACATGCTTGCCATTTTCTATCCTAACAATTGCAACTAGTTGTTTTACAATTAATTCAGGAAATGACCGTTATGTTTGGCGATACATATTTCATGTAATTATATAATTCGCATTGATCGATTAACTTCGTTAATCGATTTTAGTATCAAACGTAATAAAATTGCTTTAAAATTATTATGTGAGGCTATCAGATAGTAAATAAGTTTTGCATATTAATTTAGAATAGATTTGATCTAATATCTATACCATAATTCTGAGGCAAAATTGAACTGACTTGTAGCCGTCATTCGATCTTTCTTACCTATTTACAACGATATTGTGTGTATGCCATATGAACAATGATAGCCATCAAACACAATTACTTCATTATTTTTGGCCTTACGATTATGGAAGTAGTCTATTTTAAACGTATCAATAATACATAGTTTGAAAAGTATATACTTATGAATCTTTATACAATGTGGTTTTAAAAATATAAAATCTTCTGAATAACTAATGAAAATATAGAAAAGAAAACAAAAATAGTTTCGGATGACAATTAATTATATGTTACATTTTATTTAATTATACGGCGCGTAAAAGCTCGTAAATTGACATTGCTCTAGTGAGGATAAAATAAAAAAAAGCCTCTAGTACAGTGGGCTTTTCTACTAGGTACTTCTTCCAGCGTGGTTATGTCGAAGCCTACTTTAAAGGTGGTCTAACGTAATGAAACTGATCACCAATGATTAATTGTTTATTTTGGTTGCTCACGAGAAAAATGTTGCTTCAATCAACAAAAAGCAATTTTTATGGACAAACATTATTTTTTATGTTCTTTAGGCTGAGAAGAATCAAGCACTACTTTCCCTTCCATTTGTTGAGAATTCGAACTGTATGCTATAAAATGGCCTTTCGTTCATTATTTAGAGTCATCTGTAAATGTCCTAATATGCTTTTAAGACTTATTACATTACATTCTGTTGAACGCAACAACAAATATTTAGTTACTATATTGCAATTCGTATTTGTTCTTACAGTAGCTAATATATAATTTACATTAATGATTAAATTCAACTAAAATCAAACGTGGCACTATTCAAGTTGATAATTTCATATAATTACATACTTTAACGTCTCTTATGTTTACCAATCGGTCTATGTTAGTATGTGTTCCTGTGAAAAGGGACAAGTCAACAATTGAATTTCATAATCAAGTGTATAAATATGGATAGTAGATATATTGGCGCATTTAAGCTTAAATACTAACTACAGCCATTCAAAGACTGAATAGCAATTTTTTGCCCATGGTGTGTATTTCTATCTAAAAACAATAAAGTTTAATGGTAAACATTTAAATCCACCACCCTCACACAATAAACGTTCATTAGGATTCTATTGAACTAAACATTACTTTTCCTTTAACTAATAATAGTAAGGCAATGATAAATTTCAAGGGAAACGATTTCTCGGGCATTAGTCATCGTTCAGTAACACAAGTAATCACATTACTCCTCCGTAGACTAATGGATATAGTCTCGGCTCTCTAACTGAGAGATCACGGGTTAAAATCCCGGGGAGGGCCAATCAGGAATAAACATGATAGCCAGTGTTCAATGAAGCCGTCCTAGCTTAAAGCTGAGGCTTAAAAAGAGGAAAAAAAAGTAATCACATTGGATCAAAATCATCAATAAGGGTCCTCGCAAGAGCACCCCTTTAAATTGTCGGAGTTAGAAGTGTAAATGTTCTTTTACTGATTCATTTGAACTTAGCTCAAAAACATCAATGATATAACTAAGCTATCGACCAAAGTTTCTTGGTCAGGTATTATCCAGTAAACAAGAATTTTGGAGCTCCTAATGCAACTTAACCTAGAACTTCTAATGTTTTCCTGTTTAGAGACGCTCGAACTAGGAATTCTGCGAATTGAAATAAGGTGGTTTAAAGAGCTACGGTTCGTTCCCACAGGTATTCTTGTCGTCCATGAGTCAACCCGCATAGCCGTGTGTGGTTTCGATCATCTATGTAAAACCAATCACGACAACCGTAGCGATATGGTTTAGTAATGTACAACCTGAAAATACTCCATGTTCTCCCAACAGTGGTTTTATCGGTCAATTCACCCGGATATCTTGGAGATGTTTATAGGCATATTTGAGATCAGAAATGGCTATTGAGATAAATCCACATCTAGGCACTCCATTACTATTTGATCTGTATCCGGTTTTATGTCACGTTTCAGTTACACTTCAGGTTTACTTTTCCTGAGCTATAGTTAAAATGTGGGCACAGCGAAAACGAAAACTGACAATTATTCTTTTTTATTTAAAACTCTTATCTGTTAATCCCTTGATTCATAAAAGAAGTGTTGGATGCTCTGCATATTTGAATATTCGTGCCATACAACAGTTTTCGCAGATGAAAGGCTCAGGCTTATTATGTTGGATAAAATAATAATTGTTGAATTTGTGGTTTTGGGATGTAGACTTCGATTTAGATCTGAAAGTTCTATTGGGGACAGTTACTTCCGGTGTGAATTATTCAATTCCAATTTCTCCTTGCCATGTATAGTCAATTCTTAGATCAACTATACAATCTGTTAGGTAGTAAGTAGCTCCCACAATCAAACAGTATTGCTTTGCTTATAGTACTCAAATCTTCCTACAATCACCTCAAGTGGAGGAGGACTAATTTTACCAGTGTTACTGTTTTACCAGTGAGGACTTCAGAACGTTCTGGGCCACACGCAAACTCAACACTTATAGTTTTCAAGATTTCAATCGAAGAACCGTTACTCGCCATTACTGGGAAATATCTAAAATGTATTATTTGTGAACTCTATGACGCACCACTTTCACGCGCCTCACTACTTGAATATATCAGACATTGTAGATATTATGAATCACGAAATGGGTTTCCCCACTAGATTTGTTGAGAAGTGATTCAATTCTTTGCAGTGATCCATCTAGTTGCTTATGGGTAAATTGCCATTATTGGCATTAAAAAATTAAAAAATATTCGAAGCTTGGAGCTCTTTAGTGCTTGAAAGGTTCAGGTTTTGTTTTTTGTCTCCTCTGCCCGTTTCACTTCTCAGGCTCGGTGTGACTTTATATTTTATATTATATTGTATATGGTTGTTATATTGTATTGATACACGCAAAAAACATATACTGCTAATAGTTGCACGTTCAGAATTGGTTACCAAGCACCCACAATTCCATTGACGATACGAGCACAGGGCCTATGCCAGCTTTCAGGATATTATTTGTGATGGCACGGGCGATTGCTAAAGAATCCCAAATATTACTGACCTCTGTCACATCCTACATATTAGTTTCGATAAACTTCGTGAAATGAGAAAAAAAATTTTCAGCAATTTTGCTTCATATTTTGCTTTCAATTTTTCTTCACGAACATTACATGGGGTTTTGGTACGATTTCATATCTAGATCGAAGAAGAAGAGTCATAACAATGTCCCCACTAATCCTTAGAGACTTCAAAAACGTCAAAAATAGGTTAGATAACTTTTTTCCCTATTAGGTAGATTTTATAAAAGCATGCTTAGTATTACCACTATTATGACGGAAATTTTAAGGATTATCTGCATTTCTACGAGCATGGTCTTTATAACCATATTAGGCGTAATTGTACGTGATTTTTGACACTGCCTTCTTTTTTATAGATTCGAACTAAACTAGGAAAAGGGACTTGTGTGTATTCTTTAAAATCGTTAGCCAGTCTCAAAGTATAAAATAAGGTTCAAGACAGCGACTATTAGTGTTCGCGCAAAATCTTTGTGTACGAATGGTTCACTCAACCATTTCCCTACAAAAACTCAAAAGTTTCGAGATATTGATAGATAGTGTGATTCACGAAGAAAAATTTAGAAATAGTGGGAGCCCATTCTTCATTGTAAAAATAATAAAAAAGGTAAAAACATGGGTACAGAAGTGTACCTATGTAAATACAGAAATGTATGAAATTCTGGTAAGGTAGATTAAGGACCTAATTCAATTGTTTCTTATGGGTTTTTACCTTATAAATTAAATAAGGCAGGTCCCAGAACTGTAAGTTAAGTAATAAAAAAAACGATATCAAATGCAAAAAAAACAGTTAAAAACACATTTTTCATCTTTGGGTAACAATAACTTTTTTATATCACCAAGAAAAGAATTTAAAATGTAAATAAAACTTATAAACGATTCTATTATGAAAAAAGACTGTGTAAATAAAGTACACGGAAAGTTACTTTACGTTCGAGTAAATTTTTTTAATTCATAACAGTACAAAGTAAAATTAACCGGAAAACATTAATCTTGTACCTCTTGTACCTATTGAAACAAATTACAGTAAATGTCAACATTTTCTTCCTCCAACTTAAATGCGCTTCTTGTTACTTTCTATAGTTCAACAGAGCTTTTAGCTTTTCTTTAACTTTGTAAGGGCTTTACGGGAAATAACTGTGACCTCGTAAATGTTCTCCTTTATCCATCCCCATATGCAAAAGTCCAACGGCGTATGATCTGGAAACCTCGCTATTGTATAGGACCCCCACGACCGATCCATTTATTTGAAAACCTACTGGAAACTTTTGATTCAAGTAGGTAGACACAATATATGAAAAATGTGGCGATGCGCAATCACATTGTAAGTACAGATGATGTCGCGCTGAAAAAGGAACGTCTTCAGGCAGTGTCGGTTATTCTTCTTGAAGACACTGTAAGTATGTTTGGTCTGTTCAATGTTCGTTAAAAATAAACTGTGTAATCAGCTGATCGCGAATAATACCACACCACACGTTAATGCTAAAACAAAGTTAAAAGTTAGATTGAATTTCTGCTTGAAGGATCACTTCTGCCCATGAACGTTTGCTTCGTAAATTTTTGATACAGTCACGAGTGAACTGAGACTCATCGGTAAATAAAATGTACTTAAAGAGCCGACGATGAGTGTTTAGCCAAATGCACTACTCCAAGCGATGGGCATTATCTCCTGGATGTAAATGCTGTTTTTTCGTTTATTGTAAGGATACACATTGTTATTATTGAGTGTTTTCTCCATACCTTACTTTGCGTAACCCTGAACTATTTAGAAATATGTCTTGTACTAATACCTGGGCTATGTTCAGCAGCAGCAACAATGGTTTCCTCTACAATAACATCACGTTGGCAAGAGCGGTCGTACTATAACTTTGCACTAGGAAATGATCCTGTTTCCTGTAACGTAAGAAATGTACCACTAATTATTCTAGCATTTGGAATTCAACGGTAAGGGTAAGGTTGTCTAAATGCTTCAGCAGTGGCCATAATACTGCCTTTACATGCACCATAAATAAACACCATATCGGTGTATTGATCACTAGTAAAATATTTTTGCATTACTTCTACAATAATTTAACATTTACTCCATAGTAAAAAACAATACTTATTCGGACTGAAACTCAATTACTACGCACGTGGACTGAAACTTAGTTGATAGCTCTCAAACTCGTTTGAATTCTACAATTCAAATCAATCATTGTTAAACAGCTGCTTATTGAATTGGCAACTGTTTATGAAACAAAAGTTTATGAAACAAAAACTTCCCGCAAAACATCATTATACATAGTAAGTATAGTCAGCACCACCCTAATGCACTGCTAAAATCAACCTATTCTATGAAATAATTTTCATTTATAAGTCTAAATTTACAATTTCTTAGTAGAGATTGAATTTGTCTAATGGATAATTAATAAATTTATTGTCAGTTAAATGTAAAAGGCATGCTTTTCAGGCAATTCAGACTACATTTACATCGTTGAGCCGAATTAAAGAATTATGAATTTTCAATTATCTATAACAATGTTTATTCTTCCATGCTATATGATATCATCTATATATTTCGATATAGCAGCTTTACAGATTTTTGAGATGCATACAATACCTTTGAATTATTATAAATGGGTAGGTATGTTTATAAACATAATTCCTAATCGAGTGTAAATCTACTTTTTAGAAACCAGGTTATACTGTATATGTACTTGTAACGATTTAACTCTTGGTTTCAAGATCGGAAGTTTATACATTTTTGAATGAGCCGAGTATATATATATATATATACTAACGTATATAGTCGTCATACCATCAGTATTGTAGAAACCTTCCAAACTAATAATGCGCATTCAATAATAACGTCTGAGTTTTCCTGTTCGCAGTGTGTTGAAACATTGATTACAGAATAAAATACTCGAAATTTGGGAGAACCTGTTAATTTTAAAAACTTAGATATTAGTCATGACACCGACCGCGTGTGCCGAAGAACTAAGAATGTATCTTTAGTTTTATACTACGAGATGACAAGCAAATGGTTAAATCTACTTTTCTTCCGTCTATACCGTAGGGGAATATTATTTGAACATTTGTTAAATGACTCCATTTGTACGAATTTAACTGGCTTAGCCACTACTACTCCAATAAATATGAAATGTAAGCTTGACTTGAAGCAAAGTTAGTTGTCATGTCATACTATGTTCCGATGCTATCGCAGTTATCGGGCTGATTGTGATGGCGACCGAGTAGGCGTAGGCGTCGCTATCTATATCGAGAGCGGCGTTGTGTTTCAGTGATATTTTTTGCTAGTCGATATTGACCCTGGTATGGAGTATATTTGCGCTGTCTTAAACTTTAAAGTAAATGTCAGTATTTGTGTGGGCTATCGACCAGAGAACGTGAAGTATACATCCATTGCGGCCTTCTTTCTCTCCCTTTTAGTTGACCTTGCTGTTGATGTGAACAATGTGTCGTTTTTGGGTGACACTAATATAGATATGCTCTCGAGGTCAGACATCAATACTAAATTTTTAAGCCGAATCTTGAGAGAATCGAATGCAGTTCAATTAATACAGAGTCAATTAATACTTTTTCGGGCACTTTGTTAGACCAACTTATACAGGGATGGACTGTAAAAATCAAGAGGAACGACATTATTGGTGCAACTGACATTACTGACCTCTGAGATGTGAATATAACGGACCATTAGCTAGTGTATTGTGTCGTACGCATAAGGAAAGAGAAGATTGGTCCTAAATTGATTTCTTATACAGATTTCTCCAGATTTGCTATTGACAAAGCGATATCTCAAATAAAAGAAATGCAATGGAGCAGTGTCCAGCAGTGTAGGACGTCGATGGCGTAGACAAATGTATTAGTTTGAATATAAGAAAGGTTTTTGACAAAATGGCTTTAATCGTTTGCAAGAAAATGACAAAAAGAAAAGTACCTTTGTGAAAAGAAGCAGTGAAATTATAAAAGCAGGCTAAATTGAAAAATAAAACATGGAGCAAATATTAGAAAACAAGACATGTTAAAAATTGAAGCAAATCTATATCAATAGATATAGCCCTATTGATATAGATATACCAATAGGGGGGGGGGGGGTTCATATTTTTTTGTGTGCGCCTATGCGCACTAGAAATTAATTAAATGCACTGATAAGTAGAGCAAAAAAGGCATACTTTGCGGAGAATCTGACTTCTTGCAAAACCCCCAACACTTCTGGAAGTGTTTAAAAGAATGTGAAATCTTTGGCAACAAAAATGGAAGTGTCCTATCCTCTGATATGAATGGTGATAAAACAACTATAGGACTAATAGTGAAATCAAGAAAGAAACCATGGATTTTTATATGCCAATTAAAGTTAGTAATATTGGGAAAGAATTCCAGTTTAAAGCTGTGAAGGACAAATAAGTTAAATTAACAATGAATTATATAAAATCTAGTGCGGTCGGTATCGAAGGTATTTCAGAAAATATGTTAGAAGCTGGGAATCATTTTATTCTTGAGCGGTGACCTATTTAATAAATTCGTGCCTTAAAACTTGGAATTTTCATATACATAAGACAAACAGTATTTCAACCGTTGCCTAAGTGTCGACCCCTACAAGTGTCAATCATCTGTGACCTATACCTATTGTTCCAGCTATATCAAAAGTTTTATAAAAACACTAGTTCACCAGCAAAGCACACATGTAGTAATAAATTATATATTGCCATCATTTTAACCATGATATGCTGGCGGCTAAGGTACATTACTATGGTTTTAGACAAAATGTCTTAAACTGGGTATGTTCATACCTCAGGAAGAGACAGGTAACCAGAATTAGCGCTTTCCAGACAGCGGGGTGTTCCCCAAAGCAACTGTATTTGTCCAATCTGTACACTTCTGACTTTCCCAGGTGTGTGCAGTATTGTACTCCTTATTTGCGGATGATAGTCAGCTGCACTTTTCATATGACCCGGACAGGTTGAGCAAGGCTATTGGGCAAATAGTATTTGATTTACTCAGTGTGAACCTGTGGTCAGTGACTAATAGTCTTCAGCTCACCACAGACTGGTGCACACTGTTGTACAGACCCTCCGCGAGAACGACATACAGATAAGACTGTGTGGAAGTAGTCTGGCAGTGTGACAAAGTGAAAACTTTGGGAGTATACTAGATTCAGGCCTCACTTTCAGTGACTATGGAACGTATGCTATGCAGCGTGTCTTGGGTAGACTGAAGCGTCTGTATGGGTTTATAAATATACTTCCAGAGTGCGCAAAGCTCTTGATCTTGTAGTCACTTATATTGTCAATGTTTACTACTGCTATCCTGCATAGTATTTCAAGAGGGATGCTTGTAGAATCCAAAAAGTGCAAAATTCGGCCGATAGGATAATTTGGCCTGAATCGGCAAGAGCATGTCGGTTTAAAGAGAAAGTCAGTTTGGATGAAATGGAAGACTATGCAAGGTTCATGAAGTTTCACAAAGCCCATGACTTGGAAACCCTCGGTATCTTGGACACAAACTGTATTTTTGTCAGGTTCAAAAATAAAAGAAAAAATGTAACTTAGTCATAGTTTGTTGCGTTGTTACGTATGTTATTGTTATTCTGTTTTAAATCGTATTAGGCATATACCATTTGACGCAAGTTATTATAAAAAAACCAGTTGTGTATTGAGAAACGCTTAATAAATAAAGACATTTTTACTTATTTAATTTATGAATCCTCTCTTCCGCTGAACCTCAAGATGTGTTTCTTGTTTGACACCCTTACCCATTTTTTTATGAAACAAGCTTATCCGCGTAGAAAGTCCCTTGTAACACTAAATTCCACCTTACAAATCTTACCCAACCAAAACCATGAATTCTCTCAAAAAAGGGATTTCAATAACCGTAGAGTAATCAATACTATCTTTAACCGTCCGTAACCACTCCAAAAAGCAACCACAGCTACATGCTTACGGTACCTGTTCCGTTAATTTGGATGTGAAGGCTATCTATAATGACATCCTATAGTATTCTTCAGGAGATTTTAATGTACGCTGGCTTTTTGTTTCCAGCTTCTGCCCGAATATATTCCAGTTAAATTACATTACTAATTACAGATGGTTGATTTATCAACCCACAAAATCGTGAAAACCCCTTTCTAGAAGAATAAGGTCAGGGAATGTTTATGAACTTCGCAACAAAATGTCAGGTTATCTTTAATTTTCCATCTGCAGCTTCCTATGAGGAGGATTATGGGAAAGAGTGGTCATAATAATAAAGTATGCAAGTCCATCGTGTAATGACTATAACATTTCCGAGGTTAGAAGAGTTCAATGCAGTAAACATTCTTCATTATCAGTCACTCAGTCGGATTTTAATATCATGCCCTCAGTGAAATTAGCAGAGGTTTCTCGTTGTTAGGCGATAAAGACGGCAACTAAGTCAGTCATTGAATCAAAACTGTGGCTCAGTGGTAAATACAACCTTCAACTTAACATTTTCTAGTCCATGAATGTAACTCTTCACAATCTCTGCGAGAATAGACAGAATAACTGCGATGTCTCCAGACCCAGATAGTAGTCATCCATAGAAATATAAAAAAGGTGTTCTTACTTGGTCAGCTACCAAAGAGTTGAAGAGTAGCTGAATAATTTGTCTTCAAGCTTTAAGTAGGTAATCTACAAAACAATGTTATCTGTGTTCATGTATAAAGTCCCAAATTGCTTAGCGGCTGATGTAATGATATACACTAACTTAATTCGGTTCGAGCTGAAAGAATTGTACATTTTATTTCTTTACTTACCTTTACAAATACAAGCACATAACCGTTACTATTTTTTTTTTCTAATTTGTGGTCAACAAGCACAGTTCGAACATTTAATAGGTGATGCTGACGATTTAATTTCTTCTTACTCCTTAAAAAATAAGCAATGCCCCTTCGTATATAGCTGAGAGGAAATATGAATTGAGACTGCTATCGCGGCTGTTTAGCGTGGTGTTAGATGTGTCGCAACTGTGGTAATGTAAATGATTAAATTATTTACCTAAGGCAGAACTGTGCTAACTGGTGATACTATTTGTTTGTCTTACAGGGCACTAGAACCTTTCCTAAAAAGGGAGGGCCCTCTATCTAAAGCAGAATTTCGCTTCACTATTCACGCTAATATTACTTTGAATTACTGCAGAATGAATTAGCCAAATGTTTAATTTTATTGAGGTTTCTCAGTTAATAATTCTACAACAGATAAAAATCCTACTAGAAGCACTTCATAATTGAAACTTAAAATGATAAAAAAGTTATACTTTAACTTGCCTCTTATTCTTTGTTACATCTTCCCCGTCGCGCCTCCCGAAAATCAGGAATGGCAAGTTCACAGTCGGCAAGTTTTCCACAACCAGGATAATAATCTTGTATAAACATATGTATTTGTCTTTGTCAGGTTTGTTAGTTTGGGAAGAATCTATAAAAGGTTGTGAATATTCCTTGCTACAGTAATTTTCCAGTTTTCGATAGTCGGAATACGACAATCTCCATGCAAACAAGGGGAATACCCTGTATAAACATATGTATTTGTCTCTGTCGGGTTCGTTAGTTTGGGAATAATCTCTAAAAGGTTGTGAATATTCCTTGCTACAGTAATTTTCCAGTTTCCGATATTCGGAATACGACAATCTCCATGCAAACAAGGGGAATACCCTGTATAAACATATGTATTTGTCTTTGTCAGGTTCGTTAGTTTGGGAAGAATCTCTAAAAGGTTGTGAATATTCCTTATCAAAATTCAAGTATACTCTAGAATGTGAAACTACAGCTTGACTGCAAATCATAATAAAATAATTGTAGTTTTCTCCTCAACTATGCAATCCAATGCTCATTTGATCAGTTTATTAGTGATCTATCTCTAAGGGAAAATAATGCGAAAGTAGCCAAAATACTGTAAATAATACTTCACGTATTCAGAGGCGGATTTGAAGATATACCGCCCCTGTGCTATCCACAATTTGCCCCCCCCCCCACCACCATGTACGCTTACCTTGGTACCGCGGTGGGTCGACGCGACGTCGGCGGCAGCGAGGCGGCCACGCTAAGCTTGTAATAAAACTCAAATGAAATAGGTTTTAATTGTCAACATTGAAGTTACGCTTCTTATAGTTGCAGTCATTGTTTTTACCATAAAATATGAGATGTTACAACATTTATTAGCTGGCAAATTACTAAAAAAAATATGAAAAGAAAGTCGAAAAATTTCTGTTAAATTAAGGCCAATCAAATTAAAGAAGATTTAGGAATTACAATACAATAACTTAACTTTGATTTTAATAATACTTAGATTTAGGATTTAGGTCATCTGAAATTTATTATTTTGTACTAATTTTTATGTTTAAAAATTTATTACAAGTTATGTTTTTCACATATATTTAACTTTTGGAATAATTTGTTTTACATTTTTACCAAAATTTGCTGCCCCCTGAATTCTGCTGCCCTGGGCAATAGGCTATTCAGCCCATATGTAAATCCAGCCCTGCACGTATTTGTATTAGTGGTACTATACATAATTATGATTATACATGTATTAGTGGTTTTTTATTTCGTATATTTTTAGGAATATACGTACAAGCTTGTCAAGGTATGTTGTTTTAATGTGTACATTATGAGGTTTTGTGGTAAATTGAACCTATACAATTACACTCGAATTAAAAACTTTGGAATCTCAGATCTCCTTGTTCTCCGAGCTGCACCGGTGCACCGTATCTCAAAGTCTATCAAGCATCTGGAAATACCTAACCTTCTACGTCAGTGATTCATTCACTAAGTATCTAGATTTATTGTAGTGGTATATAACCACTTAAAATCTTTCAGAAAGATGAGATTAATCCCATGTTATTATACTGGTGCAACGGTAGATTAAAACTAATCAGCTATCAGAAAAACAAAACTGTTCACAATCCTCGGTCATGGGGAAACACGTAAATAAATAAAAATTATATGAGTCTATAGTCCTAAATGTTTAATCAGAACAGTGTTTGAAGTGCTGGTATGACTAATGAGGGTGTGCTTATCTACAGCAAATGGGTGAATAACGTAACGTACCTGATTATCTTATACTCTTAAACCATAAGAGGGAAACTTAAGTCATGAAAGTTGCTCTAGGATTGACACTGGAATTTAAATTCTAATAGAGGGCGAAACCTTTGTTGGTAGTCAATCCCATTTCTTATAAATCACCTCCAAAGTAGCATCTGTAAATATCTAAAATTTGTTTAACGGCTTTTTTTATTTTGTGACGTTTGAGTAATTTTTAACTTCAATGTTCGTTTGGTTGATGTACAAAATTCGTAGCGTAAAGCAGTTTCTTACACACTGCCTTTGATGTGAGATTGTGGAAAGTTTTACATTTACTGGTTTTTAATGCAATATTTTTAATCAGTAGTCTCTGTATTAGTGGAGTGGAGCCATGAGATTCATAAAGAACTCATTTCTCTATGAGCAACTTAATGTAACATGTGTAACATTTCATGGCATTTCATTAAGTACCGGTATTAACTGAAATCTCTTATTAATACGAAAATGTCACTGTATCACAGGTTCTCTTATAATCCGCTTTTATAATGTTAAATTTTAAAATATTTTCTAAAGAAGTATTTTATGGCTGCGACCCCATTCCCCTTAGAACCGGTTTGTACTCCGACTGTGGTGCCTTTGAGGTGAACTCCGGGATCTGTCTTTGGCGTTGATGAAGTTAAATTGTATTCAATAAGTTACTGTTGTTAGTAACTCGTCTTCGTTCACTTTGGGCCAGAACGAAGGAAAATTCCCAGAGTTATATGTGAAAAAGCCTCAAAGATATAGAAGATTTGGAATTGACACTCTAAATATATATTAATATATTAGGTCCGGTGATATTGGGTTCAGCAAAGTATAAAGTTAATTATATATTGCTTACTTTCTTTTAGAAAAGCAGAGGGCAATCTCCTTTTAGCATATGTTTTGTAACTAAATCATTTTATTTAAGAATAATCTCAAATGTTTGTAATTCAATACAAACTTTGAATTACTTTTCGAGGAGCGGTAGTCACGCTAAAGTTTTCAATTTATTGAAATCTTAAATGTGCTTCATTTAATAGTCGTTAGAACAATTACAATAAAATACTTTAGTCAGGCATAACAGCTAATTGAACTTCAAGTATTAAGATGTACATTTTTAAGAAACTTATTTTTATTAATGCAGTTGTGTAACACATTTTTATGGTTGAAATTTATATGCATAGTGTTTCATAGCGACAATTACCTCTTGAACACTGTTCGTAATTACTCTTACAAGAGTATAAACATTTAAATTAACAGAAAGTTAAAATCGAATTGAATACAGTTATATACGCAATACTCAAAACAGTCACTGTTCGATGATTTAATTTGTGTAAAGTGGAATAATTTTTTTACAGTTAGAATGCAATTTGTAATACAGCTATTCCGTACTTGAGAATTCCTTAATCTAAAAGTAGCACTTCATTGATATATAGATTTATCAATCGGTCTTATTTCCCAACGTTAATGTAGCTTTTTACTTATTCTGGTTTTCCAACGTGATTAAATAAAACACTTTCTGATCTCATAATCCAGTCAAAAGTTTGACAAGGTAACATGCGTATTGGGATATGTGTGTGTGTGTGTGTGTGTGTGTGTGTGTGTGTGTGTGTGTGTGTGTGTGTGTGTGTGTGTGTGTGTGTGTGTGTGTGTGTGTGTGTGTGTGTGTGTGTGTGTGTGTGTGTGTGTGTGTGTGTGGTGTGTGTGTGTGTGTGTGTGTGTGTGTGTGTGTGTGTGTGTGTGTGTGTGTGTGTGTGTGTGTGTGTGTGTGTGTGTGTGTGAATTCTTTATTAAATGTGAATATTTTAGTATTGTTAGTACTCTTAGATGGACTGATAAATGGTCTATAAATTCCAATTACAAAGAGCAATCAAATCTATAAAGGATAATATACGCACTGTTTACATTTGTTTTTGTTCTCACCAGCTGGAATATTTAAAACAGATGTTTAATAAAACCACTGTAGTGAAATTATTTTTACTTTGAACATGTGAATATTATTCAACAATGCATTTCTTATTGAAATTTCTTCAACTTTAAAGGCCGGTGCTCCGGTAATTTTGGTCATATCTGGTATTTTCCCACTTTCCTTGGTACTTTTAGCGTTTTTAAAGCTACATTGATTTATTTTTTTTATTAAAACTTAAATTCAATAAAAATTTTGGGATCGAAATATTGGGACTTAATTTTAGATTAGATTGTGAAATGTCAGGGTAAAAACGAACATGTAATCCTTTGGCAAGTTAGTACTGGTAGTTTTAAATTGTTAGAAAGGCAGGTTGACTGCCTTGAATTGATTAGAACTTGTCTTGTTGCGAGTATTGTTCTCCTTGTTTGGTACAGCTGGACCAATGAGAGAACACCGCGGATGTCCTGAAGGGTTGGTTGGAAAGGGAAGTATTTAAGCGCCCGCTCATACTTTTCGCCCTTCTTTTGGTTATTTTCGTGAGTAAAGTTAATTACAGTGCGCCGTATTTCTAAAATTTTTTCCGCGAGTGATTTTGAGGAAAAAATTAAATTTATAGAAACTACAGAGCAATCTGAATAACTTATTCTCGAAGAACAATAGAGCATAATAGAATCATACAAGTTACATTTGGTTCATGCTTACAAGAGAAGTGAATTAAAATTGAACTTTGTTAATAACTTTAATTGAGATTTGGAAAAGTAGTAATTTATTAATATTTAACTGGAACTGTTTTATTGTGAATTATTAATTGGAAATTAATTGAACTTTGATAACTGTTAGAGATAGTTGTAATCTGAATTGCAGAGACTTGAAAGTTAAGGTTCAAATAGTGGAAAGAGAAGATTAAATTTTTATTATTTTTATTTTTATGTGAACTTAGAAGTGAACATTTTTATTTTAGTTATTTCCAAGTGGTATTTTATTTTTATTTTTAAAAATTTATTATTTTAATTTAGAAGAGAGCTCTGATTTTTAGTTTAATATATTTGATTAATATTTTTATTTCTTGCCGAAGGAATTTTTTAAAATTTACTAAAAGGTTTGTCAATTCATTGTGGAAAATAGAGTGATAAAAATTCTGAAACGTTGAACTTATTAATTTTCCAGTCTAAAATAAATCCATTGTTTTTATTTAGAACTGTGATTTTTATTTTAGACAAACCAGATAATATTTAATAGTAACAAATTTAGTAATACATTGTACTTAATATTTACTAGGAGCTTACTAATCAAAAAAATATTTTATATCGTCTTGGATGTATTATTGATAATTAAAATATTAATACTCTAGAATATTAATATCTACAATCCAAGTCGTTATAGTACTCAAGCTTTTTTTCTTCACAACTCGAGACATTTCCTGAGACCAATTCGCTTACGAAGTGCAGGAGTTTAGAGACCTTATTTTAAAATAAAAATATCTAGTTCTAATCGGGCAATATCACAACATTATTAGTGTCGTTTAGTTTATATGGAATATTTAGAGCCGTGTAAACTCAGTTCCTTTTTTGTATTTACTGCTTGCAATAATAAAATACCAGAAAATCTGACATCATGTAGTAAAATTTTAATACGTCTCGACTGCACGTGTTAAGTTAATAAGTTCGTAAAACTGCACGTAAAATTATATAAAAATATTTATTTTAGTGAGATTGAAAACTTTCTACTTAAAAGTTAACTTATCTAAGGATTTGAACTACAATTTGTCGCGTATTTGTTATGTAATCAGTTTAAACCCCAATCATGTTCAGAAGTCAAGTTCAATAAAAAGCACCTTTAACAGCAGTAATAGTCATTCAAAATTCTTACTTTTCCTATTCGTAACATTGTCCTCCTTTTATAACAATATATACCCTGTAATGAGCATCACAAATATAGAAGACTCGGCATTAGTTCGTAATGTAACAAATTTTAATAATAAATTATTTAAACTTTACTTATTTTTATTTTGTATTGAACAATCAATAGTTTTAGGGCTCTCAATGGTAACAGGGGTTAAAAAAATAAATCGCATACTTTCAATCAACTAAAATTGAGGTGTTGATAATTTAAACACTCACTCAGATTTTCATTTTATCGCACGTTGCCATTGTAATGTCCAAGAGTCCATATTAAATGTTATTTCATGATTAACAATGTTTTTTATTTTACATAACTATAAAGATTTTTAAGAAATTAAAATATCTACACAATAAACACAACAAGTAAGTAACGTCTTTATCAGTGATGAAAATAAAATTTCATGATCCTTCAGAGCCGTTCTCGCCTCTACGTTTGCATCTATGTTCTGTTGATGCATATCATAATTGCAGGCGCAAAGATTTCGTAAAGCAGTTTTGTAAAACAAATATTTGTGAAACAAATTTTCTTTTTTGGGCATTTTAAATATCAATCAAGTAATGCATCTAAATTTATTCAATCAAGTAGCCGATATCTTATTAAATACAAAATTATACAACTTCGTTATAATACTCTCATTATTATTTATACTACCTTATGTGACTGACGCATGCAATGCCACAAGTTTTTCAATTCAACATAGACTATTAATTTAATTAAACATTAGTTGAAAATCATTAGGAACAGAAAATAAGTGGAAAAATTTATATACAGCATATAAATGATAGCACAAATTGATTACGAAGATAATAAAATTTTAGTAAAAATCTGCAGTCTGGTCGTTTGTAGAACTCATTCAAGATTTAGACCTCTGTGACAACCTGGAAACATGTGAGCTCGAGCTTTAACGAACTGTTGCTGTCAAATAAACACACGAATATCTAATAAGTTTACATTTACTGCACATCGCCTTTAAATATTAAAAATTACATCGTCACGCGTGGATTCAAACAATTTGAATCAGTATAAATATTTTTACAATTTAAAAACAATTATGAGCTGGATAAACTTCTTAATGATAATACACGAAAAAAACAATTGATATAAAAAAAGTACAGCAGTTTCCAATTGTTACTCAACTAATATTAATTAACCGGTTGTTAAACGACAAAAGGATTTATCCTTAAATTAAAAAACACTTTAAATTTGACGAAGGCGAACAGCGTATTTGGTAATCCATGAGTTATGGTCCATTTTGTGAATAAATAAAAAGGTAATGAGAAAGAATGATGACATAAACATAAATTAAATTTCGTAAGCTCCACCACCTGTCTACTATGTATTTTTAATGTTCTGGTAGGGAACTCCAAGTTTTGCAAGCAGTCATAGTACATTTATTATAATACATTGAACATATATGTTGGGGAATCCACAAAATAGTCGTAGTAAACATTGTTTCTCTCTCACTTCTCTTTATCTTAAATCAAAATTGATTCTTAATGTTATGGAAATCTTCAATTATAGTTTTCAAATTAGTTCGAATAATAGAAACTATGCATTTACATTAAGTCATGTAGTTAATACCGTTCGAGTGTATAATTTCGAAACGTGTTTTTATGTGCCGCGTTAAGAGCGATGGCAATTGTTTCAAGTTTGTTATATTTAGAATCATGCTTTAATTTTCAGATCGTGCTTTATTATATTGCAATAGTAGTCATAGAAAGACAAGAGTTTTTATCTGTAACAGTTTTATACAAACAGGTAATATAACAGCTAATCCTACATATCTATTTTACATATACAGTGTGTCCACAAAGTCATATGTGACTTTTAAATAAATTTATTTACAAAAGTATTTAAAGCACGAGAATTAAATCAACGTAGCATTAAAGAGTAATATAAAAAAATATGACAAAAACGAGATGCCAGTGTAGTTACTTAAACGCTGCTTCAGGTACATATTGGGACCACTCACAAAATTGATGAATTGTTCATTTGAATCTGGAACTTTACCATCGCTTCTGCCAAAGTCATTCCAATTTAAAAAAGGACGATCCTTGCATTGCAAGCAACTCCGATCCTATTTCGATTATGCCCGTGTTAAAAAAAATGTTTAAAAAGATTTTCTGTGAAAGAATTTAAACTAATTAAAGCTTTCAGGAAAACGAGCTAGTTCTGAATCAATTTGGATTCAGACAAAATATATCCACAATAGATGCCGTAAACGATCTATTGGATAATTTTGTCGATGGTTTGGAAAGGTAAGATAATGTGCCTAGCATATATCTTGACCTATCCAAAGCATTTGACTGTATGCATCATGAGACACTGTTGCACCTCTTAGTGAAATGTGGCGCCCGGGGACTCCCACAGTTATAGCTTGTCTATAGGTAACTAAGGGAGATTTCGAAGGTCGTTTCAAACAAAATTAAATTGGCTCATGGTATCCCTCAGGGATATATCCTTTGGGTCTCTTTTGTTCTTGATTGATGTCATAAAGTTGATTTCTGTGATCTAACACGGAAAAATCTTTCAATATGCTGACGACACGACTCGCTGTTTAAAAAAGCAAAAAATTGCAAGAACTGGCAGTCACAACGTTCCCAGAACTTAATTAATGCGTTCAGTACTTTACTGAAATGAACTTAAAAACAAACTAGGCTAAATCGAACGTTTTACATTTCTGACAAGCAGAATGAGCTTTCAGAACGGCCAGCTGCATTTGTGGATTATGTACTTTTAGAGGGAACAAACTCCAACAATTGTCTAGGATTAGTTCTTAACAGAGGATTGACCTGGAACGACCACGTCGGCAATATGTGTGCTAGAATTCAGCAGGCATATACGACTTGCGCCACCTAACAAAGTTATGTTACCCTAAAGTTCTAAACATGGCCTAATCATAGTCTAATACGCCCACACTTTGCGTATGAAGTGAGCTTTTGGGAGGCTGTGCCAAAAACAAATTTGAGCCAGTAGATAATCTTTTAGGGAGTTTGAATTTCTGACTTTGCTCTGCCTCTACATATTCGACGTGATCATGTATTGCAGATCAAAATGCACTTTGGTCCGTGGTGAGGACATTCACCGATATCAGACAAGAGGCAAGGGCAACTATCGAGCCCAACATCACAAGCGCCAATATGTTGGTGCCAAAACTTTTATTAATACGCTCCCGGAAAGTATAAAGAACACCGACAACCATATAAATTCGAAACTAGTCTAAAACGCCTATTGGTGTCTACTGCGTTCTACTCTGTTGATGGGTTCATGATGAGCCGCTGGGATATATGAGAGGCATAGGACCTGAGGTCAGTGAGAGTGTGCTTGAGCGAATGTGTGGAAGTGTAAGTCTGGGTGCGTGTGTGAATGAATAATTATTTACAAATATTGATTTACTCACGTTTGCGATGCAATGTAAAAATGAGAAAATTCAATAAAATATAATTTTATTTGATGTCAGTTCATCTCAGCTCAACATGATCATTACGGATTGGCCTGCAGACATCCTATGACCTCCTCTCCTACTCTGAGTAGGACTTCCGAGGCAAATTATTCAATCAAAGCTATAAATCGTTGCTTTCAGTGTTCAATATAAAAACTGTATGATGTAGCACATTTTTAGCACACATGTAGCAAGTGAAAGGTAGCCTCAACGCTTAAAAACAATGCGGTTTATAACATTTTATCCAGTTCATTTCCATACAGAATCAAACATCAAAGTCATACCTCTTTAATTTATCATCACGCTTTAAAGCATGGAATAATTGTAATTGTAACAATTACATTTAAGACATATCTTCAAAACGTTTAAAGCTGTAGACTTACGGACTTTCAACTCACGTCCGCGTTTCCGAACAGATATATTTGCGACTTCTTAAAAGTTGACTAATTCCATGAGAAATGTTCAATATGTACAGAAGTAAATAGTCATTGCTATTAAAGACGTGAAACTATTTAACGTTTAGTATTCAAATACAACATTTAGAATCCGCAGGCCACCTTAACACGTTAAATATATGTTGATCTACAGCACAACTCACAAATAGCCTGTTAAATAAAATGGTGTCATTCTAAAATAAAGAACAGCGTGGGGGGGGGGGGTTAAAACCCTATTGAAACTTAAAGCTGGAATGTTTTATTAATCCAATCATTGCAAATTTTTATGCTTTAAATTCCATTTGATCATTTGAGCTTTGTTTCAACAAAACTAGCATAACCTAATATTCTCTGTCTGTGGTAATTTTGGACTACTAAACCTATTACCAATCTATAACTAGGACCGAGACACATTTAATAAAACGTCATCCACGACATTATGTGTTGATATATTACAAAATGAATATGAAATGAGAATTCTTTGAGTATAATAAAATATATCATCATTGTTTCTTACAAATACAATCACTGATTCAGTACCTAACAAAAACCAAAAAATAAATTGAATTTTTATTAAACTTAGAGGTATGTTTGTTTTTTTCCTAAATAACTGCAAATTTTGTCTTATCATATTATGTATGTTGTGATTTACGTTATGTATAAATAAAATAATGTTCTAAACTATGAGGAAGGAAATATCGTATAGTTTCACTAGCAACCAAATGTAATGCCTTTGCCACTTTTAGTTGGGGGAAGAGTAAGAGTGTATCTGGTGGTACATTCTAATGACCTTGATATTTTTGGAGCAAATGTATGAATACTGCCTACTTTTGTACTTTTATATATTAAATTGGCTATTTTAGGAATCGTCTAACGTAATGCGATTTAACACTTGTCTTATGGGGGCGTTTCCAAATAAAATGGAAAGCACAGCATATGCTCACCCAGATAAAATCAAATGTACATAGGAAGAATTCTTGAAAATTGTGTTGCTCCTTCCCATGTACTTCTGGCAAACAAATACAAACTAAAACTTGACACATTTTTAGGTCTTTCTCGATTTAAAGTCTGTCATCCCCAGGTTATAAAAGTCTAGGCTAGGTAACTAAATAAAGTTATTCCGAAGTACAAAAAATGTTGTATGGTAATTATATTGTATTAGATTAAAAAAGAGATATAAAGGACTTTTAGTTCCCAAAGCAAGAACACAAGCTTATTGCGTTCCTCAAGTTCCGCTAGTAAGGCCTGTCTACCCTCGTACCTTCAACGAGATTCAAATAGCTTCAGCCGAGTGCTGATGTTGAATTCATCACCTGGCTGTAAGGTTCTAAATAGGGGATATCTCCTAACCTCAAGCCTCTCACAATCAAAAATAATGTGTTTAGCAGTCTTCTCCGTTTGATTACCTAGTCCACAATTAGGATCTTCAGCAGTGAGTCCTAAGGTATGCAGGTATTTTCTGAATTTACCGTGTCTAGTAATAAAGGAAATTACCTGTGCCAAAAGGCCTTAGTTAAGTGTAATCAGCCAGTTCGTGCACTGGATGTCAGTGCCTCTGATGAGTTTCTTCCCAAATGATTGCCTAGAGATAGCAGTGCTTATATCTGAACCATTTCCTAATAGCTTCGTAGGCAGTTGACTTGGTCTATACCACAAGCTGTTCAGGTCCTAGCTTCCTTGATCCATTTTTCGCCTATTCGTCAGCCAGTTCATTGTTCCCCACACCGGCGTAAACTACAACAGCGTATATTATTTCAGCCTGAAAGACTGTGCAATGCTCTCCCAGACTTTCGCTGATAGCTGCTCTGTGAGATGATCTCCCCACCACATAGCAAGATCCACACTCGATCGGGGACCATCTGAGTACCAAACTAGATCACATTTACATAAATGTATTCACTTCCTGCTTCTTCAATCTTACCGGGATTGGATGGTTAAGACAAAGGGTTTGCTAAATACAGACTAGCGAGCCATATGTTATTTGGGTTCTTACGATCGCGTAATATAACCAATGGCCATGTGCAGTTTTATGCCTCAGTTCGTGCCAACAAAGCGCGTCTGGAAGTCATAAACGAGAATATAATCAGAAGTGGTACAGGCATAATTAGTCGGTCGTAAATGTCTGTATTTAATATGCAAAACGTGCATTTCTTTGTCAGGGTACTTAATGTGAGTTATTTTTGTTGCACTTTGGTTTGGATCACTACGGCCTTAGTGACATTTGCTATATACACATGTAAGTGGACTAAATAAGAATATTTTGTGGAACATATTTAAAAAATCTAAAGATCTTAATTACTAACTTAATCTCCCTTCAAAAAAACAAACTAGTGAAGTAAAATTAATCATACTTTTACAAGTTAAATATTCGCATGTTAAACTATTTATTACATTCATTTTGTTAAAACAATGACGGCAGCAAAACAGTTAAAAAACTTTTACGCAATTTGAATCCCAGTACGGGTTTTGATGTTTTGATAGCACTTACAAGTCGATATTTCAGCACATTCACAAAAATTCCAATTGTATCTGGATTTATTTATCGAAATAACTTTATTGATGTTAAGAGCTAACTTGTCTTTATGTTTATACTGAACTTCTAATATAGTCCCATCTATAAAAACAGTAGACATTTCTTTGAACTTATTTTCATTTAGTTTTTTGCTTGCTTTAGTGCACCTTCCAAGCAGTCGAAAGATGTGAAATAGTTTAACTGTACAAACCCTCGCTCACTGCTCAAACCAAGTGACAATCATAGGATAAATATCCTCAATTTTACGCATGTCCACTGTGGAATCCTCTTTCACTTAGATAGACACTAAGGTCACATATCTAAGCCCCCTTCTCTGGAATGTACTTCAAGGATTGATGACATCTCATTTGCTATAATTAATTCTTAAGAAAATGTGTTAGTGCGAAAAAGTATCATCCTCTCTCTCATAATAGGAGGACAAATATTCTCCATTTTGTATATGTCCAATGTTGACACCTCATGGGGAGTCCAACGTCCCTATACCGCCCATGTTAAATTGACATATTTTCGGTACCATTATCTCCTGTTTTACTAATAGTACACTTTTGAAATTTTTTGCAGTTACTTATGTATGGTTGCTGAGGCATTGTACGAAAAATCTATGTTCTAAAATACATAAAAAAGTTTTAACAATTTTTATTTAAAAAACATGTTTTTTATAATTAATTTATTTATAAAAATATTTTTTCCTTGTTCAGTTTTCTACCAATTTAAAATCTTTTAGGTCCAAAGCTTACTTATAGAATAAAGGAAGTGCAGAAAAAATTTCATCAAAATATCTCCAACGGTACTTAAGATATGTGTACCTAAGTATGAAAAAAACTTATTTTCGGAAATCAACGATAAACAAAAAAAATTCTTTGAATATTGTACTTTAATTTGACAATTTACTGATAATCTTTGATCATTCACTTTGAAAATCCTCCAGGGCAGTACTCAGTATCATCCATTTCTTCTTCTCTCAATCTTTCCCTTCTTCTCTTGACCCTGGACTCCTTGGATGCCAACCCCGCTGCGTACTCCGATTTTCTGATTCGAGCTTTGTCAGCAACCTTCAAAGCGTCTATTGTGTTACTGCCGATATCTGAGATTCCTAAACGCTTAAAAACTTCTAATCTACCCAGGTTTCCATTATTGAAAGTTATTATGGCATCGTACACCCCTAGTTCGAGTGTTTTACGGCCAACAAAAACATTTTTCGGCAACCTGGTCCGAAAAATATATGGTCCGATATTGACAAGTCGTCAGCTGATTCAACACAGATTCTGGGTCATTGAAACAATAACTATTGCCAACCTGATAAACAAAAACTACAAATTAAAACCACTCAAATAATACATGTACTATAGCTATTGTATGAAAACCCACTGATGTGAGGCAATTGGTGCTGAAGTTCTAGCAGTCAAAATGTGCGATGGCATATTTTCAAAAATTAATTAAAAATATTTAAAATCAAGTTGAAACCATGTTTTTGGTATTAAAATGTTCAGAAAATACTAAATTTGTTAATAAAACAAAAAAACTAAATTTGAAAATTTTTAAATTTTTTAGTGTTGGACTCCCCTTAAATACACTGTCTTCACATCTCTAAACGATCAAATTGGGTTCCTCGAAGTAATGATGATTACCGTTTCCTATTTAATGCAGGTCTATGTGTAACATAATGGTCTGTTGTCAGGAAATTTACGGACTAGTTTTTTTTTACATTTGTAATGGTCTGATATTTTATTTAAATGATTGCGGGTGTGTAAGGTAGAAGCGATAAAGACATCGTGCAGGACTAGACTGGTAACCCATGGGCGTGGACCGACCATAATCCTAAATTACACCCATTTTCCTGCCACCTTTGGTATTTAAATAATATTATATTACGAAAAGAATTAAAAACATTGTAAACCCTTATTTTAATTAACCCGGTCAAAATACGATCACAAACAAACACACACACCAACACCACGCTGATCGCCAATCATGCTAAAAACCCGTCCCCACATATTTTAATTTAGAAAACCAATTGCACCGCTCATAATTTTTCTGGCACCTACCCCACCCCAACTAATTAAATTTTACCATAATAATGATAAAATCGACTGTGCAAAAATTAAGATAAGACTTATTGTATTCCTCGCCTCCAGGACGGTACACCTCACTAGTCAGTCACTCACTCACCAACTCCCCCGTTCCACTCGGTTCCAAGTTATCGTTATCAGTCCAACGAACCGGTCGGTGATCAACAGGTAGGCCAGCTGCCTTATAAACACATGATATGTCTAGTCCCAACTGTCGACCCGATCAGCTGATATATGTGGTGACTAACCACCACAATCTTCCCCCCTAAAGTCAAAAAGAGAGAGGAAATAGGAACAAATCAATTTATAAGGAAGAACACTGAGTGAATAAATTTCAACTCAGGAATATCCGAAAATGTTCGTTGCCCTTCAACGATCGATGGAGGAGGATTCATTATGTATTGATGATGATGTTATTTTCAACAATAAAAAATCTAATCGAATGTGCAACCTTTTGCTAGTCGCCCTTCACACAGTAACCGACTAGAAGATAGTACCTCTCGTTGATTACTTGTTGAGCTTTTGGTTAGGAATATTTTATATGGAAAGTGCTCGAAATACACATGCGATTATCTATAAATAAAGTCATAATAAACGTTTAAAGTGGCAGTTAATCGAAATATGATAGGGTTTAATATTCTAAATTCGTAAAGATTATTTCAAAAGTTTTTTTTTAAATAACTTTTAGCTGAATTTTATTTTATTAGAAGAAATTTTAATTTCGAAATATAACCAAACTGTCATCTAGGTTTTGGCACGTGAGTGAATTTTATTTTCAAAAAAAGAATTTTTAAAATTTTGTGAACTATCTTTAGTTTTTTTTTAATAACTCTACACATAAATCCACGTAATTTCAAGCTATTTAATTTTAAATTCAATTTCACCTTCGAAATTATACTTTAAATTAAATTATTGCTTATCGTAAATAATATACAAAGCTGTATATCTTCTTCCATTGGTTTGAAAATAAATAACAATACTTATTATTAAGAGAATATTGTCGGAAGTTGGAATCTAGATCCTGTCTTTCCTTTCGTTTCCATAGCTGTGACATGGCTCTGATTGGATTTTTTCTTGTTAAATTAAATAAAGCTTACAGTAAATTACTATTAGTTATGAGCAGAGAGCCAGTTTTCACTTTATAAGTACACAATATCATTTTACTTGAGATCGGTAAAGGACCTTTTCTGTAAACAAAGTCTAAACAGTATATAAACAGAGCATTTTCGTTTATGCTGTCTCTTAATGTTTTCCATTGCTACTAATATTATTGTACTGATAATTCTTTTCGTTTTGCTTTGAAGCGGTAGTCACAGTTTCCAAGTGCTTAAGCGGGTGGTGAGCGAATGGTATGTTTGGGCGGGGAACTCGTTCGATCTACTTGTAGACAGTAATAGTCTTTACGATTTACATTTGTTATTAATGCTAGTAAACTCACTTAAAATAAAAATAGTAATTTATCATTTTAAATTATTGAAACAAGAGCACATGTTGTAAAACCTTTTAGGACAAAATGTTTTTTGACGTGTTGACAAAATTCTTCTATTTCTTGTTACTTTCTGTAGTTTTTTATTTTACTCTTAAGTCTTGAACATTTTCCTATCATATTTTTAACGGAGACGTTTAAGATACTTCTGTTCTTTAAATCACTGACTCTTTCCCAAACCGTAGTCCATGTGGGAAATGTGCTATTACATCCTATAATGTTTTTTTGTAAAACTTACTTGGGTTTACCATTATCGCCTAAAGCCCCTAATGACAGTACTTAAATATCATTCCTGGTCACGATCCCAACTGATACATCTTTGTATCGGAAACTTAGACACCACATTGACACAAACATTTCAATGAAAGAGCCACGCAATGCCAGAGATCGTTTCTATCAGCCAGCTTCACATAAACTTGAAAGAGTTTTAAAACGTGACATAAAAGTATAAATACAACAGACTGTTTTGTTGACCTTATAAACCACGTTCTTCAGATTAGTGTTTTCCTTCATAGAGCGAGAGAGAGAGAGAGAGAGAGAGAGAGAGAGAGAGAGAGAGAGAGAGAGAGAGAGAGATAATCTTTATTATGCAATCATCAAGATTGAAAATGGCGTCAAAGCAAAAGAGCAAGTTAAAAGAAAAAAGAAAAACTGTAACAGAATATCAAGTCACAATCGGAAATTTGGCCAGTCCATAAATTCTTCAATGCTGTAGAAAGGGCGGAGCAGTAGCCACTCACACAGTTTCCTTTTAAATATCTCAGGGCTGGTCCTCTTGACTTCTTCTGACAGTTGAAGAGTTTGGCTCCAGCATAAGTGGGCTTCCGCTGGAATCTGGTGGTATGGTGAACGGGAAGTCCTGAGCATTCCTCGTATTGTAGGAGTGGGTGTCCACATTCCGCTGCAGCTTCACGGAGACAGCCAGGGAAATAACCTCCAGAAGGTAGATGTTGACTACTGTCATGATTTTCAGATCCCTGAAGGTTTCTCTGCAACTCTCTCTCTCCATCCAATACTGGCCATTATTCTAACTGCCTTCTTCTGAATTGTGATAACACGCATCAGGTTGGTATGTGCGGCAGCTCCCCAGAGCACAATTCCATAGCGCAGGTGGCTCTCAAAAATGGAACTGTAAGTGGTTGTGACAGCATCCAAGGTACTTCACTCTCCTGATAGCATATATGGCACTACGTAGTTTCTTGCACAGGGCATCCAGATGTTCCACCCAGGACAATGTGGTATCAATAACCACTCCAAATGTTTAGTGACGCACTCAATATTGGGAAATTCTGACACCTCCTCTCTCCTTGCTCCAAAATTGAGTTGTTTGGTCTTAGATTCGTTGAAGACCAGAGGTCATTCATGCAACAGTACTCCACAGTAAAGTTTAGAGCAATGTAGGATTGGACCTCCAGCTCTTCTGTGTCTCTACTGGCTGTTATAAGGACCGTGTCGTCCGCATACATTATCGTATTGCAGGAAGGCCCCGTGTACACAGGGAAATCAGCTGTGAAGAGAACAAACAGCACCGGGCCCAAAACCGATCCCTGAGGGACACCTCTATTCATTGGCAGTTTGTCAGATCTAGTGGTAACAGATTTCCCATTGACGGTCTGAGTGATGTCGACAATTTGATCTTGTACACTCAGGTAACTGTCAAACCAAGAGAGAGCAATACCTTCAAAACCAAGAGCACTGAGTTTTGTTAGTATTAGGCCGTGACTGAGGCAATCGAAGGCCCTGCTCAGATCCAGGAATATGCCCATGACTGGTTTCCCTTCTTCAAGTCTGTCTAGCAGATACTCAAAGACAGAGTTAATGCCATTTCTATCCAGGTGATCGTTTATTTTGTAAAAGACCACCTTTACCATTAACTTTGAAAATGTAGAAACCAATGAAATGGGTCTATAGTTTCCCAGTTAATATGTGCTTCCTGACTTATGAAGGGGAATAACTTTGGCTATCTTCATTTTTTGTGGGACTAGGTCTTGACTGAAGCTTAAATTGAAAATGTGAAGCAAAGGTCTTGTCAGCTCTTGATTTTCATGCTGACGATGGCTTTGCGGAGTTCCGTTTCCGAAGTTGCAGCAAAAGCAGACAATGGAAGGTGGACGTGGTTGGTTTTTGCAGCCTGTATTTTCTCTAGTGTGTTCTGCTACTGAGGTAAAATAGGAATTAAACTCATTAGATATTTTTACTTGGTCACTGGTTTTTTTTGCTGCCAATGTTCAAATACATAATCGTCGATGGTTCTCTCTTTTGTTGTATTTCGCTATTGATTACATTCCAGACAGCTCTGCACTTGTTGTTAGACTCTGAAATGTAAGTGACAACTGCACTTTTCCTCAGCAATCTCAGTTTTAAGTCATAAGACTTCTTCAGGTCATTAGCCTTTTGCTTATCTTCTAAACTTCCACTGATGATATAGCTATCACTGGCTTCGAGAAATTGTGCTCGCAGGTAAGTGGCTTCTTCATTGTAGATTTGCTTGATATGGTTATGAGATTTCGATCGGGATTTCTTGAGAGGGAAAGCGGAGTTTAAGGCAAGTGTCACGATCATGATGAATTTATTGTAGGCTTCCTCAGCATTTTCACATTCCAAGATCTCCTCCCAGGTCTGTTCAACGAGGGTTGTCCTTAGATTTCTCAGGCTGTTGTTATTAACATGTCTTCGGGCTGTTGTTATGGACACATTTTTTCTTAACTGTGGCGATAAGCTAAATAACTGACCTGTATGATCCGAAATGCCTGTGTGGGAAACTTGAAACTCCACCCCATCCTTGCACTCAGAAGTAACGCAGAACATATCAATAGACGAAAACGTGTCACTTGTGATACGAGTGGGTGGAAGGTCTAACCTCTGAATATTGTAGGTCGCTAAAAATTCTCTGAGTTGTAAAATCTCATTGGATGGTACGAGAGAATCTTCGTTAAAATCTCCGACAATGACAAAGTATGCTGATTATTGGATGAAGTCCACGGATCCAGTATAGCTGACAGTGTCTGTAAAGCCATTGCAAAAGATTCTTTATCTCGTTTTGGGGGGCGTTAGGCTCCTAAAATGTATAGGTTTGACTTGTTGTTTATGTTGACAGAAACGGCAGACACTTCACAAATTAAAGGAATACTTCAATTCTCAATGTTTAGTGATACTACTTCATTGCTTAGGCTGTTCTGCTTGTAGATTGCAACCCCTGCTTTAGTTGTATTATTTCTACTAAATGCAGAAACCAAGCTGAAGTTAGTGAACCTTGTATTAACTGTTGTGCTCTCATTCTGACCATGTTCAGTGACTATCAAAAAGTTCGGTCTGACTAGATGTAGTAGGTGGTTCAGTCTGTCGATTTTATTGTTAATGCGGTCAGTATTTTGATGGAAGAAGTTAGATTCTCCAAAGTATTCTGTTTGAATTCATGAAATGTCTTTTGTACCCCGATAACTTCTTCATTTTGTTTTTCTTATTGTGTCTCTCTTCTAAAATGTTGTGGGAAGTTTCATCGATGTTCATTAGATGTCCAGGCTGTCCGTTGCTGCTCGAAGTTTCAGTTATTTCAAAAGATTGTAACGATACAGGACCTTCCGTTTTCCGTTTTGAGCATTGTGTTGATTCTTGATTCTGTCTTTCTTGGTTATGTGTTTTGTTGTTCCTAATTTCCTGATCCTTCGTTTCTTCCACACGAATCTCAGTAATTTGTAATGAAGAGGATGTGGATAACTTATTTTTATTTAGGAACTCTTCAATGTTATTAACATAGAATTCTTCAAATGTCTCACCCTCTCGAAGAAGTTTAGCACTTGCGGGTGGCACCTTTTAGTTTTACTCATATTTTTAGTTTTTCTCAATACTGATGGGCATAACATTTCCAAGCTTCGTGAAGTGTCTTTTACTTCGATAACCATCGGAGTATTTGGACATTCTTCTAAGAAGGCTAATATTTTTTCGATTTTAATTTGCCTATTAGTAAGGTTGTTTATTTCTTTCATCAATTCTTCCAGGACACCACACTCAACATCTTTTGATTCAGCAGATCCACCTGTGGTTACTATCATTGGCTTATCTTCTACATAAGCAGCTTTGGAGTCTTCTAGGATACGTAATTTCTGCTGGAGGCAACGTATAGTGACTTCTTGCTCCCTTATTTCTTTAATTTGTTCACAGTCACGATCTTCATAAAATTTGCGCAGTGTTGCCTTTTCTTCTTTTATTTTTTCGATGTGCATATCTCTCTCATTTAACATTTGCAGAAGCTGTTTTTCCCTTTTATGTAACGTATCATTGTCAGATTGAAGAATCTCTACTTCTTCCACTAGCGTCAAATATCTAAAGTTCAGTTGAACCTTATCTGCTTTCAGGCATTTGATTTCCTCGAGCAAGGCGTTACCTATTTCACTTGCCGTTCTCAGTGCGTTTTCATCAGTGGTAATGTTATTTTCAACTCCGTCAGCATGACTCAGTTGAAGTTTCAGTTCGTCCAGGGTTTTCATTGGTGAACTTAAAGGCGTACCGCCATCTTTCTCGAGATCAGAAGTGTCACAAAAAGGGCGTACCCTTTGGCGTTAGAAACAATCTTTTCAAAGTGGTCCTTCATCATGCCCATACAACGTCTGTGATACCATGTACTACAACTGCCGTCGCAGAGAACACTCTCGTCGTTATTTTGTACTCGTAATTCGCAAATAGGGCAAATTACATTTTCTTTCTTGTTTACACTTTTATTGCAGGACGCTTTAGATCTTAAAAGCATTGTACAATTTGCATTTTGCACTTTTCTTGGCGTTCTTGTCAACAACAAGCTAGGGTTGATATCAGGTTTCATATTATATAGTGCTGCAGGATAAAAGGAAGACGATATTCGAAGGCTGTGGCTCTTGAAGAATCAAGCGTGGGTTCAGTGGTCCTTGCATCCACAAGCAGAGAACGGTTCATTAGTCGTATTTAAGTGGGAGGTTAGCAGACAACATGGTTCTTAGGAAATTGTAGGTTAGGCCTTGTTAGTGGATGTACTGCTAAACATTTATACAACTTACGCTGATGTTAAAATTGTAGTAGTCGTATTATGAGGTATAGTCCATTATGTGTTGATAATTCTGTCTTTATAAGTAGAAGTCCATACAACCACCACACACCACGTCAACGTTACGACGTTTTTTTCATAGTTCATAGTTAAATCGAAAACTTCATGCTATGAACTAGAATATGACCGATATAATTTTTGGACACTTAAAACACACCAATGTTTTAAATGATAAGTTTAACTCACACGTGTTCGGCTTCTGCAAAACCAAATTCAAGGTAATCTATCTTCTGAGTTGAAAATATAAAAAGAGTTCGCAAACAGCAATCGTAATTATCACAAGACTTGCGTCACGGTCCGGAAAGGCTATCACTTCATAGATCTGTTTAGTATCGAGATATGACCTCCAGATTTAACCAAAGGAGACACAGAATCAGCCATCCGTGCAACCAACAACATCGCCACGGACGTTGCCCATCCTGAACAATGAGGACGTTGACCGTCTTGTACTCTGATATAAAAGTACTAAAGAAATCGACACCTACTGCTCCAAAATCCCTGAAATAAAAGAAACTTCTGCAAACCCATTGGATGAAAAGCTAAGCTTAAAATATGCTCCGATAATAACATAGTTAATATTTATCATATTATTTTTAATTCCTCCTACCAGCAATTAAAACCCCTTTCAACAACAGGAGTGATTGTGTTGAAGACTCTGATAGTTCTTACTTAAGACAGTGGATTATATATTCAGTTCCTTTAGAAGTGAATAGTGGTAAGAACTAGTATTATATATTAAACATTACCCTTTAATTTGTGTATGACAAACCTTTATTTATAGAAAATGTTTTTTTATATTTGTTTTATTTCCAATTTTAAAAGTGATATTAATTTTTCAATATTGAAGTTACACAAAGAATTATTTTAAGTCAAACATGCTGTTTCAAATAGTGTTTTAAAAATTTCAATTATTATTCTTATTTAATCCAATGATATTAAATTCTTATTATTATGAAAATAATATTGGCTTTTAAATTTAAATCTCTGTTAAAGATATCTCGTAATTGTCAAGATACAAACCTATATTTATCATTGTTACAATGCAACATAGGTAGGAGGAGATTAAAGCCTTGAGATCTTTCTCGTGTACTAGCAGAATGAATCTGCTGCGCCCATTCCAATGTAGCTTTTGTCAGAAGAGGCGTTTGGTTAGAACAGAATAATCGGATTGCGGATACTGGATAAGCGGATTTTAGATATAGCTCGTCTATAGGAAATGAACTTAATTCTAGTCTACACTCTTGTCAGAGTTTTACGAGTTACCTGCTTGCTGTACTCTGATGCGGACCCTTAAGGACAGCTAGTAGGGTCTCGAACTTGAACTCTACACCTAAGTCTGCTGAAGTGTAATCAGCTTCAGCTAGCAGTCACTGTCAGAAAGCAGTCAAGAAACAAAAAGTGAAGAATAAAAATTACTGAAACTTGGATAAATAATAATGGGCATATTCGTACTTGTGCGATTGTTAGAAGAGTTTAGGGATTAACGATGCTGTTGGGGATCGACCTTCGGATCAAATCCTGATAAAGAGCCCAGGATCCAGAGCTATTGGTGGAAACTGCAATGAATGGGGAACTAAACGTTCCAGATATGTGACTTTATCGTGTGGGGCAATTTCAGGTAACAGACGAAGTTGATTTTATGGAATTTGAATTTTAAAATGGTGCCAGTTGATAGTTGGCATTAAAATGGGCGATCTTATGTTTTGGTGTTGAGAGAGCAGAAAAACCCTGTCGGAGGAGTAGTCTGACTGCTCATTTCTTTTAGTGGATGGACACCAGCCTACTAAGGGTAAAATGGGAGGATCAGGAACAAGACTTAAAAGAAATTCTAAAATCATTCTTTTTCGAGGTAGACGTTATTTGGATCTCGGGCTATCCAAGGTACCTTAGTTGCTATAGCGGCAAAGTCCCGATTTTTTTTGTTTTTTAGTTCAATATATCAAGGAAAAAAATGTATACGAAAAAGTAATTTTTATATTTTTGTCTGCTTTTTATCTTGTAACATCTACGTAAATTCTGACAGGATTAGGCGAAAAAGAAGATGAAAATAAGGGCAGATGAAAACACCTCGACGTGGTCAGTACAACTAAAAGATAAATGCGACTTTTCAGAGGAAAAACCAAGAACTAGATCAAGTTTGGCGTAGATAACATTTGGTTCTTAGTAGGCCAAATTGTCCAGCTGAATGAGACAACGCAAGAGCGTAAGGTGATGAATGAAGCCATGTCCACAACTTCACTTAACCCTCCGACTGATAATAAGAAACTCCCATAATGATAAACTGGTTTTTGTCTTTGAGTAGCATATTTTTCGGATTTTTTTTAATATGTGCTAAATATTAAGTAATACGTGATATATATTTATACATATATTGAAAAATGTGTATTATAACCTTTTTTGTTTTCACTAAATGTAACTTCTATATTATATTCGTAAACTTCTGAGTTGAGAACGATGAAAGAAAAGTCAGTAACATTAACCGTAATCTTGTAAACGTTGTGGTAAAAACATTAACAGCCGATATTAGCAATGGTCAGAAGAAAAAATTATTATGAATTACTTTACAGCATATACAATGAAATGGTCTCACTTAACCTCATTATACTTTAAGTGAGCAACATTTATTTATGTATTATTTTGCTTTTCCATTTTGAAAACAATATCAAAACTGTCATTAGATTTTAGCAATAAAAGTCATCAGCATACATGTCATCAACATAAACACCAATCACGATTCTTTAGATAGGTAATATGAAAGATTTAGGTTTCCCGTCGGATTGTGAGAGTAGTGACAGGGACGGGCGGCGAGCTAGCGACTTGTTCCTGTTGTAACCACCTCGATAACCACGTGCTTGTCCTGCATGTTAGTCACCATCCAGTCCAGCCAATTACTGATACGTACACTCGAGTGGAATATTTTACACACTGCATTAGGCTATAATAAGGTAACATTAATTACCTTTTATTTCCTGAGGAACTACTGAGTTATCAAGCAACAATTATTATTTAAATTTCCAAAAATAATTACATCAAATTTACATAAATATTATCAATACATTGCATTAAGCTTTGCACCAAGAAATCTAGAAGTCAGTATTATGAATCCAGCTCAAGCTAATCCATCCAGATCTATAATCTATATCCATCACATATAGATGTGTTTGTACCTGTAATATATTACAAGATCAAATCATCTTTAGGGTTAGCAAAGACAATCTAATGGCCATCTTTTTAAGGTAAAGAACGCTAATCTAAAAGTGGCATTTATTACCGATGACATAGTTTAGATGACGATGGTCTATATTACGCTGATCTAAAACCATTCTATGCCAAAGAGAAAGTAATTGAGGCACAATGGATCTTTTTTATATTGTTGGCCAAGTGAGGTTGAGGAGTCATGTGTGGATTAATTGTGACCAGCAATATAAAAAAGCTCCATTGTGCCTCAATTACTTTCTCTTTGGCATCGTTTGGTTTTAGATCAGCATCCCTCCAATCTGCAGAGGAATGGTCCAGGCTTAACCCTCTGCAGATAACCAAGTGAGCCACCAGAGCATCACACAGAAGTCCAGGGCCGTAAAGTGGGACTTCAAGTGTTCTTATTAAGGAAGTATGCAAAACTCATGTATTTAAATAGCGAGGCTATAGAAAAGTTGTACAGTCGTAATTTCCAGACTTCTTGTGCAGAAGGCCTGGCAAAATTAAGATGCTCTTCTATAAAGACATCATATTTAATGCTTTTTTTTAGTCGAACCGGTATGGGAGCAGTATGGTATCGAAGTAGACCTCGGAAAATTCTTCCTTTCTTAAAGAGGTTGGACTCCTGCGTAGCATCTCTATTAACATGTAAGCGGCAACTACATAACGGAAAGACAGTTGAGATTTGGATGAAGTCCAACGCTTCAACCTCATCAGTAAACGCATTATTTAGATAACCAGAGACACGCAGCTGTTAAAAACTATTAGGACGGCTGTTGAAAAACACCTGGCATAGGCCCAAATGTGACATTTCACATTTCATTCTAAAAACTACATTAATATGTTCTGTAATTTGTAATTCACGTAATTCATGGAATACATCAGATCAGTTGTAATAACGTTTAGCAGAACATTCTCATTTTACACTAAAATATATGGGCCAACATTTCTTCTTTGAACCACTAGAAATTATTCTTAGATAATAGATCTTTGTATAGCTATGTTAATGAAATATAATCTTACCGAAAGACCAGTGCTATCAAAAGATATATATATATATATATATATATATATATATATATATATATATATATATATATATATATATATATGACTATAAAGCAGAAGCAGTTACGTTCTTAAAAAAACTAGGGTGGTATAATAGTAGCAAACATAAAAATAAAATTAGTTGTAAATGAATTATTGCCAAGCCAAAGCCAAGACCAACTGGGACCCCCATTTTAAATACAAAAAGCAATACCTTAACTCGTGTATTTCTTATATCACATATCCAAATATAATAAAATCATCAAATTGATTTTTCTTGGTTTAACTTTATTTATTCCAACGAAATTCTCTTGAAATAATAATCTTGCCTGTTCTGAAGGAATTAAATTAAAATCAAAGGGGGTGTTTGAATATTGCATGCTTAGGTTTTTATGTATATGAAGTGATAAAATGTCAAAAGAACTTTTAATTAGGCTTTTCAGGAATCATGTAAAACATAATTGAAATGAATGTATAAACTCTCTACAATTTGTCAACTTCTAATCATTTGACATCCTTTTATAAAAATAAAAATTCATTATATTATTAAGGGATACCATTTTTGATATTTCGCAACTAAATAATTATATGAAAAAATCAATTATAATTTGATACTTTTTGGTAATATTTCCAACTAGGATGACGTATCCCAGTGCATCCACATTCACAGCAGTTTTTGCTTATTTAGAATATCATTTACTATAGGTCACTAGCTACGACGCCCGTATCCTGCTCCAGTTCTAAACGTATATTTCAACTTACAAATTATTTTATGTATTTCCTCCTCAAGTAAATTTACAACCGAACATATTATTTATCAGTAATATATTACACAATCTGTTTACAGTATTGTTTGCAGGTGTTTGTAACTTTTGTGACATGAAATGAAATGAATGAAATGAAAAAGTGCTTTTATTTTCCTTTTAGTTGTGTATACAACATTTAGGTCCCCACAGTGAACCCAACTTCAAACACTTGACAGCATTGGTCAAAATGACCGTCAGCTGGCTGGCTTTAAACTATAGGAGTATTAAATAAAGTACAAAAATAAACTGCTAAACAACCAAAATTTTCACAAAACAAAATTTGTACAGTAAAAGAGAAAAAGTAAAAACATATTTACATCCTAAAGGCGGTTAATACAATATGTTACGTTTGATACAAATATACAGATACAGTACAGAAAAAGGAATATAAAGTAAAGACTGAATCCTTATCTTAATGGTCTCTCCTGTGATGTATAAGTGCAATATAACTCGTAATCTACGTAACTATGTACATTATAACTAGCGCGTTATGTTTGCACAGTTTTCCTTACTTATCAAGAAAATTAAAAAGAAAAATCTAAAAATTGATTCCTGTATTAAATTCCACCGGTATCTCCAAGCGTCCTTCATATAATCCCCTAACGCCTGCAATCCTCCCATTTAAAAATTCCAAAAACTCCCTTTTACTTAATATATACAATTTCCTAAACGTTGTTTTCGAATATTCCTGAGAATAGGACATATGGCTACAAAGTGGAAAACTGTTTCATTCTCTTGCAGGTTGCACAAAGAACAGGTAAAAATTGAATCTGTTAGCCAAGGCTTGTAATTTAAGCTGACAAGTTCTGCTCGAGCTTTAATAACCCATGAAATAGTACTAACATCAAGGTTATTACTGATTGCGCTTCTGTCCCCAAGGTCAAGATCAAGGGTCAGGTACTGCTGGTGGTAACGAGAGGTCCCGTGCTCTGCCCACACAGTCTGCATGAAACCTATCCCTCAGCCCCTCTACCACACTCATCAGCTGTGTCTGCAGTATGTCCCAACTCCTGCACACTGAAATCTACCTCAACTCCCACTCTGACACCTAACTCTATCCACCTCCTGCACCATGCGCTCTTACCTTCGATAGTTTGTCTTGCTAGAATGTTTTGGTAGGCGGTCTTCACCCCAGGACAAAATTTTTATTAAATAAGAAAGATTCAGTTTCAGAGTGTATATGAAAAATAGTTTCAATATTTACTTCTAAGTGGATCGCATAATTTTGGTGTGTTGTGCGGCAGCCGGAAAAAGTCTCTTAATAAAATTCTCTTTGAACACTTTCTATTCCGATGCTTTCCAGACATCCCCAGACTTGTGCTCCATAGCAAAGTATTGCTCTAATAACGGCTTCGAAACATTTAAATTTTGCACTGATTGGGACCCTGGAGTTACCTATTAAATTGCCCCACATTGTGTTCATTTGCCATTCTCGCACATCTGGATTTTTCTTTGAATTGTTGATTCCACGATAATGCGGATGTGAACGACATACCTAGATACTTATAGCTATTGACCACCTCGATTCTGTTTCCTTTATACCACCACTTACATTCAGAGCTCAGCTTACCCCCTTTCCTAAACACCATAATCTTAGATTTATTCAAATTAACAGACAGATTCCAATTTTCGCAGTAATTTTTCTAACCTTTTTAATCATATGCTGTAGTCCTGTTGGAGAGGGGGAAATTATAACTATGTCGTCCGCGTACATAAGCATATTTACTTTAGTCCCCTCCAAAACTGCATCCCCCTTCTAGCATCTCTGGCAAATCATTAATGAACAGCGGAAAACATTGTTGGACTAAATATGCAGCCCTGCCTCAAGCCCATGTTAGTGTCAAAACTGTCAGTGACTCCATCCCTGCACCAAACACCTGCAGTTGTTCCGTTGTAATAACTCTTCAGTAGGTTAATAATTTTCGTATGTGTACACCCAAACAAGATAACTTATAAATTAAGGCGTTTCTGTCTATGGTGTCGAAAGCCGACGAAAAGTCAACAAAAAATACAAAATAACTTCTCCTTACTTAAAATTTTCAAGTTTGCCATAGTGGATAAACTAAATATATTGTCTATGGTTGAGTACCCCTTTCTGAATCCAGCTTGAAACTCGCTAACAATTCTTTTTTCACTTATCCCAGCTATTTAATCTATTATTTATTAAACCTAAAAATATCTTCCCTACACAATCAATAAATGACAGCCCTCTATAGTTTCCTACTTCTTCCAAGTCTCCTTTTTTGTGTAGAGGAAATATTATTGGACTTTTTAAAAACTGTCGGGTACATCACTATTATTGAAAATAATATTATACATAAAAATCAATTTATTTTTAAAACTGGTAGGAGAATTTTTTCAAAAACTCATACGGCACTCTGTCGTATCCAGGGGCCTTTCCAGCTTTAACTCGTGCTAAAACAAACTCTAGCTCGTCAAGAGAAAAGTCTCTGTCTAAATAGTCGTCCTGCACCTCAGGAAGTGCAAAACTTAATCCCAGATGACAGCAAAGGTGGATTCAACAACCCTTTAAAATGTTCAAATCCACATACTGGCTGAAATATTTCCAGTTTTCATTATCTTTTTTCTCTTTAAACCTATTTAATGCCTGCCATAATGTTTTAGAATCAGACGCATGTCTCAATCAGTTATAATACTCTCCAAGTGATCTTTCATTTTCCTGCCACACCAACGTCTTAAATTTTTTTCTGTTCTTCCAAATACTTTGCTTTTCACTAACATAGAATTATTTTTTCGAAAGAGATTTAATAGCCGAAATACGCGTTTTTCTTGCTGCTAAGCATTCGAAGTCAAACCAAATCTGTTTTTTCTTAACCCCCTTATTATTTAGCAACACCTGATGTTTCCCCCGGGCCGAGTCAACTATGCAACCCACGAGTTTGTCAACGTTGTTTTGGTTGTTGTTAGTTAACTGTAGTTCCGTAACTATCCGCTCCACTTATCAGTGTAGTCGGACTTAGCACCATAAGACCACCTGAGTTTTGGCATCAATGGTAGCAGCCCCTCCCCCTCCCCGACCACGGGGTCAGAAGCGCCACCCCCGATTGTGCATTCAATGGGTAGATGATCTGATCCTGGAAAGAGTCCACTACCCGAAAATTGCTGATTGAGTCTAGCACATTAATGGAAACCGCGGCTAAATCTAATTTACCGAACATCCTCTAGTATTGATAAAATGTGAAATCGCCCTCGGAATCGTCTCTAGATCTGCCATTCAAACTATTAACCCATGATAATAAAAAAGTTCTAATAATTTAACGCCCCATTTGAATTTACAACCATATCTTTTGAATTTCGATTACTACTAAAGTTCGCATTTTTGTGACATATGTGGTAGTCTAAATTAGTGAAATAACCATTGCATAGGTCTCCAGCCATAAAATCGTCTGAATACAATTTCCCCGAGATTGGCTTATTTATTTCTGTGAAATTCTGTTTTCATGAAATTCTCTTTTTGACAAGATTTACTTTACTTTTAATGAAATCATTTGCTTACAGTGTTTCACGTAAGTGTGCAAACGTGATGCCGTTTTTTCAAAAATTTTATATATTACGATGTTCATCTTTTTGGTGTTTCTCAAATTTCAAATAATAAAAAGGTGTATTTTTTATTAATATTCTTGCGTCTTAACGCCACTGGACAAAACATAATTTGTGAAATACCATTTATTAATAGGAGTTAAACATAAATCTAACCGAGAGTCCTTTTGTAATGTAGAAATAAAAGCCTTGCACTGTAAGGGTTAAAACCAAAATGAGCTTATTGTACAATAAATAGGACCAATGATCAGATGAAGTTTATAAGATTGAAATCTTAAAATGTTATATTTTTCTCAAAAGAGCTCGTCTCTGCTTAGTTTACCTTCTATTTCACTGTTAGACATAGAAAAGTGTTTCCCTCTTCAATGTTCTACCACCCAGTAGGAATACTCAGTGGGTCTCTCTGAATTGAAGTCTTGGTATCGTTAGGCTGTGAGACAGACAGATGTACCTTGAAAATGCTTTGAAAATGGCATTAGTAAAAATATGATTTAAAAAGTTCAAGCAAAAATTAGTAAACATCTGCCTACGTATGCCTTGTATTAATGACTAGTAAAGAGAAAATTGTGCCAGTTATATATGCTACTATTTATTTAATTTCGGTTTTTAAAAAAATGAATTTTATAAATTTGTTATTACGTTTGTTATAATTGTATAAAATATGTATGCAAATGTTCAAAACGATGGACAGAATACTATTATATATCACATTACATTTAACATTTGTATATAACTTTTTAATTTCAACTTTTCAAACGTAATTTTTCAAACATAATTTTAATTTATGTGTTTATAACAGATTTTATTTTCTGAAAGATTCTAACTGAAGAAGTACGACATATATTTTTAATATTTTCTTGTATTTTATATTTAAATCTTTTAAAGGAGCAATCTGAGGTATAATTTATGCAATTTCACCTCAACAGAAAAATCGTTTATGGCAGCGTTATATTTGATTAATATATTCTATCTTGAAAACTAATGAACAAAGAAACAATTTCTCCTTTTTTCTGCCATGATTCACCTATGATTTAAAGAATCATTAAATAGTGTGAAAGATATATGCAGAAAATAAATATATATACTTTATACTTTAGTTTTATTTCATAATACTAGCTGAATACCCGTGCTTTACTACGGGACAAAAACATAAACTTGCTTCACTTAGTTCGTTATGTGCCAACGTTTGCTGTGTATTGAATACAGTGATAAATGAGGCATTCATAAATATTGGTAAGTATATCGTCATAAAACTTCCTTGTACACGAAAATGTTGTATGAACTTCGTGATGCAGAGTCACCAGACAGTCAAGGGAGCTTACTGGGAACTATAGTATTTTTAACTGGAACTGATAATCTGAAGGAATCGAGGAAATACAGAGAATGGTCTGATCTGTTTCACAGCCGTTAAATGTGGTAACATCTATGATACTTCTGTGTAAATTATTGCGGTGTCGTGCTATTGCCTAGTTTAGGACGGATGCGGCCCAACATGATTAAAGATTGTAAGGTTCAAACACAGATTGTAAGGTGAAATTGCTAGCACGTAAGATGTTCTAGAAACTTAGCATGATACTGAATAGCGTCTTATGGCTCTACTACTGAATTGATAGATTGGTACTCCAAATTCTTTTATGTACACATACATTAATTTATATTGCAGAATAGTTTTAGAATTAATGGCCCCCGAGCTAAGACGTTTCTTTATATCTCAAATTGTGACATTACCATCCGGGTAAAACTGTTATGCCTTTATGTCTTGAACAACCTTGCAAAGACCTTCCGATTATTATAGTATTATAGTGCCATCTTCTAACTGCTGTGATTTCCCATGTCGTATGAGTAAAAGTAAGTGTGAAAGACTACTTTAAGGGGAATTTTCATGTGCGCGCGATATGATAAATCCATTAAAATGGGCCAAGGTATGATGGCTTAGTACAGGCTTTAACTTCCTCAGCGCATGTTCCTCGACTACAGGCAATGTTTGTCTGAATTTCAGCCAAAACAGTCATCCTCCCTTGGCTACGCACATGACTTGGAGAGTCCTGTTACTATACATAGTATGCCAAGTAATCAGCTCACATTCTGGAATAAATTGTGCTAAGTTAGATTGTTTTGAAATGTTGCACATTTGAGAGTCACTAATGCTTAAGTTAAGGGGTAACTTAAATGCCGAATGTTCAGTTTTCCCTCATCTCAGATGATTAAAACCGTGATCGCTCTGATATTTTCTTTTAATAGTATAACGCTCAAAACATATTCAGGTTAAAGTATACTCTTATACAGACGACCAAAATTAAAGTTTTATCTCAAAGCAACAGAATAGAATTCTTTAAGGAGCTTTTGCTGTCATAAACCCTTTGTGTTTCTTGGTTATTGAAGTTGATTATTGTTAACATATCTCGTAAAGTACAAAAGCAATATTGCTATACACAATTAAATTTAAAGAAAAGTTTTCAATAAATTAAGGTAGAGACATTGTGTAATGACTATTCCCTTTGCAAATATGAGCATTAAATATGATCTGTAGAATATTTTAGATTCTGGGATAATGCGTGGCTATTCATTGTGAAAAATAGGTGAGCTCCTTCTTAAAATTTGGGTAGGCAACATGCACAAAATCTACTTAATGTGTAGGTCTTGACTTTAGGAAAATATTTTTAATACACATTTTTAACCTATAAAAAAATATTTGTTCCAAGTTTCATAGTGCAAATCCTTTTAGAGAAAATTTTACCAGTCAGTGAATGGTATTTGAAATATATTTTACAAATAGCTTATAAATGAGTAAAAACAATTATATATATATATATATATATATATATATATATATATAATTGTTTTTACTCATTTATAAGCTATGAAAACTGTACAAGACTAAAAAAATAGCTGAATCAGCATCATAAAAATATATCAGAACACGTAACTGGATGAAACCCTTCAAATGAAGAAAGAATTGGTAATTTGGAAATATTATAGTTCAAACAAACTTCTATTACACAGCATTATTAAATTCAACAATATCACGATTACTCTGATTGATAACTAAGAGCTATACCCACTATAGTATTAGTATTAGTAGTACAGAACATACCTTTCATTATTAGTATTCAAATGAAAGGCTGAAATAAAAAAATGGGTAATTTGTTTGTCGTTAGAATATATATATATATAAAGTACTATGAGGTAACAGACCGGATAGAGTAGTTCATCCATGACCTTGACCTTGATTATGCTTCTATCACTTTCTATCGCTAACGGAAAACGACATTGATTCACTATCACAAGCTTCCTCTCTAAGAGCTTATAGTTATCAGCAGACTTGTTAGTCCTGGGTAATTTCAGTTTATGTATTAAAAAGTCCCAGAATTAGTATTCAACATATATTTATTAGTAAACGACCAAGTTCTTTTCAATTAAGCACGGTTTTTGAAACAGATTGTGAACTAAATGTAATACCACGGAAGGGCGGATATAAACATTCCCTTACTAAATGCTCCTTTAATTTGTATTGCATTCTTCCTTCCTTGCGATTATTTCATATTATTATATTTTAGAGTATCCCGTAGTTACGGAAGTTTCCAAAACCTGTACATTACGTAAAACACATCGCATTTTGCTTATTTTGAAACTCTAAATTGAACCGTGTCAAGTTAAAGTTTTAAATATTTCGCAAAAATTTTTGATGATAGCTTTTGTCATCCTTATATCTCCTACGCAAGTATTATGACATAATGTCGTAAACGGATGTCGCAGTAAATTTTTAACCGGTATGTTGATGTTTATTAAGGTACAATAAATCGGATAGTATATTTTTTATTATTACCATGGACTTTCTGAAAAGTATTGTTTGTATATTGTGAACCTAACTGACTCTTCGATAAAACAAATGGTCCAAGAAAATCCAAAATCTTAAAAACAAAAATTATAAAAAACTCATAAAATTAACATGGTGGGTTATCTCATGGTTTAATGAGCAGTAAGACAATGTTTTAAGTCATTTATCTTTAAAACATTGAAATAGTATTTACCTTTGTCATGATAATGAATGTTTTGTAGTGACATATATTATGGTAGTACACAAAGTAAGCTTCCTACATAGATAAATGAATACAATTCTCTATGAAACTTACTTATATTGTTATAGACAACTTTCATCAGTCTACATCTAGTATTTTAAATGTAAATTAGTTCTCATCTTAAATTGTATTACAGTTTTGTTCTGACAAGTTAATAGTTCGTATTATTTTATGTTTGTTTATAACAGATTAATAAGAACTAAAGGAGTTTATACCACACACACACATACACACACACAGGAATCCATACAAGAAGGAGAACATACACCCATACAATTTTGATAACTTACAACCAACACATATAAGTCAATAAATTTTAAAATAAAGATAAACTATCAACCTATTTTAGAGTTAACATTAACATAAAACAAATTATCATACATATAAGATAGAAAAACATAAACTATTGTAAAATTGAATCATCAGACAAAATAAAGTCATTTCTTTAGACCAAATAGGGCCTACCACAGATTACATTAAATCTTAATATCAAAAACAAGGAGATTGTTGTGTAAAGTAAGTTTACAACACCTTGAGTTATGAAGTGAATTTAGATCAGATGGTGACTTTACAATAATGGAATTTATTGTTTTGAATCATGACTTAATATGAGACTGACATGAATCTTTTTTTCGTCAAGAAAGTTATTTAAAAACACAAAGTTAATCAGCATTTGAGTTATTAAATACAGTCATACATTTTATTATTTGTGTTAAATTGGTGAATCTCGATTTTGTAAAATAACAGAATAGGTATTTACTAGATGATGACCACTCGAATCTCGATGGCAACCAGAACTCTCAGATCTTCAAGAATTACCATTGCCAGTATTAAATCCATACTATATAATAATAATATAATATATATTATTATTATATAGTATGGATTTAATCTATCTATTATTTATTTAATCTACTAAACCGACAAGGATGATTGGAAGATGAATAAGTGCCAATGGAACACACAAAGTAAAACTGGACTTGAACTCAAGTAAGGTCTACCCAATTTATGATTATAAATCTTTTAAAATTCAAACCTATTTTTTGTATAAATTCAAAACTAACATGCACCAAAACTGTTTCTATGTTGGATATACATTTTTTATGTGCCCATGGCAGTACAATTCACGAAACCCTGTATCATACATGTGAAAAATAAACACAATAATAATTGTAAATCAGACGTCTATTTATTTATATCAATAGCTAGTTAAGCAAGGGAAAAGAACGAGTTAATAAATACAGAAAGAAAAACTAATAATTTATTAGATCTTTTTGTGATTATTTTCTAATCTTTTCAAACTTACTTCTAAAACTGCGAGGTCTGTATACCTTATATATTAAATATTGCAAAGTTAACTATACAAAGAAAGTAAATGTTGTAAAATTTACTTCCCAATTAACTAATGTTGCAAATTTTCACATTTTAACCACGACCCACAAATAATCCAACGCTTAAGCTGGTATAAGCTGCTTAGATGAAATATTATAGGCTATCATTAAACAATATTGTGTTTTACTATAACTTATAACGGTGCACATAACGAATTCCATGGTGGGAAGAGTTTATTCATGTGAACTTTTGAGTTCAGCCCAATTTCACCCTGCACTTAGAGCCTTCATAACGGTGAACAGTGTCTGTAATCCTGTTAGCCTTCACAATCATTCACCTTCAATGAACTTTGAAGAAAAGACAGATTAGTAAAATATCAAAACCTTATTTACTTACCAGTTTAGTTAGATATTCACATATCTTTCTCAAAAACTAAGAGATCTATACAGGGGTCATTTTGGCATTATTATAAGCTGCAGAATTCTTCAGGTATTATCATGACGATTTTTCATAAAGAATTATGAGAATTCGTGGAAATCTACGATATTATTTATGTATCACACTTAAAACTCAACTGTCGTAAATATTTCCTGGTAAACCTTAAAATATGGAATATAGTTTGATAATATAATTTGATGATAATATAATTGGGATTAGGATTTCGTGTACATTTGTATTTACAGGATTATGGATTTTGCCAACTTTCATAACTAAAGTATTGCGGAAATTGGTGGAATATATAGAGCAAGAGTAAAATGTTAATCCGTCATCTGCTGCAATATATAATCTCATAAATTTGCTGAAAGTACTAAACATAGTGTCACAGTGTATGTAATACATGACAAGCGTATAAAATACCAAATCATACCGTTTTCTTTCGTCAAATCATATATATATTTACACAATTTTAATCAACCGTCATATACGCAAATAATAGCTATATCAGCGCCAGCCAATGATATAAAGAGTTTGAAAGTCACCATTTTCAGCGAAGCAATCACTCTATATCTCTTTGGTTGACGCTGATACAATATAAATTTTACGCACATGGCGGTTTGTTGTATATAATGTATCATATTTATCGCGAGTAATATTCAGGTTATTCTGCACAAGACGTGGTCACTGCTGGTTGCTGGTGTGGACTATGGATGACTGAGGTTCGAACGGTTGTGATAATAATAGGAAAGTATAGGCAAAGGAATGACCCGCCTATATTTTTTAAGATATTAAATTATTACGTTTCAAAATATCATGTGTAGAAGACTTCAATGAGAATGAAATAATAAACAACCATACCTTAGTTAAAACATTCACAACCAGCAAAACAAGTCCAATGTTCTAGATCTCAATGGTTTTCACATTTTACCCTCCACTGATAGAAAAATTTAAGTAACATCGAGGTAGTAAAACTGATTCTCACTCATCTCAAGACCAGATTAACAATGCACTGTGGATATCGTATAGGTGAAACATGAGCCTTCAGATAGTATACAGATAGAGTCTCAGATGAGTATACAGATAGTATACTACTGTACGTATACTTGAGAGTATACGTACAGAGAAATTCTAAACAAAATAAATCTACTAAGCAATAACAATGAGGCCAATGTACAAATAATATTTCTCTCATAACTTCCTGATGCGATACTGCATCTCCTCTTCTAATTTTCCCGTTTACAAAGCATTGCTAATATAGTTACAACCTTCAGATATTTCGACTTCGCCGTGGAGAGTCATCTTTAGAAGTGAAACTAGCGTTTTGTATTTCGGTTTAACATATATTGCCCGAAAGATGTCTTGTTATGCACAACGAGAAAATGTAAAATCAAAATTGTGTTAGCATTGATTTGACGCGGTATTAAACGAAAAGAGAGTCATAACAGTTACTTCATTACAGGATTGATCATTGGATCAAACTTTCAAAGTACAGAGACCTTTAAATCGATGTATAACTGTACCCCAACTCACAGGCTTCTTCCTCGGACTCTCATCTCATTGTGGTTTTATGATGACGGTAACACGATAAAGGCCTGCTTTGAATGCGAACTTCTTATGTTTGCAAATTAGGTTATTTATATTGTAATAGGGAATCTAATAAATATCGCTTCGAAAACCAAAAACATGTTTTAAATGCATTGAAAAATACTTTGCAAAATCCAATAAAACGCTGTTATAGAATACTATTTTTAGATGATACTAGTTTCTTCTGCACATTTCTGATTTAGTAGGTGGACTGGAATAAGAAGAAAAGCAACACATTTCTGAGATCTCGTATGTGTAATATAACCATAGAGAAAAAAGTCCTTAGAACCAAAACCGTCTTGTTCATTGAATACAACACCACTAGAATCGCTCGAAGCGCTTAGACTGTTCGGGAAGAAGCCTAAAAGTCAGTCAGGCTATTTATACTAACTATAAAAATAATATATTTGAAGCTAACTTGCCCTTATATTTTCTTGGGCGAGATTTTAATTACACATTTACTACATGTAACATAAAATTTAAAAACAAACTGTATAGTACTCAGTAAAGTAAATTTTAAACTTAAGATATCCCCTAAACACAAACTTTTGGAAGTAAAGGGTGGCGGTACGTTAAGCAAACACCTAAGCGAAATGATTGAGGAGCCGATACTACAAATCTTATTTTTAACTGTCCGTCTTTGCAATAACTCTTGATAGAAGATTCCTAGTGACATAAAACTCGGTATATAGGTTCCTATTAATTCAAGGAAGAACTTTATTGATTCTGCGGTCAAAAGATAAAAGAGTTGTAAAGTTGCAACCTCTGACTTTTGTAGCGTTCTGTCAAGTACTTCGATACTTCGTAATTTATTTCGGATACTAATACTGCAACTTAATCAATGACAAATTTTTTAAAGAAGAAATAATTTAAATAGCTCGAAAATTTGAATGGAAGTGAAATAATTACGTTTCTGAGCGTCAAGCGGTGAAAATTTTTAGAAGTGTTGCATTTAAAAAAATATTTAAAAGACATTTTTCTTCCTCTTTTGAAAAGTTCCTATGTGAAATTAAGCTAAGTAACAGTATCATAAATTAGATCAAATCTAAACTGTCACAAACTAGTCCCTGTAGGTAGGTAGTTAATATATAGATAGATAGTTAAATTAAGCCAAATATGCAATATAAATTGTGAAAAGTCTAAAGATGTAATATGAACGCCATATTATGTATGCCACTTTTTTCCCATTAAGTTAGTGATATGAATACTGTAACCTACAGCATTCAAATCTCAATGAATGGTCTGGACATTTCGGTAAGTGATTTTTTTTTATTTGGCCAATATAAATAACATTACGATGATACATGGGTCTATGTATATAAATTGAAACTAGGATTGTTGAATGTTGCTAGGACATTGAATTTTAATCTTATTTGACGTCTGACAATTTGACCTTAGGAAACAATCTAAGGGTATTTTTAAACCATTTTTTGTTTTTTTTTTAGTGGATACGATATACTTTATCTTCACACACACACACACACACACACACACACACACACACACACACACACACACACACACACACACACACACACACACACACACACACACTGTTGTAGAAAAACTGTTGTAAGTTCCCGGTAATTCATTTTATTGCGCGAATGAGGTATAAAAAATAAACATAACTCAGTGAATGAGGCGGTCCCAAAGTGTTATGGGCAGAAAAAGTTTAGTAGAGTACACTAATGGCCCTGCTTGCATTTTACGAACAAGAGCGCTGGTATTGTAAGAGTGACTGATATTGCTCCTTGTGCCCAAGTCAATGACCGATTTTAATGGCTTGTAAAAGTGAGCAAGGACACCCTTCGAGAACAGTGTCCACGGTTGGCTTCTCTTGGCAGTGAGCATGGGTCCCGGCGTATCTTTTCTGCACAATCTTACAATCTAACATCCCTAACATCTCTCTTACCATCTAGCCATCATACAATGGCCCAAAGCTTGAAAATCACCTGCCATCCAACTAAAGACACCTCAAGGGACAGCTTGACGAATGTCTGTGGTAGACCTTCCACTCGCCGAACGAGTAACATTACTTTTAGCATCTTTAATTATAAATGGATGTGCATATATATATATATATATATATATATATATATATATATATATATATATACATATATGTGTGTGTGTGTGTGTGTGTGTGTGTGTGTGTGTGTGTGTGTGTGTGTGTGTGTGTGTTCTTGACGTTCTTGAAACAAAATTCTTTTAGAATTTAGGCGGAATAATAATCTAATTGGCACACGTATTAATTTTTTTCTCTCTTGAACTTTACATCCGTTCGACAGCTCACCTATTACCATCTCTCTTGTACTTTAAGTACAACTTCGAGATCAAGTCCTTGTGCCACTTCTTGAGTCCTAGAATGATTCTTCTCTGAGGACTACTACCTTTATTCTTTCTTTCTTTTTGTGGCTACAGCTGCAATATCGAGCCAAGATGCTGACGCCGCAGTGTGTGAGTCGACATCAACGTGAAGGGAAGTCGATTTAAAGTTTTATTAATTGATTAAGTTCGTACGCAAAATTCCAAGAACATTGGAACCACAAGACTCGCCTCTCAAGATATCATTTTAGTTAATTATTACTCTATTTTTGCAACTACGTGGAAAGTTACAATTTAAGTTTAAAATGTACAAGTAGTGCTTGTAAGTTTTATTTGCCATAATTAAACTTATAAGTAAACTTTGCAATGCAGAGTGTTTATTACAACCACAGAGATCTCCAACCCCATGTGTTTCGTCCATTCGGTACATGTATCTTGAAATAAAATCACTGCCTAATTTAATACATGTTCATAAATTAAAAGTAAATTGGAAGATAAGAATATAATTGTAATACAATAGCTTGAAAATGTTGCTTATTGTTGCGTTATATCTTCCTTTAAGCTCTTAAACATTTTAGTTCATTTTTTTAAGAAACGTAAAGATATTATGTTCATTTTGGCAACTTTGACAGATTACCGATTACAGATTACAGATTATTATTCATTTACGACCATAATATAAGTGATATTGAAGACTTTGGTACCGAAAGAAATAACATTCATTCCTGGGAAAGTAATGCAGCACATATAGGCCAGGTAAGCATTTGTGTCCTGTTCGGATGAACCGGATGTGGTCTGGGTCCAAACGTACTCGATCTGTCGAAGGTAATGTAAACGTTTCACCCGCATTGACATCACTAGTTTATGGTTCCCTGCCGGTATGTTGTTATACTGTGGGTGGGTGGGGGGATATATAGAGGGGGGATAGAGAGTTATAGAGACCCAGAGGCGAGCTGTAGAGGTAGTGTCCTAGAGAGTATAACCGAGATGTGGTGTGTCACATTCTTGTTGGCCTTGTCTTCCTCTGCATTCACACTTGTTAATGGTAAGCGAGTATATCTAATATCTCTATACCACCATAGTCACTCATTTAACTTCTAGATCGGTAATAGTATCAAAATAAATAATATACAATCGTATGTATCTCTGAAAATATGTATTCACCTCATATTGTATATCTTAATAATAGGTAAGAACAGGAGTGCAACTTTACCAGTGCGCGAATTCAAAAATGGATTAGGCAGAAATTATAGAATAACATTTGGCCTGCCTATCAATACGTGAGCTTTTTTAGATGATTAGTTTATATACAATATGTGTGTAGTGTTATTCTTAATGCACATCTTTACTTAATGCAATGATACGTCCAAAATTTAAATAAACCATTTCTAAACTTAGCTAGTTAGTTTTACTGATATGCTTTAATTTTATTATAGTTTTCAAACCTTAATTTTGGTGTATCACAGGTTATTAGAGTTTTACAACAAATCACTTCTTTCTATGTTCTTAAGGGAATTTATTTATTCAATTCAAATGACGATTTTGTTTTATAAATATTCATTTGGAAGCCAGTACATTGAAATATTAAATGAAGATGTTGTGAAATAGAAACTTCTGCTTTGGTTTTATAGGCATTATTTACATAAACTAGTCATAGACGCTTAGATCATTTAACTTCTTAACATAATTCATTTAAAAATCGCCTTTTCAGTAACTGTATTATATTATTAAAAAAATGTAAATTAAGCGTGACTAAATACTTGAAATTAAAGATTATCAATGTAGCCGTTAATCATTCATACGAGTGTATCACTGTCTATTTATTATAAAGCAAACTGTTACTGTTATGATCTAAACAGCAAAATAGCATGATCTAATAAAACAGATACTATATTAAACATTTTCGTACGAACTTACAATGGATGTGTAATTTTATTTTATATTAAATGATATCCCTGAAAAAAACAATGTTCATATTTTGGCAAATTGTCCCAACGGTGAGACATTCCGTGTATTCTTGGTGTTACTCTTGGGTGTAAATGTCCAGTGTTGAATAATTCTGTTCGTGTATAAACATTACCTATTTGTTAATAACCTTAATGGTAAATTAAAAATATTTTAGGGCGTAAAATTATTTTCGGAACACGTATCTCAAGATTAAAAATATCCGAAGTGATATATATACATTGACAGTGATTTTATACATTGGACCTCTGCCTTGTTCCTAACATGCATGTTTTACTGTTTGCATAAGATATTTATGTTAAAACAATAAATTAAACTATTTCAAAATATTTTAACCAACACGTTTTCTTTTAATGTTTATTTTTTAACTCGGGGAAAAGTTACATATTTACATTTTAGAACCAAGAAGAAGGCATCGTTATTTAAATTACGATCCAGTTTATTAAAAAAATGTATAACGTTGAGTTGACTAATTAATTTCATGAAAACTAAACTCTGTGTTAGCTCTCGAAGGTCAGCATGCATAATATTTCGTATAGTAATTTCAATACTTACAATGTACTTACGAGTGTTCTGAAGTAACTGAAAGGTTTATATATTATATGCTTCTAATATTACTAACTATAAAATAATATAATAGGAGTTCAACTAATAATATTTCAATAATATTTTTATTTCAACTATTCAAAACATATTCTCTGCATTCTGGTTTAGTTTCACAATGTCCAAGTAAGTAAAATGCTCGCAGCATAAAATAAACTGTTTATAGAATTTATGTTGAATTGTGATGTCACCTGACTTTGCCCGTTTGTACGCTAAACACATGAGATGAGGCCTTACGACACATGAGATGTATGTATGAATCAATGCTTATAGCCACTCAGAAGATTCGGCTCTATGCTGAACTAGTTATTAATATACGGACGAACATTTGTGACATCACGTAATTTATTTGTAGCCAACTAAAGATGAGTTTATCCTAACATTTTAGTCAGTTATTTTTATTATTTGCTTGGATTTGAATGCCTTGTTTTTACAAATCTTTATATTCAAATAATAATGCTGGCATATATACCACAATATACCAATAATAGAAAGCGAATCTAAGTAAATTTGTCATTAAACCGATCACTAATATTTGTTCACCTAATCAATAAGGCACTTACCTTACTGTGAGGCAAATTAACGCACAAATACCACAAATTATTAATATTACAAAACGTTATTGATGTGCCAAAATATAAACTTTTCGATGAGGTATGAAAAAATGATCGTTTTAATATACATTTTAATTTTCGAACAAAACTATAAATAGATGGGTGTGTGTGTGTGTGTGTGTGTGTGTGTGTGTGTGTGTGTATATATATATATATATATGTATAATTATAACTAAGCTTTATGTGCCAGAGTGATGGGTACTTAATATTTTTATAAGCGACGTTATTGCAATGTGAAAGCTTACAACACACTTGACAGACTTAACAACCAATCAAATAAGTTTGTCCTTTCACAGAATGATTTGGGTCACTAATCTTGAAAGGACGGAGTATAAATCGTTAAAGCAAGGTGCTTTTTAATGTAGACTGGATTGCAATGAAACTTTTCAATTGAATTTTAACATTTAAATTCAATTTCATTCGGTTTCTTGCATGTCTTTTAATTTAAAACGCGGTTATTATTAAAAAACATTAATATATAGTTTTCTAATCTGTCATGAATATATAACAAATTTGTTTGAAAGTATACTAAATGATACAGATTGGATTGGGTAGATATTTTAGCTTTTGAAATAATATCACATCTATGAGTCTTAACAATAGAATAATAACAGTTACAAAAAGAAATAATAATAACATCGCAATAAAGGCAAATCAAGTGTAAATTTAGTTAACAGTAAATGAGATAAGAATTTCCGTTGAACTCATTACATTATTTTTTCAAGTTTTTCCCTACATTTTTCAAACAATGAAATTTTTTCGGAAATTTGATATCATTAATGTTACAACATGTAGAAAACAGTGTTATATTTTGTCAGTGGAAATGTCTCAGAGGCTGTTATTCTAACAAATTACCCAACGTCGCTAATAAATTTGGATAAAAAAATAAACCAAACTGTATCAAGGACAAGCCATGATAAATAAACCATTTGATGTATTTTGAACCTACTGCTACTGCTTGTACAAATACTAAAAATCGATTCATTTCACTTGAGTAAAGGAAATGTTCAGGAAATGTTCAAATCAATCCAGGAATACCCATTGTTCTGACTCTGTTTCAACAAAAAAATTTATTTTCTGGTTTACTGTTCTGAAATACGAAAACATTCAGTGACTTTGTTTCCCTTGCATTAATGCCAGTATAATTACATTTTACTTAATTATGAATTTAATGAGTGCCGTATTGGATCTAGTCTGTATCATTTTATGTTTTCTTAAAGTGTATTTTTTTACGTATTTAAACAGGAATTTATTACTTTCTTTGGCATCCATTTAAATCTATTCAGAAAAATATTGTAAATTGCCGAATGAACAAACTGAGCCTTCTTACAAGTTGGAATGACAACGATATTTTCGAGGAGATGGGGACTCTGTGGCTACTTACCAGAATACAGAATATTTGGTCTATTCTATTATCTAATTATATAACTAGTATACTCGTTTTAAACTGTTTCCAGAAGTTAACTTATTGAATAATGGTCCACAAGAATACCTCCAGTGGGAATAAATACACACATTTTAGAAGTGTAATGTATCCATTACGGTGTAAACCGTGGATTCGTGAAACGTTCATTGGTATCGCGTGATTTTTCATGTATGATTTATCTTTTATTGAACTAATTGATTTATAATCAGCAGTTCATTCAGTTATACTTATTATATTTATTAGTTATATATAGTTATATATAGTTATACTTATTATAGTTATACTTTTTATCTTCATGGTATTTTATATATTGACCCTGGTAAAACGGTCCCTAGTAAAAATTTGAAATTTATGTGGAGTATACAAGGAATAAAAAGTCAGGATCCCCTCTCCCTCTACGTTTTTCTAAAGTTTATACAAAGATATATCCTTTGGGTAGTGGTGCTATGTGGAAAGGCAGTTTCATTTTATAATTTTGCGTGCCCCTCAAAAATGCGGGATTTTGGGGAGAACACAAAAATTTAAATATTAACTTCCCCTCAAGTGACCCCTTATTTTGAAGAGCATAAAGAAACTTAAATAATACTTGAAACCAGAGATCGCTATCTATTTTCCATCCAATATGATAGGTCATTAAAATTGTAGTGAAGCCTTTAAAGTAACATTTACAAAACACAAGTTGAAAACGTTGAACATTTAAGAAACATGATTGATGAGGCCAGAAACCAAAAACCACTTCAGACTTTCCAAAACGTGACAGAGGAGCTCATCCTACGCTTGTCTCACCGCCAAATAGTAAGAGGGCTTCAGTTTGAACATTTGACTTGACTAAGCAAATGTTGTAGTAACACTGGCAATGTTCTACTACTGGAAATAGATAGCGATCTCTGGTTTTCACCATTGTTTAAGTTCGTTTATGCTCTTAAAAATAAGGGCTATCTTGGGAGGGGTTTAGATTAGAAAGTTTTGAATTGCTTCCAGAATCCCGCATTTTTGGGGGACACAAAAACTTTTTAAAATCATTAAATGAAACTACCTTACCACGTTGCACCACTAACCAAAGGATATCTTCATGTATAACATTTACAACAAATAGAAGTGGGTCCTGACTTTTATTAACCTTGTATACACTATTTCCAATCACGTATTAACACTGAATGTACACAAACTGCACTTTACAAACCATAAACTTTGAAACAAAAGTACAAAATTAATATTAATATTTTTTACTGCAGTCTGGGCAAGATTCCAAGTTATTCGTGTTCACTTGAAACGGTCGTAAATGAAGAACGCATGAAAGTAAATATAACTTAAAATAGAATAGTTATATAGTCTCTATAATTGCACGAATAGTCACTAACTGTCACTAAAATGTTGCATATAAAACTTAGATCAATTAATATGAAGAGACTTGACGTTATAAAGGTTTAAGAATAATGTACTCGGCTCTGTAACAGTTTATGAGACAATTCACATGATGAGACTTTATTTTTGGCTTGTGATAATTCTTCAAACAATGCTGTATAAGGTCCATATCATCATAATAACATCTTTTATGTTTTCAAAGTAATAAACCATGCAATTAATTTCATTAATAAATTATAAACGCTATTAGTCATATTTGGTTGGAGAAGCTATGTCATGAAGCAATTTATGAGGAAAGAGTTGAAAGCGAAACGTTTATAATCATTCAGTTTTTATCGTCCTTCTATTATTGCTTTAATTGCTTTTAAGGTACCATGTTTAAGTACAGGGAAATCACATATGTGGTCATTTAGTCATAGGAAGAAGCGTGTTATATTGTGGTCATGACCAAGTAACAGATTCAACCATATGGAATTTTCTATCAGTTATTTTGTTTCCTTTTGAACACGAAAGGGGTTTGTCGATATATATATATATATATATATATATATATATATATATATATATATATATACGCATTTTATTTGTAAATCGATACATACCTACTAAGAGTAGAAACTGACACCGGAGCCATTGTTATGCGGGTGTTATCATAGTCGTCCTTGACCCCAGCCTTATCCAGTTATCAGTAGGCAGGATGGGGACCCGCACATTGTGAAAGTGGTAGAGGGCATTTGATAAGGACAGAGAACTAGCATGAAGAGGAAATAGTATTATATTTAATTACCACATGTTTAATTGCCTATAAGAATGCGAAGAAGGGCAGTATTTATTTTCTTTCTATTTTTGGTAAAGGCTAGTTTTTGACATGATTGGTTTTTATGTGTTACAGGTATGTTTTGTTTCTTTCTACTTATTTTCGTTTTATTATTATTTTATGCTTTTAAAATGTGTCTGAAATGTAACGGAACAAACCACTTCAATCCAAGTCAAATACTTTATTGCCAGAAGATTGAAAATGTATAGCAATCATCAAAATGATAATTTAAATTTTTAAATTCGGAGCAAACCCACTACATCGGAACTCAGTAAAATATACAGGACACTCAACATACCATTCATTCATTGCCAGATAATTTGAAGGATGTTTTGTTTCTTTCTACTTATATTACTTTTATTTCTGTTTTATGCTTTTAAAATATGTCTGAAAAATAAAGAAACAAACCACTTCAATCCAAGTCAAATACTTTATTGCCAGAAGATTGAAAATGTATAGCAATCGTCAAAATGATAATTTAAATTTGTTAAATTCGGAGCAAACCCACTACATTGGAACTCAGTAAAATATACAGGACTCTCACCATACCATTCATTCATTGCCAGATAATTTGAAGGACTTGTATTATTTTCCGTTTTGCCTATACATAGAAAAGGAAATAAGCAATTTGGGGCAGAACAGAAAGAACAAATTTTGTGATGTGACCATTGCACTAATATAGTAGACAGATAGTATTGAATTAGAGTTTAATTGAATTGAAAGTTAGGGTTTAAAGCTAGCGTCAATCATATAATGGATATATATATATATATATATATATATATATATATATATATATATATATATATATATAAAGGTTCATCACACTGTCAAGTTCAACCTTACAGAGTAAATAAGAACAATAAGGAGATACTGAAAAAGAAAAAAAATAGCACGGTGCAATTTTAAAATATTATTTTAAAATATAAGAAATGTATTGACTAAGTAAGTTTTTCTTAACCATTTCTCACCATTTAAGCAATAAGGGGTACCGCCAGCTCATTAATAAAACAAGTGTGATACTATGATTTTGTAATCCAATCTTGTGCTTTTATAGATCACAAAAACACATTAGCTAGGTAGCTAAATCTTGGTTTCTTTAGTAATATATTTAACGAGTGATGGTGGTTCATATATTTTTTTAAGAAAGTAATTGGGAACTATACGATAATTTTTATTCAGTTTGTTGATCATATTTAGGCTACACGGCAGTAAAAATGTCAATCATTGATAGATTACAGTGAGTGTCTCCAGCAAGGAGACAATGACCTAGAGAAAGCGGAAACCTAACATTATACTACGCGTAATTATATCTATAGACATTGTTGTCCCGTGGCGTCTTGGTGCGTTAACCGCAGCCTTGGTTTTGTTCTGTGACCTGCTCCAGTGAAAGCTAGTTGCAGCCTGTGGAAATATTTTCTACGCCACGAAAATATAGGATTGGAGTTGTGTACTGGGTTGGCGTTCACTATTATATTTTTCACTTTATTTTTATGATATAAATAAACAAATCAAAGCGTTATAGTTTTTAATCAATTTGGTCTAACTGGATAGGTTGCATTCACACTACTAGTATACATTTACAAATCACGTCTGCTGATGATCTGACAATGAAGTTCTAGAAAGTGGACCAAAAACCTTAACTATTCTTACATCTTCATGTTGTGTGGTGGTATCCTATGGCCGTTTTTCTGTTGATGATATTCAGTGGTACTTCATCGAACTTCGGTTTAAGAAAGTTCTCCAAGTTTCAGTATGTTAGGTGGAATGTAATATATCAACTTAATCTTATACTCTTGTTAGACCTTTTACCTTTAAAAAAATGTTTCAGTACCATGCTTCTAACTTCATTGTATTGATGTAGTCATTTTTGCCTTCAAATTGTGTTATTGTAATTTCGCGAGCTAGAGAATTCTACTGAGACTTGTCCTTATTGTAGCCGCCCTCCAATTTCATTCCTTACTTACTTTTCTTTTGTAACTATGGTTTTCATCCACCAAAACAGTTCAAATAGAGTTATTGTTTAATTACAGTAAGTCTCATGGTCAAAGTTAAATCTTGTAATTACTTTTAAGTTGATTATTTTCAAAGTTACTATTAAATTAATCAGAGTTTAATAACTTTGAATAAATTTGTTGATTTATCATAGATAAAATCTAATTTTTAAGATAAATTTAACTCACGTTAGTTTCATTTTATTTTTGTTATTGGATTTTGGATGAGAGTTTTCGACTATAATTATACTTTGTAACAGCTACAAGTAAGATTAGTCCGAGACAGTTTTGGATGTATTCGGATCTTATAGGATCTACACATTTAATTAATGTTATAATTATGTTATGCAAATGAAATTATAGACTGTTGACCAATTACCTCTACCAAATTCATCCAGCCTGTATAAACCAACCTCTAGTACCTACCAGTTGGAGAGCGTGATCACTAACAGTCTTTGCTCCGAGGTATGAACCACCAACATCTACCGTCATGGTAAACAGTTACCTAGTGGATAGTGTAACTGTTTTATAACTGTTTGTAACTGTTAATAGTTACCACTCAGACATTTCTTGTGTTGCGTACACGTAAGAAACAACACAACATTTATTTACTGTACCCAGTTCTGCTGGACAGCTACGAGTAGTAAACCCTTCAGAGGCTGTCAAAGTTATATTCAAACAAGTACAGAAAAGAGGTAAGAGTAAGGTAAGAGTAAAGTAAGAATCAGTAGTGCAGGAGTGGCCGCTGTGACAACTAGTCGTAAAAACTGTTGTTCCTCTCCCCCCCCCTTCTCTTTTAAACCATATTCTGCCCGTCCTCATGGGCCACTGGCCTGTGCGAGGATCTTATCAAACACAATAAGGGGGAAAGTCGATACAGTACGAGGTTGACGGTACTGATAAAAAGTGCAACAGTTACAGGCAGGATTTGAACCTGCGCTATCTCTAACTCAAACCCAAAGTCCAGCGACTTAGACCGCTCGGCCATCGGCACACCCAACTTGCTGGCGCAAGGTTATTTTTGACATATGACTGTAGTCTCCGTTTGGTACCTTTATAACAGTGGGTAAAGACAGTCATGTCGTTATAATGCCTTTAAAATTAATGACAACACTGCTATGGCTTTCTTCAGGTACCTCAGTGATAAAAACTGATCGGCCCTATTCAGAAAAGTTATTAGTTATAAGTGAAAAAAGAATATATTTTTCAATTGTGTAATATTTAATTTCTATTGTTTATACAAAATTCCAGAAACAATTAGAACAATATACATTATCAGAAGAAGGAGAATTTGAAGAAGAGAGGAAGGTGGAACAGAAGCAAATGAGAAAATAAAATTACGGAAAGTGGGAAAATATAGGAAGCACACTAAATAAAATTTATAAGACTTTGGTAAAACATAATATATTACTAAGTAGATTTATTTTTTGAAGTAAGGTACACCTTGCTATAACTTGCTATAACATTAACTCACTGGCATTATGTATTTCTAATATAAGATCGAATTCGATGTTTAGAAAAATATAGTTGGAGTCGCTGATGAATAAATTTTGATGAATGTCAAATTATCAATAACAATTATTCGCTATAGTAAATTATATGTAAAAATATTTATAAAAAGTGAAACCATTATTTTTTTATACATTGTGTTTAAAAGGTAATAAAATGTACCAACACAAAGTCTTTAAGCTCAAAACAAACAATGATTTGTGGACACATTACTAAACACTCTTCTTGTATTTTCTGATTGGTGTTCGAAAAAACCTCTTATCAGTTTCTACCATGTACCACATTATTAACCAATCTTCAAATGTCCTCTAGGAAAACTTTTCTCGCTATAGGACATGCGGGTTCAGGGCGTCCCCTCTTTAAATAATGTTTGGACATGTTCAGTGGATACCTGGTTGCATAAGAGGAACCACTCCACATAACGTAGATATGGTAGAAAGGATTGACTCAATTGACTTTGAGTTTAACACCAGTTCATCTTCCTTTCATTGTAGTGTCTAGTATTTGACGTTGCCTGGAATCTGGAGTCAGATACGAGACGCTGCAATAAAAGGAAGGTGAATTGGAGCTAAACTCAACACTCTCCACTGGTACTACTTCCCTTTCCAATCACACCTTCAGTTTCGTCACTCAATTGAGGGCCAGCATTATATGACCCAAAACCGGATGTTGATGCTTGTTAAAGTTGGAGTAAGCAAAGCACGGCTGGATTAATAGGCGCCAACCGGATGTTGTTAGCTGAGCTCCAGTGAGTGCTGTGACTAATCTGCTCACCGCGAAGGTCTTTTTGCAAACATTAGGCAATCATATCATAAGCCTGTGACTCATCTCGCAACAACACTCGTTGGTAATAATTGTTATTGCCTACCATTAACAATTTTATCCTTCATACAAAACTCATACATTAATACATGCACTAAACCCGTCGACTACGTGTTATGTTCATTGCAATATTATCAGAATTACACACGTATTGTCGTTTATTGCCTTTTAAATATGTTTTTTTGTCATATATATATATATATATATATATATATATATATATATATATATGAAGCATATTAATTATTACTCACACGGGTAGCACCACATTTTTAAATGCGTAAGCCTAAATATATACCATATAAGAATGGTATACATGCTTTATTTGAGATATCTATTAAGAATGCAACTTATCCGGACTATGTACCATTACTATGTACTATGTACTATCCCAATGGCTTCCATGTGATAAGATACTGGTTTATAATGGCGTAATATATATATATATATATATATATATATATATATATATATAGGAAGTATATTTGTAGGATTAATACAATCTTAATATTATACTATTTAGGTATGAATTAAATAAGCAATCAGTAATTTGTGGCTAGCATTGAACTGATAACCAGTTAAGTGTAATATAACTGCCTTTCGTCAGTACTTCTTTAAATTGACAGTTAAAGATATTCAGTTAGTTCAATTTTTATAGACAGTAATTTGTAGTCTGTGTAATGTTATTAATACATTTTTAGTTGAGTTTAGTTTGAGTCTATATTGTCAACTGCACACCATCTAGAGAGATATGTGTACGGTGACTAAACATGGTTTTGTATTCAGCCAACATTCTCTATCTCTTTCTACGTGACATCACGTTCCGTCGAGCCAGCGTGCATTTTTAGCTTACTAGTAGGAGTTTTACAGTAACTCCATCCAAAACCACCACAGTTTGCTGATTATTTATTTATTTTTTTAAGGAGAGGCCTTTTAAGCCTTATTCTGCCCGTCCTCATGGGCCACTAGCCTGTGCGAGGATCTTATGAAACGGAATAAGAGGGAGAATCGATACAGTACGAGGTTGATTGTACTGATAAAAAGTGCAACGGTCACAGGCAGGATTTGAACCTGCGCTATCTCTAACTCAGACCCAAAGTCTAACGACTTAGACCGCTTGGCCATCGGCACTCCCAAAGTGCATGGATAGCATTACGCATCTTCTTTACATATTATGTACGGTCACTATCTACCTCTGTATTAGCCATAGTAATTGATGTCATGTGAATAGGATATGTCTCTCTAGTCCTACAGTTGTATAATTAATGGAAGATTAAAAAGTGTGGCATAAATGCGATTTCATTTTTGAGGGACGGTTTGGTTTCGGTGTAGATTCCACGGGTTAGGATTATTGTTATAATGTTCACATCGTTGCATTTTTTTTTTTTTTTTTATTCAAGACGAAATTTTATAATATTTCTGCTTGAATTTCTTTCGGACCAAAGAGAGGATACCATAGTAACCGCATGTGTATTATCCATATAACAGACAAGAACCTTCAATAAACCTTTTCCATCGAAAAACACAGCTAAAATTGTTTACAAGGCAGAGACAGCTCTTGCATAAGAAAAGAGTTCTGACAGTTTTTGTTGATCCTGAACCGGATATCTTTATTCTATACAATCAATGTTTAATGGGGTTGATTTTTCAACATTTCATTTTGAGCAATTTGTAGCTTACACGGATAAAATAAAAAATATGAATTTTGCACAGCACGTATAAATATTGATAATACCTTACAGTCATATTATTAAATTAATTGTTACTTAAGGAAACATTTTTTTTATAATGAAAAATTGTATTTTTTATGAGACTATACTTAAGAAAATGTTTTTACATTAAAAATCATCTAATATCCTGACATAGTCCTTTGTTGATATACACGTTGTTAATTACTCAAATCCTTATATTAATCCATTTTTCTCTATGTCGTCATACCTCCTTGAGAAATGGAGTTATCTTCTTCAGTGATGATATCTCAAGGGGGCGTTACTGTTTAGTATCTGGGATACGATTGTGAAACCAACCTGAATTTTTATCTTGAACATTAAAAATGGTGAGCATGAACCATTTAAGTAAAGATCAGGTAATTACGTGAACTTTAATTATGATATATGTTCCAGGAGAATGTCCCACCTACGAGAAGGATTACTACACGGATATCGGTTGTGTCCCGGAAGCTGTAGACGACTCCGGATGTCCCACTAGCTATGATTGTAGTAAGTACTCGTGCAGCATTTGTACTAAAAAAATATAATAATAGTTTATTTCCTTCATAACCTTATCAATCACCAAATAATCAATGCGTACTGTATGTCATTTCATTCATATTGTTCACGTAGAAAGAATTTACCCAACAAAAATTCTAACGAGTTAATTAAATTGATCAGAATTCTTGATACGGCATACCTTTATTTTGATTGAAAATATATATGTAATTAGTTTTGGATTTGTTAAATAGTAGCACAAAGCTACGTTACCATAGAAAGTTCTGTTTGTAATCATGAAAAAATAAAAGTTATTCCTAACACAGATTTTAATATTGTGTAGTATTTTGTAATGAATTATTGAATAATACGTGACATACAGACTGATACTCGTAAAAAAAACTGACTAAACCTTTAAACTGTCTTCAACCCCAAATTAGTTATATAATTATCAGTATACACCGTTGCGACTTTTCAGAGGGTTCATGTAGTGCAATGGTTTTATGTCGGATCAATGTTTTTTTTACATGTCCGTCACATACCCCACAAGCAGTTAGGCCTATAGACATTTAAAGTCAGAAATTTGAACAATTTTGTAACCGGAATAATATACAGTTTTATATATATATAATATATATATATATAACAGTATGTAAGAGTACATAAATTGTTGCAGCTATAGAAAATGACACATGTTTAAAATCGTTAAAGGAAAAATATATATTTGTAATATAATACAATTTAATGTGTTATTGCAAAACATTATTCAACAATAATAAACCTTTTGAAGTTAAAAAAAATAATTTTCTCCAGTTATTTTCCATATACTCACTACAAAATGTCGTACTATCCTAAGCCGTTCCTCATTGTACGTAACTTTAGAATATCCCGAAATTGTAAATGAAATGCCTGCAACTCATTATTTCATGTTAAGATAGTTTTATATTTTTCTTGTCTTCAGAAAAGGACATTGGCTTATACGTTTTTAAATACAAAATAAATATTTATAACTAGTCAAAATATCTATTCAATCGGTATACTAAGCTTTTCTACGATTACAGTTGGATGGAAAATTATATATACTGGTATTATACTTTGCGGTCAGAGGGTTTATTGTTGGCAAATTTGTGTGGGATAACTGAAGAGAGTTCTAAATTAACAGGAATATTTTGTTCAGGTAGGTTTTATATTTGCGAGTGTTTTAATTCACATTAGACTAAATTGATCAAGGAGCAATGTTTACTTTGTTGGTCACTAAATTTAAAGGTTTTGCTATTAAACTTACTATCTTGCTCAATACAAAAGAATATTATATATGATACAATAATATATTATAAAATAACTAATATAATATGTGTTTTCATTACTATATTTAATACGAATATTAACACAATTACAGTTTATCATATGGATTTTTGTAAAACTGAACTGAGTTTTTTTTCTTTTTCTAATTCACTTATCCAACATGACCATTTTATTGGATTTCAACGGACTTCAATCTACTATCCTCAGGGATCATATTTATTAGTTTCACGTCAACTTGGGACGGAAAGTGTTCAAATGTGTTCTATGTTCATTTCAAATGTCGTCCCTGTCTCTAGTTTTGTTTTCGTGTACGCCCCTACCTTCGACCTACTCGCTTTTGAGTCAGCAGTACAAGATGAACTGAGAATATTGAAAGAGTATAACAAAGTTAACAACTTAAGCTCCCTAAAGGCATATTTTTACAAATTTCTAGAGTTTCGTTTTAAAAAATTCTGGCAGCCCTAAATACTAACAAACTAACTAAGTATTGCCCTACATTTCAAAATAAGACGAATGTGGAAGTATCAGAACAAATTAGGCCATTTTAACACATCCACAGAAACAAATTTGTATCGTTTGAGTAACACAAATACATGAAGCAACCTTTAAGCAAGTTCTGTCGATGCAATGCAGCGACTAATGAATATCAATAGACTAGCAATAAGGTGCTTGGGTTGAAGCGAGCATGTACCAGGAGCATTGTAAATTACATTTCACTCCTATCTTGATTATAAATAAACTGTTCACCACAAAATATGAAAAAAAACTATTTCGATAAGATATGGTTTACAGACTCAAACTTTCTCGCCAGGCAAAGCTAAAATACAATACAAAATGTAATGTAGTAATTTACCTAACATATTCATGTCGAATATTAACGTGATTTCCTCGTTTTACATTTTACCAAGATATAAGATTTTCCCTGCTGTTTGTTAGTCATGCCATCTCCAATGTCATAATAAGTTATTGAGTATCACAAAATTCAAAATTTTAACTCTATATTTAATTTCCAATGGTCTGAACAAAACACGACGACAAAGGCACCATTTTTCGGGAAATGGTACCTCGGAGAGGTGCAGAATTAGCCTCAACTCTCGCAATGTATTAGCCACATAAAGTCTATAGCATTCCTTAGCTGCTGATCCTACTGTCCCTTATCTTTATATCGAGGAATATGTTCTCTCTTCTGGGAGCCATCAACAACACTGTAAATTAGTTCCGTTACTGTTAAGTTTATTGCAAGCCCAAAATTAATAGAGAGCCTTCCCCTGCTCGCTTTGAGTGGAAGAGGCTAAAATAGATGGAAATAGAGCCACCTTCTTAAAAATTGGTAGTCTGGGACAGTTCCCATTATCCTTTCTCATTGTGGTACGTAACATGGTATTTCAAAAGGAGGTGGAACCAACCCCTACCCTTTCTCATCCTGAATATCCTGTTACTCTCGAAGCAGCTCCAAGGTACTTACAGAACTTCATATGGTAACTTCATCGTAATGCTGTAACTAATAGTACCGATCTATATCTATATGTAGTATCTATCTGTGTATATCGATCTATGTATATTTTAGCATCGAATGTGACGAGATTACAGATATTTGTAATACCTTACAATGACAGGCAAAATAATAATAACTAATGGTAATAATACTGTTTAAACTAAACATATATTTTGGTCCGCATATACATAAAAAAACTAGAATAACCTGAGACGTGTAATTTTAGTATTAACAGAATGTACATTAAAGAATAAATTACTGTTATTGTTCAAATAAAATTTTACTTAAAACTACCAAATAATATACACTGAAACAATTTAATGTATATTTCCACACATAATGATTCATTTTATGTTTCAGATTCGCTGACACAAAGGAGCCTGGACAAATGTTATTACAAGGGCAGGGCCTATGAGGAAGGCCACAAGCTAGATGAGACACCGGATGCCCCGTGCCTGGTTGAATGTCGATGTGAGCCTACCGGTAACAGCTCGTAAGTCAAGTAATTACTGTATATAATATTACTTGACGTTTTGGAAATATAGGGAACGATACACAACACAACAGAGAATAGAAATGGTGAAAGTACTAATTATTACTATTTTCGTTATAAATGATCAATCTTGCAGTAACTTCCTAACCTTATACATTATTATAAGGAAATATTGCGTACGGAAGTAGAGCGGTTGTTGACCTGATTACCTGGTGGATAATGGTTAAGGATAAATTCTCGCTAAACCCATTTACACGAGTGACATTACAATAGGGGGAATTCAAAATGTCACAGCAAAATAATTCTGTTTCTTTTGAAAACTTGGATTGGAATTATATTCTTTTTTCACTAATATTTTGTAACATTATTCCATCCATGAGGAATGCTGTGGATAAAAATATTATATCTAGAGACAGAATTTTTTAGAAAATTACAAACTAAAATTAGAAGAGTTCATCCCATAAGCCATGGCTTATGGCTTGCTGGTGAAAGCCAGTTTGAGCAAAGGAGTAGTCACTCGGAACATAGTGAAACTGTTTCAACATTGTTTCGTCTCTTCAGACATAGATAGACAACAGATTTCAGATGTCACTGTGTAACTGCATACTCAAATGAAGATAGAGGGCTTGCTCTCTCTCTCTTCGAGTACATTCTCAGTCAGTGTAGGAGATTAAACTCAACTACTGAAACTTCCTGGCTAAGAAGACCTTGATAGACATTGCAACATGATCCATCTCTTTGCGAGTTTATATATATTCTTTTTCATTTAGTACATGTTATTATGCAGAGTAATATTAGTTTAAATTTTTATTTTTAAATTTTTCAAATTCAAAAAGATTAAAACAGAATTTAGTTGATTCGTTTTTTTCTACTGGAGTTATGTATTTGTTTATTAGTTGGTTTTTGTTGAGGTTAAGGCTCATGTGGCCCTAACTACGCATCTGTACTCATTTAATAATAAAGATATTATTATGAATTAAAGTGGTTATAAAACCGCAATAGTTCCACTAAATTCAAAGCGTTTAAGTAATGAAACGTGAATGACTAAATAGAATGGAATAGACAAATTATTTATTTCCAAAAACATATACACCTATATACAGTTGATAAATTGTAAGTTACCCTTTTACAATACTTACAAAGCGGCGATAAAATAAAACCGTTGAATTTTAAGTACATTAGTAGTATAAATATTATTTATATAATTTAAGTATGAGTTATTAAACTATATATTACAGATAAACATATAGTCTACAATGGAAATTAGCCTACATGGGCAAGCGGCCTGTGCGTAGGCTAGAGTCGTACTAAAAAGTTTAATGTTATCTAGATTTCGAAAAAAGTGTTACTGTTACGTGTCGGTGTGTTTCAGGGCATAAAATGTAGAAATATTTAGTTGCGTGATGGAGGAGATCAACTGATAATACTGTAGTATTAGACAAAACCATCCGTAGAAGTAAGACCACATACACAAGACTAGGATATGACAAGCACGAGGGGAGGGAGAAGGGTCAAGGTCAGGTTGGTCCCCAGTCTGAGTGAACGAAAGACTCGGATCCTTGGACTACAATTTGTAATAGCTCTATGACATTATATATAAAATTAGCAATAATACCTGATTCAAATAAATATAAATGCTGAAAATTGTTACATATGTTTCTAAATAGAATATGTGAAATATAGTAAGAATTGGTTTTTGCAAAGGATTTATCTAATCTAATTACATAGATACCAACATGTTTTGAATATCTTGTTTGGTAAGAGTGCAAAATTTCTGGGAATATTGTATAAGCATTTTTGTAAATGTGAATTAGTAATTTTTTTTAAATAGGGGGGATTCCTGAAAGAGAGTCAGTTGGATAACGTACGTTTTTCCTAAACCCTGCCTTTACTATGCTATTTTGCGTAATGAAAAGAGGTTCGAGAAGCGTCTTAGACGCATCGCCCCACGCAATGTTACCGAAGGAAAGAATGACTAGACGTAAGCATAATACGCTAATTTTATCTTGTTTCCGTCTAAAATTTCCCTTAGTTTTCTAAATGCATAAACATACTTTCTAATGTTTGTAAGTGCATAATCAACGTGCTCAGACCATTTTAAGCGATAGTCAACACAACTCCCAGATATTTGTAGCGTTTTACGAGCTCTATTTCTTTGCACCCACATGTCGAATTCGAATAACTACCGCACTGATGGATTATTAGGTCTGTCAAATTATATGCTGTACTAGAATGCAGAGAAATAGGCATAAATTTTGTTTTGGAAATATTCAATGAAAGAAAGTTTTGGTCAACCATTTTTTTAACTTCTTTAAGTCACTCATTGTATTTAATTTAACATCTCGCCAGTTTTTACTGGAAATGAAAATCAAACTGTCGTCGGCAAACAAAGCTTCACAAATAATTTAATCCTGGACATATTATCGATATAAATCAAAAATAAAACTGATCCTAACGTACTGCCCTGGATTACCCTGTAATCGACAGTTTGTTGGTCACTATTATGCCTACACATTGAAACCACTTGACGACTTTCTTTGAAATAACTACTAAACCAAGCCAAAGCAGTGCCGTGGACGCCTATAGATACTAATTTGTCCAATAAAATACTGCGATCAATTGAGTCGGATGCCTTTTTCAGGTCTAAGAATATGAGCATGCATCTATTGTTTTTAGATAGATTGGTATTTCAATCTTTATTTATTTCAAATAAAGCATCATATAAAAAAGAAACTACAAATAAATCAAATGGAAGTGTGCTATATTTTGTCGTCTAAATTTTCTCTACTTCTCACACTCATGATAATCTCATTCACCGTGTACATTCCTGCTTCGTGAATATCGTAAGCAGCTTTGTCTAGAGAGCCGGTAAGAGCACTGTGACTCTCGCACTCAACAGCTCTACTACCATGCTGAAACATACAAATTGGTTTAATACTTATTCCAAAGTATATTACAGTGTCATTGTTATAAGATAATACCATAAACGCGGTTGATTTTTCCTTAAAGTTAATTCCATTAAAACCTCTAAATTATTTAGTTTTCGCATGCTGTCTCTTATACTTACAACATTTTTGCTCTATGAAACTACTAAATATATGGAAAGTCCAAAATAGAGAATTTATTAAGAATTGTATTTCCTTTTGAAATATGATGATGACTCGCTTAGGTCATTTTCAGAAGAAAGAGATTTAATGTATTTTTCATTTAATGTGAAAGGGAATAAATGTCATTGTAGTTAAGCATATCGTAATTGTATATTTTATTAATCTTTAAAATAGCAATAAATTATCACATTGTTTGATAGTGTGATTCAATTAATTATAAAAAAAAGGAAAACTCGTGTTTTGTATCTGTACATAATGTATGGTAATGTATTTTTCCGTATTTTTAAAAACTAGTTTAGTTGTGTGGGATATTTTATAAAAACAGTAACGCATTATCCTGAGTTTATTTTAATTAATATTGTAGTTGGTGAAGGAAAACTTTATGGATTACGTAGTAATTGTTTTCTGTATTAAATTTTTCTGCGAACTTTCTTTCCGATCGGAGAAAGAGTTTAGTGGAAAATGTATGTCTAATTTCAACTTCTCCGTAATTGGTCGTGACTGTGATCACAGCACTATAGTTTTGAACGATAAGGGCTGTCCTTTACCTGTTATATACATACACTTCCAACACGAGCGTCCTGACAATAGACTCAGACAGTTCTCGGTTTGCCATATATACTTCCAACGCGTGTCTATTATCTTTTACCGCTTTAACCACAAACCGCTAGACTCGCTACCGCAAAAACCATGTAACCGTACACTCAGCTTGAGAGAGAGAGAGAGAGAGAGAGAGAGAGAGAGAGAGAGAGAGAGAGAGAGAGAGATGACGAAGCTGAGTGTCGGTTACACTTCAGCCGTGATGGAGTGCCCGTAATGGAAATGGGCAAAGCTGTAAGCTGTAACAGTGATAACAATTTCATTTCTATTTCCTCGAAAGGTGTCCCGAATCCATCCTTCCATCTTTATCCATTAAAAACTAAACAGAGTGTATCCATACTTTTAACTCACACTGCATAGGCTATTCTATATTTGGATCCGGATCATGAACTTCGCTTTAAGGCCGGACTAACATATTTTGTTCCACCCCAGGGCTCCACCACTAATATTAGCAGTTACAATGAAATGAATGGAGCTACCCAAATAGTCTAGACTTAGTCAAACACCTTTGTTGTATTTATTGTTTAAAATGTAGCACAAATTATTTATGCCTAGTCCACAAATTATGTAGTAAGGGGGATGAATTTAATTCGTCGCTAAATGTCTCTACAAGTGACCTCCATGACGAATTCAAAGAATATCTTTGTTTGATTTGTTATTGGTATCCGTTTCATTATATTGTTATCTGAGATTTGGGAATATGTACAAATGTATATAAAGTGTATAATAGGCTTTAGGGTTTTTCCGCTTGCAGCTTTTCTAGTAAAAAGTTTTAAGTTATAGTTTTCGATAAGAGGGTTTTCGACTGCTGTTCAGAATGATTTAATATGATTTCAAGCTTCTTTTTGAAACTATCGGGAAAGTTTATACTACCTACCTGTTTACTACAAGATAGTATATCAATTGGATGCGGTGTGAGAAGAAATCAATAAATACGTGTTGGGTTTGGGACTTTCTAACATTGCTATAAAATATATTCATAGTGATAATTTATAGCTAGAATCTGTTTTTCACAACACGGATTTCCCAACTTATTGGTAGTAATAATAAAGGTTAGTACTCATAAAAAACTTCTATCAATTTACACAATAATGTATTTGTTTTGAACCGTTCTGATATTGAAGTATTATATATTAGGTTTGAAAAATATATCAGTTGAAGTTAATTTACTGGTATAACATTTATAAAAGTGGTATTTAATACTAACTTGTTTGATAATTGTATAGAGTGGCCTTCTCTTGCGTGGGCGTGGAATGTCCCTCAGAATTCGAACCACCTCCAGAGCCCGGATGTTACAACGTCCACGAGCATGGCCAATGTTGCAGTGTCAAGGAGATTTGTGGTAAGCCCAATCTCGTTGATCTCTTTATGAGAGATAGAGATTAATTCATGTTGAACCTCAACATGAACATTTGACTTTTTTATTGAAAGGTATATCATTTAAAGTGGTTACTCGATAATCGACCACAGTTAAGTGCATGAGGATATCCTTTCTTTATGGTCCGCTGAATGACATTATTTTTGCAATAATAAAACTATACGCATCTGCATATGTTTTAAGTAACGAAACAATTCTTTTAAATAGGTAATTACTTAAGCAGTATTCCGGCATCTACATACCTTCATGCAGTCATAACTAATAAAGAACAAAGAATTAATCCTAGGTTTCAGGTCTTTAGTCATTGAGGGCTCCTACCGCACTTTTAGGGAAGCCTCAAAAGTTATCTATATCTAGTTACTGTAGGTCGCTTCTAGAACCCAGATAAAATTCAAATTCCCTCTTTATTTCTACATAAATTTCGATCTTATTGTCAATAACAAAGTGTTTGGGTACCAAATTCCCTCGATAAGTAACATACACCAAGTAGTCAGCATTTTATCTTGATTTCTCCATCATAAAACAAAGTTTTTTATAAAATTGAATTAAAGTTGCCGGAAATAAAAAAAAAAACTGTAAAATGTGTAGTCAACTTTTGGAATGTGTTTATTAATACCATTTCCCTGACTATTATGTTGCAATGAGGAGATAATTTATTAAGAAACATCAACTTGTTGACGAACAACAAAAGATAAACAGCACATTTTTGACAGATATGTGTACGATCAATAATCCAATTCTTTAAATCATGTAGTAATTTGGCTAGCCTGAAAGTATTATACGGTACTGTTTTCTTTGATGTTCTTCATGTCCTTCATATTGGATATGGCTAATGTTCGCCGTGGTTTAGGTTTCGCACTGGTCGTATTTATGTTTATTATTCCTGCTATAAATTTAAATGTTTAATGTCTATCAGTAATATTTACAATTTTACAAGTAATATTACTTGATAGGGAGCTACGTTGGAACTATAACTATAAAGGAAAGAAAGGGATAATATTAGTGCAATTATTATGTCCGTGTACAATCTTTAATAAAAGCTATATTTTTCTCTTTTGATTTTAATAAGATTTGTATTTTCTAGTTTTGGTTTGCTTTAACTAACAATGTTTCTAAAAAGAAACAAAAGTTTTGCATGTATGGATATTGCGTGTGTGTGTGTGTGATTATGTGAGGGTTTTATGTGCTGGCTGTATTAAAATTTAAAAAAGGAATTTTGTTAGTATTGCGTGAGTGGTTGTGTGTGTGTGTGTGTGTGTGTGTGTGTGTGTGTGTGTGTGTGTGTGTGTGTGTGTGTGTGTGTGTGTGTGTGTGTGTGTGTGTGATTCATGCGTGGAGATTGTTTTTGTTAGGGGGGTTGGAAGGAGGATAAAGAGAGTGTATAGGTTAATTTAATTTTACCAAGAAGCTGTACAAATTGGTCTTCTCTTTTAAGTACTTTCTTACCTTTATTTTGACTTGAATTGTTAAATTAGGTTGAGAGACACTCTACTTTGTAGTAATTTATTGATAATTTAAATTTATTTTATATTCTGTATAAGTAAATGTTTATTTGTTTTACTTTGAAATATACACATTGTGTACTGGTTCAACTCAGCCCTCACAAACAGGTTTAACCCATGTGAGGGCTCTCTTTATATGAGTAGTATAGATTTGTTTTTCAATGCAGTAGTTTTTATATTATTTACAAAATGTATTTTGTGTTGTTTATTGAGAGAAATAAAACCATTCTATTCTAAAGAAAAATTAGTTTCGAGTAGGCTATCAGTTTAGGCGTTCCTAATTCGATACAATAAACTATGCTTGCCAAGCAAATTCCGTATTGCCCTAAATATTTAAACTCGAGACATGCGTACTTTGTATGATGCACTAAGAAATGTTTCTGTCTAATAGTGACCTGATCTAAGTGTTACTTTAATTATATTAACTCACCATAACCGCTGTATTGTTGAGAATTGTACTTGAGTATAGAGAAAGATGTTGTGAGTTTACCAAACTATTATTACTTTTGATTCACTACCAAAAAACACTACGAATTCCGCCACGGATTTGCCCGGTTACCTATCCGGTTTTCAATCCTTAGATAAAAGATGGATTAATCCCTGATAATGTGATAGTTGTATGATTATGTGGCAGTGGATTTTATGATATCGTTGGTTCAGATTTTTCCCTTCACTAGCTGTTTTAAGTTAAAAATCAATTTCTGGTTCTCAGTTAGTGATTTTATTTCAATATGCTAGGTTTATGCCTGTTGTGTAATTTGTCTAAAGTTATCATGATTTTACTAAGTTTGATTTATATTTTTTCCCTAGATTCAAATTCAAAAGAAGGTGAAGCGGAAGGGAAGACTCCGAAGGAAATGTGTGAATACAATAATAAGGTTTACCAAGTGGGAGAGCAGTTTTATCCAGAAGAGTCTTCTTGCTTAGAATGCATCTGTGGACCCGGTTTCGTCGGTAGGTCAATGATGATCTAAGTCCCACACCAGTAATTTCCAGTAATTTCTAATATACTCCAAGTAGGGTTTACTTCTAGCTTATTATTGATGACTTTAATAAGAAACTTACCTAATATTACATACAAAAACAAGTATTTATTTACAAAATTACACTATAGATGTATAATAAAGTTATAAAAGTCGTAGTGTTGAAGTAGACGTGTGTTTCTTAAATGAAATGACAAAAAATCTCTCTCTTTTTTATAAAGTAAAAATACTTCTTTTTCGTACCATAAAAAATAAAACGTTTTATATAGTATGATATATAGCATTACACTTTAATATTCTTACACATAAAATTGTTTCATTATAAAAAAACAGAATACATGGTTGATAAAGTCTAATGGGAATTTTAAAAAGGATTATACAAATTATTCGCAATTTTTTTTAACTGTACGCGAATTTTCAAGCTTTGTTTCATGAAAAAATGTTTATTACTTGAGAAGAGTATTCTCTCTCTACCAGTGTGGTAGTACTTTTGAGACTGTATATAGTACCCACACATATGTAACAAAACATTCCCTCCAAACTGATCCATGGCACTACTGCCTAAATCTGATATAAATTCTTATATAGGTAGTGTTATATACTGGGTGTCCCAGAAGTCCCACCCCCCCTTCTAACTTTTGAACGGAATTAAACAAACCAATATCCTTTGGGGGGTAGTTATATAATGACAAATTATGATTTCTGCGCTACATGAGAACTTAGCCCCTCAACCCAAAATGGGGGGTTGGGGGGTCAAGTCAAAATTTTTAAATGAAAACCCCCATCAAATGACACTTCATTTTAAATATCTTTATAAAAGATGAACAATGCCACAAACAAGAGGTCTCTATCTCAATCCATTACGAAACAACGGCTTGTCAAAGTTTTATTGAAAAGCTACTCTAAAATACACTATTTTTCTTAACTCATCTGTTCAGACTTACTCTTAACACTAAGTAGTGCTAAATTAATCTTAAAATAATTAAACTTACCGTTGAAATCTTACCTCAACCTTTTTTTAAGCTCAAGTAAATGTTCAAAATGGGCTCCATTTACTTCTTGGTAATGAATTGTCATTTTATGGGGGTTTGTATTTAAAAATTTTGACTTGACCCCCCAACCCTCAATTTTGGGTTGAGGGGCTAAGTTCTCATGTTACGCAAAAATCATCATTTGTCATTATATAACTACCCCCCAAAGGATGTAATATAACACTATTGTTATATACATAATATAACAACGTACTCGTATTACCTATAGGCAATACGTTGTAACAGCGATTGTCAGGAGTGGAAGATACAACAGCTCCCCTTTCATACGGGAGCTCTAGAATATAATCGAATATAGAATAGTACTGTAAGACTAAATATATTATATTACTATATATAAATTTTATTTTATATTATATTATTATTATTTTATTTTATATTATATTATTTTATTTTATATTATATTATTATTATTTTACTTTATATTATATTTTATATTCGATAAATAATATATGTAATTGCGGGTTATGAATCGTGGCACTTTACTTGATGTTTTCCATTTTTTACTGTACTACCAATATAACTCCTCTTTTGAAAATCTTACTTAGTTAACCTACTAAGTTTGAAATATTAAAAAAAGATTCGTTTGGCTTTTTGAAAAATTCCTCAGTAAAACAATGCAAATTATTTCATTCTCAGTCTAAAAATCGTAAATGTTCCATTATATCAAAATTTTTCACGGGCACAATCATAAAAATACGTGCTGTACTTTATCAAAATTGAGTTTATTGTTTTTAATATTAATTTAATGTTTATTCTATCTTTCTATCATTTTCATATGGAAGCTAGATTATCCTAAAACTGTAAAAGCCTATAAATATGTTTAGTTAGATGAAGCTCGAAAAGAATACCTTTCTTGACTCCCTATACCTGATGAATGGAATAAGCAAAATAAAATACAATAATTAAGGTGAGGCGGAATATTTTTCTTTGTCTACTTATAATAGCTTTTAGTAACTAAATTTTGTAAAGCAATGAGTAAGGTAAACATTACGACTGAATGTAGGTGAAGTTCTTTCTTTACGAAATATGAAATGTATAGTTGGTTTTAAGAGTGTGGTCTAAAACCGAAGACCAGAAATTTAAGATTTTAACTTCTATTTCAGGCTTGCTTCAAGAGCCCTTTTGCCGAAAGATTAACTGTAGTTTGGAGTTGAACTATGCAGAACGCATCATGGATGGATGTGTGCCAGTTTATTTTGGCAACAATGACTGCTGTCCTCACGGCTGGAGATGTCGTAAGTAAAAAACGTGACTCTTACTCGTACGTCTGACCTGGAACCTGAAATCGTCTTTTTTATACAGTAAATGTTTGCTGTTGCTGTGATTTAGACGATAAAACACATTTAAATAATTTCTTTTTACTATACCTACAAATTGTTTGATAGGCATGACGTTTTTTTAGTTAAAGACTCACAAATCAAACTGTGTTTATTGCAAATTCGTATGGAGCTGCTCGACATATAAAGAGTATATAAATGCTACAACCTCAGGCAGTGGCTGCAAAGTCCTGCGCCAGCTGATGGGGTTTTGTTTTACTATCGATTGCAATCGATTATGTTAGTTGTATATTTTAAAAGCAAATACTGTTCGAAGTCTTACCACGAATTATAGCCCAAAGATTTCCAAATATGCCACCTCGATCCACCATTTGTTTGTTACCCTCTCGTCGTAGTCATTTGTGAAATCCCTGCCCTCTATTTAGGGAAAATGTAGTAGCTCCCTTTAGAACGAACCTGCCTTAGTGCCCAACGGATCATTGAAGATGGATTTGCTCTCTTTAGGACAACCTGCCTTAGTGCCTAACGGATCATTGAAAATGGATTTGCTCTCTTTAAAACATCCTGCATTAGTGCCTAGGAATCATTGAATATGGATTAGCTCTCTTGAGGACAACCTACCTTAGTGCCTAGGAATCATTGAATATGGATTAGCTCTCTTTAGGACAACCTACCTTAGTGCCTAACGATTCATTGAAGATGGATTTGCTCTCTTTAGGACAACCTGCCTTAGTGCCTAACGGTTCATTGGAGATGGATTATCTCTCTTTAGGACAACCTGCCTTAGTGCCTAACGGATCATTGAAAATGGATTTGCTCTCTTTAAAACATCCTACCTTAGTGCCTAACGGATCATTGAAGATGGATTTTGCTCTCTTTAGAACATCCTGCACTAGTGCCTAACGGTTCATTGAAGAAGGTATTGCTCTCTTTAGGACTTCCTGCACTAGTGCCTAACGGATCATTGAAGATGGATTTGCTCTCTTTAGGATATCCTGCATTAGTGCCTAGGAATCATTGAATATGGATTAGCTCTCTTTAGGACAACCTACCTTAGTGCCTAACGGATCATTGAAGATGGATTTTGTTCTCTATAGTACATCCTGCACTAGTGCCTAACGGTTCATTGAAGATGGATTATCTCTCTTTAGGACAACCTGCCTTAGCGCCTAACGGATCATTAAAGATGGATTTGCTCTCTTTAGGACATCCTGCATTAGTGCCTAGGAATCATTGAATATGGATTAGCTCTCTTTAGGACAACCTACCTTAGTGCCTAACGGATCATTGAAGATGGATTTGCTCTCTTTAGGAAATCCTGCATTAGTGCCTAGGAATCATTGAATATGAATTAGCTCTCTTTAGGATAACCTACCTTAGTGCCTAACGGATCATTGAAGATGGATTTTGTTCTCTTTAGGACAACCTGCCTTAGTGCCTAACGGTTCATTGAAGATGGATTATCTCTCTTTAGGACAACCTGCCTTAGTGCCTAACGGATCATTGAAGATGGATATGCTCTCTTTAGGACAACCTACCTTAGTGCCTAGGAATCATTGAATATGGATTTGCTCTCTTTAGGACAACCTGCCTTAGTGCCTAGGAATCATTTAATATGGTTTAGCTCTCTTTAGGACAACCTACCTTAGTGCCTAGGAATCATGGAATATGGATTTGCTCTCTTTAGGACAACCTGCCTTAGTGCCTAGGAATCATTTAATATGGTTTAGCTCTCTTTAGGACAACCTGCCTTAATGCCTAGGAATCATTGAAGATGGATTTGCTCTCTTTAGGACAACCTGCCTTAGTGCCTAACGGTTCATTGAAGATGGATTAGCTCTGTTTAGGACAACCTGCCTTAGTGCCTAACGGATCATTTAAGATGGATTAGCTCTGTTTAGGACAACCTGCCTTAGAGCCTAACGGATCATTGAAGATGGATTAGCTCTGTTTAGGACAACCCTATCTCCACTGTAAGCAATTCGGTCTTATCCCACTATAGCTAGCCGTTTTATAAAAGCTAAACGAATTGAGCAACCACTCAATCATTCTGAAAGTCACTACATGAAATGACAAACGTTTGTGAATGACTGCCAAGACCTGCTGATCTCCCCTTGTGACCTAGTAATACTGGTTAAAATTATGCTTTTCTGAATGTGAGTACTTACCATTACGTTCCATAATAATGCATTTGCCTTGAGCGTCTTAAATCGGTAGTCACCAAGCTGCGAAATATGGTCCTTTGATAGTAATTTATGTGCAGAGCCAGTGGTATTTCTTTACCTTTTGTCAACCCTCTTATCAGTAAACACTGAAATAATATATACCCTAAACATGTCTACTTCCGACTCTAAATTATGATAGGACTTTATAACATTGCATTTCCACTAAGGTTATAATGGACTTAGGATTCCTCCTCTCAGGCCTAATATAGTTCATATGTGACTGACATTATTTAATTATTACACGGTAAACAACATTTTACATAAATTTGTGCAAAAGCTGATGGCCAATAAGACGGATAAAGTCTAAAAAGAGCAATAAATTTGTGCGTATGAATATTGTATATAAAGTAACATCTAAACTTAGAATAATAAATAACTTATGAGATAAATTAAAATACTTTGTAGCGCAACAAGCGCAACAAGGAGGGAAAAGATCTAATGACGACACGCAAGAGAGAAATAATACCAATAAATAAAAAGAGCATAACAATAGATAAACTAATCCAATAACTTACAACACTCACTACAAGATCACAACACTCCCAACAAAAATTGACTTGCACAACACTCCTAACGAGAAAGACTTGCACTGAATCAGAAGTGAGTCGACGGCCCCAACACTATATCACATCACTCTCAACATTTAAATACAAACTAATGGTTAAAGAACAATATTGGGAATAGAAAATAAGCTAAAAAAACATGAAACAAAAAAGAACATGTAATTATACGTCCAATTATTATTACACAGAAGTTTTCATTGGTGCTCATAAACACTGTTTACTCTACGACTGCATAGGCCCAGCCATTGCTTTATAAACTTCAAGTCAAATTATTCTGAAATGGATCAGGTGATTTGAATATCTTCCAGTGACTATTACATATTGTCAGGAAAGTTTAAAAAGGATGCCCCCTATGACTTACTTGTTTTTTAATACTGAATCGCGTGCAAAGCCACGAGTAACTGCTAGTTTATTGATACTTTTGGCACAGTTCCCCTTCTCTAAATACATGGAAGTTAAACCTTATTATTCATTTCACAGGAAATTGTAGGCATTTAAAAGAAAAATTTTGGCCATCCTGAAATCAGTCCCCCAAACAACATTGTTGAAGATAAGGATATGTATGATTTTACACTATGTATATAGATTACGATATCAATAATATTCAAAAATAGTATTTGAAATGTTAAATATTTACAACAATATTAAATAGGACTAAAGGAAACTCAATACTATTTATTTACAAAAATACAACTTTCATAAGTAATGTTTTATTTAAATAATGCCATTCCCTTAAGTAATAGTTGATATACAACTAAAATAATTTATAACCTTATCTTCAACCGGCTTAATTTATGTGTGTTTACAAAATTACAAAAAAATATTATTTTGAAAGAATATAAATACTTGTTGCTTGATCAAACATTTTAAAAATTAATCCTGTCTTTATAAAAGTTATCTTAGAGGGTTATAACTCTGTAATATTTTTAAATTACTCATTCTTAAATCCTTGGGAACTTTCCGCCTGCAGCCCCAGTTTGAACATTTCTGAGGCGCTACATCTCAAAAACACCCATTTCATTGTCATTTAGTAAATTTTAAAAAACTCACGCAAGCTTTTAAAGGAGCTAAAATTCAAACTCTTTTGCGTGAAACCGGTGAGGTCATTTCAAACACAATTGTCTCGTTGCAAGTTTATTCTGGTAATGACTGGAGAAACGAATGTCAAAATTCAATGGCCCACATCACAAATGTCTGAACAGTTAATGTCATTTTGGCAGTAGCAAATGTTGTCGTTGGATTCATTCTTGTACCAGGAGTGTCTGTTTTCATAGTGATGATTTATTAGTAGGGAGACCTTAACCCCTACATGTAAAAACATAGGATTAAAAAAACACCCTCGTAATTCATTTACAAACAGAAGAATTTCATCAGCTAGTTTTGTCGGTTACCTCTGGTTCCTCATCCATAAGGAGACATATATAACATATCATATGATTCACAGTACAAACCCAGTTCTAGTTGTACTTCAGTGGTATACAATAATCATAAAAAAATAGTAAATATATATAAGCACTATCCTGTCCGTTCTAGTTGTCCACTGGCCTGTGCAAGGATCTTGCCAAACAGAATAAGGATGCAGCCAAGGTAGATGGGTAGCAGTCAGTGCAGCATAAGGTGGATGGTGCTAAAAAGTGTCACAGGCAGGATCGGAACCTTCACTATATTGGATTTCTGATACAGAGTCTGATGTCCTAGACCGATCCCAATCAGAGACCCTATTACAGTTCAACAACATAAACATGTGCATGATAGTCCAGTGTATGGTTAAACAGAGTAGGGGTCAAGCCTAATTGGATTCTGTTTAATTAATTGAAAAAATACAAACATTATGTACTTTAGGAATCTTTTGTCAAACCCACTCCTAAATTTGGGACTTGCGCTTTCAATTTATTCAGTGTGTCATCTTTGTTCATTCTAAGAACGTGCAAGAAAGAAAATTTAGTAGGGACCGGTTAAATTTAGGCACCCTTTACGTACATTATATGTACCACCGGCGCAACGATCACATTTCTCAATTCCGTGCTTCAACTACAGAGTCAATAATGATTTGTCATTATCGTCCTTGGGTGTTTACAACTTCCTAACTCGCCATCTTGAATTTTTCAGCAATTCGCACGCGCATGACCTAACATAATAGGTTAACATCTAAAACTGTTGCAAATACAGAAATTTTTATTCACCTTTTACTGTTTAGACTGAGCTCAGCACCAGTTTACTGGGCAACTTTACACCACCGGCCCATTTTACGTCCAGGCGTTTTACTAGTTGCGTTCCGGATTTGCAATACGTGCAAATCAACATCAATGCAAAAATCTCTGAACCGAATTATAAATTATGCTCCAATTTATTATAGCTCGGTAACAGGCTCTTTGTTGTCTGAATAAGTTTGAGAGTATTTATAATACAAATCAAAACATATTCTGCTCGGAAGGCAATGAATCTTTTAGAGATTAACGAGTAGAATAAAATAAGTTACAGAGCAAAGGTATATTTATTACAGCGTGTTAATTTACAAAATAGTATAAGGCTGATTGATGTAGGCGCAGAAGCTTAGGTTATATTAGAAGCAGGAACTGGAGATATTACGGATCTCCGGAAGCATTGCAATAGGATTCGCCAAGCAAACATTATAGCAAATAGGTGATTAAAGCGTTTTAAGAGGGTTCTCAAGATGGTCTCTAAGGCTTGATGGTCTTACAGAATGTGTATGGGAATGTATAAAATTAGGAATACTTAAGCGCGGTTCTTCCGATCGCATACCAGAGAAAATGCAAAAAAGCTATCTAAGAAACTGCAAAATATTCATCATACTGTAATGGTTTATTCTATTCTGATTTAAGTACTCGTATATATCGTGTAGGGGGAAATACATTTGTTCACAAAAGTGTATCTCGGTTCAGTAGGCTTCCACCGTGTTTCAACTGAGGATTGGTAACAGTCTTATTTAGGAAGTAAATATTGATTATTTACCACAAAAATTAATATGACTTTTACCCTTTAGGAACAGCGACATCCTCAAGTACTGGTGATATCGTAAGTTTGAGGCTTACATTCCACTTAATTCGAGAACACTAAATAATCTTTGTAGACTATGCGAATGTCAACTTACAGGTAATTGCCTTTTTACAGACTATTTCGGGTTTTTGTATTGTCGAAGACACTGCTTAATAGGTTAAATAGTACTTTTTCGCTACGATACTCAAGATCTATCTTTGTGGCGAAACGAATCGGGCAGCTGTGGAGTGCCATGGCCAGTTTTAAGATGAGTTGTGCACGGTGTTATGGCTCATTATCTGGTGTACTGCATACGATGGAGAGCTAAGGTCGTCTAGAGGACGTCACAGTGGTGGCTCATGCTTTTAATGCTGGTTGTAACATCAACTACAGAACTTATCTATGACTGTACTGGAGAAAATTGAATCTAGATCCTGAGAATACGGAAGACATGGTGATGATAGGGAGATGAACATTCTATATGGATTTTCCCGAAACACCAGGTCAAATATATGGGATTTGTAGCACCGTATGATTAAGGATGCGGCTAGAAGCTATCAAACTAGTACGCCGACGGGCATGATGAAGATGGCAGGATATTATGTAAGAAGGAAATACTACCTCGGGTGGTGAACTAGGGGTAGTGTATGCAGTTGCGGTACAGTAATTTTATTTATTATCTGTAGAGTGTTAACCATATCTGAGGAACCATAGTATCTCGTAGACGGATACATATAAATATTGTAATACAGGATAAAAAATATCCAATATCACATCTTGAATAAAAACCAAAAAGTATTAGCAAAAGTGTTTTGAATAGAGTAAGTATTGTCAAAATTGTGAACTCAGTTTATATTATTATTGTCATCGATGTACGTATCCCAGTCGTAAAACTTTTGTTGAAGTCTTTATTAAATCAGTAATGTTAACATAAAAAGATTTTGTTCTTCAATAGGTTTTTTTGAAAAGTTAATTAGTTCTACAGTAGTGTTAAACGTGTATATTTGTTACTTTATTCCAGCGATTTTTGTTGTTGCAATATAGAAACTTAGAATACGAAATGTTCTGTTTCAGCTGACCTATCGGACTCAGTAATGCCGTCGGAGTCAGGGAGTGAAACTAAAGAAGTATCAGCTTCCGGTAAGTTGATGTTAGTTGTAATATAGGAAGATTTTTATGCCAGGCTGTGTTTTTTTAATGTTGCAAAGCCACCATGTAGAATATTAAGTTACAAATTAAGAATTATGAAGTAAATTCTATTCTCAATCATAAAAATAGAAGGGTTTATATGGGACAAAACTAACACCGAATACCAACAACACATCAACCTAAGCATGCCTTGTGGTCACTTTATTAGTTAATACGTTACTACATCTTAATTCAACTCCCAAAATTACGAAAGAACCTCTCAAAAGACAATTTCTGCACGTAATGCTAAGGTAATAAATTGCTCCGATATCACTAAATGTCACCAAAAAGGAAACTCTGCATCAACACCGCGCACGCGCACAAATGCATACACTCACATACACGCATGCTCACTAGCAAATCCAATATAACAAACCTATCCCAAGGTGTCCTCGAAATCACCAGACGAGTGTTTCCATAAAAGCTATAGAATGCAGCAAATAGCAATGCCAAGTCTATCTCTACTGAATTAGGACCAAAGTCGGTTTCATGTTTGCAAACACTCACATATAGTCTTATAATTATATCTAAAGTATTTTAAAGAACCCAAAGATGAGGGTTGGTTTTCTTAATTCTGCAAACTTGTGCAAAGAATCTGTATTAAAACCACATTTAAAATGAAAGTAGATACCCTACTTATTTACTGTTTTCAGAGGTTCCAGTTATTAATATTCGCCAATTGTATGCACACCGACCATCAGGTGTACCGCAGATTGTCTATAGCAATAATTAAAGCGAAGAGTTAGCAGCGACTACGTGTAGTGAAGGAGGTCCGTGAGTAGTTGCTGCGTATCATTGCTACTGCTGAAGAAATGCTAATCAAATCTTCGTTTAATCAACAGAATACTCATTCAACTGATTCGTTTTCTCCATTCAGTATATTTTTAGTTTTCTTGGTTAATGATTTTATATCTTTATATTTGCTATGGTTGCGTAAGTACTAATTAACTTAATTTATTACCATGTTTTTGAAGATTTTTGCTTATACATTTTTCAACACAACAGTCAACTTTAATTTGCGTATAATGCTATTTTTAATTTATTTTTAAAGTCTAAGAAACGTTTATACTTTACATAAAAGTAATATTTATATCACCTAGGGTTTTTATTTAGTTATAAAAAAAATCAATCAGTGAAGTTTAAACAAGGTAAGTCCGTAGAATTGTTATACACACAGGCATTTTGTATACTCAGTGAAATATGCCATAGATTATTTTATAATTTCCGGATGTAAATTTGATTGATGAATAAAAGGGTTTTATTGTATGCATTTACAATATTTTTAATTATTTTAATAAGAACCTGTCTTGTAAAAAGAAACCAATGATTATAGTGCTCAAAACTCGAATCGATTCTAGGAGTTTCAATTTCTAGGAGTTTGAATCATGCTCAAGATATTAAATTCTCAGAAACCTTGGTCACTAAGTATAAGTATGAGTAGTTCTCTGTTATAGTGCAACCATTACAATTGTTCGTTTTATATCAAAATGGCCGTTACTATTCGTGATATTTCTTTACAAAGTACTATGAACATCGTTAAATGGTTTTGAATGTCTTAAAATTATTCTATTTTTGTTCAGAGTCAATTTTTACGGAATGCCAGTTCTCCTGATGCTAACGCTGAAGCCTCGCCCCAGGCAAGGATAATTTCAAAAACATGTCCTTAGTTGATATCCCTTATCCCTTCTCATAGATCTCGGCAGAAGGCAGCCTTTACTTGAGACCTTACCAATCCTGAATATCCTGTCACTTCGGGAAGTCACTCACTGCCACTTGGCCTGTCACTTAGAGAGTGCCGATCGCGGAGCGTTCTAAGACGTGGAAGTTTGGGTCTGAGTTAGAGGTAGCGCAGGTTCAAGTCCTGTCTGTCACCGAAGGACCTTTTATCAGTACCATCGACCTTGTACTGTATCGACTCTCCCTCTTATTCTGTTTGATAAATCCTCGCACAGGCCAGTGGCCCATGAGGACGGACAGATAAGGCATAAAAGGGGATCGGCTTCTCCTTATTTTAAAAAGAGTGCAAAGATCCTTTTATGACTAAGTTAACCAAAAATCTGTGCGATAACTGTTGATAGAAAGGTCGTAGAGACTTTAAAAATGGTAGATAGATTCATCGATGTCCAAGGAACAACCCATGATTGATTCCGATTTTAGTGTCAAAAGGTTATAGGGCAGTCCTTCAGCCTGTATTTTCGTATGTGTGATAACTCTCTCCAACATGGGCCATAACCGGCTTGAGCGTGGTAATGATTCAAGCCTAGTTTAAGTATGGAAATTAAACAATATTTTAAAGCATCAAATAATAAGTTTAAATAAAAATTATTACTAAAATTGCTACATACAGTACAACAATTGACCAAGAAATACTCTAAAAACATCAAATATAAATTTTAAAATACATTTAAATTTGCATTAGAATGATATAGTATAATATTAACGATTTAAAAACGATAATGACCATACGAGATTACGTTCACGATTAGTTTATTTAAAAACATAGTAAATTATAGTGTTGTGGTATACAGAATTAGAAAAATTAATATAAAATGGAAGTACTCGTTATAGAATGTTACTTGTAGGTTATTATTGAAAATCCTTTTTTAAAGAAAAAAAATCATGCAGCAAGTTCATGCCAGTCATCTATCAATCAACTATCGACTCCAACTTGTGTTGCAAAAATACTGCAGGATTACAATTGTGGGGGTTAAGACATGTGTTACTTCGATTTGTATCTCTATTCATCTAAAAAGTGTCAGTTTCATGGATTCCCCCACCCCTCAGATTTTTCTATTAGGTACCACTTAATTTTTGAGATAACTGAAGTGATGTGGATGTAATACTTATTGTAACACTTTCTTGCCAACAGTAAATTAGTAATATATTTTAATTTGTTAATATTTTCACATTTCTGAATCAATCCAATGTCGATATCGATTATTATTGATGGTAGCACTTAGTGAGAAGCTGCAAAAGACTGAAAACTACTGTTTACGTTACGTTTATGATGTGAGACGAGACCAACACATTACACCGTAATATATTCAGGGAAATATTTTGAAATTAAAAGAACAACGATCAATCAAAATACTAAATTTAGTTCATTCAATTTTACAATCTGGATTTCCAAAATATTTTTCAAACTATTTCCAATTTATATCTCATGATAGTGTAAGAAGCACTCGCTCTGTCCCTCGTACCTTAAGAATGCCCCAACACAGGATTGTAGTATTTGATAGATCTTTTAAAGTGATGGGTTGTCGTCTGTGGAACTCCCTCCTCCCACAAATCACTTCCATTGAGGGAGATCGACGGTTTGTGGCGGCACTGAGACGTTTGTACCATGAACGGTTGGTCGGGGCGGGTCCGTCCTAGGGGTCTGTGGGTGTGGTGCTGGCATTGTGTGTGAGGAGTGTGAGTGAGATAAAACACCATATATATTATTTATTTCTAAAATATTCTTATTATTTATTTAAAAATTATTGTTATTAGGTATTATTAATAGTTTTTGGTTCTTATTAAAAATGGAAGTTGTAATATTATTTTGTGTTATGATTGTATAACTATATATTTTTTTTTAGAAGTATCATATTTATAATTTTTAGTGTTTAGATTAATGTTTAATTAAATGTCTTTAGTAAGGCAGATTAGTGGTAATATAAATTTGGTTAATATTTGTTAATAATTATTGTTCGGACAGGTTAAGTGTAAGAAATGGCCATGAGGCCCTAACTTTGCCTGTTTAAATAAACAATTTTTCATTTTTTTCATTTTATTATTGCTGTTTTCAGAGAAAAGCTGCAAGTTTGGGGCTCTGACGATGCGGGTGGGCGAGAAGCTGAACCCTGTGACGGACGGGGGAGGTGAGTGGCATTGTTCATGCCGGGTGCCTCCTCACCCCATCTGTGTTGAGACCCGCTCGCCCCAAGAGGACCAGTAGACATCTATCTCCTGTGACACTTAAACAGTGTGCAGTTTTAATAATTATTAACTTACTTTGTGAATCCATTGAAAATGTGAATTGTAGAGACGATGTGATTTGTTTTAGCGAGTAGTCTTTGAAAAATCTACACCCTCTTTTCCGTTCAAGAAGATATGGCAATATAAAAACATTGAATGTATGGTACTTCAAATTCAAATTTAAAAAGAAGTTGTAAATTATTTTAGATAAATTGTTACATAATTTTCAGTGCGCAGCAATTTCATATACATATGTATTCATATTGTATTAGACGTACATAAAATCAGTTACTATTTATTTTACAGACTTATAGATATTTTAGCTTATTCACCATGTTAACGTAATGTCTGCCTGTATCACCATGATGAAATAATGCCTGTCTTTATCACCATGATGACATAATACCTTTATTTAGTTTTACTGATTCATAAGCTGTACAAATCGTGTAATACTTGCAAGTTTAAACTATCGTGTTTACAATTATCGAGCTTGATTGTCATACCGCTAACACTGTATACATTGTTACGAGTTGAATAAACAGAATATTACCATACGTTGACAGAAAAACATAGCTCTGAGCCTAAACGTATAAACCTATCATCTGTGATATAAATGTCATGATATAATAATTACATAATCTAAAAATATATTATTACGTCTGTGCTTCTTCTGGCGTAGTGCTAGGTTTAGGCGTGTTTAATTTTATTCACTTGCATATTTTGTGTTGTTAATTCTGACTTTATAGTATTTTTCACTTATGAGTTTGGTTAGTTTACAATTTGCATGTTTGAAGGTCATACATATAGCAATCTAAAATTGTATTTCTCTTACTGTACGAATTAAATATGGCAAAGATCTGGGATCATCTCATTCTTAGAAATAAACCTTTCTCCATTTTTAACCAAATATTTTGTTAAACTCAAGATATTTTGTACTATTTCTCCTTTACGTTGCAACTTTAGGGATTACAATCGGGACCATAATCGGGATATCTGGAAATTTCTATTATAACTTTATGTGTGTATGTCTCTGAGTATAGCACACCTAGTTTTAATATAGTTATATTTATATATACTGGGTCTCACATACCACCTGTTCATTCACTATTTATGTAATTAGAACCGTACAACCTAGAACCACAAATTGAATGTATACCCACTAAATAAGCTATTTACTATCCGTTAAAATTATTTTTAACTGTTTTAATTTAAAGACAAATTTTAAAACCCTTGACTTTCAACGCTCTTGAAAATAATTTATTACTTTATCCATGTTTCCTTTTAATTTCCTCAATATTTTGATACAAATTTTATCGGATAGTAAATACTATCTTTTAACAACTATAGTAACTGTGTCCCTCGGTGGTGTTTTCATTTTATACAGTCACCATGTGTTGCAATCCAGAGTTGAAACGGCACCAATTAAATGAAATTTTATCTGTTAGACATTTTAATAATTGCTGTTTCTATTATTAGTGTTCTGCCATAAAAAAGTTGTATTATTATAATGTAGTAATTAAACGATAAGCAACAATCACCAGAATCTGTATTTGGTTTACATAAAACGCCATTTTTTTTGTTAGTGTCTGCTGCCGTTTTAGCTAGGCGTTGTCTTTGGCAGACACCATTATAGATACCAACATTGAAAATTTAAAATACATTTTTTAATATATTTCCGAACTTGGTAAAACATTCCTAAAAGTTGGCTGACGTATAGGTTATCTATCGTATAGGTAATCTGGTGGCTGTTATAAATTAATACCCCACCGAGGGACAAACGGTATACTTACTGTAGCAATAAATTTTTTTCACCTTTTCAAATAACTTGTATAGGTACTATTTCTCCTTTACGTTGCAACTTTAGGGATTACAATCGGGACCATAATCGGGATATCTGGAAATTTCTATTATAACTTTATGTGTGTATGTCTCTGAGTATAGCACACCTAGTTTTAATATAGTTATATTTATATATACTGGGTCTCACATACCACCTGTTCATTCACTATTTATGTAATTAGAACCGTACAACCTAGAACCACAAATTGAATGTATACCCACTAAATAAGCTATTTACTATCCGTTAAAATTATTTTTAACTGTTTTAATTTAAAGACAAATTTTAAAACCCTTGACTTTCAACGCTCTTGAAAATAATTTATTACTTTATCCATGTTTCCTTTTAATTTCCTCAATATTTTGATACAAATTTTATCGGATAGTAAATACTATCTTTTAACAACTATAGTAACTGTGTCCCTCGGTGGTGTTTTCATTTTATACAGTCACCATGTGTTGCAATCCAGAGTTGAAACGGCACCAATTAAATGAAATTTTATCTGTTAGACATTTTAATAATTGCTGTTTCTATTATTAGTGTTCTGCCATAAAAAAGTTGTATTATTATAATGTAGTAATTAAACGATAAGCAACAATCACCAGAATCTGTATTTGGTTTACATAAAACGCCATTTTTTTGTTAGTGTCTGCTGCCGTTTTAGCTAGGCGTTGTCTTTGGCAGACACCATTATAGATACCAACATTGAAAATTTAAAATACATTTTTTAATATATTTCCGAACTTGGTAAAACATTCCTAAAAGTTGGCTGACGTATAGGTTATCTATCGTATAGGTAATCTGGTGGCTGTTATAAATTAATACCCCACCGAGGGACAAACGGTATACTTACTGTAGCAATAAATTTTTTTCACCTTTTCAAATAACTTGTATAGGTAGTGCTAATGTGGACCACTTAGCTTACCCCTATGTCTGCACACCGCTGTTACATTTTACTCATATATCAAACTTTAAGATTTTAGCTTTAATGCATTATCGTATAATACAGGTACAGCACATCTTCATCTGGATTAGATGTCTTTGGTATAGACAACATTCTTGGTGTTTCTTCTTATAATTGTGTTTATTTCTCAAATTCAAGCGTTAATACTACTTTTTAAATTATTATCAAGTTGATTTTTAGTATTATCTTTCTGTTTAATTTTAAACATCTTTCAGAAAAAAATAAAGATATAAGTTTTCACCTCTTATGAGTCGAATGCAATATATGATTGAACAAAACACGTATTCTTATTAGTTTAATTATATATTTATAAGTAACAAAATGTACGTTTATCATAGGCCAGTGTCATAACTATTGTCTAAGAGTTGTAATGGAAAAATTTATTATATAATTAAATTCTTTAAATATTTAGGTTTCACTCTAAAGACCCATTTTAATCAACAGATGTTACAATTTTTGTTGAATTTTAACTGGAGTCTCTCATGGATGTCTGTTGATTGAAGAAGGCAGACAGGCTTTTCTCAGTGAGGTCGACACATTTTGAGAACTGTATAAGCAAATGTTTCGACGCGATTTGAACATGACAAATATTTGATAACTATAACTAACCATAACTATAACTATATGATTTATAATATTTAATATAACTTTATAATAATGCTGTTATTTATCATAGCTTTATATCATTTAGCGATATACGGAATATATTATACCATAATGACAATAAAATAGATTATTATGCCATAAAATACAATACAGCTACAAATCTTATCAAAATGTGAGCGTAGGATTTTAAGTTGAAAGTATCAATAAAATATAATTAATATAAGTAAATTAAGTATAAAAAATAATAGACTATTCTTTGGTTCGACTGAAATAAAATTTACTACGCCAGAACTGTAATATGTATTTAACAAATGCTTAAAATAAAACTGTTTATTTTGTTTGGATCAATTTTTTTTTACTAAGTATAACACATCTATGAGTTCCTAGTGTGCATTGGCAACGCATACCAACGTCTATACGTGTGTGGTGTGTGTGCATATACAGCGTGAATAAAAAGCTAGGACCCCCCATCCATTTTGTTCTAAAGTTCATATAAGGAGATATAATATTGGTAGTGGTGCAATGGGGAAAGGAAGTTTCATTTGGTGATTTAAAAAATGTTTTGTGTCCCCGAAAAATGCGGGGAAATCCTGTGATAGGATGAATTAACCCTGTAGGTAGGATGAAGCAATATACGAGCAGGAAAGTTTCATTGCCTACTTCTGACTGAAGGCGCCTAGTTTTCCCACTAATTTGGCTGTATTTTAAATAGTTATCATATTAATATAATATGAAATTTAGCAATTTACGCCAGAATCTAAAACTTTAATTCCAAGAAATCTTAGTGCAATTATCTAATTTCCTAATGAAAATAATTTATGATGAGTTATCGCCTGTACATTTGGCTCGATAATGTACTACAACACTTAACGCAATGTGTGCTCAAATATAATGTACTGGGTATATTATGCATCGGCATGTACGCTACTATTAAAATGAGGTTCAGTTTCAACAATGAACCTGTATGTTCATATTTCGTAGAATTTTGTAATCTGTTCACTCTTTTGAAATGGATTTTTATACTCTTTATGTCACTTTTCTACAGAGCTCCAAACCTTCAAACCTTAGAGCAAAAGGTGGATTATAATTTTATTCAGGACACCGAATTAATGGTGCTGAATAAAATCTTAACCATATCTTCCACCGCATTGTAAGACACTTTAAGCAATTTAACTCAACAGATTGATTGATGAAATTTATTGATTACCCCAATTGTTCTACAGTTTGGACGCATAGTTTTCTTTGGCATCAAGTATTTGAATACATTAATACTTCAATTTGACCAGTTTCCGAGATGAAACAGGCATGAACCTTATGCTCTTATTTTATCTGCTTCTTTTCTTCCTGGTGCTGTTATATTAAAAGGATGAGCGCAATCGACTTCAGTGTGAGGAAAGGCTCGGTTCAGACCTTGAACTTGGAATTGAGACATAATGTTGGTCTTAGCGTACAGGATCACGGTTAGTCTTAAAGGAGAAAATACACATTTTGTGAACTTAATTACGAATTGGTGGAGTGGAGTACTGAGGCTGAGAAGTTACAGAGTACCAGGTAAGCACTAAAATACAACTTTCTTAGTGATAGAGGCCAATGAATTACGAGAACCAAGTAGTGTACAAAACTATTATTTTTCGGCGCAAGACTATCTACCATTTAAATAAAAGATTAAATAGAAGGCATTTTATCTAGAATCTTCCAATATTTTTAATTAATCTAAGACTGAAAAGAATTAACAAACTTCGACAAATATTACAGTATTGTCATAAGTCCGTTTGAGATGAAATAATATAAGTCGGATTTTGTTGTGTATTTTTATAAGTGCTTATAAATGTGAACATTATTCACCCATAGCTTACTTTTCCAAATACTAAAAAAGAGACTTCAGATATTTTTCATTGTCTCCGATTGAGATTTGCAGTTTAGTGGAATTGATTTTACACATTATGGTGTTTCTCATTGTCTCGCCAGGTGCACAATTGATATAATGAGAATGTATCTCCACCTATATTACACTATATCACGTGGTATAGGTGTCTCTTAATGAGTTTCTGTGTTTGAGCTTCTTCGTAGCCAACTTTTTTGGATCTCTTCAGACAAATATGACTCCAGATTTCAGGAGTCAAGTCTATAACATCGTCAGATCCCAGACCCTGCTCTATGAGGAGGTGAATTTGAGCTTAACCCTACATTGAAACAAATCTAGAGTTGCACCGCAGTAACGTACACTGACATTGTGCCCTGACGAGAATTTCTTTCATGTCAATGTAACCTACTGACAAGAACAGTTCTATTGAGCACTTCTCAAATATCCGGGATATTCCAACTACTTTGAACTACTTTGAAATTATTATATCCTTAATTCCTGGACTTCCATCCCTGGATTTCCTGGATGGTCGTAGATGGTGAAAACTGAAACACATACTGCAAACTCGTCCCAACGTTAAAGGTCCAGTAACAAAAAGAACTTGACACATTAAAACCATGAAGAAGGACGATTTAAGAACGAACTCGCCCAAAACAATCCGAATTAATTGGGCTTTAGGCTATAAATTTATTAATATTCAGTAGGATAAAATCACTTTGACCTAGACGTACGAAAGAGCTACTTACATTTAATTTACAAAATAACAGTTAAATCAATATAACTACAATTTATTGAACACTTAATTTATAGTTATTGTTCAGCTAGATAACTATTTTATTCATAGCAAGAGTTGGCTGTAACGAAATCAGCTTGAGCTTTATCCCGTAATTTATTAAACAGCAAACATTTTTACGCCTTTAAATTTTGACGTAGAATCATGAAAGATATCTCCTTTTACAGATATAATTAACACGCATCCAAACTCTTTTATTTTTTCTAGTAAAGTGTATAATTTAAACGATGAAATTAAAAAACGTTTGTGATTTTTTCGAAATAATTTGTGCAATATAAAATATCGAAAACTAAATATCGTTTGTATGCATATTAATAATATCTTTAACTAAGACATCTCCCGTTATTCTATGGCTAGAAATAAGGTCTTAGAATATTTGGAAGTTTAACATTGTTCTCATAAGGCCAAAACCAAAACTGCTGCCAGAACAACCAGCTCCCAGATCACGGAGGTTTGCCTGTGGCCGAAACGATAGTTAATTACGTCTAATGGACTTAACTTTACCTACAAGAAGTCCAGGTTATTTTGTTTACCCACTTAAAATATAAAATGTTTGGTTGTTACTACTTGTTCTTCATATGGTAATTTAAATACATACTTACTATCGACGCATTACATACCACACGTTGATCGTATCAGTTATACCCTAACGTCAAGTCTGTATCATTAACAACTGTACAAACAGAGCTAAGTTAAAGAACAGTTTACGGTTTTATTAACTGATAAAATATAACATGCAAAGTCATTCGATGGTATGCAGGACTGAGAAAATATTATTTATAAGTTCATTCGAACTTAATCTTATTAAAGATATTTTAATGTTTTTTCTGCAATATAGTGGTAATAATATACAATTCTTTGTATTTTAGTCCTTGAGAGATATATAACTGACATATTAGTACTACAAAGAAACATCTGCTACCAGCGCCGTGTTTTTCTGTAGATGCAAGTTATGCAGCACAACTGTGCATATAGCAGGTTACGTCAATGAAAGGCACTGAGAATATTAAGTTGACATTGATTTTCATACACATCAATAAACTTTACAAAATTAAATTACACGGTCGTTTTTTATCGCAACAAATTTATCGATTGACAATATTCACTAGCCAATAGCCATTGATTACCACTAAATATAAGTAATTTATATAATAGGTATTGCGCTAGGCATTGTTAAGTTACTGTCATTGCTTTGTTTTTTTTTTTTTAGGGCGAGAGGCAGAGAAATCTCTCACTGCACTTAGTCCTAAAAGCACCTTTGCACTTGCTTCTGGAGTGATAGGATATTCAGGATGGGTAAGATTGGGAGTAGGAGCCGCCTCCTGTTTAGGTCCATGAGGAGGATAGTGGGCACTATAGCTCAGTCATGAGCCCTTGGAATAATGGGAGGCCAGCTCTGTACCAGACTTTCCAGTGGAAGCGGGCAGGTATAGCACGTCCTTATGTCTATGCCTTTAACACTCAAAGAGCCACAGCACCTCCAACAGTCATCTTCCAGAGTAGACTAGTCTAATTGCTTACTCTACTTTTGTCTTGCAAGTTCAATCTACTTTTAGTATTATACGAATCTATTACAGCTCTATTTAAAATTGTTCTCTCATTTTAATTGAAATAAATTAAATTCAAATCAATATTCAGTGCTGGAAACGTTTAATATTAAGTGTTTTAAGCCTTAATCTTCACTTTTTAGACAACTAATAATCTATATAGTCTTACGAAAAATAAAAGTTTTATCCGCAGCATTTACAACGCCATATTGTTAAATGCAATATGTTATTAAATAATGGAAGAATGCATAATAAGGAGTGGTCAACAAACCTTGCGTGTAAATGTTTTTACTAACCTCATAGATAATTCTGAAGTGTCTTTAGGCATAATATTTTCTATTAACATTCCACTTCAGCCTACTATACAAGTAAAAGCATAATAATTTAACTGAATTATTTCCTTATTCATATTAGAAATGTTGTTAAGACTACAAATATTGTATCCTGGATAACTAACAATTTATTTGCATCAAACCTCAATTGAGGTTGGTTGATTATATTTTTCTTGTCTAAGTGTATTAACTTGTATAATATCTTTGTGAGAGCTAATGAAACTTGTGTCATCTGTATATAAAATAGCTGCTGACATCACGTTACTAATAAAATCATTAACATAAATCAAAATTAAGAAAGGTCCAATCACTGACAGGCGCGGCATGGCGAGGCGTACCGATTGTTAAGTGTTTAAATTAGATTGTGACTTGTTTAATATAACACGCTGCACCCTACTTGTGAGAAACGATTTTCAAAGCTACAATTCATTGTCTTTACTGCCATATATTTTTGTTTTTTATGTAATGTTTGTTAATTCAATTCTTCATAGGGTAATAGAAACAAGAGTCTCAAGTTTAAGTAGTAGAATGGATTAGTTCATTAGAACTAGAAGTAGATTAGAATAGAATAGAATAGTTGCTGATGTAAATTTAAATAAATAACGAGTATCGTAAAAATAATTATAAAGCTGACATATTATACAAGATTCAACGATTTTACTAAAAAGTAGGCATCAAACATACTGATCTAAAATTTAGGATTATTCTCATCTCCTTTCTTAAACAGGGGTGTTATTAGTCTACACATTTCGTAAGCCTATTTGGAACAAACATTGAGTTTAAAAGCATGTTAATTAATTTTATTATTAGTTATTTATTATAAGTTTTTTAACAATCCAATTGGATGAGCCTTATACATCCCACACATCTATTCATATTAGCTTACTTTGGACGTTAGCAACAGAATGTTGTTCCCATTTAAAATTAGAAAAATATCGATAGTTATTATAAAAAGCTTAACTTAGTGCTTTACAGCGTTATATATGTGATGATGTTGCCTTGTATTATTTTACACAACGCATTTGTCAGTGCTAACAATAGATTAATTATTAAATTCATCAAAGACGTTGCTAATAAAGATTATTTCATTTCATTTTATCTTCTCGACCAGTGTCTCTCCACAGCCTGTTCTACTCATATTATTAGAAAAATTACTATTAACTTCGGTCTTAGCTTTTTATATTGTTGACGTATTGATGTATGAAAGCCTTAAGATTATATTTTTTCTCCCTCCTTCTAATTTATTTTATAATTAGTTGTATGACATACAATTTTGCATTCTAAGAGTGTTTATCGTGCAGATATAAAATAAAAGAGCGCATAGCTCTGAATTGAGGTGTTTCCCAATTTTAGCTACTTCTGTTTTACATTAATCACTGGATAAGTAGAACAATCGCGTCTGCGATCTAAATCTGGAGGCGCACTAATTAACTGCTGAAAGAGTCACTAAATGTTATCTCCTGCCCCTAATTGAAAATTCCTCAATTTATGGCCAGCCATTAAATCCAATGCGAGAGAAGGCAATGAATAAACTATTGCTTTGACGTATCCAAAGTGATTAATATAGGTATCATGAGGAAGTAATGATATCACAGATTTAAATACTAGCAAGGCCAAGCCACCTCTCTCTCTGTATTCCTAAGCATAGTGAATTTTCCCTCGATTAAACTCAGGAATATATTTATTTAGTCTTGAAGTAATTTCGTTGGATTACTTAATGTGATACAATTGAATAAACATATAATATTTCTTCATCGAACGTTAAATTTATTTTAAAATGTGTTCTCCCTATGCTGTATCTGTAATCTCAGCATAAATACTGGATCAGTCAAAAATGTTCAAAACGTTCAAATGTTTCAATATTTCATATTGTTTGTCGTTACAGAGAGTCTTTTAGCAGTGAGTTCTTTTAGCAAGTGCTTTTTACGCAATACGAAGTTTAAAATATCTCGGTTGCGACGCCGAGGTGAACATGTGGCTAAACCCTTTTCTTGAGGCAAGAATTAAACATATTTACACCCCAACCACTTGATTGAAAGCGTCGTGATAAGATGTCCAAAATTTCACATCGGCCAACAATAGTGTTTCCGGAAGAGATACAGGGCAGGTCTTACAAAGTAAGAAGCTTCATCCTTAGAAGCTTTTCCGAACACCTGGTTAATATAAATCACTAATATACCAATATAAAAGACATAAATAATCAAATTAGCTCACAAAACAGCAAGCTGAACGCGATATGACAGTTTCATATGAACATACGTGCTGAAAAGGCCACCAAGAGCGTAGTAAGTTTATATTGGATCTACTTATAAATTAAAAAATCCTAAAATTATTAAAGTAACCCTGCTGAGCCTGTCGAAAGAGAGCTTAATATTAAACTAGGGCAATAAGCATATGCCGTCGTTAATGCTACATAAATTGAACATTACGCTTTGAGGAAATCAATCTATTAACTTCTTTAGGTGTTAAATAACCTTGACACTGACAACTTTTGACGGCTGAAGAAGAAAGTCAAATCATTGAAACGTTATGTTCTGCTTTTCTAACATAAACAATGGCAGATATCCTAAAACTTGTTTCCTTTCAAATTTTCCATCGTCAAAAATTAACATTAAACAATATGCATACAATTCTAAAGGTCTCATTGAAAAACTATTGATAAAAAATTAAAGATGAAAAGTTTGCAATCGAGTGAAGTTTATCAGTGCCGGACTAGACCATATCGTCTTGCAAGTTTATTTGAAAACTGAAATTAAGGAAACATTTTAGAAGTCTAAGAGCTGATATTGATATTTCACAATTTGGAATAATACCATACATGTTCATCTGCATGTAGCTAAACAATAACTGTGCCATTTACAAACCAATGTGTTACTAGTTAAGTAATTCACATCATGGTAGTTACAGTTTGTTTCCTACTTGAGGACCTCATTACACCAATATCTAGGATGTAGAACATTTATTAAAATATCGATCTTCGTTATATTTCTAGATGAATAAAAAATACAGATACCAATACGAACCCAGCATATAATAGTTAACGCAGAAATAAGCGAAACGAACTCGAATTATGCTGTGCTTGTGCTGACTGTATACTCTGATTCAATAACAGAAGAATTGCCTGATCACTAAATGCAATATTAGTTGGAAAGTCCAAAATTTTATCTATTTTTTTTTCATCACTGTATTACAAAACTAGATTCTTTGAAAAAATCGTCTTCCCTCAGTTAATTTATTATGTGTATTTTGCTACCCAATTGGACATGAGCTACATAAACTTGTGGAGAGGGGGGCAAAACTATAGTTATCTCGTTATGATCTACTAAAATAGTGATGTAAAGGTTTATAAATAATGTTATACTATCTGTAAAATGATCGTGTATTATAAATACTGAGTGTACTATAAAAATGTTATCTATAAACTCAGAAACAACTGAGAAACATTACGTTTAGGTCTTAGAATTGAAAATTGTATAAAATGTATAAAATATCGATGTAAAGACACGATATTAGATTACCCAACAATACACTTTAAGAGATCTTTTTTAAATGTTGCCCAGTTACCTTTTTTTAGTTCAAATCGAACTCCTCACATTGAAGCGATAAAAATTATACACGTTTAAACAAAAAAGAAGGTGAAGGATCGCTTACTAAATGAAATTAAAATGCCTTTATTAAAGAGGCAGAGTTAGGGCTATTAAAGGTTTTTGTACACTTCAATGATATTTAGACTTTCAAATTCATAATTAGAACCAGTTATAACCCTCTATTACCCTGTGCCAGGGACTTTCCAGCTCCCTGACAATAAAACATCAACAAACTATTATATGTATAACAGTGGATGTCAAGCAACAATATACATTACAGGTAGCCATGGCAATAATAATAAATGACAAATATTGCGTATTTTGATTGTATTTCTTTCAATACTGTACTTCAAATTCAGCTCTCCGCTGTGATCTCTATATGCTGATTTCCCACCTTTAGCGGACAGTAGATTTATTGGGCGATCTTAGAATAAACATGCTTGACTTAATTAATGAAAGTTTCAGTAAATGGGTATTACTGAGATTCTAAAACTCACAGTAATAACTTATGTAGACTTACACGTTTAAAAAAATAAAATCAATCCTACTATTAGATTCTACGTATTTCGGTTTCATAATATATGGGAAAATATTCGTGGAAAAGTAACAAAATACACGAACTCCACACAAACAAGCTTTCAGAATTTTATTTTATTTTTTAAAGAAACATATTATTTTTTATTTTGGAGTACATATTTTTAAAGTTAACTTTTATTTCAGGCTCCATCCCGACAATATCAAGGTTTACTTAAAAACAAGATCACTATGGCATACACAACTACAGTATTATTATACAGGGTGTCTATAAATTACACTATCAAACTTCAATTTTTTATATTTCTCTTAAGAACTAAGATACGAGAGTTCAAAGTATTGTTCACTTTCCTTATGGAGTTTAACATTGAGAAAATGTCTTTTTAAATAGGCGTCCCTTTAAATGGTCTAAACTATAAATTTAAAATCTTAAATAAAGAATAGTAAATCTAAGAATGTTTAACTTTTTGACCTGTTTTATATATCCATTAATAACGGTGATATGAGAGTTCAAAAAGTTTAGATGCCTTACTGAGTTTAAGAGTGAGAAAATACCTTTATAATCGGCGTCCCTTGTAATACTCTTAATAACAAATCTAATGTCTTACATTTAAGAATCTTTGCTTGGTTTTGTACATATATAAATGTTTCAACGGGAAAAGAGACTTATTCGATTAAAGAGGGTTTCCGTTCGTTCAAAGAGTCTGAATATGGAATGACACGCTTTTCAGTCAAAGCTTCTTATCTGCTCTTTACAGTAAATAAATAGTTGTGATTGAAAAACATACATTTTTAATGCACATTTACAAATTTAATAAAAAAATTCTCAAAATTAAGTTGATATATTTACAGTTTAGGGTATTCAAATGGTCTAATATTTGTAAATTCGTGCTTAAAAAGGCATTTTTTCAATGTTAGATTTCGGAAACTCAACACTTTGAGCCCTCATTTCTTCTATCATATTGCATTGTTGTTAATTGAAATATAATAATAGTGCCAATAATAATAAAATCTATTTATAAAAAATAATAGTAACACACATTAATACAAATGGTGTTCTATAAGAAAAAATAAAGTTGACTACCATATTGGAAAATGTTAACAGTTATAAAAGTTTGATGTACATTTTTTTGTATGTACATAATGTCTAAATCCAGGTGAAGGTTTCCCATAAAACTTATTGTCAGATTTATATTTTCCAAAATTACAATGTGACCCATTTAATAAAACAGCCACCTTATAGAAAAATACGATGTTTTTATGTTTTAAAAAATTTCGTTGTACAACGTATAATGAATAACAAATTATATAAAACATTAAATAATTAGTTTTTATAATTTTACTACTATTTATCATTTCAATTTCTTGGTAACAACATTAAAATTGTACAATAGAGCGTTGTCCGTAAACAAAAAAACATAAAGCTATATCCAAAAATATCTTGAATAATTGCCACAGTCACTAAAACACGCGAAAACTAAACGGTTTAAAAAAAAACCTGGGATGTAAAATAAACACTATGACAGTTGTTTGGTTAATATAAATTTGTATTTAGACAGTGATCTATAAAATTCAGGTCTACTTTTTACAAGCCCTATCCAAGCTGTCCTGCGCCATACATTATTCCTTCTTTCTTCTTTACCTATGCTCACGAATTTACAAGAAATATTCTTAGACTCATGTCATATTCTGTCCCAATTAGAAGCTTATTCAATGTATTTATTATATATTTTAATTATTAAAAATAACCGTGGATGTTGCATCTATAAATAATATTAAATAGTACTGAAAGGATTTTCGGATTTCGGACAGTTTCTTTTGTTATGTGTTTAAAGAAATATATTACTACGTTTCAAGGATTTATGTACTAAGAGTAAATAAACTTTAATATAAAGAAAGATTACTTACAAGGTATAGCTAAGCGAGTCCTCATGACGTGTTGCAGGCTTCAATGAAGTTGTATGAGAAATGTAAATTCTATAGTGTTTCATTTCACACTCGAAATGTTCTGCGCACAGACAGACAATTAGACAGAAAAGAAATGTTTACTTCCTAGAGGCAGACAGAAGGGAAATCGCGTCAGCCTACTGTAAGATAGGTTTCAATGAAGTCTAGACAAATCACGGAGATAGAAATTTGCAGTCTACAGCTGTTGAAATTGTTCTTGAGGTATCCTTCGGATAGTTAGGCCATGTAAACTCTCAAAATAATCCTGTGGAGTGACATGGACATGATCAAATACGGCGTTGCCTATATATAAATACATTTTCGTGCAAAATTTCAAGATATCGGGCGGACAGACATACTAAAATGGAAATTTTCCAGTGCCTTGAATAGCACTCGAAAAATATACCCGGCTTAATTGAATATTCTTTATTGAACATATTCGTAGAGAACAGTACAATCGTCAGATTTTATTTTGTTACAGCAGGTTAGAAAGTTCTGTTTAAAAATTCATTTATTGTGTAGAATGGATGGTCTTGAAGCCAGAGTTTTAGTTTTTAGTGTCCAAACTGCAGTCGGTCTCTCCTCTTCAGTTCTAGTGGGAGGGCGTTCCACAGCTTTGCTCCGACATACGTTGGCTTCTTCTGCGTGGACGCTAGGTGGTGAGCTGGAAGATGGTAGTTTGCAGCATACCGAGTGTTGTAGTCATGTTTCTGTGCTCCAGTCATCACTTCATCGGGTGATTTCAGGTGTACGTAGGTCACAGTGTTAGGTGACTTATGCTTCACTAATGCTCAGCCAATGATCATAAATACAACTTTCTCGAAGGCAGGAATCTAAAGAAAGTTAAATGTTACTTTCCTAAAATATCATAAAAGTTCGAAAGCTCATTGCCTGAACGTTGACTCAGGAGACCCTGGTAACTTGTATGTTATCGCTATCTGAACCCATGGCTACTTCCGCCTCTATAGATATGTAAAATAATGACTAGCCGTCGAACTCAAGTATACATGTGATACAATACCAATTCTTGGTCTTTAGGTTCCATTATCGTCCATGCAATTGATAGCACAGTAACAGAAGGTCACTGCCGATTGGCGTTGTTACCTATAAAATCTAAGTTTCAAGTTGCTTTCAACTGAAATCGTACAGAAACGGTTTAAATCGAAGAAATCTGAATACACATACAACTTTTAGTTTTAATTAAATATTAATGTTTTTATCTATAGTATAGTTTAATTTTTAAATGTGTATGGTCTATTTTAATCCATATGTGCCCCTGGGGTCTTTAAATATACCATACTACTGAACAGAAAGCTACTGTAGAAGTATAAGCTCTACCAAGCAAGCTCTAGGTTGTAAGATGTTCCAGCTGACAAGATAAAACAATGTACAGATTTGTTTATCATGCTTTGTTACTCTGGACTTCTATAGTACCCTGGTGGAAATATACAAGCCATAAATGTTAGCGCACTTGTTTAGTGGGATTAGAAAATTAGCGATTTTTTGTTTTTTAAGGAAAAGACGCTGAGGAAATGCAACATTATTTATTACGGATTGCTCAATTACTTATTGCACTTAGTCCTGAGGGGACCTTCCTGCTTGCTTACGGAGTGAGAGGATACTCAGGTTGGGTTACATTGGTGCTAAGTGCCACCTCCTGTTAAGATCCTATGATGAGGGATAGTGAACACTCTGTCTCAGTCTCGTAACCTTGAAAGAAGAGGAATCTAGTTCGGTCGCAGCCTCTCCCACTCAAAGCGACCAGGCGACAGCACTCTTTTAACACTAAGAGAGCTCCACTCACTTCACACACAAGTACTTGTCACAAAAAGTACTAGATAAAATGGTGCGACATAGAATAGTCCATATACGGCTCACTGTGGTAATCCCCCCCTCTCGCGACAAAGGTAACGCCATATATAACATACTACCAATGATAGTTTCCATTTGTAAAATAAATGAACAAATATTCTGTGTTTGTTCTTTGTAAAGAAAGTTTTCAAGTTAGTACAGGCAAATTCTCACCAAGAAAGGTACTTGTGGAATGATAGAAAAACATTTCCCACTACTCTAGTCATCAGAGAGTATATGAGAGATTAGCGACTATAAAATGTTTTATAATTGACCATACCTAAAATTAGTGCTCCGCCTTAAGAAAAAGTACTTACTTTCCTATTTTTTCTGTGCAATGAATTTCGATTTGGTTTTGGTTTTATTTACTTTCAACAGTTGCTTGGAATATGCTCTTAGGTACTTTTGTATAGATCTTGAACTCAACGTGATTGCTTCGTTTTGTGCATTTCAATTGTATTATCAGATATTTGAGTTGGCATAACAAACCTGAGAATTTAAAAAAATAACAAAACATTAAACTTGCATGTCAATGTCGATCTAATTTGCTGATTACATATAACATTAGTGTGATACCTTTTATACGAAAGGGAGAACGGTTACTGAGTTCGGTACTTTATATAGTAAATGCAAGTATTTATTTGTAATCACTTAAAACCAATTAGTCAAATGAAGACGGTGACATTGATTCTAATTAGTTAATTGTTATCAACACACTGTCTTTGCGCCTTTTACATTGCAAGTGAAGAACGTGTATTATTTTCTCAATACTAAATTACTGCACTCATAAGAAGACCAAATTGTATATAATGTGCAAAATGATTAGTCAAACAAGGTGCAGGTATAGTGATACCTCTGCAAACATCTATTTTCCCTACATACTCGTGTATAAATTTTAGGAGGAGAGTGAATAGATTAATAACGGTAACCTAATTTAAACATGTATTGCCTCACATTAAAGGTCTTTATAAAAAAGGAGAATAGCGAAATGTGAGGTATCTAAGTTGACTCAACCCAACATACCATCTAAATAATCCTAATATTTTACGATCAATGGTAACTAATTCGGATAGTGTGTTCAGGAATTGATTTTCTTTGTATCGTTTTGTCTCATCAAGACTTTTTATTTATTACTTGAGTCCTCCCTTTTAAATATTTGACCTGTTGAGTACTTTGGTGAGGGGGTGAATTATAATTTAATTAAAATGTCCTCACGTATTGTTATTAAATACCTCTACAGGCTTTACTTCGTTTGTGACTACCTACTGAGGTTCTATGCTTCGTTAGAAATCTCTTATAAATTCAGGTAATCATTGATATTCATCTCTGTGTTTACTAAGTGAAACGAGATAAAAAAAGTCATAAACTTAGTCAATCCACAGAGTACACTTATTTTAGGGATAGCAAAAACAATATTTTTAAATTTATAATTTCTATTCTAACAACGTAATACTGGACATATTGTTTATAAATATATTGATGAAATTGTCTCTGAACTTGAGTTTTGCCTTTTTTTGCATTGATAACATCTTTGTAACTCATCGTGTGACAACAAAGTATACAGTGTGTTGAAGGATCATAGTTAAATTCTCTTTCAACGAGATCATTGCCACTTATGGGGGTGTGATAAGGATGGAAGGTATGGTACTATTTTAGGATAAGGAATTTCATTCGCAGGTATACGTTATTGCCTGATTGTACTGAGCACAGGATCTGGCTGAATGGTAGACCTTCGCCTACGTTTCCTCCGAATCTACTGATCAGCTAGTCTTAGCAGTCTAGTTAGATGATCATTATTATTAACGAACCATTAACTTCCACATCAGTGAACACCAAAAGTACTTGAAAAATATAGAATAAAAAAGTGTTATATATAAGATTCAAAAGTAGTAGAAAACGATACAACTCTAACTACGTGATACATGATACAGATCTTACTCAGGAAAAATTATTCGAATTTCCTAGGAATGCTTCTTTTTATAAATGTAAATAAGAATACTTTTACAGACCCAACATGTACGCATGATTGTTAGTATAACGTAACAAGTACAATTAGAACAAATGTCATAACAATTTATTTACTTCTCTTCCTTTTGAATAAGTTAATTTAATAAACATGCAAGTAGATATGCATGCATTTAAATTCATTATTTTGTACAACTGTAAGTGTTACACTGTTAAGGCATTAGTTATGTATTACAATGTATATATAATTTTTGCATAACAGAAGCACAAAAATCTAAACAATGACATCTATAATATTTACGATTATGGTAAATCGCTACAAACACCTACCAGTTTTGCGGACCACCGCGGCTTGCTGTATTTGTTTGTATCCTTGGTTAAAATTCTTGAAAAGTTTAAATATGTGTAAACTTAATACAGTACAGTGCAAGTTCTTCCTTTCTGATCTTTGTTCGCCATATTATTCTACTTCCTTGATTCAGTCTAGGAATAATGTCAACTTTTATAAACATGTCAGTGTTGTATACCCCCTTCTCCCTTAATGATTCCTCGTCCTTAGAAATTTGCACTTTGTGTCTGAAACACTGTTTTATGATTGCATGTGCAATGATCACAGGCCCACTCCTCAAATCACATATATGTCTTTTGAGTTATGTTACTGGTCGTCCCTCGTATATAAATATCGAGAGATCCATTGGGTTCAGATATTAATCAGGTACGATATGTGAAAATATTAATAACTTTGATCCTAAAGCCTAATCGAACGTTATAGCAATGTTAAAATGATATACATAACAGACCAAGTTGATATGAATTTGTCACTGATCTATAGTAAAAGTTAAATACTATTATTGTTATTCATAATGCAGTACACTACTACTCTCGAAACGTTACTTGCGTTTCAGTGAATGAATGATAATACTTCTTTATATGCAATATTTAGACCCGATTACGAACAAAAAAGGAAACTTAAAATCTATTATCAAAATTATTATCTAAAAACTACATAATATAAATTACTCTAAACAACGATTTAACTAAAAATAACTAATTAGGCCACAATGTATATTTTTCTGTTTGGAAAAAAATCACGTTCTGAGGAAATACGCCTACATAGGTGGAGTTTAGATCGATCAGCTGATTACATTTAATAAAACCATTTGTTGCATGTTAATATGGGAATTTATGTACGTATGTTTTCCGAGTAATGAGGTCGTAAAGAAAAATCTTTCCAGTGCAGCTGATCATACTTAGTAAATCTTTTGCTGCAAGTGATTGCTGCAATGCATTTCTTAGAGGAATCTACGCAATTTTCCGAGCCGTGAGGTCGGAGAGAAATATCCTTCCAGGGCACAAGATAAAACTTTGTACCAAATTTGGTGTCTCTATCGTTCTAGGTTTATTCTTGGGCGTTGATCATTCAGTTAGTCAGAACATCTTATTTTATACGCACATTATTAAAACGAATTTAGATTTGAATTTCATTCGTATTTTTTAGAATCTAATAACAGAGTTAGAGCCCTACTCGCAGGATATGCTCATAATATTCACCACTTAAAACATACAACCCTGATGTATGCTCTAATAGTCTTGAATAACCATATTTGCTCGGAGCTGTATCGTCAACTCTGGGGTGTCGCACAAGCCGCGGCCAGGTCGGGAGAGGCGGTCCTCGGCCTGTTGTAACGACAGCGACAGTAGAAACTGACCACCGGCGCATATGGCTGTATCGTTTTGGTCGGTCATAAAACTACCCTCATTAAAATCCTGACCATCGGAGCAAATGGACACGCTTCGTTGGGGCAAGCCCAGCACCTGCCGTTTTCGGTCTCGGGATATTCATTAACAGCCTACACCCATGACTAAGCAACACTCTCCCAATTTCTGTATATATTGTGAGTTGTTGGTATGATTTTTGTGATGTTTACAATCTAATGATTAGAATGATTAGCCATGTTTGTCTTCCGACGGAACACAATCTATGGAATCATTTATACCGATGTGTTGGAGAATTTTGCTCTTCCCCAAACAGAAGAATTGCAGCCAACTGTGATTTTTCAACGTGAAAAATAAATATTTTAAGTTGTTAAGATTTGTTATAGACGCCATACACATCGTATCTATGCCTTAAAACAATTTTGTGTTCTTCAGTTCTTTTTCAACCGCGCAGTTTATAGGTAGGATTATGAGTGCTCATGCAATGTGCAGTGTATAATATTCTGCAAACATTAGTAGTTAATTTTATATGTATTCATACGACATAAATATCGTTGCTTTCGATAAAAGTTTGGTTTATGAGTTAAACGAGACACCCACCCGGTCTTAGGGTACTTTAATGCGATATTGGGAATACACCAATTTCACAGACAACCTTATATCACGCCAGATTGATAGTTATTACAAGTGTTTTGGAAATACACTAGCTCGTCCAGCATCCTTACCTTGCCGGTCCTATTATAGACCCAATGCCAGAGTCGGGAATAAACTATCTTCATAAGAATCTCTATCTCGCAACCTCATGTGGGCATTGGCAATAAAGAAGATGCTGTAATCGGAATACATCACCTTTCCAGGAAAATCTTGCTCGCAAAAAGACATCTTTTCAGAAGATATTCGTATGGGGAAAGCACCGGTTTCGCTGACAACAAAGTCTCATCAGCTGTAAGGTAACACACAGATTTCTCCCTGCATTCCAAACTTATTGGTCACTGTGACGAATTTGGGGATAAACCGAATTCTATAGCAACCCCGTTTTTTCACTTTTAATATGGTATTGGAAATACTCCAGTTTTACCAAACATGTTCCCTTCCATGCTGAACACATCTTTCCATGAGGATAATCAAGCTACTGTGGTAACTTTATTGGCAAGATAGAAATGCACTGAGTGCAACGGTATCTGTATCATGCAAATGTTGAATTGAAAATGCACAGGCTTCGTCGGTATCTCTATCTACTATTCTTCTAAGTTGAATTGTTAGCACTCTGTCTTTACTGGACATTTATTTAAAAAAAAATTGAACCTAAATAATGCTTTTTATGTTTCGATGTAATCAATATTTTATATTTAATTTATTAAACAAATTTAACACTTCAAGATTATATTAAAGTTTAAATAATGTAAACATTTCAAATGCATGGGGATGCGGCACTCCTTCGGGGCGATTGCAAACTGTATTATAGTTTTTTTCAAGTTCTGATTGTAACTAAATATTTTTTGAACAGGCGTTAAAATATAGCCGCAGTACTATTAGCTATGATATGAAAATAAAAAATATAGGGAAAAATTGTTATATAGAACTTAATTATAGTTATTTAAACATTTTTTATTCAAAACAAAAACTTGTATGCTTTTATGCCATTCTCCTTTAACCTCTAATCAAGAATACACATTTGGTTACTTAATACTATGACATCAAAATTCCTTTACAATTTTGTTTGAAGTATTTTTTAATGTTTAAGTGTGGTAGAAGTAGTAAATATTTTATTAAAATAAAAAAAACTCTTTTTCAATATAAAGTTATTCACGGTATACATTTATGCCAAGTCACATTTCGCCCAAATTGAACATCCTTTACGTGTTAGGTTTGAACAGTATTTCTATCGTTACTTAAGTTACTTAATTATAGATAAAACGGAACGTACACTGTTTGTTTTAATAAAATGATTGCTTAGCTGTTTAATTTCTGCAATATCAAACTGAATTTATTCTGAAGCATATATGGATATTTTATGAAACTTTGGCAGCTTTTGATATATTTTGTATGTATTTATTATACACTCTAAAATGATCGTAAGTAATAAATGTAATTAAAACTCAAATAGAGTCTTTCAAGCCAAGAATTTCTTTACCATTTGGTTTTAGGTACTATCCTTGGTCTAACTGGCTATACATTGTGCACATCTGTTTGAAACCGCATGAGAAGATTTTAAAAATATTACTTTTTTCCTTGGAGAAAGATTTTAATTGGTTGTAAAAATACTATAAGATATGCAGAGTTGAAAACATTAAAAACTAACTTAAACTTGTTTACTAGACTGGAAGTAAAAATTAGAAATCGTTCAAGTAAGGTTTGCTTAAGTAATGTTTCAATTCTAAATTAAAATTAAATTTGTCATGAACTTAAAACTAGAATTGTGCAGTAGAACTGCAAGTCGTGCTAGTCTGTTGAACTATAAAAAAGAAACGTAAGATAATATAAACCGTTATAGCCACAAATTACCATGAGTTTTAATAAGAAACTAACACTGACAAGGGATGGATAAGTTACTAAAACTTTAATAAAGGAGTACAATCTGTATCATCTGTAGCTGTGATTAGGGATAATTCTCTCCCGCCCGTGCCACATACGGCGGGTGTTTTTTTGGGTAAAAATGTAGGTCTACATTGTAAAACTATCTGTGCTATTTCTTCCTACTTCAAGTGGCGGACACTACATCCACGGTTACGGCCTGGACCCACTCTCCGACTCAGGGGTTTATTTTGACGAGGAGTTGACAAGGGTTCGTAATCAAACTTCCAGATCTAGGGTTGAGGAGGAACTAATAATCTCACGCCTGTCTGTCAGTACATTACTGCATATCAATGGCACACATTGATTAAATGTACAAAAAATGAGGCACATTTTGTACCTCAATATTTAATACACAAACCTACTTCGGCTGTCCACTTCTTCAACTAATCATCAGAACCATACACACTTTATTTTGATTACTCTATTTATGATGTTAATCGTGTTATAAATCAACGTAAATTTAAACTACTCCAATTTTACCTGAAGAGTGTGCAGTACACCTCAAAAATTCATTTTAATGTCATATAATTTTGGCAGTACTCATGTTTGTAAAATGAAATGCCAATACAATTAAGTAATAATTATAAAACTTTACTTTTAGAAAACATTATTATGTTTAATTACACAATTCTAACACTAGGTTCTTTCAACAAATCTAAATTTATAATTTCATTTTTGGTGTTTATTATCATGGGTCCTTGATAATCTGCTAATGTTATTATTAAAATTGTACAGTAAATTTTCGACGGTAGTACGTGTTTTATTGGCAGCTTATATAAAGTTTATAAACGTGTGTTGTGAGCCCAAAATCAAGGTAGGGCAAGCAAATTAATTATTTAAATTATTTAAATGTTTATATACCTAAAATTACGTATTATATTACATCTTTGTATATTGTGTTGATGTATAGTACTAGAGATTTGTATGATAGCGCTACAGTAAATTTTATAACTCAACTCTAAGTTAAAATGCAATTAAAAAATCTTGAGCACATCATGAACAAAATTTATTCAAATGGTACTAAGTATTTTATAGTAGCCTAAATATACTGAATTGTAAACATAGGACATCGTACAATTGTTGCTATAATTTTAAAGGACCTAACGTCGAAAATATTTGATAAAACAGTAAAATCCTACCATAGTAATTGTTTTCGGCTAATACAATTCAGATCCTGAAAGCATAAAAAATAAACCCTAATTCAGAATGTTTTACGTACATTTATTTAAAAGTAGCAGTAAGACGCGGATTCGTACGTTATTTTCAAAATCGAAGATCGTAAAATTGTAGTGAAAACTTACGATTCAATATTATGCAGCCCTATGATAATGTTTAAACAGAAGTATGCATATAACAGGTAATTACTCATTTTAGTGTCCATGATTATGAAATTCAAACGATGATTACAATGTTTACTGGTCCGAACCAATTACAATTTCTGGTACTAATGCCCTGTTCAAGAAAATGTATACATATAAATGTCTCGGGAACCTACTGTGGTCTAAAACCGTCAACTTTCGGCACCTGTAATTTACTTCCGGTCTAAGAAATTTTTAATGTCATATGTGGACTTTGCCTTGTTGTCCGATGAAGAAAATATATGTCCCTATGTATGACTGAGAAACCCTACGTTAACGGCCTTTTAATTCACGAACGGGGCCTACTAATATATGTCCCTGCCTTTAAAGTGTACAGTCACTATAATGTATTTTCTGTGCTACAGGTAAATTTTGCCTTGTGCACTAATATACAAAATACATACAATTTTGGTTTTCAAAATTTACTTAGTTCAATATACGTCTACTTCTGGCCCTTGTAGTCTACTTGCGGTTTAAGATATATGCAATGGAATAACTTGAGTTTTCCTTCTTGTCCTGACAAAAAAAAAATATAAATACACCAACACACGTAGAACTCAAAACCCCTATCTTAAGTGCCAGAGCTATAATTTGCTTCTTTGTACCGATGAAGAATATATATATACATATGACTGAAAGGTTACTGCGGTAACAAAGTGTCAGTTCTGTCCTTTCTAATTCACTTCCGGTCTAATTTATTTACGGTTCACAGTTGGGTTTGTATTGGTAATCCAATTGTAATCCAACTTAGATTAAAAAGCGTCAATTTCTGGTGTACGATGTTTCTGGAGCTATAAGAAAATATGTGCATTTCTAAGCTTAAGAAGACTGCTCCTTTCATCGCTTGTGTTTTGCCTCTGGAATAAGAGGAAGAATATGCCACCCCTATGTTTTTACTTTAACTACAGTTAAAATGCCATATACAATATCAAGAAAGCCAGCCAGTTTTGATATGCAAACACTCACAGCTTTGTTCATTAAGGTGGGTTTTATAATAGTCACTTATGCAATCTAAAGTAAAAATTATATAGAAACCGTCTATTATTCTGCAATTATATATCTGCATTACACAATTGATCAAGCACTGTATAATTATTTTATATTTTCTAAAATTTCAAATTCAAACAAAAGATTCTGCCTCTCTGCAACTTCAGCTGAAAGTGCCAATAGCTGTTTAGGGTCAGTTATCCAAAATAACATGCCGTAAATATTATAATTATTTCCTCAAATTATTAAATATTCCGGGAAACGATTCATATTTTTCTCTTCATAAAAACCCTCCTTAGGCTTTAACGGATATATTAAAAAAGAAATGACGAGATTGGTCCAGCTGTTCTCGAGATGTTCACAAGCGCTAATCAACACATATAGCGATTAATTTTTATTTTTGATAAGTAATGTCATAAAAGTTAAAGTAACATATCTATATAGTGTATCAATATATTAAATTGCTTTACTAAACGATATCACCAATAAGCGATTCAAAATAAAAAATAAAGTGATAATAGAAAATAATAAAAAATACGATTTGTGATTTTGAAAAAAACGTTGGATAAAACATTTTTCTTAATTTATACCATTAGTTACTTGGTACAGATTTTATATTTGTATTATTAGTTTAAGAGCTGTTTGGTGTTTATTTAAAATGTTGGATTTTAGTTTTTTTGTTTAGCTTAATGCTAAAATAAAGAATGACGTATTGTAAATAAGACATTTTAGGTGTACAATATTTAACTAATCCTAATTCTTTTACTTACTTGGCCTACCTAGAATTTAGGTATTAGCCCACAATACAATTTATAACACTTTTTATAAACTGCAATAACGTAAATATAAGTTACTATATATAGTAAAAAGGTTTTATCCGAACCATATTCAACTTGTAAGTTTAAAGTTGGCTTTCATTTTAAGTTAATGCAGTGTTACTATAAAGTTTAAGTTTCATTAGTAAATTATAATTAATCACGTCTTATAGGAATAAAAAAATATGATTTCTATGAGATCATTATTAGTATTCAAAAACTAAATTGTTGACCCTGCATGTTTGTTATTTTAATAACATACAGTTAGAACAAATAATTATCAAATGTCCTTAACAGTATTGTGTTTCTGTTACAAATGTAATGCGATACAAATGTAAATGACGCATTATATATAAACTAAATGGTTGTTTTAATTCTTGACAGTAATAATAAAACAATAAACTATCCGTTCCAGTTACCGTGTAATTCAAATTGTAATTGGATTTACATACATCATTATGCCAACGATGGAACAAAAGGTGGGAATGTTATTAATGATATGACTCATTAGTATAATGATGTATTACTCATATATATATATATATATATATATATATATATATATATATATATATATTACTTTTTAGGATTTTAAAAAACTAATAACAATTAGTAATCCACTTCATATGTGATATCTTAAGTTTTGGTTTCAGTAAACTGTTATTAATATTTACTACCTTAGCAACACGCTTTACGAATGTAGTGGAAGCATCACAAGAATGCGTTTAGGTACAAAGGTAGGTAAGTTGTGCATAAATTTCTTAACAAAGAGTTTTAGAAAAACTTTCAAATTGGGAATACTAAAGATATTGGCTGCTGATTGTACATAAGACATTCTTTGTCCTTCTGTTACTGGTATAGCAGTATAACGGTTCCTACCGATAGAAATCAACTGTCACATCTTGATAACTCATTATCAGCGTAAACACGCTCGTTCACCCCCACCTTAACTGGTGGAGACAAAGGCGACAGTGAGTCAGTAAGCGGCTAGCTGTGCTACCATGCGGACCTCTGCGGTGCTCCTGCTCTTGGCGCTCCCGGCGTTGGTGCGAACCCAAACCCTTCCCGGCCACTCCAAACCTGTGGCCTACCATCTCGACATCTATGTTCCTGATTTAGCTACAACGTCTACTTTCAATGGTAGGCACATATTTATTTTATTGTAAAACGTATTCGTAATGTCTTCAGTTTTATTGAACTTTTAATTAATATCTTTATAAATAATCTTCCAACATAACTAAATCAATATTTTCACATATATATCTACTAAAAGCACCACTGGAGCATTCATTTCTTCATTTTACGTGAAAATCAACAAATCTTTATCTTAAAAAGAACTTTGAAGAATTTACTTAATTTAGAGGTATTTCCGAATTCATTAACAAACAACCATTAGATGTTACAATTTGGTTCAAATCCTCGACACTATGATGGCAAAAAAAATAAAAAAAGCTTTTGATTTTGGCATGGTTAATATTATACTTTGGCGAGACTTCGTAACAGTCTTTATGGTCTATAGCATAAATAGATAAAACTGTGACACTGCATATTCCGGGCATTTGTAAGGTTGACTTGGATTTCACCTACTATTCAGTACTTTTAATCACCATCAAACATGTGTCTAATTTTTTTTAATTTTTAATTTAGCAATTGGCACTTGCTCTTGATATAGTTTCCTAATTACTAATTATTACTTGCTTTCTGATCTCAAAATTAATCTACTTTAGCAGTCACAGGACAAAGCTAGAAACAATAATAACTGTGTTTTGTAGATTCTTCTGGTAGTTTATTTCTATCAGCTGATTGTGGTAACTGAATAGATAACGAACATCTTACAGGTGGTTATCGGAATCCGCAGCAATATTCGAAGATTTGTATGCGTTTTATACAAAGGTCGGGTTGCCATATGGTAATGTTGGAAAAATGTGATCTTCCTTAAGCATTTTGGAAATTAAGTTTTGAAATGTTTTTTTATGTATTTATAATGAAATTCAATTACAGAATGAAATAATTTGCTGATACTATGCATATATTAATTAGCTTGTTGTAGGAATTTACTTTATTACTTAATGTTATATCTTGCATATTATACATCCGTCAAGAACTATACAACAAAGTAAAAATTAAAATTAATAAAACAATATATTTTTATAGTTTTAATTCAATAAACTGCAGAGACTAATTTCAAAATATATGAGCCTTTTCTACAAATATTTCTCATTGTATGCAAACTCAAAAACAACCACATTGTTAACCAAGACTATTTGCTAATTAACTCAATATGATTGTAAATAACAAGTTTATAAATACTATATTGAATTCCAAATTAAGGCTTATCAGGTAGTAGCTAATATTTAATATTTTCGTAGTAGTAAAATTAGTTTATGATATAAACCTTTAGTAACAAATTATGGTATCTGCCAACATTACCATTTTTATTATTGGTTATTAATTATATGTTCAACTTATTTAAGAATACTTAACTTATTTTACTTTATTATTTTCACTCTAAAGGAAACACTACTCGCTCAAAGGATCGATACATTAATAGAGCCAGGAGATGATCAATACAGTATCGAGTGTACTTGTTTAAAGCCCTTATCATTTTCAAGAAATCTTTATTTGGCAAAACATTTTTGTAGAGCTCTTGAAAGTAATATAGTTTGACGATTGGAAACATTAAATGCTTTCAATTGACTTTACTGCTAGTAATATTCCTTTGTTGTTCCATCTACCAGACAAGAGAAATTACCCTCTCCACAGACGTAAATGAGGAAATCTTTCCGCAAGATCTAATGTATAAAGACAGCTGTATTCTTTCTTCACTTCTTACTTTGGCCTATTTCTCCGTCTCTTATCACAGAAGCAACTATTAGACACTAAACTTTAAATGCTATATCTTAAGCTAAATAATTGACGTCTTTTACCATATAGATTACAGAACAAATGTCATATCGCACGTCACAGTTCAGTTCCTTTGGTCCTCGATTCCGTTTGATTCTCACATGTAACTTCGGCGGGAACGTCGTAAATCTTCGTACCTCAGCGATTGATATATTATAATTTAATACAAGTACAAGCTAACGAAGTGTCCGGCAGAAACAGAGCATCAGAGCTATAATGAAATACTAAGAGCAAAGGGAGAGTGTGTTTAGCTTTCGAATCATATGATATAATAAAGTTACAAATATAAAACAACTTTCGTTCTTTATTACAATTTAAACACAAACATTCCCTTGTATAACGCATTTTTCGATAAAGATTAAAATAAATAATAGGTGGGTTTTTATATTTTACGGGAAATCCTCGCAGCTATTTCTTAGCCCAAAAATGCGGTAATATTCAGGGAAATCAGGAGATATAATAACCCTATACAAAAGTTAGGACCCCGCTCGATTTTTAGGCGACCACTAAATCTAAGAACGTCTGCAATAATAAATAAGTAGTAGATTTATTTAGATTTGTGAAGACACAAGAACTACGTAAAAACAAATTAAGAAAAATTAAATAAGGCAACGTTTTAATAGAATTGTGTAACCAATAAGATGCGAGGTTAAATGGAATAGAGAACTTCAGTTCTTAAATTCGGCTCCAATAAAGCTCTGTTTAATCAATTATTCCACCAATATAAATTTTTCAATACTAAAACTATTAGTAATTTTACATAACAATATTCACAGGCAATCATTGAAGTTGGATAAGCTCAAAATAGCTAAACGCCAAGAACTACAACTCAATAACAGTAAAATATAAAATTCAACAACATTAAACAAAAACACAGAAAATGTGAATTTCTAATTCGATCAAAATTTTGAGGTATTTTAAACAATACCTTGTTGGTCATATTTTACAAATTTAAAATCTAACTTACTTATTTCATAAAATAAGTTAAGAGAGAAACATATACATATTAACATACACAATAACCAATCTATATAAAAAATAAACACAAATAAATGTCACAGGCCACTACTTCTCAGAGACCATAAGTTCGTAAAAGTGCGTCTTAAATGAACCCGCTACTGGAGAGCGGTTTTCGAAGGTTTCAAAAGTTCCTAGTCGAAGCGGTGTAACTGTAAATATTTGAGAAGTAAAACAGGGGATACCATCCAATAATCAGCCGAAACTGTTAGTCAGTGTACTCTGGCCGGAAAGAAATCTAAACTTTTGAGTAAAATATTTAGCATATTTGGAATTAAGTACTATGTGTATTAGTGTCAGGAGCTTATTTAGTACGGAATAATCCTGTTTATATCACGGAATAATGGGGTCTCTTATCTCACCCAAAGCACATAGTAATTTTATGAATGATGTAGGCCCACAATTTCCTCCACCAACACCAACTTATATCATTAGACGCTGCGTCACCGTTGTCGAAATGAGGAAAATAGTGTAGCCTTTGGTGTGCAATTGAAGAAAACCTTTTTAAGCAAGTAGCAGAAAACTCTCTACCACGTGAAATACTGAATGTATAGTTCTAACTTGTGTATAATTGGTTATAAGTTTAAGAGCACTTTAATTTTGTATGAAAATAAAGTAGAGTACAATAGTATGTTTATAGCCAGTTTACAGGAACTTTTTTCCTGAAATATTGATTTTTATACAATGAATATCACTTAAAACACAAAAGTGAAGCTTCAAAATCAAGGGTAAAATGTACGGTTATTGTGGCAAGTGTGTCGGAGGATTATAAGGTGGTGCTATGAGTTAATTTATTAATTTTAGCCACTTGCCTTTAGATAACTTACAAAATGACAGGAAAAAGTCAAAAAAGTAACTCTCGGAAATCTCTCAAACAGGTTAGCTGAAGATATATGTTTAGGAAGTGAATGACATCTATTTAATAATATATGGCTCAGGACAATTTAATTAAATTCGGGATAAGAAAATAAGATGGTTTAAATAAAATAATTCTAAAGGGAATTATTTTCTTGTGGATGAAAAAGATACTCTTTTCACACGTTTCATATGCAAACAGTGCTCTTATCTTCAGCCATTTTACTGTGGGTCTAATACCAAGATTGGACAATGTTAATGTTCAGTTAAATGAAAACAATTCTTTTAGGGTGCATAAAATCATTTTACGTTTTTTATCGTCGTGAAGGTTTCAGTGCTATGATTAATGTTTTCAAATTAATCCAACTGAAAATCTATTTTACAACTTATGGGGTTGGACTGATTTGTCCACATCGCGATATGGGCGAAAAGTCAATCATATGTTGCCTGGTTTGGGGTGCAGGGCTCAGAGCGCAGTTCCAAGAAACGTCCACGAAACGCTGACCCGAAACTGTGTACAACATATTTTTATGGCGTATCAACAAATAATGCGATCCTTTGTGTTTAATTAGAACTTCAGAAAACAACACAAAAGAAGCATCGTAAGTCATGTGGAATTTGGTGTGCGGCTAGACCGATTTATTGTTTGTGTGTCACAATACAACAATCATATACTACACACATACACAGAATGACTCAGGTCGTAAAATAGTGAGTGTCCCATTTAGATGTCAGATAAACCAGGCCTACGCTGAATGTGTCATTAGATTGTAAACACGGGTCGCCCCATCCGACTCAGAGGCTGAAACTGCCACCGGTAGTTCGCCCATCGTTAACGATATACTACCAATTACTAGTATGAATATACTATAACAACAACATTTAGCCACCGACACTCAGTAATCTTATCTCTATTGTGTTAGGTAGTAATTTTTACTCTATTAAGCATTTAAAAATATAATGGTTGTTTCCGACTGATTCTAATCTATTAAACAATCTCAACATCGTTTTGGGCATAGACATATTTTATACGTATGATATTTACTGTAATACATTAGCAATAAGGGTTTGCCTTCTGCTTTAAGTGTTGAATCCTGAGCCAATGCGCATAACCATAAACATGAGTATTCTAGCAGTTATTGCTTGGTTTAATTTGAATATTTTTGCCGTTATCACACCAGTATATTTACTGTTACTAACGGTTACAAACTGATTGTTATAACATTTTGTAATCAGGGAATATAAATATTATCGCATATGTAAAATGAGTATCGTCACTATTATTACCTGTTGTAATAGTGAATGTTACTATTGTCACATTAGTAACATGAGTATCGTCATTGTTATTACAGTTGCAACCTCAGTATTCTAATTATTATTAGCTTTTGTAATCATATCGCATTGTTACCCTCATCTCTTTGGGAGGCGGCTTACCGGTAAAAATAGAATAGTATAAACTTAGTAAAGTTGAATAAACAGATGATAGTTGATTGATTAATGCGGATGTAGAGTTCGCTCTACTTCACGAAAATCTGTCTATGTCACAGACTTGACTCCTGAAATCTGGAGTCCACGTCTGTCTGAAAAGATCCAAGAAACGTCGGCAACGAATACGTTCAATTATTTGTATCCTTTCAACCTCAAAAACACCTATACCACAAAAGAGGTCTGCCTGGCTTACTTACCTAGCAGCTATCCAGCGTAACCTTACTTCATATTTGAAGTACCTTGCTTAATTAATATCATCAAGATAAAAATAATGTTCAAATAAAAAATAATTTTTAAAAGTATAAATTAAACATTTAAGTAAATTAACATTAAGCAAAGTGTGTGTAAAAATTACAAACTAATAAAGTTTGTACTGTAAAGTTTGTGTGTACTAGTTATTGTTTGTGTGTAATACTTCTGGTTATAATCAATTTATTTAAGAACGAGTTGGTGACAGTAATTTTATTTTTTAAACATGTTTTGGTTGTCAAAACCTCTTAAGATTTCCAGAGTGGCCATTTATAAGATTAATGTCAGTGTGTTAGAGCTAGTGTTAAGATTTATATAAAGCCTCTGGGTCGAGTGTTATCTGATACGATAAGCCCAAGCCCCAGTTATTCATTTAGTTGAAAGATAGGCAGAAGAAAATGTTTTAAATAACAATTTTTGTAACATAAGTAATAATTCCATTCAAGAACAACACAATACATACCATTGTTACATATTAACAGTCGGAATACCCTTGATCGATTCGGCTTAACTGTAAAATTAAGGAACATTTTGCATTCATATTCATGAAATAGTGAAGAACTTTTCAATTTGTTATATTAAAATTCAAATAATTTTAATTATGAATTATAAATATGGGTTTTATTGTTTATTATAAATTGTTAACGCTGAGATATGGGTTTACAGTTACGGCTTGCTGACGTAACTACGTCAGCACTTGTGGTAATTACTTAATACGGAGAAGATACCAACCTAAGTCATCAACACAAATGTTTGCAATCTTGGGAATTTTCAAGATGAATGCGGATATAGGCGACACAATGTTATTACAAATAATAGTTTTTTATTGGCAATTAGGTGTTCCATGACAACTATAAAAGATCGGAATTGAATATAAGAATACTTACGTAGGAAATGTGTGAAAAGGACGAACCATGGTATATTTAGAGTTGTTCGACTGTTTGGCAAGATAGAATTAACGAGATAAAATCTGCAGGTCCAAAGGTTTCAAAATACTTGAGATGGAACGTGGTGATAACCTTCTTCCTGTGATGAAGGTGCACAGTAAGTCAATTGCCAGAACAGGAGTAATGGCGCTCTGGGTGAAAATTGCGGGAAAATAAAACAAAAGAATAAATAGTTGGATATATTTGAGTATTCATTTTCTTAATATCTTAATCTTCTTTAACTATATTATTGTTCTTAAACTGACAAAAAGTATTAATAGTGGGTAAAATGGTGTTGGAACATACCGGTACCTGATCAGCTGAGATGGGTACTATGATAGCCTTGGGACCGTGTCGGCCGTTGCGGTCGGTTTGCCGGCTCATCCGTGACTTGAAGGCTGTCTGTTTTCAGCAGCTTCGGTTGAGGGTGATAGCCATTATCCAACCTTCATTGTCTAAGATTCCCGCCATTGGTTTTGAGTCAGAGAGAAAGGGAAAGATAGAGAGAAGAGAGCAGTTCACAAACACATGGTGCGTAAGTAGTGAGACGCTCTTATCTGCCTTTCATACAGCGCGCCGGATATAAGTATATCGGGTACTTCAGACATTATAGATGAGGAGTAACTTATTATTAAGACGAACTAGAAATGTTCATAACCAGCACCGCAGCTTCCATTTCCTAAACTACCTACCGTTTGTGAACCAATTCGGCTTTTGTTCTAAATACTGTTCTGCGTATTTTGGTCAAGTTTGGAGTACCCTCATTCGTCAGAAAAACTCGCAAAAATCTAAATTTCAACTTCCAGAAACAGTCCAAGAGACGTTCTCCATAGACAGTTTCTATTGCTTCTCCTGGTATATAAACTAAAGATATTAATATATTCAGAGTGTCCAGAAAAGAGAGTCACGAAATCCGTGAACGCATAAGCGTGTACGACCGTATTAAAGGTATGCTTGCACAACCCAAGAGCAACAAGCATGTAAAAACAGCTCATACCTTTCTACTGACAAAAATGGCGCTCGCGGCTTAATGTGGTCGTAGTCGCTTATGCGTCGATATATTTCTTTGAAACGTTGGAACTGTCATAAAAATTACAAACTAGTTTGTATCTTTTAATTCTTTATAACAATACTTTGTTATTTGACTTAAAACCACTTTTAAAGGCTCCATTCTTTTAATATTAAAGCAAATCACACCATATTTTTTACATTTTCCTCTTATTTATTACAGCTATGTGCCAAGTGTGTAGCTTTATTAGTTATAGAGTCATTATTTTTTTATAAAAATACAAAATGGCTAGTAGCAACTAAACGATACTTTTCTTGACTAATAAATATTAATTACTAGGGTTTTTTTATTTTATTTTAAAATTTTCAACATGCGTAATTGTGTTAATTTTAAAGCAAATCACATAATGATGATTTAATATTAACACACTTAATGACATAATAAAAAAACAATGGTTTTTTTAGTTTTTTTCTTATTTCTCATACATATGTGGAAAGTTTGTATATGTAGCTTTACTAGGTCTAGAGATAATAATTTTGCATACAAAATAGCGTCTAGCGACACATTTCTCGACCTATTTTAATATGTCTTTTTTTATTTGAAATTATGAGTACTATCTCTCGCCGAAGTTTGTGACACCTTTTTCTAAACACTCTGTATATTACTGTGAAACAAGAGTGTACTATGGTTTGACGAGGCGTGCTGTGTGCGATGTATACCTGATTCTCGCCACGGGATATGGAGAATCGACACATAGAACATGTACATTATATATTCTAAACGTTCTTATCTATTTCACAGAACACTAAAGCACAAGAACAACTACGGTGGTCACAGCACATTTTAGAAAATAGACTTTAGAAATAAGTTCTATGAGTCTACTATGACAGTATGCCTTACTTGAAAACCATTTTAGTAACTTTTCTTGTATTGTTGTGAGTGAAACCCTTTATTATTTGTTCATTATTTCAAAATTTCTGAGAAGGGCATTTTCCTATGTCACTGCTTCTCTTATTGTTTCACTGAATACTGCATTGATTAGAGGCCACCATGAACATGATGTTGTGTTCTTTATTATGTAATGGCAAATGGTAGTAATCGATGTTCAGGTCGATGAGACGCACATTACAACTACATTGCTATTTTAATTAGTATATATGACCCGACAAAACAGGAAAAGTTAGAAACACGAAGTCACTTAGTTCAAGCGCCATAAAATTATACGTAATCAGTTAATCACAACTTTTGCGATACACTGAAATGCAATATGGTGCAAGAAAGAACAAACACGGGTTCTCTTAGATCTGAATTCAGTTCACATCCTGGGTCGATATCATCAAAATATGAAATTTCACGTATGATGCTATGACTCTCATGTTTACCAGTGCGGCATCAGCTGATAAACAATAACACTGTCGTGTTATAACCAGGTCGAGGTCGAGGTAAAGGAGACATTGACCTCTGGAAGGTCAGTTCCCTGACGTAACAAAGGTCTATTGTGTCATAGTAGGACTTTACAGCCTGCGCCCGACAGTTGCTTACGCTGTGTGCCGAAGCACTAAAACAGATTTATCGAATAGTGTAGGGAATATAGCTGCTGAACAAAATCCTAATACAACAGACTTTAACGAAACGTATTAAAAATCTATTTCAAATTGGTCATGATCGCTTAATCTGCGTAACATATGTGTGATGTTTTTGCAAATATTAAATTGGAAAAAGACATTTGAAGTAGGTTATATTTAAATGTAATACTTCAGATTTATAGCGTATTTATAATACGTGTTTGAAGTATCGTCGATAACTTCAATACAATAAAACTCGAAGGTATTGTCAGAAACACATTTATACTAACCATAAACTTTTATACTTTTTTAACAATAGATATTTGCATTTTAGTGTCCTCTTGAATGGCTATAAAAATCCATAGAATCGAATCCACTCAGTAAGTATTACTTTATAACATACTAGTACTTCGTAGTTGTGTCTCTTATTTATTTTGCAATATCAAAGCCAGCACGAACAACTTTACGAATCAAATACACACGATAAAAGCGTTTCCTAAATAAGTATATCAGCATATCAGAACACACAAATATGATAAACATATCTGCACATGATATAACGATAAATATAACTTAAACATGATAATATATCTTACCTTGCTTCGTTTCAACCTAAAACATAGTCAATTGTTCATGTTTCCGTGCTTAAATTTATCCAGAACACTACCAATTTTGGAAGAATATATATATGACTGTGTGTGATGATTCGAATGTAAGGAAACTGTTTACTGTCAGACAGAGTCATGAAAAATCTGAAGCAACAGCTGATGGCACTTTTTGAGTGATCGGGTTTTAAAACTCTGCAAATAAGCTGTAGCGTAGTGCTGCCTTCTGCAGCCGCAAGGTATGCAGAGTGTGCCTGGAATCATAACTAGTTCACTTCGACCTTGCTGTCAAAGTGAGGTTAAGTCGATTGCTCCCACAACTCTATTATTTGCATGTTTCGTTTGAAAGACTTTTACTTAGTATTAAGCAGTTTATTGTTTCCGATTTAGGCCATACGTTTAAGACCTTTTCGTGTTCAGGAAAGTTGTGGATTATTTCGCCTAAACCATTAAATTAAAATGGCATTATTAATTTGAATTTATCCATTGTCGAAAATCCCTATCTTTGAAACTGCATTTAGCAATCAAGTAGTATCAAAAGACAATACCGTTCCTCAATATATGTAAGTATGAGAACTAGTATGTAGACACATCCACAGTAACCTGCCATGTGGTGCGATTCTTTGCGTTGCCATTTATTGTCCAGTCGGTTGACTGAAAACGGCTTTCCACATTGACGCCAAAATGCTTCAAGAGTGTAATCGTGTTAACAGTGTTTCCACGCGGCGTGAGCCTGAAAACCTAGATAATCTCCATGACACTATCCACGTAAGCTTAACAAGCACGCACGATCTCCCCCCAAGTGACGTTTGAAAAACACTTCTCTAGCATTGCCATAAACTTTCTTTTGAACATTAGTAAAGGTTTGTTTCATCACAACTTCCAAATGTTATTTTATACATAAAATTAATATAAAGGGAATAAAATAATAATAACCTCAAATAATCCCTGAGTATGAAAACAGTAAAAGTATTATTGTTTTATTTTAACAATATTATATGGCCATTTAAATGGCCTGTCTGATACCTCCAAAAGTGATGGAATAGCTTATATAACATTAAAATAGAGGAATCAAGTTCCCTTGATTTATTATTAGTTAAATGCCAATTAGATTTAAGAGGGAGAATTGCATGGAACAAAATAACCCGTAAACATTTTTTAGATGCTCCCCGTCCACCATTTTAGGGAAGAAAGAATAATTTGACATCCACTTCTAAGGGAGATTTGAACATTATTAACCAAGAGTTATAATGTAGAGAAGGAGGCTTTTGCGCATGTTTCCATCCAATAAAAAAAACGATCCATCACAAGGGAATCCAAAAAATACCATTTAATAAGAATAAATCTAAATTTTTGTTCCATTTTTTATGGTATTATATTTCGAATGTTTCACGGAAAACACACACAATGCATCCATTACAAAAGTAATGGATAAAATAATCAGCGTAAAAGAAGTATTTTAAGCGAAGCGCGCAACCTAATCGTGGTTGAATTACTAAACTAGTGTAGATGCTTTTAACAGGTGTAAAACTAACTGCATTACATCTGTGTCTAAGGCACATTATACCTGTTATAATGATGTATTAGGCCTGCGTATGCCTATAATATATAAGTAAAGCATTTACTGACCACAAATATTCGTTCCTGTTATTTTCTATCTCTTATAACTAGTGTTTCTGCAAACGTCCTTTCGCTCCGCTTTCAGGTTTTAAATGTCGATATTTTTACAATACAAGTTTGTATTACTCTTTAAGCTTAAAAACTACAATTGTGAAAACTTGTTACTATATATTTAGTAGACTTAATAACACATTTTAAATATTTTGTTTCCTCTAGGGCAAATATAATTACATTCAAAATTAATAAAATATTCTTTTGTTGGAACTGCAAACCATTTATGATCAAACATTAACTGTTTCTAAACAGTATTTTTCATATACTTTAAAACTATACAAAACGTCGAAAACGATTGAATACTTATAAGGCAAAAAAAACTAAACCGAAATAATGTTTTTGCCTAAAATAAAAAAAAAAAATACGTACACACCCTATAAGTCGAGTTGTAGTATACGAATGTATACTACCCTGTTAAATTGAAAAAGTATTTATACTTGTATAAAACATATCTATAAAATCCTTAATTTTATTAATGAGTCACTTTGAGTAGGCATTTAATGGGGGAATTACATAGACATAAAAAACTATTTATTGTACAGCAGTTTATAAAATAAGTGTTTGTAGTTCTGAGTAATAGCTACCGCTACAAGTATTATCTTCCAATATCTGAAATCAATGATTTTTTTTATTAAAACAATACTTAGTGCCCCGGGTAAATAAGTTAAAATATAGTTAGTTATTATTAAAACTTATAAGTATCACATACTGGTTACTACTGGTACTATGATATTGGTTCGTTAAGTTATTATCAGCTTGATTATTAACTCTTAACTAGTACCTAATTATTTATCAATTTGTTTAAGGGTTATTTCACGTAATTAACCTCTACACGAAGTAAAACCTAAACACAACTTATGTACGTTGTGAAAATCTATTAATTTTCTCCAGAAGATTCCTCATGCTTAATAATTACTATAAATACTAAGAACATATATTTTATATTCTTCAGATGTACTGGTGCAAGTCAACCCATCCTTATGCTAGATATATCATCCTCTAGGTCCTTTATATTACATTCTTTAGGTATAATCTTTTAATTCGATCCCTAATATTCTTATCGAGTTTCCAAATAATTCTTTATGGGGATATGCTATGATATTATATTCTTTGTGTCTAAACGTTTAAGTCGGACAACGCTTATGCTAGAATTAATATTATCCTCAAAGTTTCGAACAATTCATCATCGATTTATATATATATATATATATATATATATATTCTTTTTGTGTTATTGTTTAAGTCGTAACGCTTTTATCACAACTGGTACTGCCCCCTTAGTATCAAACCTCAATTATCATTATATATTATGAATTGAGTCGGACCACACTTATGCTAGAGTAAATATTCTCCATAAAATCCTAACCATTCATTATAGAATCTCTCGTCTTTGACGACAAATATATTCATGGTAGTCTTGGCAGAACAAATTTAATAGCATTAGTAATTAAAATTATCAGTATAGCCTTTAAGCGCGACCGAGAATAATTCAGAGGTATTGAAAGTGTCCGTTTGGTGTGTATTTATTCCTCATGATCCCAGTGACACAAACTGTGAATATTAAGTTTATCTCCTTGGCACGAATAGCTGCGTAATATTGTGACAGGTCACTTCACACAAAGGTTTCCTTGTATCCACATACCGAAGAGTGATCTGGATATTGACGACGGCACAATGCGAGAACTGAAGAGTTCTGAGAAACGCCTATATAGCCATAAACTAATATTTGCAGACGATAATCACGGCTTTGACAACCCGTATCAAAGCTGTTATTGTTGTGTCAATCTCCAGCCAGGCCTAAAACTTTGGATCAATCAATTAGAGTAGATTCCTCGAGTAAACACAAGAGCCATTAGCAGTTCCTGTGAGTCAGCGCCACTTCCTCCTCTCGGCTCCGTCTCCAGCGAGATAGCTCATAATGACTCGCTCTCCACTGATGTGTAATTGTTATCAAATAGGGCTATCAGTGAGCTGTTCCCTGATATTAAATGGTGCAGCTTTGCTCGATGACAACGCCACGTGTCCAGTTGTGGTTTTTGACTTGCTACAAACATCCTGTAGGATGTAGGAATTCACCTTCTTTTGTACAGTCATCGTACACGTCAACCAGTTTGTACGGTTTACTGTGAAACCCTGCACTGCTCATTCCGTAAATTTCCTTGGGAAGTGGTTGAAGAATGATGTCACTTTTCTTAATTATTCTATTAATGGTTGTTATTTTAATAACGATCGTTTAATACACACTCTAGATTTATTTTTTTATTTTCTGCAAAACTTCGCTGTTTATACTATTTACGACTACTTATACTTATACTGTTTATACTATACTGTACTTAATTTATTAACAATATAATGCACAGTACTACTCTAATTAATTTCTTCATACATGTGTTAGTCACATTAACTTAAAAAGTCTATCAATAATGAGTTAATAATTCAAAGTGAATGTTGATAGTTATGAACGTTGCAACAATTGTAAATATAGAGTAATTATTGATGTAAAGCAAAATACAGAACACTTTAATAATTCACGAGGCATTTCAACATCACTTCATTAGGTGTGTTTCCATTTACACCGGACGATGGCAAATTTGAAATTATTGGAGTATTATATATTTTCTTTTATAGAAATAAATTATTTTCCAATAAGAAGAGCTCCTCTTTCGATGAAATAGAGATAAATTAAGTTTAACAAGCGTATATTTATATAATAATTTGTTTTTTTTTAATAAAATCTTTCATATAAAGTCTAATATATTTTAACGATGTATAATAACAACACATATCCACAATACTTTAAATAACTTCATAATAAAAAAATTTAGTGCAGACTGAAAATACACTATTGTTAATAATATAAAAAAGGTTTTAAAATTATAATTTATTACTTATTTGGGATATGAATAAAACAATGTATTACTATTAAAAATCAGTACATACACAACCACGATCTAAAAAATGTGGAATAGTCTCTTTGTTATACCATTTCGAAATGGGTCAATGAAATAATCATGGACTGGATATTCACAACCAATCCATTCATCTTTGTTTCCAGAACTCATCAGGCGAGATACTGTTCTGGTCCGTTAGTGTTGACTGTTTTGAATTCTGTCAGAGATATTTCAGGAATATAATAGAGGCCTTTTTATCCTTCACTTTGCGACAGACTATAGTAGGTCTTTATAAAATCAAGTTATGCATTATTTCAGATATTTTTGTTTCAAAACTAGTATCATCCCATCGAACAGAAATTACGACAATGATTGAAGTTGGTTTTCACTCGATGATTTACACTTCTTTTCTGTTTGTACCAATATGATGAACGATAATGCCCGAATAACAGTAACTAACTGAGTAGTATTTCTGTTCACACAACGCAAATCAGCAAAGGTACATCACTGTGAAATTATTGATATAATTTCGTGCACTATTAAAATGCATACTTCTTACATGTATGTTGCGTTTAATGTTTTATATCAATCACGTAGTACACTTTTAGTTTGTGACTCAACATTCTTAATTTAAGCAAAAAAGACATTTTGTAACAAAAAGATTTCAAAAAATTTGTATGTCTAATATATACTCGGCAACTATATCACAACCGTATTACGTGTTTTTTCTTTTTTACTTTGTAATTTTAACATTCATCTTTTTAAGATGATGTATTAGTGCGGAATTAAAAAACTATTTTAAACATTCTTATTGTATAAAAAGGTAATTACAATGTTAAAAATGTAGCTTCTTGAGATTGTTAAATATATCATTTCCAAATTTTTTGAGTTTTGAGAGTTACGTAACGGCTTTACAAATACCTTTACAAAATGACTACACAAACGTATGCCAGTAAGACAATAAATGATTGGCAGCTTGATGTTCAGGAAGATTTGTTCTACTTTACTAATCTTGTAGAGGTCTGATACCTTCACGTTGCCTTTGATAACTGTCAAGGTTTTGGGATGCACTTTTCCTTAGCATTGTTGCACTTTTCTTCGCGGCTGTGTCATTATAAAACAAAAGCAGAGAAACATGAGATCATTTCTGGAAACGAATTAAATTCACAAACATCCTAATGATAATGTTGAAAGCCTAAAGTTGTAGGAAATGTGACAAACTGAACCATCTTATTTTAATACCGAAATATTTACTCAGGATATTGACTGTTAAGTTTTCTGTGGAATGCCGTTAAATCATAACTCAATGACTATATATCCAGATGTATAGATAAAAGATAAATTTGTGATTTCAAAACGTTATATTTCAAATCTAATAATATACTGTACTTAATTTTCTTAAACTAAAAACCTCATTTTAGGTTAACAAATACAACACCAAAAATATATCTAAAACTTAAATGGTTGGAATGTTAGTATTTTATACAAAAACAATACGTACATGTCTTTATGTATTTTTATACACGATTTAGTCGTTTTAGAATATAGACGTCTTATGGGTTGCATTGAAAGTGGTTAATGAATATACCATTGTAACTAATCAATATTTGATTTTATTTGACAAGATATTTTTTCATCAACAAAAAAATGTGTTGGTTGTAATTATTTTTGGATTTTTAGTTTTAGTACAGTATCACTGCTCGTTTATAAAAAAAATGTAAACCGAACAGGATATGCATTATTCTTAGGCTTACGAGGCCATCATCATGAGTATCAGAATATCCGGTTGAAACCGCGTAGTAAAACCTGCTTACATAATTCAAATCTTCAAATATTTCTGCCTCGCTGTAGAGAATGTGGAGAACCATTTTCAGCAACCATTTTTGGTCAAATGTTGGACCAAAACTGAATTTCAGTTCGAACAAAAGGCCAAATTTGGTTCAACATTTGTTGAGCGAAGATGATTCTCCACAGCGTGGCAGAAATATTAAAATATTTGAATTGTGTTAGCAGTTTTTCGACGCAATTCGTACCGAAAACTCTTGATGATAGTATTTAGTTTGAGCAGCTTTTGACTTCAACTCAAAAATAGAAGAATATCAAAATATTAACTCTTTTTGCAGGTTACAATCTTTAAATTTAAATTAAAAACCAACCGTCTGATTTGTAAATGACAAATAAATCAGTATCAACCAACAAGGTAAAGATGGACTATTCGGCCAAAATGGCCATTTTCGGGTTTTATATTTCATCAGCTGAAGCTAATATAAATTTTATTTGTGAGTTCTGTGGTTTTTTATAAGTGTTGGGAGTTGTTCAAATTTGTTTTTAACCCTTTCGATACTGTGCACAAAAGTAACGCAAGTTGGCTCTCGGCTCCCGGACTAATTACTGATAGCTGGAAGATCCTTATCTCCCAGTAAGATCCGATAGAAGCGTGATGTCACCATCAATGAATGAATGTCACTGACCTTCATCAAAACTAGACGCAGAATCTCCATCTTACAGCCAATTGCAAGCTAACCGTGTACGCAATTTCAGGTCTGTAATGCTTCTTCAGAACCGTATCTTAAAGTAATGTATTTTAAATTATTGTAGATTTTATATAGCCAACTTATACATGAATACTCTATATTCTGACTCCTACCAAACACAATGACTATTTAGTAAATTTACTCATCATAAACTGCGTGATTGACAAATAATCCACAGTACAAATAAATTAGCCTGCGGCACAGTAAATGCTCTCGTGAATAGATCCGGTTTATGGAGTTCAGAGCACAGACAGTTAGGTAATCGTATAATTACTATGAAGCTTAGACGTTGCTTTACAACATGATAAGAGACAAGGTCTTCGGTAGTTTCTTCACTCTTACTTTCAACTTAGCTCGTAGACCTAATTTAAATGAAAGATATTCGTATCATGGAGTAAAAATACTCGGATAATAGCTGGAATCAGCTATTAAAGTGCAAGTTTATAGCTTCAATAGCCACATTATACTATAATACATGTCGTTAGGCGTAAACAATATTCGTCGTGTATTTAGATTTTTAACTTCGATGGCTGTGGCCTTAACTTTTTTTTAAGTTATAAAATTTAATATAACTTTTCATTACAGTTTGTCAATTGTTATAAATCTACTTAAATGTTATTTGTATCGTTATTATAATCAGAGATTATAATTATATCTCTTTATTTATTCCTATTTATTACATTCGATTTATATTATCCGAATTATTATATTCATATGAAATGTTCTTTTGTTTGACCTGTTTATTTATTGTTGTTATAATGTCTTGTTGTTATAATTTATAGATTTATATTGTTGTTATTTGTATTAATACTTCTATATGTATTTATTATTAGCTTGTGAATGTATGTGTGACTATCTAGACTTATTATTATGGTTGTAAAATATGAAACTTGGATCCGGCATGAGCTGGGAGTCTGTTGTTGGCATTAGTTTAGTTTCATATTGTATATATTATATACTACATAAACACTTGATAACTATGATAATAGAAATAACAAGATTTAATATAATTGGTGAGTTATTTTGATTGTTGGTTGTGGTTACAGATAGCGTAAGCTTTGGTTAAGGCAAATAATAATAGTTTAATCTAATATTTGTATAAATCAAGTTTGGTTGTTAATTTAATGTGCAGCTAACCTATGTATATTACAATTTTATGTTAAATGTGTAAAGATTTGTCACACTGCACTTCACGAATAAAGATTTGTGAACTGTGAACAAATTAGCCTGGGTAGTATTAATTAAACAATAACACGTGTAATCATCAATAAAAGTAATGAGTAATGCCAATGACCTTGTTTAGTGGATACGGCTGTAATTTCAATATAACCGAGTCAAGCAACAAGAAGCGTGGCTGCTTCTCGGATGGGTGACCGCTGAGCGATCTGTATTTGCTAATAGTCAGTTCTCTCCCTCAGCCATTGCTGATCACCTTAAAGCCGTAGAATAATTACCTTCACGAAATCGTACATTTTTAATATTGACTTTCAAAAATAAAAAACATGCAGTGTCATACTAATCGAGCAAAGCTTTAAGATCGTAGTATCGTCCAAAAAGTCAGTCACTGCACATTATCCAGCTTCATTATTCCCTAAAACCTAGTTGCATGACCCAATTACAGTGTTTAATGAGGTAATTTGTCGTTCAAGATACATGCAGTCGTCCTAGTTAAGGTACCTCATGTTGCACATGATGAATGTATTGTAAAATCTCTCTTATTTTGACTTGCGTCTCATAAACACAATCTATTCGGTCTACTAACCCTTAAAGCGTAGAAAAAGTTTGGCCTCTCATTTAGATCTATTTTTTTAATTCCAGGCTTACGAAAGTTAAATTCATTTTCCGTTTCCTAGAAGAAATGACAAACAAACAATATAAAAAAAACTACCGGTCACATGTTACCGGTAGGCTATATCCGTGTGCATCGACAGACGAAATGGCAATAAAAAAACAACACTCATTGTGGTTTTATTTTTGGCGTGTCACGTATTCCAATTTGCTTCCAGACGGTCATAAATCAAAACATTTACGCATATGCTCGGTCATTTATTTTGTGTTTCAGACCACCCGTCTCAAATGTCTAATGGCCAAACGTTTAACTGCAGCTGTTTAGTTTAAACAGAGTCCTCACTAAATCGACAACAAAGAATTTGTTTAAAATAATTTAAACTCTTCAAAAAATACAGGGTGTCCTATAAAAAGTGTGTTTCATAGTCGAATCTCTAAAATCTCAAACACCAACACCTATCGTGCTGTGCATCATTTTAATAGTGTTTGCATCCTACATATTTCGGTGAAGAATATGTTACATTATCTCTATTGTTTCAAAATGGCGGGCCAAAGGTACACGAAATATTATTCGTCCTTTATTACCACTCCTTTGATACGAACATACACCAAAATAAATTTTTGTCCGATACTCATGATACGTGCCAAATGATACCATGTTTTGCCGTATGTTTAAGACCACGTTGGGCAATTACGAGGCTAAAAAGTTTCAAATAAAACATTAAAGTTTTATATTCACTGCGTTAATAAACATCACTTTAACCGTGCGGTATTATTGGCTATCAAGGCCCAATTTTACCCTGGTCTAGGTTTACTTCACTCCCTTTCCTATATGATAGGTAGGCCTATGCTAACCAATTGTGATTGTAACCTTTATAGTAATTTATATTGACATTTTTAGAAAAAAAATTCTGAATTCGAATGTAGAGGTGTTGAATACGCTTTTCATATTAGGTGAGTGTTGAAAACAGTAAAACTACAGGGCGTTACTATACAAGGATATTTCTTGATCGATATTTATTTAAAAAATTCAGATTTATTTTATTTTGGGCCACGCAATTGCCTAACTATTTGTAAAGAGATAATTTAAACTTCCTCTCGGTACCCATAAATACAGTTTATTTGATGCAGTTTGCTAATAGTTAAAAACTAGAAAATAAACTTTAAATGTGATAGTTGGTCATACAGCCTTTGATGTGGCGGAATACCTCCTACTCTTTACAATTTAAAATGTTTTGATTAGGGATATTATTTATATTCAGAAAAGTGTAGAATTTACTGTGTTAAAAATATTTTGAAAACACAGCGCTTTGAAATATATTTTTCTATATTTTAAAGCGTGTCAAGAAGTATTCAAATAAGTTTATTTAGATGTAGGCTCGTATCACACGAGTGGGAATAAAAAGACTAAAACAAGCACTATTTTCTATACCGCCATTTTTAAATTATTAGAGATAATTTAGTATTTTTAGGATGGAAATACTTTTAAAGTGATGCACAATATGAAGTGTGTTAGCATTTGGAATTTTCGAGATTTGAACGTGGGACCCTTGTTTTTGGGACACTCTATGTTTTACAGAGTTTAACTTATTTTCTAAGAATTCTTCGGGAAAGATTTAGTGGCGAACTGTTAAAACTAAACATCTGCAGTTAGCCATTCAACTACTACATGTTTGAGAAGGGTGGTCTGAAACATTTATATAGTACATATACTCGGCAGTTTCGGGAATTATACTATGTACAATTTGAGACAACCGAATTTGTGTATATACTTAAGCTCAACCCTAGTTTCGTGCTGGGCGAAGCCATTATAATAATGGTTGAAAATATTATTGGATATATGAAACACGCTACCTGAATATTAAAGTAGCTGATAAATATTTGGCAATAAGTTTAGTTACTAAATACAATTGATAAAAGAGCCAATAGAGTAAACAATAATTAATGCGACTTACTTCCTTGTTTTCCTCCATAGAAATTATATTAAATTGTTACGTAATTACGACGTTGTCATTCATTTCAGCTATATTGTTTATCGTATACCGCGATTGGCGCATTCCGATTTATCCGTTGGTCATGTTTTACGCGTCGTTAAACCAAACGTTAAATGTAGCGGCACTGGTTAGATATACTATCGTTCAAAAAGTCTCTCAATGTGTTACTGTGTCTTGTTGTATATAAGTACATCATAGTGATGAATAGATGTTTAAGAATTTGTCAGTATCTCGATACATCAAAGAAGTGTGCCATCACAGTGATGAATAGATGTTTCAGAATTTGTCAGTATCTCGATACATCAAAGAAGTGTGCCATCACAGTGATGAATAGATGTTTCAGAATTTGTCAGTATCTCGATACATCAAAGAAGTGTGCCATCACAGTGATGAATAGATGTTTCAGAATTTGTCAGTATCTCGATACATCAAAGAAGTGTGCAACCGTCAATAAAGATGCACGACAACTGAATGCAAACTTGATTTGTTTACGACAATCAGATAGTGTACAGTGAACTCTATGCTGTGATTTTAGCGACTCACTATGCCTCTGACGGAAAGTTTTATCCACACTGATTGTATGATAGGAAGCAAGTATCACTTCCAACTGAATCTACACATTTTGGGTAAAACTGTATCATTCTTACCCCGTGGAAGCAAATCTTGAACAGCCTTACTCTTGAAGAAGACATGTATACATTTTAGACATAACTCATCATCTTTACTTACTCCGGACATGAATAGTACAAATTTCAGTTTCCACTAGAATTGGTTATCGTATTCTATAGTAAAGATTACTTTTGGGTGCTGGCATTTTCCGTATGGAATGCACAGTTTGTTAGCTTGCCAATTATTTTCTTCAGATATTTTCTACAAACAGCTTTTCAAACTGTCCCTTACTGCATATGTAGATGCAGCCAGATAACAGTGTTTAGCAGTGAAAGTAAAAATCTATCATATTAGGTTTTTCTGAACATTAGAATTGCGTTTCACAGTTGTAAAATTGTATATATGTATAGTAAACAAAACTCTTTAGAAACAAGAACACAGTAAATAAATAAACGTAACATTTAAGACAGGAAATATCAAACTGTTGGGTATTTCAAAATAAGAATCTTCAACCAAACAGGTAAAAAGGCCTGAGCTATTGAAGGTTACCAAATGATAATTAGCGTATGTGTAAACAAATTACTGTATGTGACAACGAAACGAGGCCACTTTAGATAGTTCATTCAGTAATAAGTAGACCAATATTATCATGCCACTAATGCAAAGTATCACAAGAGATTGGAGAGTTTGTAAATTCATTTATTCTTACAAATTGCCCATCGTCAGTCATGAGCTTTAAACAAAGAAAATTATATTGCTGTATTTATATAATTTAAATTACATTAAAAACTTACGGGTATTATAATACCTTAAAAATAAAACAATCATTTAACAGCGCAAATCTAAATAAATTTAAAGTTTACTCAATGCAGTTTCCTTTTCTTATTTTTTGCAAGTAAACTAATCACTATTAAGGATTTTAGATGCTTCATTTCATTGCTTTTTAGTTTATACGTTTTGTTCCATTGCGTATCAAGTCTTAATACCTCATAATTTTCTGAATTTAAAGAAAATCTATTTCCACCCTATTAATACTGGGCGCTCAATATTTTTGAAAAATTGAATTCTAATTTTTATTACTTGGTTTTTTTACTGCAGATGTTATTACAAGTACTTCATGGGTTAAAATGTCTTAGAATGCTGTGTTAAACCTGAATACAAAAATACACAGTACTCCATGAGAAATTTAAAAGGTTGGTCAGGAGATTGGAAAATGCTGCATATTATAGAAAACTATTTTATTGTGTATAGTGATGTAAATAGTTACATAGGCAAGACTATGTTCTCAATTGTTTTTTTTATAAACTATTTATGAAATCCTAATGGTCGTTCAGTTAGAGTATATATGTTTTATTTGAGCACATAAAGATTTTTTAGCCTCGGATGTAGTTAGTAAAAGTTATGGATATAAAAAACTATTTTCTGCCACGTTTTAATCCTTAAAGTCGAATATTTTTATGGTCAAAACCTAACTGGAAATTAGAATTATAAGATTGTAAGTACCTATATCAAATATTAATCATTCAAATAAAATCAGATATATAAAAAATATTGATTTCATTTTCTCATCCTTGTCCAACCATTTTTTAAACCTTCAATGTGGTTTAAACCAATTATGCCTGCATAATCAAGTTTTCAAAATATGTCTGACATGAATTTTGATTTTCCTATTTAAATAATACAATTACCTTTAACTGTTGTAAATGTACACACACACACACACACACACACACACACACACACACACACACACACACACACACACACACACACACACACACATATCAAATACTTAAAATTCATCTCATACACCCAAAGTTTGAAAGAATTATATGATTTTTACATTCTATCGTTACATTGTACAAAAATAGAACACTACGCTTTTCGACGATCTAACCTATTCACAAGGTGTCAAAAACTGTAAGGCACAAAACCTAACGTCCACAAATATTGTTTTTCTGTCGCCTTAACTTGATTTTGAATATTAAGAAGTCACAATAGCTACATATTTTTTCTATACTTTTAATCAATTATTAATACAGAAGACTTAGAAGTTATTAAATATAATTCCCTTTTAGATAAAGAAACATTTCATAAACGGTATTTAAATTACCTGTGTAGTACATTTCATGTTAAAGTTTCCTTGTTTTTGTTAATAAATATATCTCAGTAATAATTTTAACATATGCATTCAATAACATATTGTTGTACATATGTCATGTAATTTTGTAATTCAACACACTCGGTAAACTATTACTTGTAAAGCAACACTTCTTTTCTAAAGATTTCGGCTGAATTAAGAGCAGTCTAATGTTGAATCAAACCATTATGATAAGATTCGCTAACAGATTACTGTATTATAAAGCTCAACACATGTGTTTAACTTGTGATAAGAACTCAAGGTCCTCCAGGTTTATTAGCTATTACATGGTGGTTAACACTCCCTGGCTTACTTTGCGTTATTACAACATTCACCACTACTACACGCATTTATATAGACTATCTATGAGATAATATTAAATTTGTGTATTATATATGCTGGAGAAATAAAATCTGAAATAAAAGCCTGAATTTTGAGAGTGATGGATTTTTTGAGGAAAGTTATCGATTATAATCCTATTTTAGTTAACTATGGGCGGATTGTATAGGTTATTCCATGGGTCCGTACATTTCTTTCTTCCAAAACTTTAAGGTCTGAAGATAAAATCTTCTAAACCAGTTCGATCTAAATACCGCCATGAAATGTCAATTGCAGCTTTATGAACACTAATACTATTTATATACAGAGTGTGGCAGAACAAACTGAGCAGTCTTTTAATTATAAAGAGTAATGGAGCTAGATATTCAAAAATGGCGTTTACTTTAAATATCAGTAGAAATACAATTATATGTTCACTATATTTTTAAAATATTCTTAAAATGGCGGGATTAACATCAACATAGTTCTGAGGACGATCTCTTAAGTTTTGTACAGCTCGTTCACACTATCACCTCCTCAATAATCCGATCTCAACAGTGTGTAAAGGCAGTGTTAGAACACTATCCTCACGAATGCTCTTGCCTGGTGACCCGTCAGGCCAATCCACTCTTTGAGTAGTAATCACTGATCTTTGTTTTCTTAAAGCCCGCAATTCAAAGCCTAGATATTCTCAGTCCAAACCATGTTTGGTACTGAAATAGAGACCCCGACGGAAGACTATGATTACGAATAACTCTCTCCTCACCCCCACAACCAGAGAATTGGCTGGCTCAGCCTTCTGCCGCACCCTATACATCGTATATCCTAGTTCAGCACAAATATCATCTTGAGGATTTGGTTTTAAGGGATATCGTAGTTTCATGCATTTTGCAAAAGAAAACTTGGAGGATTCTATAAGTCCAAGTGTTGGATATACTTGTACAGTGATTTCCATAAAGTGTGTGCACATATTAAGTTCGAGTGTTCGATCTCTGGTTGGTACAATTAAAAAAAAAAAAAAAAAACTGTGTAGTCACAACCCTTTCAAGTATCTGTTGTTATATAAGAAAAATATAAAGTGTGTGATCATTTCACGGAAATTTTAGTACTTAGGAGCTTTATAATCAGGCCTAAATAAAAATAGTTGAAGATAAAGATATGATTTTATACAACACGTATATGAATTATGGCTGAAGGGGATAAGTTGTTTTTATTTATGAAAAGATTAATGTAACAAACAATGTAATTTCCTTAGGTCAAAAAACAACTTAAAAACATGCCATTGTATATACTCTAGAGATGTATTCATACATATACTGTAAAAATCTACACTTATATGTTCATCAGTGTATAACGACATTGCTTTAAACGCCCATTATACGTCGTGGAGTTATCTAAAAAAATTTAATTTCTTAGGGAAGTTTTTTTAAGCGACTGTGAGTCTAAAATGTTTACAACCTGAACATTAACGATATAACCTAATGCCGATAATAAGATTATCAGGAGTCATGCCTTCTCTTGCCTCACTGTGTGCTTCATGTTTAGTAATTATTATTTCACTAATTACTTCAGAAACAAAATAAATATTCCATCTGAAACACCTCAGAAAAATGTATTCATTTACAGTAAAATAAAACAATGCACTTCCAGAAATCACTATTAGTTATAACAGTTTAAATTTAAGTTAAAAGATAAACAGACTGGTATTTTTATACAGTATCCAAAAAGCTGTCGAGGAGCACTTTGTATTGTTGATACTGTCTTCAGTAAAGTTCTCTACTTCAATCTTTTTATTGTTTGCGCTCCATCGTTTAGTATTGAAAAATTATACACTTTAGGATAAAAAATAAAAATCGTTTGATTGTGTATTGGTTATACTTTTAAACGTAGACAACTCCCATCAATCTAGGATCAAACATAAGGTCGTAAAAGTGGTTGAACCATTCTTATGGCGTATTGTTGTCGTATAGAAGTTTCTCCACAGCCGACTTTTCAAATCGTATAGGGACAAATTTGAATTCCTTTAGTGAAATAACGTAACTTCTTTGTTCTAGCGAGCGTGGAAATAAATGTTACCGTAACTACATCTACTGACAGCTTCGTTTTGCACGCTGAAGGCCTTGACATAGACCCCTCCAGGGTATCAGTGCAGTACCACTCCAGGCTACGTGGTTGGAGGGAGGAAAGTGTATCAGATGTCGTACACAACAGCTCCTTCCTGGACATCAAACTGGAGAGACCTGGGCTCACCGGGGACTACATCATCACCATCGGATACACGGGCACCTTCCAAAACGAGATGGCTGGTTTTTGCAAAGTTGGCTACCATTTCAACCGAATGCAGAAGTAAGTTTAGATTACATTTCACTTACTCAATTTGTTCAGCATTTTAAATTAAAGTAAATAATATTTTCTCTTCACCATTATCTTAAATGACTGATTTTCGTAAATTTCCCGTTCGGTGGTTTTTTATGGATATCTTGTATCAAGTAAAATGACCCTTTTCCAAGAATATATTTTAATTTACTGCTTTTTCCAGGTTATGCGAGTTAAATTAGTTTTAACCACTATTTTTCCCGACTTCATAAAGTTCTTTGAAATTGTTATTGGTTACATTTGTAAACTCTAGGTCCTGTCCCCTTAGAAAATCACTTAAAGTTACTACTCGTATTAGCTTAAATGGTTTCATTTATATAAGTTGTACCAATCAATTAAGCTGTTTTTGGATTTTCCCTCCCACCCTGTATCTTGTAACCATAACGAATTACAGTGACATCAGTTCACATATCTCGCTGTGCAATCAAACACCATATTGTGACAACTCCTAACTTAGGAGGGTAAGAATACGATAGTTTCGGTTTATATTAAATCATTACCTCTTCAAATGAGGTGAAATTTGAATGTTCCTATTCACTGTTTAAAGCTGATGAGAGGGAACTTAAAATAATTTTCATAATTATATCATATTTCTACTTTAATCATATATATCAAACAAGAACTAAGGTAGCTGTTTCAGGTTGAGTGGTTGAGAGGGCTTGACAACCCCAACTCCGCCTCTTTAATAAAGCATTTTTCATTTTTTTCAACAACCAAGTACTTTTTTACCATACCAGACTAGTAGCCAGTGAAATAAATTGTATACACCAAATATTTATGTAAATCTTATAATACAAAACTGGCGACATGCCCAAAATCGTTTTAGATTGTATTTTGAAATTTTGGTATCAAGCATCAAGGATGTAACGTACAGATACTCTTAGCTATACAGATTAGGGTTACGTTCTTTTCCTCTGTGGAGTTACAGTATAATTAATTATGTAGTCTGTACACTGTTATAGCATTTGCCTTTTATCTCGGAATTTGTATGTCATGATTTAAAAATATACATCTTAGCGACCACATTCACGGGCATTTAACGTTGCCGATATTTATCTCATAAGCTTTTTTCACTTATTCATAATGTTTTCCTTTTTTTTTTTCCGTTTTTAACCGGAGACAATCATTATTAGAGTTGGATTTATTGTTTTAACATTAGATAAAAAACTTGGACTAAATTAACGAATAAAACTAGGCTAAAGTTAGCAAAGTAAATGAGTAGTTTTTATTTGTTTTTTTTTTATTTTTGCTGAGTTTACTAACAATAAATAAAACTATAGATTATAGTCATTAGTTTAATTCCGTATTGCTAAAAGCTTAATTCTGACGGCACATTCTTTGGAATGTCAATCATATATATCATGAAGGAAACAGGATTTCCTGACATTTGCCACCGTTCAGTGAAACAAGAAATCAGTAACACTACGTTTCGAGATCTGCAATCTGATCTCTTCTTCAGGTAAATACATCATATCATATCATCATATCAAAATGAAACATATAACAGGCATATTAATATTAAAACCCAATATAATCCGATGTCCAATTATATAGCCCCTGTAATTCTTTCTTTCGATCTGAATAAAAAATATCTCATGACGAAATAAAAATAACAACTTTGTGGTAATTAAAAGTTACGCTCTACTTGTAGGCTCAAAAATAAGCACAAGCCGGAAAATTGTATAGGTTATTTTGTAATGTGGTACCCTTCCACGAAGAGAAGCACTTATTGTTACTGCTGAGTAACATTAACGTTCGTAACCTCCTGTAACGTTCGTGCTAAGTTAAGTATAACGCTTATAACACGCCATCTATGTATACAACAGTCAACCATGCTGACAAAACCCCAACACACCTTCTGGTCGTACACATGTATATTTATAGAGTTACACAATCGTAATCCGTCACTATTACTTTCCTGTAAATACACACCGTGAAGTAAGTGAATGTATTGAAAATGAATTTTAGAGAGGATGTATTTGGTTTCTCCCCTCGCAATGTTCTCATTTCGTGTGTAACAAATTCGCATTTAAAATCAATATTTTACTCGGTCACTTGCAATTTCTTTACTCTCCTATTGTAAAATACTCGCATATACTAAATCATTATTCATCAAAACCATTAATAATGGGTTTTATGCCTTTTGAATACACCCATATCTAAAAGGAAGTAAGTAACTCTTTTTAGTTTTAGAATAATTTTACGAATACAATTCCGTCATGAGTTTTGGTACATAGTACTAAATTCTGGTAACTGTATTAATAAAATAATGGTCCTTAAAGAAGCACTTAATACAATATCACTTTTCAATGAAGTGATTTTTAAACGTGCAATTTTTTCCGATGCAGTTCACTATAGGGCTATGTCACAAGCATCGTCGAAGCCTTGTAAGGCATACGTCATACATTAATTAGCATAACGTCTTACATTAATTAATATCACAAGTACGCCGTAATTTATGAATTGCTAATCGAATGGAATGAAATTGTTTTATTTCAGTTGGTTTTACGTGACTTGTAATACAGTCATGATATGATTTAAGACGGCCGAATGCTTTAATTAATGCTTTAGTCAATTTTTAAATTTTAAAATCAAAGTTTTCTTTATATATTTCTCAGATGGTTATGCCTTATTTCCTTGTGTTTTTTTTAATGTAAATATAATATACCGAATTGTAAAAATGTATAAAGTTATGTGTAGTTATATGTAAAATATGTATTGATATATATATATATATAATGTTTGTTTTGGTTGTTTATCAATTTATTGATGTATACAACAATATTTATTATTTGTTGTACAATGTATTTGGAATTTAAATTTGGGATACAAATTATCATCTGTATTTTTATTTGTATTTTTAATTAATAGTTTTAGTATGTGTTTATATGTTTTTTCTTAGATTTTCTCCTAAAATAGTATCGGCTAGAGGGGATGAAAAGAGCTGCATCATAAACAAATGGTTATTCTTGAATAAAGTTTTTATTTGAATAATACGATTAGTTACTAATTAGGACACGAATATAACAGATCCGCTTATAACCAAACCATGGTAGTTACAATTTTTCAAAACTGTGTATACTGCTGAACCGTAAGTGCGACTGTCAGTTTTCGTATGTCGCTTGGTGAAGTTATCACACTTAATGAACTGTATTTGAACACTTTTCTGTTTATTTTGTAACGGAAACCTTTTTGAACTAGATTAAATGTTGAAAAACGTATTATATGTTTCCGGTCAGTCGAAAACAGGAATGTGGGGGATCAGTGACATAAACAAGCGTGCTTGTAATTAACTTATTCCACACGCATATGACAAATTGAGGCGAGCCATACCGATTTCTTAGTTGAATACAGAGAAATGTGATTTGAATTGTCCCGATATTTAATGGGAAAGCATACAAGATTGGATAAAATTCAAATGCCTCTCATCTATATTTCCGAGGCCACGGGTCAAGGAAAGAGACGTGCGCATTTAGGCAACAAGCGTAACCGACACCGGGTGAAACGTCCCTGATTTCCAGAGGCCGCTCGTCCCTAAATGTTTATCTCCAGTATCCTTCACACTTGCAAGTAAACATTGAGAGAGTTGTAAATGATTCTAGAGGTGGGGATATCTCCGTGGCAATCATTTGTCTTTGGATTACTCGGGATTTCGCTGTAAAGAGAGGTTGGCTACCACATCCTTGTCATACTGCAGAGAAATTCGAGCGGGTAACAACTAAATAATAAATTTTAGACACCATTCGTCATAATTCTGTAACCATATCGAAACTCTTAGCAGTCCACAATGAGCCATCACTAATTGGCATTAGTCTTTGTGGACTTTCATTACAAAAGGCTGGTTGATCTTTCACGTAGAAACTCCTAGAATTAGCTTAGTTACACTGAGCGAACCTAATATTATATCGCTTTCCAGCTGACACAAGCCTGCCAGTAACCCACATCATGCAAGCAATTTGTCATAGTAAGGTACTTTCAATTAATCCGTAGCCTAGTAAAACATCTTCGACCCGACACACCACGCTTCGATCATTGTTTCGTGGAATTGTGGATCTATATTCTGCTTAGTGTAGCAAAGCGATAACTGAAGTCTCTAGAGTGGTAAAATATTTCCCCATCTAAAGAAATCAACCGACATTTTACAAAGATATTTCACAAATAGCAAGTTCCACTGACATTACACTACAGTTGACCAAAGCTTAGACGTGTATATTTTGGCAAATCTTAGACAATTCTGTTCTGAAGAAAAATTATTTGTATCCGTATGTGATGTTTATTTTGAACATTTCGATTTTCCTGGATCATTACAATTTACAAATTGTTAATGAGTTCTGGAAAATTACCGTACCTTATGCTGTACAGCTATACCTGTTCGGGTGTTACGAAAGTTGAAGTAATTTATGGGCAGTACTCTAGTGTTAAAAAAATTACCTATCCTACGAATTTTGCGTATTCAACTGAATGTCGAAAGCTGTTTGGAGATTAATTTACAAATTGTTCTTGCATGGTCATTTTTGTTTGATGTGCTGCAATTGTTTTAATTTCCACACGTGTGTCAAGATTTCTACACTACCAACAATACACAACCAATGTTACACGATTACTTAATGTAAAAAATAGTATTATTTTCATAATTTTTTCAAATTATTGATCCGACACCATTTATTAGGTACTTAATTTCAGCAACTATTTAATTTTAATAATCTATATTAAGTCAAAAGTGTATTTCAATGATTTTACAACAATTTTATTGGAAGTTAGAGTAGAACCAATTTCGTGTTCAACAGAAATCTAATCAGGTGGATAGAAGGGAACTTGCGGAATCTACTGTCTTCAATGATTACATCTATTGTTCGTAACCTGCGTTTCTTAAATAAATCACAAACTATACCAATATCTATGTTTTACAGATACATGGCAGTGACTAACTTCGAACCAACAAATGCTAGAAAGGTGTTTCCATGCTATGACGAACCCCCTCACAGGACAAAATTCGTGCTGGACATCACAGTGAACAGATCGCTGTTCGTTCTCTCGAATGTTAGACATACTTCTGTGCACAACGTAACGTAAGTATACGTGTCGCTCGACAAGAACTTTTAAAAGTGACTAATAACTTTAAGCAGGCCCGTGCGCATGGGGGGGTTTTGGGGGTTCAAACCCCCCCCCCCTTGAAGATTGGGATATAACATATTGTTTCCATATATCAGTTTAATTGTGCTCTATTGCGCCGTCAGTTTACAAATTTTGGATGTCTTTTTCCATCGAAAACTTCAACCCTAGATGAAGAAGCCTGCAAACAACTCTTTTCTAAGTACGCTACGATTTTGAATGCTGATTCTCCTGAAGTATGGATCAGTGAAGTGCGGATTTGGCGAAGACGAATTTTGGACAAAAATATCAAAAATTCTCTCGATGCTCTTGATGTCTGCAATGAGGATGCTTTTCCTAATGTCCATAAAATCTTGAGGGTAATGGCTGTACTACCAGTAACAACTTCGACAAACGAACGCTCTTTCTCAACATTACGCAGGTTGAAAAATTATTTGCGTTCTACCATGAGTGAAAATCGATTGAACGGATTGGCATCACTGAACATTCATCGAGACATTGAAGTAGATGTGAACTCAGTATTAGATGAATTTTTTTTCTGTACCTCGACGCATCAACTTATTGAAAGAGTAGATCACATATGTTTTTATTTGAAAAAGTTTTTACTTTGTTTAAAGAATGAGTTATAAATGTATTAAAAGTATGTAGTTTTACAATTTTATAATAAACTCATTTTCCATACCCATACGTATTAATTTTTAATCTATTACTTATTTAAGTTTCTTCTTTTTTATTTCATAAAATAAATATAGAACCCCCCCCCCCTAAATAAAATTCTGCGCACGGCCCTGACTTTAAGGATCAGTAAGGAACCTCTAAAAATACTAAATCCTCCACAGATAATGATAAACTTTAGTCTTGTATATCCCAATTAATCACGAGCAGTTAGTGAATCTTATTTATTACATAAAAATAAATATGTTTCGTATAAAACAAAGACGGACTGTAACACAAATATTGTTCAATGCACTGGGATATAAAATTAGTCAAATACAGTTGCAGTCCAAAGACGTAAATAAACGTACCGTTTCATTGTGGGTGTATAAAAAAGCTATTCGTGTTTTCTCAGTTGTAGACTTTAAAAAAATTATACTTTTGAACAGGTCTGTGCTATGTGTATGTATATGTTTTTCCTTTCTCAAACGCTATGCAAGTATTGAATCATATTTATAAACAGTCCAATACCGTTCTCTGACAGCATTCCATTTGCGTGGGGGTTTTGTGCTGTGATTCCATAGCCTTGGTTATCTTGTGGGGAGTATAGCTTTATTGTAGCGCCTTATCTCATGATTTATTAAGGGCCTTACTGAAATCGTGTCATTGTCCGTCTGTCTATCCGCCACATCCGTCTGTCTATCCGCCACGTCCGTCTGTCTGTTAACCGTCTGTTCGATAACTCATAATATAAAGGTACCAGAGACTTGAAACTTGATAGGCACATGTATTCCTATTGCTCTAAGAAAGAACGCTATTATCTTTGGGATCAAAAGGTCAAAGGTAACTCCGTCTGTCTATCCGCCACATCCGTCTGTCTGTTAACCGTCTGTTCGATAACTCATAATATAAAGGTACCAGAGACTTGAAACTTGGTAGGTACATGTATTCCTATTGCTCTAAGAAAGAACGCTATTACCTTTGGGATCAAAAGGTCAAAGGTAACTCCGTCTGTCTATCCGCCACATCCGTCTGTCTGTTAACCGTCTGTTCGATAACTCATAATATAAAGGTACCAGAGACTTGAAACTTGGTAGGTACATGTATTCCTATTGCTCTAAGAAAGAACACTATTACCTTTGGGATCAAAAGGTCAAAGGTTAGTCCGTCTGTCTATCCGCCACGTCCGTCTGTCTGTTAACCGTCTGTGCGATAACTCATAATATAAAGGTACTAGAGACTTGAAACTTGGTAGGTACATGTATTCCTATTGCTCTAAGAAAGAACGCTACTACCTTTGGGATCAAAGGGTCAAAGGTAAGTCCGTCTATCTATCTGTCTGTTCGATAAGTCTTAGCAGAAAGGTCCCAAAGACTTTAAACTTGGGACATGGGTATCTCTTGGTCTAAGGAAGAACCGTATTGATTTCGTGGTTAAAAGATCAAAGCACAGCCAGTCTGGCTGTCTGTATGTTCTATCAATCTTAATAGAAAGTTCCCAGGGACTTTAAACTTGGGATATGGGTATCTCTTGGTCTAAGGAAGAACCGTATTGATTTCGTGGTTAAAAGATCAAAGCACAGCCAGTCTGGCTGTCTGTATGTTCTATCAATTTTAATAGAAAGGTCCCAGAGACTTTAAACTTGGGACATGAAGGAACAATATTTATTTTGTTGTTAAAAGATCAAAGGGAAGTTCGTCTATCTGTCTGTCTGTCCATCTGTGCTGTAATTCTTTATAGAAAGGTTCTATGAACTTTAAACTTGGTACATAGGTACCTCCTCTTGCTCCATGAAAGAACTCTATTGATTTTAGAGCCAAAAGTAAAAGAGCAGGTCGTCCAACTCTGCGTCTGTCCACTCTCTTGTTACGTTCTACTGGGTTCTTCAATAATCTATTGTATCAGTTTATTTTTATTTAATATTTTTATCACACCTATGTGATTTTCATAACATTTCTTTCTATTTTAAAAATTTTAGTGTGTTACATTGATTTTTTAAATTTTAATTATTAATATAAGTTGAATTTTCATATCATAATGGGCTCTTATTTATGTTAAGTAGCAAATAAATATATAACAGCTGTAAGAATAAGTACAAATAATGAAATTGTAGTATAACATTTAGTGAAATAATAATTTTTACTTTGGGATAGAAATAATGGGACATATTTGTTTTGTATTTTGTGTGTGTGTTTAAACCACAGCACTTGTCATAATGAAACTCAATCTAAGATAGGTGGAGCTCCTTAAAACATGTAATCATACAAGCTATCTATGTCACTGTCTGTGATAAAACCTCTGTCCAACACAGCCTAAATCTATACCAGTCCTAGATAATCAAGTGACAAACTTAGTGAACTTATAGAATTATTTTTGAAGAACAACTCTAAAATTCCTAGATATTTTGTTGCAAAATTAGTAACGGAAATGTACTCTACTTCGGGAATGAAAAAGAAAGAGTTTCTTTGGCTTCACCATTGTTTAAGAAGGGTTCTCACCATATGACTTCACTGTACCGAATCCAGCCAAGAAAATGGCTGATTTATTTAATTTGTAATGTTTTATACTGAAGGATTCCCTGAACTCTTGAAACCTTGGCCAATCCTGAATTAACCCTATTTTTGCAAACACAAATTTTCTCAGACTTGATATGTGAAATAATTTTTATGTACTTCAAATCTGGAAACCTTTCAACTGTTTAAAAATTAATTACGATTTAGTTTAATATCCTACATTTTAATTATACATATTTTTCATAATTTTAGTTCACTAGTGTTTTAGTATTTATTTCAGGAATCTATTAACTACCATTTACACTGTTTGGTCTTCCACACTTCCACTCATATATGCTTAATAGAGTGTTATCACATGCTCAAAGTATTAAATATACGAGTAAGAACAATATTAAGCCCTATTAAACCATTCCATTATTTTATCTTTAGTTCCAGAATGTTATAAATACATTCTGAATGTAAAGGTATCATCAAACTTCTTTTTATCCTGCACAGTTTTTTTTATAGCTAAAAATGTTGATGAGAAAAATGTTCAAACCTTTTTGGAAACCTTAATAATATTACTGGAAAGGGTAAAAAAACGGTCAGCTTTGCTTTGTCTAAACTACACATTCAAAATAGGAAATACAATTTAGCGAAATCTTCAAACAAAAGTTAGGAGTATCTGTATAATGATTGAATGCTTTTCCTTTCAGGTCTAACTGAAGATGATCATCAGTAATTTTGGTTCTTAAAATTATTAGTCTGTTTATCATCAGTTCAAGTAACAATTGACAGGGACTCAAAGAGTTGAATTGTGCACTAGGATTTTCACACTAAACATTTGGGAATTTTCATGTTTCAAAAAATAAAATATCTCCAACAGTTCACTCTCATTATTATGTTAAAATTCTTAGTTTTTTGTTTATTTCACAGTAATTACAAACTTGAGTTAAGCTGTATACCAACAATTTTTTTTTAACTGCACTAAAATACCAAGATTTCATTCTATTCAACTTTTCTAAATATACACAAATACTACAGAAGTGCTCAATTTCAATTCTTATGTGTTGTTATTAAAGACAGCAATCTCTATCCACTATAAAGCTATGTTTTAATTGTCCATTATTGCAAAGAGTTATGCAGCTTCCCTTAAATTTAAAATCTAAATCATATAATTAGGGGTTTAAATAAACCTATTTACGTTTGTATAATTGGTAGAATTATACAAAAGTAGATAAGAGGACAACACAAGAGCCAAATACTGATTGAAAATGTTCAGGTTTCACATAACAAAAAAATCTTTAGTACGTGTATAATATAGTACAAAAATTGTAAAATTGAATATCCCGGGATTAATAATGTAATTTGTTTGCATTTACATAACTTGAATTTAAATTTTAGTGAGGTATCACCAGGATCTTCTAGAAAGTATTTTTTTTCAAACATGAACACCTTCTTTATTATTATTTCATATTTAAGATTAGATAAGCTTTGTACATTTTTAATATAATTTACTTCAAATGTAAAGTTACGTTCATTTGTCCTCATTAGAAAACTTAAATCACTTTATCACTACTAATACACTAAACTTTTCTTCATATCACTTTCAGTTACAACTTTATTGTAGCTGTAAAATATAAAATCAGTGAAGGAAATCATATAAAATCCTTGTAGATCACACAAAATAGGGACAAACTAAAATACTGAATCACAGCTGATAAGTAAAGTTCATTAATAAAAAGTCACACACTTATAAACCCATAGCACACACAAATTTTCATTATTTTATCTATTTAATACAAATGAAGTGCACTAAATCCACACATATACATTTATTTCAGATTTTCAACTGAAAATCAACAAAAAACATCCAATATTGTCTGGATAAAAGTGTTACAGCCCAGCCTTAAGAAAATTGTAAAATAAATATTACACCCGGTACAACGGTAAAAATATAGGGATTCATTTATATCTGGAAATTATATTGATAGCCCAGATATTATAATGAAAATAAAGATATAGCCGTTTTCTGATTCGTCAAAGGAAAATCACTACCTCGAAATAAAACTTCTAAAACACAACAATAATAAATTATCCAAACAAAACTATTCATTAATATAATTGTGAATAAAGGCATATTCATTTGAGACCGAGCTCCTCAGACTGTCCAAGAAAAACAATAAAATCTTCTAACATCGATAAATTCAACTTACAGTTTTAATGTTAAATCAAATAGTACATTGTCCAAGCTTAAATTTAAGATTTAAAATAAAAAACAAAATCATATTTTAATTTGCACTAGTTACCTTCACCTAATCCTAACACTGTAATAAATCACTGTTAATGTAGTGCAACAGTACGGTGCGGCATCGCGGGCAGGCTCTCTTGTTATATTAGTAGGAAATTATCAGCTAGGGTAGTATATATATATATATATATATATATATATATATATATATATATATATTAATATCCATATACTTAACATCCATATATATTATATCTTTCTATTAATATCCATTGCATATTAATAGAAAGAAATATAGTTTCATGCACTTTTGTAAGTTGGTGACGAGAACCTATAACTATATAAGAGGCTGTTTTGTGTTTTGTTTAGTATAGTTTATGGATAATCAAATCCTTCTACAACCTGGAAGTTTTGGTTCACAATTGTCAAACATATTGTATCTTTAATACATAATGTTGAAAAGTAAGAAATCAGTCTACCCCGCTGCCTTCATGAAATATGAGGACCCCGAACTCCGAACTCCAATCCTGGTCACGCCACTGATTGTCAGTCACTGTATTTGTTGGAAATCTGAATAATCTGCGCAGTGTATACCTGCATCTTCTATGAGGATGGCTTTAGAGCTGTTAGAGACATTCGTGAGAATTGCTCTACTGGGATGTGATTGGAGGACACAACCATCACCATATACTGCACTTGCCTTAGCAATAAACAAACTATTCTTGTCAAATATTTGGAGCTTCTCGTTAATAGTACGGAAAATTTTCGTCTTAATTCAGAAATGAGTAAATGAATTGAGTCTCCTGATTTGAAGGTAATATAACATTGAAATTAAATCAGCTAACAATAATTCTAGAAAATCTAATGGTACATTGAAACTTTTTTCTGATAGATGTGAACACCGCACAGGTAGTATGCTTTTGTGCATTATTTATCCTTTTTGATCTCCTATCTTCCCTTTCTGTACATTTTTTAACCGTTCTAACAAAACTGTTTAATAATAAATTTGTTTAATTTACAAAATGTTGTCTTAAAATTGCATCAGTGAAATATTAAAAAGTAACAGGTTTTTAATATTCCACAAAACAAACAAAATACTACTTAATTAAAATTGTACCATTCGTGGTATATCATGCAAATTGAGTTCTAAAACTATGCATCTTCAAAACAACACTGCTTTTAAAACATTGTTATGAAATTAATTTATGAACATTTATTTTTACAGTCCCATTTCATTTTTACTTTGTGCATTGCCTAAAGCATAATGACCTTCAAGTTTTCCCTTGCATTAGACCAATATGAACATACAGGTGACACATATTGCATATTTAATTAACTGTAATTTGTTCATCAGAGATACAACAAAAGTTTTCCGGTTTGATGGCTACCCAGAGTTGCCAATCCACTCTGTGGCATGGGTCGTGCTGGACCACAACACTTTCCAGCTACAAACCAGCAATGTCGGAGCCACACTGGTACACACCCGTGCCCCGTACCCGTACAGCAACCACACGGCCTGGGCCAATAGAGTGACAGCAAGTCTACTAAGTGCTCTCAACGATTACACTGGTCAGGTCTACTCTCATGCCACTCTAGAGCAGGTTGTAATCCCTGAGTTCTTCGTCGGCTCATCTGAAGGATGGGGACTCATTAGTTACTCGTAAGTTTTATTTATAACACATTAATTACATTAAGAGCTCGCTATACCAACGACCACCTTGGTTTTAATTCTATAAAATAATGCAAAACCTCAATCACTTCTTCACCCCTATTTTAGTGGCAAACACATTGGAGATATCTGATTTAAATATATACAAGTAATTAATATGCATCCAAATGCTTTATTGGTTATTCTGGAAAATTCTAAAACTTCTTTGTTGTTTTAATATTAAAAAAGTATAAACTTAACAAAAATAACTAAAAAACAATTATATGTGTATTATCTACTACATATTACATTATATTTCACAATGTTCAATGCCCCTTCTAATATTAAAATGTAGCCTAATAAACAATATGACAGACTAATAGTTTATATTAGCCATAAGTAAAGAAAATATCATATTTGGATACAGTTACAATAAATGTTTAGTTACTAATTATGTATTAAACAGGGATTCAGATTCTTTAAAATACAATGTGTACAAGAACACAATGTTCTTAAATGTATATGTTTCAACTGAAATATTATAAAATTATCACCTGCTATTCTTTTAAAATGTCCAATGTTTGAAAAGTTAACAGCGTGTTCTAAATGCTTGAAAGTCATCATGGGGACATATGAATGGTAAATGTCAATACACAATCAATTTTTAAGTTACAATTTAAGAAGATTAAATAGGTTAAAATGTAGGTCATTGTCATTAATGTGTCCTCCATGATACTGTTAATAGCTGAAAGTAAAGTTTTTTAATACTAATTTGCTTTTTACGTAAATTCACTGAAACATTGTTATTGTTATGTTTGATACTCTTTTTAACACAAATGAATTTTTACAAAATGTCCTTTGCTGTATCACATTGTTCTCCTTAAACATTTTTCAATTAACATGCAGACTTTTAAATTCTTCTAAGCCAGCGAATAGTAAAAAATATATAAAACTACAAAGCTACATTTTAATTTTTACATGCAAACCAAATTAGTACATAATTTTTCTTTATCAATTCAAGGAATTATCATCATCCACATTGTTTTTATGAAATTGCCTTTTAAATTATTTGATACAATATACCCATGGTATACCATTATATTTACTGATATAAGGCTTATAACACTTGGCAGTAGATACTGTAATTTTTACTAGCTGACGATTCGATAGAAAAGAACAAAAAACTCTATTTTCTATTCCATATCAAGTATTATCGGCATCACCAAAATATTTAAACTATTTCCATAATACAACGTGTTTTAGATATTAAACATTTGTTTGAAATAAAAGCAAATTTTTATAGTATTAATAACGTGACAATATGCATAACCTTTTGAAAGTAATACTTTTCAATCAATTAAATCCAAAATTAACTAAAATTTGAGTGTTAATATCTTAGAACATTTCTCGAAAGAATAGCCCTGACTGTGGCAGCTGTTGCATACCCATCCTCGGTAACCTCGTGTTTGTGTCTTAATGGTCTTGAAAATTAAAACCTATTTATGCAACGTTATTATAATTAGTTGTAGACTGTTTCATTGATTTCCATAATTTTTCATATGATGACACTTTATTTATGTATCAGTAAGTTTTGCAGTCACAGTACTGCCTACAAATAAGTTTTGATTGCATATTTACTACAATATTGTTATATAGGGAAGAAGCCATCCTGGTAACCCCTGAGAGATCTTCTGCATGGTATATGCAGCAGATAGCTCTCGGACTGGCCAGTGGGCTGGCTCACCAGTGGTTCGGGGACAGTGTGTCGATGGACAGCTGGGACAACACTTGGCTCACCACCGGCCTCACTGAGCATCTCAAATATGTAGTCACTGGCTCACTGGTGAGTCGTCTTGTCTCTCATGTCACAACTCTTAGTTCCTTAACTAAGAAACTATATATACTGATCATGGGCCAAGAATACTTTTGAGACATAATTCCAACTATGGTATATATAGATAGCTTATGTACCAGATTGATGGAGTATCCCATAATATTATAACAAACCTGTTACTTACACTTGGCAGGTACTTATATAGTGATCACTTATCAACAGTAGACTATCATCATTCAAATGGTGTAATAAATGAAAACAAAATAATAATTTTTTGAAGAACTGAATGTATGAATCAGTTAAATTTGTAATAAAGTATTGCAGATCTAAAAAAATGAATTATTATAATCAAAATCATAATTAAGTTATAACACTACAGTGTATTACTTAAATTGCTTAATAATGAGACTTTTTGAAAAAGAATGTAATTTATTTGGGAAGAGAAATTTTAATTATATGTTCACTCTATTTTAAGCCTCATTATTCAACTATGTCGGCTTCGAAGTACACTGCATACCCTTCCTGGGATTTGAACCCGTGATCTCTCAGTTAGAGAGTCAAGACTATATCTATTGATCTAAAGAGGAAAACAAAAAGGTTTTTATTTCATACAAAAACCTTTATCACAGAAAATACTACACATATATATATATATATATTTGTATATAATTTGTTGCTTTAATTCGTTTAATTCTTTAATTCTTTAATTCGTTAATTCGTTGTATATAATTTGTATTATTATATATATATATATAAATTAAGTAGGTGACTTATTTATTTGGCATTTTAATGAATTGGTAAATTTTATGGAACACACAGACTCTGAGTGGTGATAGTAGATTAATCAAATGTTGAATGTTGTATTATAAATAAAGTTGTGTTATTTGTTGATGTATATACATCATTCTTCAACTAGCACAGGATGTAACTGGTCATCGGACATTACTGACTGGGAATCGACAGAGTCAGAAATAGTGGGGTTGGTTCAGCTAGCTCTAGCTTTAGACATGACTAATCATGGATGGATCTGTTAAATAAAGATCACGGTACATTTGTACATTACCTGTGTTACAGGAGGACATGAAGGACTGAGAATTGTCAGAGTAGGAAATCGTGGAGTTGGTTCAGCTAGCTCTAGCTTTAGACATGACTAATCATGGATCTGTTAAATAAAAATCACGGTACATTTGTACATTACCTGTGTTACAGGAGGACATGAAGGATTGGGAATTGGCAGAGCAAGAAGTTGTGGAGTTGATTCAGCCAGCTCTAGCACTAGACGTAAATGGTCATGCTCTAGTGGACAACACTCAAACAGAAGCTGAAGAGGTCAAAGAGGCTTGTGATGATATCACAAAGTATAAAGGCATGTTTTCTCTTTGTTCCTTATAGTTATCTCTATTTGCCTATATGCCCTAGTTGTAAATCCATTTGACCAGTTTCTTTAACTACCTAATGTTTTTATCCTAATTGACCTATACAATCCTATATCAATAGTTATTATCAATAGGAATTCTGAAAGATACAGCATCCTAATGTACTATATTTTCAAAATATTTATGTTTTTATCATGATGAAGCTACAGCAGAAATGTTTTAACAAATATTTATGCCTTTGAAGATACCATATAGGACAGCTGTTTATTTGCTTAGATTAATACAGCACATTATGCTTATAATCTTCACTTATTGATATGAATACAGTTTATACTTTATAGTCCATTCTTTCAGTACATATATTATTGAGGAATATTATACCAGTTCCAGCTGCCAAAGCGAGGGTCCAGGTCGCAGTTCTTCCCCATACATTATTGTATGAATTTTTCTAAGTACTGTGCATATAGTATAAAATATAACTAAGTTTAAAGTGTTATATGTCTTTTTCTTATTTATTAATATACTATTATTATTAAAATTAGTATCAAATCCTATTGTAAATTCTTTACATTTAATTTCAGTTTTAGCAATTAAAAATACATTTAGGAATTGTATTTATGAATTTTCAAGTTTTCAAAATCTTTTTTTGTAAACGATTACTATTATTTAAATAATTCAGTATTACTGACATGTACTAAAAGATCGTTCTGAACCAAGAACCTGGTCAAGATCTTATTAAGCAACAAAATGGGGCCTTACTCTCTGTCCATTAAGGGAAAATATCAGTAGTCTGGGCCTCCCAAAAGTTTTCCTGGCTACGTTATTAGTGTCAAGATTCTTGATTGCTAGGCTCTGTTAGACGCTATAATATATCCTTGATGAAGAGTAAAGATAAATTACAATCATAAATGTAATTGTTAGACTAGAACTCTTTTTTGTAATCATAAACATATGACAAAGATGATCATGGAAATTTGTTTAAAACATTAGTGTTGACTAAAATATTTTTTATTCCCCTTCCTGACTGTTTAATATATTTAGGACTCTTCTGAATATAGGATTTTCAATTGAAAAGAGATCTGGATTTTTTCAGGAGAGAACAATTAAATATAATACTTAGTTCAAGTTAGGACTGTGTAATAGATATAGAACAAGAAATTCTGAATTCAAGAATTATTCTGTATAATCATGTTTATTGTTAATAAACAAATAAAAATAGCTTTGTATTTGTAAATTTGACAAAAATACAATATTTCAATTTATAATAGAACCTGTTTTGTGTTTATCTATACTGCTAGCAAAGTCTAAAATCAAGTCACACACAGTTTCCCAACAATCATGTTTACCAGACATGATAAAAAGTTTACTTCTTAACATTATTACAACAGCCAGTTGTCTCACAGAAAATCCCAATTCAGTATGAAATCATACATCAGAGTGGATCCCCAAAAACAAAATTCCAAATTATAATACCATAACTGGTGGGTAATGCCTATGGCTGTATCCTCCAAGTTCGACTTTGGGTCTGAGTTAGAGATAGTGCAGGTCCAAAACCTGTCTATGAGCAGTACTTTTTATCAGTACCATCGACCTTGCACTGTTCTGACTCTTCCCCTTATTCTGTTTGATAAGATACTCTTACAGGCCAGTGGCTCATGAGGATGGGCATAATAAGTCTAAAAAGGGATTGACATTTCTTTTTTTTATTTATTTGTTTTTACAGAAAAAGAAGGAAGGATAATCCAGAAACTAGTTGACCAGTAGGACTTTAGTGTCATAGTATAAACATTGGTTTTGTTTTTATTTATTGTAGTTGTTTTATCTCACATAAATTTCTCATTATTACATATTTTAAGTATACAAATTAAAAGATAGAGGGAAAGATGAAATTAATTGTTTTTACATGTTAACCAGTACAAAACACCTTTTGCAAGAAATAGTTTTAAACTTCTCAATAATTACTTATAAGAATGTATAATTTAATTTCCATAATACAAAGTGGGCCATAAGTAACTTGACACTACCAGTCACTCAGTATCAATTTAACTCTAGTTGTAACCTGTCAGCTGTTACAACAAAACAACGCAATGCATTTTTGTCAAGTGACTTATGGCCCACTCTGTATTTACATAAAATATGATAATTAACATAATATTATAATTTACATTGTTATAGGAGGAGCTATTATCTCAATGCTGCACTATATTTTGAAAGACAACACTTTCAAAAGAGGTTTGACAGCCTACCTTCCAATTGTGTAAGTACTGCAGTATTATAAATTAAAAATTTGTGTTGCCTGCCTTCAGAGCCATACCCACCTTTTGTGTGTCCCGGAAAAGATATTCAGCCAGGCCCCATAATGTCCTGCCAACGCACACTGATAGACCTGTGGCGGGGATCGCCTGGATCCCCTGAGGGTCCATTCCCCAGTAAAATTGTCAGGAAAACTGGTCTGAGTACGAGCCTCTCTGCCTTGATGACAAATATGTTATTACTTTACTTTAGATTTAAACGTTTTGTAAATCAACTTTCATATTTTGTATGTTTAACTTTTAAAAGCTTGTGTCACCTTTAGAAATTTGGTTTTATAGAGGACTCGTTAGTCGTACTTCACTTTGTTACTATACATTTTTCGATGTATGGAATTTATTTCTACTTTCCTCTTTACACTGTTAAATGTACTTCCGAAGCAATTCCTTTGATAACGCAGGATATTGACTTTTAGATTACAGTGTGTTACAAAATGGCCAATAATTTGGGTCTCTTGAAAGCACTCATAAGTAAGCAAGTATGGAAGCTCATCCATTTGCAAAAAACCAGTTATTATTCTGAATGCATGTAAATGTTAAATATTGTTTTATAGTTGTTAACCTGGTAACCCTTACTAATATGTGGAATTCTCCCAAGCATACCCGAATCTATAGTGGCCATTGGAAGAAATCCATTTCCCCAATTTATAATGCTGTGTCATTGTAATAGCCCTGTAAACTTTTGAGCTCCAGCAAAGATGTCATTGAAAATCCTTGCTTCTGCTAAATTAGGTAATCTTATCACATTTGGGAGAATTGGATTCTGAGATTTTTGTGATTGTTTTATGCTAAATACCTGAGGGGGATTAAGACATAATGTAAATGCATGTGCAAAATGTCGTGTAATTTAATTTATTAGTATTAGTTTCTTATATTCCATGTAATTTAAGACAAGTTGGTTACTTATGGAGTCCTGCAGGTTTCATAGATATTCAAGGCTGAACCTTGATTCACATTTTTTTACATCATTATCTCATCAGATTAAAAGAAAGTATAACCCTTTCATAGCAAACAAACTATAGGGATTCTGTGATAAGACATAAGATTCAGTCAGATCTGGTTCTACAGATGAAATATTTACAAGCAACAATCTTGAAAATAAACAGTGACTACAAATCCATGACATAATTAATTTACTTTTGTGTTTGCAGGCAAGGCCAAACTAGCTCACCAGATGAACTGTGGAACATGAAAAGTGCCTTTAGCAAAACATTTCATGCTTTTATATCCAATCAAAAATAACGCTGGACTACAAAACATTGGTTATTCAACTTTCTGTTTGGTTGTACTAAACTGCCTACTGCCTAGTCTATATACATTTCATACAAAGAACTTAACTCTTTATTGTGTTTACAAAAGCATAAAAATAGCAAAATGTATTAAAGTAAGTGTTTTTCAAACTAAATATACGATGAGCAAGTTAAATTTTAAAAAGCAATAGTTAAAACTTTCCAGTTGGCACTGCTTATGGTCTTCTATTCTATGAGTAAAGAATAACTTGATTTTAAAACAATATCTAAATCCAAAATGTATACTTTTGTGTTTGCAGGCAAGGCCAAACTAGCTCCCCAGATGAACTTTGGAACATCCTGTATGAGGTTGCACAAGATTCCGGCGTAGACTTGGGGCTTCAAAGTATGAACACCATCATGGATGAGTGGGCTAGTACTTCAGGCCACCCGACCCTCTCTGTCTCCTGGAATACCACACACTTCATTGTATCTGAGGTAAATGCATGTTTTGTGAAGATGCTGATGTCTATGGCAAATGATCATAACTAATCAGGGAAGAGGTTTATGAAGCAGGATTTTCTTTAAATTTAAATTGTATGTTAACTTCTACCTTTCTGAATATATGGTTTTCATAGTAAACAAAACTATGCAATATGAACATCTCAACTGAACATAACGAACGCTAAGTATTATTTCATTTTGAGTGTTAACAGTGTATTGAAATAAACTTGTAAGAAAAATTGTTTTTATATAACCAACTGCTCATCCTGGTGGCTGAATTGATAGTTTAGACAATAGACAGTAGACAAATCCTTTATTTACAAATCATCAAGAAATGCAATGGCGTCAAATATTACATGGTTAGTTTTTATTGAGAGTATTGCTCTTCTCTTTTTCAGTTCAGGAACTCATCCATGGTGTAGAATGGATGGCTAGAGAGCCATTTGGTTAGTGCTGTCTTCAGTCTCTGTCCTTATAGCATTTTTATATCTTCAGGAAGATGGTTGAGGATTTTTCAACCCATGTAGGATGGTTTCCTTTCAAATAGTGCAGTGTGATGTAGTGACAGGTGTATATTTTTGAAGCATGGCGGGTGTTGTGGTGTTTAGTGAAATTACAAATCATATAAATTAAATTATGAAAATCAATAAAAACATACATTTTTATGGCATTTGTGTTAGGTTCTTTTAGATTTATCTCTGTGTAATTTATCTAGTTATTTATTTAAAGCTCCTATTTGAACAAGTTACTAGTATAATACATATCCAATATTGATTATTTTCAGTTCATAGGTTTCATATCTAAAACAGTATTTATAGTTTTCAAAATTATTCTCTACTGTTTTAATTTTTCCTTTTACTATCTACATTTTGATGTTTTTTAAATTCCCCATTAAATGAGGAGATTGTTTTCCCCATTTAAAAAAATGTATAAAACACACTGGCAAGGGTGGAGTTCCTATTAATTTACTCTATGCATTACAAAGCTATGGTGGGAAGTCCATTCACCTTCCACTTCTAGTGCAATGTATGTAATCTGACACTGTCATAGATTAACTCCTGTAATCTGAAGTCTACATATATCTGAAGATATCAGTAAGATCAAAACAATAGAGTACCTTGGCAAAACTACTTGTCATGATTTTGAATGTTCCACTATAAATAAATAAAAATGCTTTTTTATTATCAAGTGTTTCTCAAATACATCTGTTTTGCTGAACAACTCTCATCATTAACCTAATGTATTACTAACTATAAGTAAAATGTCAATCAAAATTTCAAAATTAAAATCGACAATGTTAAATATATAATAATTTCTTATCACAAAAGCTTTTATAAGGTACTGTGTACTTATTCTTTAACTCTGGCTTTAATGTGATGCCTTTAAGTGTTTTTAAATTACAAGGGAGATCATTATACAGTGTTGATGCAAAATAGGAAAATCTTTTTCTACCCAGTTCAGCTTCACATTAGGATTAATTAAAATTAATCTGGTTGTTCTGTCCCTCCTGAACATCAGTCTATTTGCCAGATACTCTGGCTCTCCCAGAGTTAACTAATGGTTAACCAGGCAGTAGGTCTGCACCCTGCACACGGCTTTCATTGGCAGCATCTCGATAGGCTGATACATGTTCTTGTCTTCCTTGTAGACAAAGCGTATGGAAGTGTTTTGCAACTTTTGTATGCACCCTATATCCCCCTTTGAGATACTGCTGCTGTATGCAGGAAAGCAATAATAAAAACAGGAAAAATCATGATTGCACAAGTTGAAATTTTGCTTCTTGTGGTAAAATAGTTTTATACCTGTATAAACCCCTAAATCTTCCCAGAACTTTCTGATAAACGTTTGTGACATGGTCAGTAAATGTGAGATTACTGTCTAGTATTACTCCAAGTGTTTTGATAACACTGCTCACTTTTAATGCTGTGTCTTCAAGCATAACGTCCACCTTCTCCTCCTGTAATGTTTGCATTACAGAATTTGATGCCATGTTGATCACTGTACACTTTTTTCAACTTGAGACCATGTTTTACTGACTACTCACTTATACTCTCAAGTTCATCATTGAGCTTTCCAATAGCTGGGCGAAATTCCCCAAATTCTCTAACTATCATCACCAGGGTACTGAGATAAGGGGACAACCAAAAGTTGGATAACCAATTCAGCTAGTCGGCGACAAATAAATTCAAAGCGTACTCATCTCAGCAACACAATAAGCACTTCTGGTTATTTTCTGAGTGCATGGACACTCTTGTAGTGCAATGCACTATTAAGTGGAGGAAAAGGGAAGGGTTTCGGCTCATTCTTCTCTCTAATAAAGAAATGATGAACTCACACCACTGGTTGCGAATTGAGCTGACCATCTTCAAAGTCCATTTTATTGTCCTTCAAGAGTCAGGACTTTGAATAAATTGTTAGTTTTTCCATGTTACATGAATTCGACATAAGAGATAAGATTCAATAAGAACTACTATGAAACAAAAAATTATCAGAACTCTCCATCACTATCCACTTTGTTGATAAATTTGAGTGAGAAAAAGGAAAGGTGCAGCAAGTTAAAAACAACAAGAACACGTTAGAATTAAACATTCAATTATAAGACAATGGGTGTCCTAATTAATTAAAAACTTGTATGTGTCCTAAGATAGGTAGGTCCTAGAACTACTTTCTATTTTCTCATTTGAGGTTCTTCTAAATTTTAGATTGTAAGATACTATGATTCTATTTTTGTATTCAAAGATATTATTTGTACCAACTCCTCTAACTCAAGGTGGGATCATGATGTACTTGTATGTTCTATATTCTAAATTCCAATTGATTATTTGTATTAAAATTCTTACTATTTCACCTACCCTTTTGCTCTTTCTTAAACTATAAACTACTTTGATTTACAATGTTTTACTTTAACTCTTATCTTCATTTATTTCAGCCATCATCAGGTGGTTGGCACATCCCAGTGACATACATGCTGCAGAGTTCTCCTGGAGAAGAGACCAGTGCATGGCTCCACCCAGGGTCGTCTTTGGTCGTACCTGCTTCAGACCCTCAGTGGATTCTTCTTAATATCAACCAAACTGGTGGGTTTCAGAATAATTATTTCAAATGCATTCCAGAGTGCAGAAAGCTCTCAAACACCCCATATAAATTACTATTTCTTGTTTTATAAGCAGTAATAAAAAGAATGAAAATGCTATCAATACTGTTAATTTAGAATGAATTGTAACAGTCTATTCATTATTCAACTTGGAATTATATTCCCTTCTCTTGAGAAATGAAATAAAAGGCAACGTGTAACATGGATTACACAAAGCTATTAAATGAAATCCTGCAAATTGAAAATCCCTTAATCCACTTCTGTCTACAGTAATAAAAAGGAGCAGTTATAATTGAATGCTTTTAAGCTGCCGCACATCTGAGGCTCTGCTTTTAACATGGGGCTAAAGTTTAAAACTGTTTAATAAAGAGAAAACCATCTCAATTATAAATGTTTCATATAGAAACCTAGATTGTAGTGTTTCAATGCTAATGAATAATTAATTGTAAAAACACACAATTATCTATTAATATAAATATATTAATTTTTTATAATTTATTCAGTTTTAAACTTTCCTACAAGTAATTCTATATTGGTTATAAAATATATACCATGAAGCTTCTCCACATGTGGTTAAGGTAGCATGGTAGAGGTTACCATGCCCGGTGTGAGACTAAATGGTACGACTATACATAAGACCAAAGGACTTCAGGAGCATGATTTTGTGTAGTCTCTACAGTCTCAACTGTGCCCTGTATATGACTAATATACGATGATCGAGAACAGATCTTCACAGAGGATGGTGCATGATGTCATTGCTGGGAGTAAACTTATCTTCCCATCCTCTCCAGTCTTGACTGTGCCCTGTATATGACTAATATACCATGATCGAGACCAGAACTTCACAGAGGATGGTGCATGATGTCATTGCTGGGAGTAAACTTATCTTCCCATCCTCTCCAGTCTCGACTGTGCCCTGTATATTTCTTGTTTGAACACAATATGACTGGAGCTGTTTTAAAGTAAATCACATTCTACACATTTTTGTCATTTATCTGTTGTATTGAAAGTAACTGTGTTGTCAGGGTTTTACCGAGTAAACTACGAGAGAGTGCTGTGGCAGCGGCTGATGTATCAACTCAATTCTGACCTGACTCGCATTCCACGACTCAGCCGTGCTCAGCTTTTGGACGATGTATTTACTCTAGCAGAACAGGGGACACTACCTTATGATATGCTCCTAGAGTTCACCAGTTACCTACGAGCAGAGACTGACTATTATCCTTGGCGAACGGCTCTCAGACATTTTCAGACACTTTTGGACAAATTTTATGGCTTCTCATCTTATGAGCTATTAAAGGTAATCAACTATTGTGCCACCATCCCAGAAGTTCTATTTTTTCTATTACTGCATCTCATTTATGCCAAGCATTTAATTGCTATTTGAAGAACTATTTCATTGAATCATTTCTCTTCATAGTTTTAAATTTCAAATGATCATGATTAAGATGATTATTAGCTGGCAGTTTTTAGTGTTAGGAAATTGGTTGGTTGCAATCAAAGTTCAATACCTCTACATTTAATTAATGCCTATATAATCACAATCATAAAATGTAATTTTAGAATTTTGTTTATAAATGTGTGTTTTTTTTTTAATAAGTTTACATCTACTAGATATTCTAAATTAGGTATTGAAATTTGCTAATCTTTTGCTTAGACTTTATTGTTTATTGCTGAATTTTCTGACTTTCTGATTCAAACCAAATTATAAATTAAGATGAAGATAATTTATTCTTGAGCTAGTGATTCACAGTAAAGTATGATTCTTAAACCGGATATGTAACTAGATATAACAAAATTTGTAACATACTTGGTGATCGATCCTTTAGCATAAGGATTTTGAAGGCTTTTAAATCTTTGAATATAAAAGATTTGTTCAATATATGATTCATGTACTTATTGGATATGCCTCATAAAAGTGAGACCTAGTCTTTATAGTGTTAAAACAATCAAATTCTTGAAATATATCAACCTCACAACGGAGAGCAATCATCAGTCAGCAGACAAATGGTATCATCAACCAGCAAAAATAGATGATAATTAAGACATTGGCCACATATGCTACAACTTACAATCAGATTTAAAACCCATTTACTGCTGTAGCCACGGCCACAGCTACCCCAGTGCAGGCCAAAGTTGGTAACATGTATGATTTCTTTTTAATTAAAAAGTATTTTCATTCAGTTCAAAATAACATATTTTACCTGTATTAATTAGCACCATTATTAATTAGGTGGTTACACTGTTCAAATTTGTTTATAAAAATAAATATTGATAAATTTTTTTATAAATAGTAATACACATACCAAATTATCCTTGATATACCTCATTAGAATATACTTTTTTATTTTAAAAATAAAGTAATATTTACAATCGTCCCCACTGGTAGTTTTTCATTAGTTTTGTAGTTTGTGGATGGTGCTAAAAAACTAGGCACAGATGCTGACAACCAGCTGTGAACATGAGATGGTTACAATAGTGTCTACCAGACTGGGAAACATGTTAAACTGGGAAATAGTCGTCATAGTACACAAAATCACCACTAGAAAGCAGTGAAAATCCTTTAGAATGGAAAAAATAACCAATAACTAGGTGTATAGAGAAAATATGTTCACACGGACGTAGTGATGAGGACCTAGGCTGCCCGGATTGCTCATCAGTTAAAAGGTTAAATGTAAATACTGACAATTAATCATTTTTGATTTTAATTTAGTGACTTTTTTGTAAGGCAATACAATGCCTAGTTAATTTTTTAGGTGCATTTCAAAATGATGTTTAGAGAATTCCATCATAGGTATACAAACACCATTGCAACTTTTCTTACTATATAGAAGTTAACAAGTAAATGATGTTGCAGCAACACCTAGTGGATTTACTAACAGAGGTGGTGGCAGATGTTGGCTTCACACGCTTACCACAAGACTCCCACTTGGTCAGATTAAAACAAGCATTTATCCTTGAGAGAGCTTGTGCTTTCAACCATTCAACATGTGTCCAGAAATCTGTCAGCATGATTCGGAGTTGGATGTCTTCAACTTTGTCAGTTCAATTTTTATTAATTTATTATGCATGTTAAATAAGTATTCATAATTCTAGAGGATAGCTTACGCATTTTTAAAAGCATCAAATGCAACATTTGCTTTCTTCTCATAGTTCCCTGTCACTTTTATTTAATTAGCTGCATGAAATAAGGTGACCTATTTATTAGCTTAGTTCCACCAACTGTTTTTAGTATAACTTCTACATTTTACAACTCAATTCCAACACTATGGTTATAATACCAAAAGAATCAACATTTTAAGTGATGTTGATACATTGACTTGAAAATTTGTATCTGAAGTGTTCACAGAATCGTAGTGGAACAAACTATTGAACATATTCAATAGGAAAGCTTTTACATCGGTATTAATATAGTCACTTTAGTGATTTGCCCAATTCATTAAAATACCCTTATGTATTGTATATCTACAATACAATGACCCATGCTAATGTTTATAATTAAACTACAGTACGTAAATATATAATTATTTAAGATTGTACTTGATTAATTTAATTGTTACTTGAAAGTGGATATAACTCATGAAATGAGTAAATGGCTTTTAGTAATGTCAAAAACTGTTTTAACAGTAATCTCAATTTAGTTATATGTTAACACTATTTTTGATTTAGAGTTTCTACCCCTCAATAGGAATTTTTACCTCTATAATGGGATTTATTTTAACTTCAAAACTGTTTTGGTACCATAGCAATATTTTCTTTCTAATATTATGAGAATGAAATGCACTGATGACATTATACACTTTATCAAATATAAAGTTTTTAAAGTGAAAACATTTTCAAACTTTAAGTTTAAGTAATTGTTAATTTTCCAGATACAGCGATGTTCTTGGCGTCTTTTTCTGTGCCAAAATGGGTTCTGCTAGAATTTGGTTTAAAATTATTCTATACAACGATATTTAGTAATGAATCTGTGGTTTTGAATGGGCATAGCAAATTGTTTTAAAGTAGATACATAAGATAAAAAATGAGTTTTAATTCTCAAATTATGGAACTCATTTATTTATTATATATCAATATGGGAGTTCCTCGAAATATTTTTATCTCTGTTAAGTTCTGTAAAAGTTAGTTTTCTATGTGATTTATAAATTTGATGTCAATACAAATGTTTGAATCAGAATTGTGTCAGTCCTAGCTAGAAGCAAACGATAAACTTTTTTGTTAAAATAATTATTAACTAACAACATAAATTAAACATAATTAAATCATTAATAGCACAAAAACCTTTGATCGTATTGAGTTGAATTTTGAAGTGACTACTTCTTTTAGCGGACAATGGGTGTATGTTTTGCAAGGGGAAAAATTTAAACCTGGAAGAAAATTTGTCTTTTTGTTGATTATAATTATAACCTTTACTCAATTACATTGTTCCTTACCTTGCATTCACTTAAAGAGTAAATTACGTAAATACATTTACAGTTTTAATATAAATTTTGTTGAAGAAACGTCTAAACCATTAATTGACTTTAACAGATAAATTAAATTTTACAATTTAAAATGATAAAAACGTAAGTACAACAAGATATTAAACAACAATAGATGCTGTGTTTACAAGATATTTAGTAAGATTTTATTCCAGAATTTTAAATTCTTATTTCAGTTATCATAAACTCATAATTTCATTTTTAGCAATTATTTCAAAAATACAAAATTGTAGTGAAAATGATATTGAATAAATTATAGAGACTAATATAAATGATAATAATGAAAATGTAAAAATATTTAGTTTAATTTACAATGAATTAATATTTAGAAGTCAGTGATCATTGTAATTTATGAAATATAAAATATATTACAAAAATATGTATCAAATTAATAGAAACTATAAAAAAATAACCATTTAATAATTAGGAAATGTACTTTTTCAAGATATATATTCACAGCCCGTTATACATAGTGGTCATTCTGTTGGTCAGTCCCGCGACTACCTTGCCATTTTTTTAGAGATTTTCTAGTTCTATATCAGTCTGTACACATGCATTATTCATCTGGATATATAAGCGCTTTGTTTGTAACACCATCTAAAAGTTAAGGCAATGTGGTATACCTATCATATTGTACTTAAATGACAAAGGGCTGAGAGTCAATCTCTATGGAAGTCCATACTTAATTAGCCGTGAATTTGATTGATATTTAATTGCATGAGAAATTTGTATATTGAGAACTATGAGATTCAAACCACTTCAAACTAACAATTTTAATATTAAGATTTTTAAATTTTCCAGTAACTTTAATACGAGAGATGCTACCAAAAGCTTTTAATAAATCATCCAAAAATGTTTTGACAACTTTTTTATTGTCTAGAGATGCCATGAAACTAATAAGAAATGTGGTAATAGGTTTTTTTGTATAAAAAGCGTGTTATCCCTGTTATCCCATGTTACTGTCCTTAAACTGTTCGTCTTTTCTATGTATTTTACAAGTTTATTATACCTTGCTTCTTCAAACATTGACATAAATTGAAAAAATGAGGTCAAATTATTTTAAATATCTGGGTTTTTGTCTTTTTAAAAACTGGAATAACCTTAGAATTTTGTGTCTTAAAGTATACCATAAAGACCTAGAAACCTTTTTTGAAAATACTAGATATTAAAGTCTTAAGCAGTAATTGGTAGAGTGTTTGTATTATATATTATAGCTAAAGAAACGATCATAACTAGTTCTCTGCCAGTGCTTGGTAGTGGCCAAATTGGTCCCATTACCAATCTATATGTGCCCTTTAGTAGCCAAAACATTAATTATTTTAGCCACAGAATTATCTTTAATAAGTTTAATAGTGCAAAAATTCAAATAGAATAGGTATAATGACAAAGGCATGTAAATAAAAATTATATCAAAGGCCCACATTAGATTAATATCCTTCTACTTTTTCACTCTTACAATTTAATGGTTTCTTTCTAATTTTATCACTAAAGTAATAATGTTATTTTCAGCTTTGATGCAGATCTAAGCACAACTCTTTTGTGTTCTGGAATCGCAAACAGTCCTACTGGAGTGTGGAGAACTATGTGGCAGATGTTCCATTACTCTGTGTTCCCTAGTGTGCGCTCCAGTCTACTTAAAGCCCTCACCTGCACTCACGATCAACTAGTATTCAATGAGTAAGTGTTACCTACAACTGTGTGGCAGATGTTCCATTACTCTGTGTTCCCTAGCGTGCGCGCCAGTCTACTTAAAGCCTCACCTGCACTCACGTTCAACTAGTATTCAATGAGTAAGTGTTACCTACAACTGTGTGGCAGATGTTCTATTACTCTGTGTTCCCTAGTGTGCGCTCCAGTCTACTTAAAGCCTCACCTGCACTCACGTTCAACTAGTATTCAATGAGTAAGTGTTACCTACAACTGTGTGGCAGATGTTCCATTACTCTGTGTTCCCTAGTGTGCGCTCCAGTCTACTTAAAGCCCTCACCTGCACTCACGATCAACTAGTATTCAATGAGTAAGTGTTACCTACAACTGTGTGGCAGATGTTCCATTACTCTGTGTTCCCTAGCGTGCGCGCCAGTCTACTTAAAGCCCTCACCTGCACTCACGATCAACTAGTATTCAATGAGTAAGTGTTACCTACAACTGTGTGGCAGATGTTCCATTACTCTGTGTTCCCTAGTGTGCGCTCCAGTCTACTTAAAGCCTCACCTGCACTCACGTTCAACTAGTATTCAATGAGTAAGTGTTACCTACAACTGTGTGGCAGATGTTCTATTACTCTGTGTTCCCTAGTGTGCGCTCCAGTCTACTTAAAGCCTCACCTGCACTCACGTTCAACTAGTATTCAATGAGTAAGTGTTACCTACAACTGAGTGACACATGTCCCATTACTCTGTGTTCCCTAGCGTGTGCACCAGTCTACTTAAAGCCCTCATATGCACTCACAATCAACTAGATTAAAATAATAAAATCTTCTATTTTTCGTGAGATTCTATACCCACATCTTCAGGAAACAAAATAAGAATATAAAAAGAACAATAAACACAACAAATAAGAAAATAACCACAAAATGTAAATACATAACTAAAACATTCAAAGACGCAGCTGTTATATCATTAATGGCAGAGAAGGAACTTTAGAAAAGTTACTTTATCTTAAATTTAAACAAATTGGATAGTTAGATTTTAGAATTTACGTGATGGTATTGTTTCGAGATTTTTTAAAATTTTAACCTATTTAAATTTTCTTTAGGACAAGGGAAGACCTTGTTAATCCGTTTAAGAACATAACACTCTTCAATTTTGTCATTTTCGTGCTCAGTAGCATATTTGGCCAATGGCTTTTCCTTGTCTTCATGAAAAATATCAAATCTGAGTCTAATAGAGTTAGCCCAATGTATTGTTTACAAAAAAATTTTAAATTAATTTGATAAATTACATTCTTAGAGTCACAGTTTACTTTGCCAATGATGGGATATGTTACACCAGTTACGCTGCTTTTGAATTTCCTAGTTTTTCATAATTTTTCAAAAAACTGTGATGTGGTTTGGTGCACAGTTCACATCCATGAGTAATGGGTTGTTGTACTTTAGGATGGACAGGTTTGTTTTTAAAATTTTGAGGATTGCAAAATATTACTCTAGGTGCTTTAGCCATAACATTTTGGGCATCTGAAGAGGAAAGACATGGGCAATTTTCATAATATTGTTAATTTTGTGTAGTCCAGAAAAAAATTGTGCAATAAACTTCGGTTGTGTTTTATAATTTAAGCTAATTTATGTAGTTTTTAGTTTGTTTATTTGATTATTTAAAAATGTTTTTAGGTAATTTAAATGTTTAAAAGTGTTGCTTAATATTTCAATGTAATTTAAGAAGTCTATATCATTGCTGCATAGCTTCCTGGCTCGTATAGATAAACTTTTTGGAATATACTTTTTATATACATTGGATGGCAACTTGAAAAATTTAGATAGTTCATTGTGTTTTTTGTTTTAACATGTAGTTTTGTTTTTATGTAGCCTGATTAAAAAGTCTAAATCCAAAGAACTGATCATTATATTAGAATAGTTACTTCCATGTAAATTTCAAATGAGAGAACTCTTAAAGATTTTTCAGAAACTCTTGCAATGTTCCATTCCATCCCATGATACCACATGAAACATATATCATTCATAAAACATACTCATTTTAGTGGTTGAAGATTTTGTGAGGCTAGAAATTTCTCCTAAAATTTGCCAACGAATAGGTTAGCATATGAGGGAGCCATCCTGATGCCCAAAGCTGTACCAGAAATTTGTAGATAATGTTTGTCGTTAAATTACAAATTGTACATTGTGAGGGCAAATCGAATTAAATTAATAAAAAAGTAAGGAGAAGATATAACATTATTTTTCTATTACCTACAACACTCTACAGCCTTCAGACCTTCATCATGTGGTATGTACATGTATAGAGCATTTAAATTTACTGTTACGAGAATAGAATTTTCTGGAATTAGTTGTTGTACAGTAATAATTTGTTCAATGAAGCCAGTAGAATTGTTTTATATAGGGCGGTAATGATTTTACAAGCATTGAAAATAGGTCTACCAGGGGTAGGACAAATGGGTTTGCCAATTTTTGGGAGGGATTTTTGTAAAATATTGGTGTTCAAGGGCATTTTGGAGTTAATAATTCAATATTCTTTGTAGACAAACCTTGTCTGGGACCGTAATCTTTGAGGTAATTTTTAATAATTTAATTAAATAATTTTGTAGTATCTTCATCCAGAGGCTTGTATGTATTTTTATCAGATAACTGTAAGGTAGCTTCTTCGATGTAATCTTTTAAATTTCAAATAACAATCTTACTTCCTTGGAAAATGATTGTATTGTGATTGTTCTTCAGCGATTTAGTGGCTTGGATTTCATGATGGGATAAGTTATTCCTCTTAGTTAAAGAGTTTTGAAATTCCGGGTTTGACAAATTAGACAATACAATGTTGATTTTGTATGTATATGTATATATATATATATTAAACAATATTATCAGTGAAACATCGATTAAAATTAAAAGTTGGTCCTATTAGGGGACAATCATCTCTATAGCACTAAACGCTGGTTATTTAGTAACATATTCCACAGAATATAATTTTATTGTAATAAACCATTGTATAAAGGCACCAAGTGTAATAATATACTTCCTCCTGAAATAAAGATAGGATTAACATTAATAGGATAAATTAAGAGCATTCCTGATTGATATGACACCACAGTCTCTTGACTATTTCTTTGTGTATTGTGCAAATAGGCTGCATTGTTGTTGGATTTAAACTAATAGATTTTCTGAATTTTATTACATGTACTACACAATTTTAGTTCTTAATGTTTAGTTTTAAGAATATATCATGCACACAAACATATATTATATGTATATTGCATGTAAAAAAATAATAAAGAAATTGTTAATAGAACTGCAACATTAGTGTAATTGATATGATATTATTTTTTAACAGATTTCTGACCAACATTACCTCTTCAAGTGCCTCTGTGGTGAGCTCAAAAGACAGAACTATCTTGCTTCGAACATTTGCTTCCACACCTTTTGGAGCTGATAAACTATTGGACTGGTTACTACAGAGGTTATAGTAAGTAAATTTGTTGAGTTGTTTGTGAACTTTAGATTTCCTGAAATTTCAAATTTCTCACTTATAAATTATTCAGTGTGAGTGTTTAATTAGGCTCCATTTCCCCTTTCACTTAGTATGGAGTCTGACACTATCACAGATTCTGGAGTCCATGTCCATCTGAAGAGATCCAAACAAAGTCAGAAACAACAAAGACGTTCAAAATTAACTCTTTGAATTGGTTCAACATAAGAGACATCCATAACACAAAAGAGGTCTGTCTGGTTTACCAGCAGCCATTCAGTGTACTATAGATGAAAAGATTATCTCAGTGTTACTAACACCTTCAGCCCGACAGGATAAATGGTACCACCGGTGGCACATGGCGATCCCCCCAAAACCCCCACACTCCTATACAGCATTTTAGTTTGGTTTTAAACCAAGCCATGGTTTTACAACTTGTTTTAGATGACTTTATCGGTACATGGAACCTTTTACATAGTGCTCCACCGGTGGTGCACGTGGGGTTTTGATAAAGACCTTTTTTAGTGGAAAAAAACACAAAGCAATAAATTTGAAACTCAAGATATTTTAATTAAACATTAGCTTTCTTATTACAAATGGTGTTCAATTTAGTGTTTGAAGTTAAAACACTCTAAGCACATTGTAGAAGTCTCATCGCACCCTTTGCAGTAAGTTGAAACACGTTTTGCATACGTCCTTGCTGCTTTGGCTCCCCTTTCTTCCTACATTTTGCTGTAGCAGCTGAAACACCGTTATCTGTAAAGGATAAATCTAATTGGATATTTGTACTTTCGTAAAATGTATTTAATTATATTTGTATTAAATATATGGGAAACCATGTCAAAATAAACTTTACAAATTTATAGCAAACATTCAGATTACTAATTTATTTAACTAAATTGATGAACATGCAGGTAAATTGACGAAAACTAAGGTCCCTTTGTTTGGATCTAAACTAGTATGTAGTGTTATTGTTGTTATAAGATGTAAGCAGATATATTATAATTTTATATAAAATTAAAATTAAATATTTTACCTGGTTTCTCCCTTCACGCTTTGAGAGCACATGTTTTAGTTTACTGGCACCTTGCCTGCCATCTTGGGGTGTTTAGACAAGAGCTCTAAAATTTTCTCCTTCAAGGAGATTTCAAAGTATTTTTTATCTGAAAGTGAGCATACAACAATTTTTTTTGTTTAATGAGTACTTGTTATGTAGTACTAGTGCATTCACTAAACAAGTACCTAGGAGAAGATCCAGTGCAACTTTTTTGTACTAAATAAGAGTCTTTCTGATAGGAGTGTAATAAGAGGACATCTGATCTGAAAATTCCACTACTTTTTTTGCTGCATTGTACGCCATGACACATGATGGTTTCATGACAACCTCAGCTTGTTTTGTTGTTTTCTTGCTTGCCACAAGAGTAGAAACGTCTTCAGGGCGAGTGGTTATCATCAGTACAGGCCTTTTGTCATGTCATTTAAGTACTTTTACTCCTGTATTGTTTTCTTGACAAATTACTTCACCTTTGGCTAATTTTTTGCTAGTGACTTCTTTTGGATTGCCTTTCCGGTCACTTCGAAAGGTGCCAGAAACATACGTTTTCTTCTCAATCAGAGTGTTGGCCAGGCTTGTGGAGTTGTAAAAGTTATCTGCAAACAGTGTTCTGCCCTCATTTAGAAATTATTCCATCAAATGCATGACAATTTTATCTGCATCTGCCTCTCTTGCAGTTACGTCTGACTTTCCGGCATAATTTTTTGCTTTTAAAGTATACCCATCAGTGGTACAAATCTTGTAAATTTTGACTCTATATTTATGAGCCTTTTTTTGGCAAATATTGTCTAAAAACCAAACGACCTCTCCATGGAACCATAGACTCGTCAATGTGACTCTTCTGTTGTTACCAGACTTTCAAATTTTTCATTTAAATGATTGAGCAGTTTCTTTATTTTCCACAACCGAAGCTCTTCAGTTGCTGGTTCATCATTATTTTGGAAATGTAAACATTTTAGGAGGCAGTCAAATCTGTCTCTGCTCATAGTTTTTTTGATGACACTATTTTGGTACATGGGATTGTTTGACCAGTACATTTGTCTGAGGCAATGGGCATATGCCTATGATCATCAGTACACCAAATAATGTTTGTATTTCTTCAGTTGTACAATCAACCCAACAAGCCATTTCTGAACGCTGTTTTACAGGCTTTGAAGCAAGGTACTGGTGTGCTTACCTGTTAGTTTCCAAAACAATCAAATTCAATAATGTATCATCTAGGAACTGTTTATAAATTTCAAATGGATCATTTAAATTAATTTTGCCAACAGTTTTTAATCCTGCATTTCCTGTGAATGGATATGATCTGCATGTCAATTTTGGTTCTGTCCACTCTAACTTATTTTCTACATATTCACAATGAACCTTATAAACTACATCTTGTACAGTGTCACATTTTCGTTATTATTGCCTTCTTCGTCTCCACTCTCCTCTCTAACCCTTTGATATTCCTCATCTATTTCCATCAATTCCAATTCATCTAAATCACTTACAACGCCATCTTCTTCATTCAACTCCTCTGCACTTTTTACATTACTTTCCTCATCTGATGGCATATATTCACTGCCACTAACTGAAAAATCGGTCAAAGAACGATCATCTTCAAGGTCGTCATCGATGTCTGATTCATCCATTTTCTAAAATAAAAATGAACTCAATAAACTTACAGCAACACAGAACAATCCCTACGACAAGAAGACAAGCAAAATACAATGTCATTTTCTTTGGAACCAAAGAGACAGCTACTATAAATGATGAAGATGCTTGTCTGTATGCTGAATACAAACATATCCATGGAAGACCCAAGACCGACAATTTCAGAAATAAAAAATTCAATCAAGCTTTGAAGGAAGCAGAGACAAGTGAAACAACTGAAGCAGATTTAAAATACAAAGAAAGTGATACACTAAACATGTCGGTAAAAAATCTCGAAGAAAGCTTAGCAGAAGAAAACCTATTAGAAAACTTAGAAAACGATGAAGACAAACTAAAATTGGCTGCCAAAATTGGAACAACAAGAGAAAAAAAGATACACATAGAAATGCAGCGGATCTTTGAGGAAAATGACAGAAAACAAAATCAAATAATCAATGAATACAAACAAAAAATTTACAACTTAGAGAAAGACATATATGCTTTACAAAGAAACTTAAAGAAACATTTAACATCAGAACAAGAATCTCTAAGCTATAAAAACTATGAAACTGAAACTCAAACTGACCAAAACTCTGTACAAAACTTGAATTCTTATACCCCCCCGACTGACAACACAACGTTTTTAATAGAGTTGGTGGAAGTGAAATCAAAACAACATCTTCTGGAGGAGGCCATTAAAACCTTAAAAGCGGAAGTAAGTACAGTTAAATTACCCAGTGAAGAAGAAACTCAAATGACTCCAGTGGCAAAGAAACAAACTGCTCAAACAAATCCCACCTAACCAGGACATTCAGGAAAAATAAATTTAGTATTTCTCTTCAGATGGCCAAAAGTAAATCAATAAACACTCATAGCCATTCAAAACGACCACCAAATAAAACAAGACCTAACTGCAACCTACACACAAGTTCTGCTAACACACAAAGCTCGAAGAAGGGTCTGAAATCTCCTCTTGGAGAAAATCAACAGACTGAGGACAAATTACAAATTAAACACAAATTAAAAGTTATTTTGGGCAAGGGACCACCAATGAATGCAAAGCCTAAAGCTAAAGAAGAGAGCTATGATGATTTCTTCAATAAACACATAGACTTTTACAAAGGTTTAACAAAACATCAGTACCAGCTAGCAACTGGCAACCCAGCCCCTAGTGGAAGAGATGGACTACAAGCTCCAAATCCGGCGCTTCTAGGTCATCTTTCATCCTCATCACCAGAGAGCAACAACCAAACTATACTGCAGGCAGAAGTTTATAATACTGATTCTGGAAACCAAAACACTCAGGACTGTGACTTAGACACCCCAACTGAAATTACATCCCAGAACAACCATAACACCAATGGATCTTTTTTAGCTCCCCCTGGTGGGAATTCAACCAATACGACATAACCCTATTCTAAACCAACACAAAGCTCAACAAGGCACCCTTAGCTACAAGAATAAATTAACGATCTTCCATCAAAACACAGACAGAATCTCCAATAAAATAGATAGCTCAATGCACTTTTGGATACCCTAAAACCTGATATAGTAGTACTGACTGAACATGGACAAAAAGAAGAAACACTCAAAAATACAAGACTTATTGGGTACACTCTAAAAACAGAATTTAGTCGCAAATCTCACCTGAAAGGTGGAGTCGCCATATATGTCAAAACCACAATAAGCGAAAAAGCGGAAGAAATCAACATGAAAGAACACTCAATTGAAATGATATGTGAGATAGCTGCCTTGAGAATAACTTTTGGGAAATCATATCTTTACATTGTAGGTATCTACAGAACACATGGCAACCTGGAAACGGGACTAGATGTCATCTATGACTCCCTTGAAACAGTCTCAGCAGAAAAACACCCAACAGTTCTAATTGGAGACATTAACATTGACTGCCTAAAAAAGGGAGATGAATTTTTCCAAATGGATAACACTCTAAACTGCTATGGACTGCGTAGGATCAATCTTCCACCAACCCGTATAACACATAGATCTCAAAGTTCAATAGACGCCATCTGCACCAACATACCAACACAGGAAATCAATGCGGAAGTTATAAACACCGCCATATCAGATCACACAGGCCAACTGTGCACACTTTTTTAAGAGATAAAGACAACTAATGCCTCTATTATAAAAAGAAGACTAATGAGCACCAGAAACCTTCGAGAACTGAAAGAACTACTGGCCAATGAAAACTGGGAAGATGTTTATAAATCCTTCAATGTAAACGAAGCCTACAATAAATTTAGTAACACTCTCCAGGGAGCACTAGATCAAGCGTGCCCCTTAGTTCAGTTAAAACAAAGAAATAAAAAAAGCAAAACAATTCCCAACGACCCCAATACACTTCAATTAAAACAGCAATTTCTGGCTGCTCAAAATGCCTACCACGCAAGTGGTAAGGAGGAGCATAAAAGATATGCCTCACAATTAAAAAAAGAATATGACTTACAACTTAGAGAGCTGAGGAAACAGGCAAATGCTAGAACCATCTTGGAAGCGGACAACAAATCTAAAGCCATTTGGAATGTAATAAACACTGAACGCAAGACAGCTGAGGAAGCTAACTCGCTAACAAGACTCAAAATTAACAGAGACGAAACTACAAACCCCAAAGAAATTGCAGACCACTTCAATCAGTATTTTACATCTATCGCAGAAGAAACTATAAAAAGTAGCGGAATTACACGAAAACAAATAACCCAGCCAATATTTAACAGAAATGTGCCGCATTTAATCCTAACAGAAACAAACTGGGATGAAATGATTAACACCATAAGGTCATTGAAGACAAAGAACTCAGCCGGATATGATGACTTTTCATCAAAAATTTTGAAGTTGTGTGAGAATGAACTGAGCAACCCTCTGGTAGATATTGTCAACAAGTCATTTAGAACAGGAGTCTTTCCTTCTGCCCTAAAAATGACCAAAGTGTATCCAAAATTCAAAAAAGGAACAACAACTGAAGCAGCTAATTACCGCCCCATTTCTCTTATTCCAACCTTTTCAAAAATAATAGAAAAAATAGTTTTAACACGACTTTTTGATCACCTCAACACATTTCAACTTTTAACACCCAATCAACATGGCTTTCTCACAGGAAAATCCACAACTACCGCCCTCATTAATCTGGTTGAGTTCCTACTTGACCAAATTGAAGAAGGAAACACCGCTACAGCAATACTACTGGACTACAGCAGAGCCTTTGACTGCCTGGATCATGAACATCTTCTTACAAAGCTTACTACCCTTGGAATTCAAGGCTCTTCCAAGTCATGGTTCACAAGCTACCTGACTGAAAGGATACAAAAAGTTGCAATAAAACATGTACAAAATGGAAGAACAAATATAGTAAATTCTGATGCAAAACCAATAACCCGAGGAGTCCCCCAAGGCTCTGTTTTAGGCCCAATACTCTTTATCCTCTTTACTAACGACTTCCCACAATTCATTCAACAATACAGTGATACACTCATGTATGCTGATGACACTGTACTGCTACTTGGAAGACCCAGACCAGAACATTTGGATATAGACAGCTTTGTGGCCTTAAACATGGCAATACAGTACTGTCACAATAACGAACTGGTTGTTAACGAAACTAAGACACAGCAACTAATACTGGGACGACAAAAATAGGATGTATCAGGACTACCCGACCTTGAAGAAATTTCTTCTTGTCAATACCTAGGAGTTACTCTGGACGACAAGCTATCCTGGAGACATCATGTGGATACTCTCTGCCGTAGATTAAGCACAGGACTCTACCTAATACGAAGAATTAAGAACACCAGTGACATCGATAGTGCAAAAATAGCTTACCACGCACTGTTTGAGTCTCATCTTCGCTATGGGATTGCAGTGTGGGGAGGAACCACAATGGGAAATTTGCAGCGAGTACTTGTGCAACAAAAACGAGCAGTTAGAAGCCTTAAAGGTTTGGAACCAAGAGCATCCTGCAGAGAAGCCTTCCGGGAACTCAAAATTATGACAGTAATCAACCTCTACATCCTAGAAGTAGTCTCCTACACTCACATCAAAATGCCATCAACAGTGAGAAACGGAGTACAAATTCACCAGTACAATACAAGACATGCTACTAACTACTGCCTTCCAGTACACACCCACGCCTCAACGGAAAAGAAACCAAGCTACATCGGTGCGAAGATCTGGAATTCACTACCAGAAGCCCTCAAGAGGATAGACCGACAGCGGTTTAGAAAAGATCTGCGAGCCTGGCTGCAAGACAACCCATTCTACTCCGTCACTGAGTTCTTTGAATGGAGACCACAGAACAACCCTTAGTGTACAACTTTTTGATTCTTGCTGTCTATGTATACGAAATGTAGTATTATGTAAATTGACGCAACTACTGATCTTAAAGATCATGTAAATAAAGAGTTTTGACTTTTGACTTTTCAAGTAATGGCGGCTTATGAAGAAGGTCTGATTCGTATTGTTGCTAATAGAGCGCTATAAGTAGCTCCGGCAAGTGTTGCACTCAGCTGCCAATAGAAGCTCTACGCGCACTATTTTCTGTCACTAATAGAGTGCGCCACCGGTGTAGCATCATCTGGGAAAGTACTTTTCTTCACCAGGGGATGACATGCGCCACCGGTGGCGCATACTTTAATGTAAATTAAATATGATAAATATTGATTCATATATATTATATAAAATTATAGAATAATAATCTGTGAATAAAACCGTTCCTCATGAATAATACTGACGCCCTGGTTTAGAGTAGTTTATGTTATTAAAACATCAAGAAATATTGATGTTAGAATTTTTGAGCGTGCGTCAACGGTGGCACATGTCAGGGTGAACGTGTTAAGCTGTGAAGAAGAGGTGATTATTAAGCTGTTTTATCATTAAAACCAAGTGTTGTATTCACAAAAAGAATTTCTACTTTTACTTTGGATTTCTTTATGAAATTACAGACATTTAATCAATGATATACCTAATACAATGTCTATGATCTCCTTAAAGAATAATAACTCTACTGCTGCATCATTAGATAATTTTTGTTTAAATGAATGAATTAATCTGTATTGTTCCATAACAATCCATACACTTTACATATAGCACACTCTATACACAGCATTCAGGTTTCTGAGTTATTACAGTGGTAAACTCTACATTCTATATTCCGATTCTTAGTCAAATTTAAAATTATTTATATTGATAGCTTAAAATACAACAATCTTAAAGGTGTTTCATGTTTCAGCACTCAACTGAACCAAACGCTACCTGTAGCCAATAACTCGACTCATACAGGTCCTAACTCAAGCGAATCACCAACTCCCCAGCAACAAGCAAACATGACTGATGTTGGTTTTAACTCAAGCGTAACTTCCACTCCCCAGCCACAAACACAGACTCAAGAAAATGTATCCAGCCCAGTGTCTGCAAGACTACTTGAGCCTATCTCTGAGCATTCTGTCGTACGAAGATCTACAGTTGTATCAGAACCCATTGCAGAGGAAGATGTGCTCGCCATTTTGGGTTACATTCTTCCCAAGTTAACCGCTTCTGAGCAAGGTCTCAAGGTAGGCAAATGTACCAACATGTATATTTTTTATTATATTATTACTGTAGATATAAAGATTTATCCCTTGTTAATTTTGCTTGTTTTTTTTGACTTGTTTTCTTTTATATTATAAAGTTCATATTCTAAGATAAGGTGAAGCTAAATGAAATAAGGACATCAGTTCTAACTTCCTTCCTGAGTATACAAATTTTTCAATTCCTTTTGCTGAGGTATATCTCAGTGATGCAATCTCATTATTTGGATCTTTTTTACAGATGTGACAAACTTTTTCCAGAAGTATAGATGTAGGTATACTAGTAGATGTATGTGTGTCCAATGTATATGTATGGATTTAAAAATTGGTTTTTCAACTATATGGTGCATGTTTTAATAACCAGCATCAAAAATTTCTAAATGATAGGCAATTTTGGCATATTATGATAATATAAAAAATATATCTGTTCATATTAACTTTGAGAAATTACACTGAAAAATTTTCTAGAACCCTTAAGTTGTACTAATTGCAAGAAGTTAAATATGGACCAACAAAAAGTTAACAGCTTATCATCTCCTCTTGATTGATAATTACAACCGGAACCAATATTATAAAATAAAGGTATCTTGTAATATACCTAGTGTCCAAAAAATCCCGGGACTTGATTACATTTATTAATAATTGCAAATTCAAGCCATCTTTGAACTGCTGTCATTATTTTTCAGTTGGATACATTTATGGAATTGAATGATACTGGGATTTCAAGCTCTACTCTTGCAGTTATGAAAAAGACTGCACTCCAAGTACATCAACAAGCTGACTGGGCCAGCAGAATCAATGGTAAAATATCACATCTCATCCTCTATTTTTCCTATTAACTTGTATTTTTGTCTCATCTTAGTCATCAATCGAGCCACAGCACATATTCCAAACCCTGTGCTGATAAAATTTATAACATTAAAAATATCTTTCTCTAGGTTTTTGCAACAA